>NW_026535956.1:0-600000 GCF_028551555.1 Melozone crissalis
CTCTGCAGAGCTAAGCACCGCTCCCGGGCCTCTTTCGGCAGAAGGCGCACCCCGCAGAGCACTGTGAGCGGCAGAATCGTCTTTGCGCAAAGAAGCAGCTTCTTCGTCTCCGGGAGCCGGAGAGAGCGGCAACTTGGCAAAGGTGATGAAACAAGCTGTACAACACTGCGATTGTGTGCGCAGCTTGCCAACTGAGAGAAAACAGTACCTGACCACTCTCCTGCCTTTTCTATTCACATGAACATTCGATTGCAAGCTGTTTTGGACAACTTTCTTTCTCTTCTTGCAAAACACTCGGCAGACCTCCGTGCAGCTTCTAGAACACGATGGGAGATGTTTTCTGTGCTGGCACAGTTTCTCCTTGCCAGACAGAGTGGAAAAGCTTTTTGCTAAGATGTAGACGAGAAGAGAGGCTAAAGACGAAGGTACGGTGCTCTGCAGAGCTAAGCACAGCTCCCGGGCCTCTTTCGGCAGAAGGCGCACACCGCAGAGCACTGTGAGCGGCAGAATCGTCTTTGCACGAAGAAGCAGCTTCTTCGTCTCCGGGAGCCGGAGAGAGCGGCAACTTCGCAAAGGTGATGAAACAAGCTGTACAACACTGCGATTGTGTGCGCAGCTTGCCAAGTGAGAGAAAACAGTACCTGACCACTCTCCTGCCTTTTCTATTCACATGAACATTCGATTAGAATTGTTTTGGACAACATTCTTTCTCTTCCAGCAAAACACTCGGTAGACCTCCGTGCAGCTTCTAGAAGACGATGGGAGATGTTATTTGTGCTGGCACAGTTTCTCCTTGCCAGACAGAGTGGAAAAGCTTTTTCCTAAGATGTAGACGAGAAGAGAGGCTGAAGACGAAGGTACGGTGCTCTGCAGAGCTAAGCACAGCTCCCGGGCCTCTTTCGGCAGAAGCCGCACACTGCAGAGCACTGTGAGCGGCAGAATCGTCTTTGCGCGAAGAAGCAGCTTCTTCGTCTCCGGGAGCCGGAGAGAGCAGCAACTTCGCAAAGGTGATGAAACAAGCTGTACAACACTGCGATTGTGTGCGCAGCTTGCCAAGTGAGAGAAAACAGTACCTGACCACTCTCCTGCCTTTTCTATTCACATGAACATTCGATTGCAAGCTGTTTTGGACAACTTTCTTTCTCTTCTTGCAAAACACTCGGCAGACCTCCGTGCAGCCTCTAGAACACGATGGGAGATGTTTTCTGTGCTGGCACAGTTTCTCCTTGCCAGACAGAGTGGAAAAGCTTTTTGCTAATATGTAGACGAGAAGAGAGTCTAACGACCAAGGCACGGTGCTCTGCAGAGCTAAGCACAGCTCCCGGGCCTCTTTCGGAAGAAGGCGCACACCGCAGAGCACTGTGAGCGGCAGAATCGTCTTTGCGCGAAGAAGCAGCTTCTTCGTCTCCGGGAGCCGAAGAGAGCGGCAACTTCGCAAAGGTGATGAAACAAGCTGTACAACACTGCGATTGTGTGCGCAGCTTGCCAAGTGAGAGAAAACAGTACCTGACCACTCTCCTGCCTTTTCTATTCACATGAACATTCGATTGCAAGCTGTTTTGGACAACTTTATTTCTCTTCTTGCAAAACACTCGGCAGACCTGCGTGCAGCCTCTAGAACACGATGGGAGATGTTTTTTGTTCTGGCACAGTTTCTCCTTGCCAGACAGAGTGGAAAAGCTTTTTGCTAAGATGTAGACGAGAAGAGAGGCTAAAGACGAAGGTACGGTGCTCTGCAGAGCTAAGCACAGCTCCCGGGCCTCTTTCGGCAGAAGACACACACTGCAGAGCACTGTGAGCGGCAGAATCGTCTTTACGCGAAGAAGCAGCTTCTTCGTCTCTGGGAGCCGGAGAGAGCGGCAACTTCGCAAAGGTGATGAAACAAGCTGTACAACACTGCGATTGTGTGCGCAGCTTGCCAAGTGAGAGAAAACAGTACCTGACCACTCTCCTGCCTTTTCTATTCACATGAACATTCGATTGCAAGCTGTTTTGGACAACTTTCTTTCTCTTCTTGCAAAACATTCGGTAGACTTCCGTGCAACTTCTAGAACACGATGGGAGATGTTTTCTGTGCTGGCACAGTTTCTCCTTGCCAGACAGAGTGGAAGAGCTTTTTCTTTAGATGTAGACGGGAAGAGAGGCTAAAGACGAAGGTATGGTGCTCTGCAGAGCTAAGCACCGCTCCCGGACCTCTTTCGGCAGAAGCCGCACACCGCAGAGCACTGTGAGCGGCAGAATCGTCTTTGCGCGAAGAAGCAGCTTCTTCGTCTCCGGGAGCCGGAGAGAGCGGCAACTTCGCAAAGGTGATGAAACAAGCTGTACAACACTGCGATTGTGTGCGCAGCTTGCCAACTGAGAGAAAACAGTACCTGACCACTCTCCTGCCTTTTCTATTCACATGAACATTCGATTGCAAGCTGTTTTGGACAACTTTCTTTCTCTTCTTGCAAAACACTCGGCAGACCTGCGTGCAGCCTCTAGAACACGATGGGAGATGTTTTTTGTGCTGGCACAGTTTCTCCTTGGCAGACAGAGTGGAAAAGCTTTTTGCTAAGATGTAGACGAGAAGAGAGGCTAAAGACGAAGGTACGGTGCTCTGCAGAGCTAAGCACAGCTCCCGGGCCTCTTTCGGCAGAAGACACACACTGCAGAGCACTGTGAGCGGCAGAATCGTCTTTGCGCGAAGAAGCAGCTTCTTCGTCTCTGGGACCCGGAGAGAGCGACAACTTCGCAAAGGTGATGAAACAAGCTGTACAACACTGCGATTGTGTGCGCAGCTTGCCAACTGAGAGAAAACAGTACCTGACCACTCTCCTGCCTTTTCTATTCACATGAACATTCGATTGCAAGCTGTTTTGGACAACTTTCTTTCTCTTCTTGCAAAACATTCGGTAGACCTCCGTGCAGCTTCTAGAACACGATGGGAGATGTTTTCTGTGGTGGCACAGTTTCTCCTTGCCAGACAGAGTGGAAGAGCTTTTTCTTTAGATGTAGACGGGAAGAGAGGCTAAAGACGAAGGTACGGTGCTCTGCAGAGCTAAGCACCGCTCCCGGACCTCTTTCGGCAGAAGGCGCACACCGCAGAGCACTGTGAGCGGCAGAATCGTCTTTGCGCGAAGAAGCAGCTTCGTCGTCTCCGGGAGCCGGAGAGAGCGGCAACTTCGCAAAGGTGATGAAACAAGCTGTACAACACTGCGATTGTGTGCGCAGCTTGCCAAGTGAGAGAAAACAGTACCTGACCACTCTTCTGCCTTTTCTAGTCACATGAACATTCGATTGCAAGCTGTTTTGGACAACTTTCTTTCTCTTCTTGCAAAACACTCGGCAGACCTGCGTGCAGCCTCTAGAACACGATGAGAGGTGTTTTTTGTTCTGGCACAGTTTCTCCTTGCCAGACAGAGTGGAAAAGCTTTTTGCTAAGATGTAGACGAGAAGAGAGGCTAAAGACGAAGGTACGGTGCTCTGCAGAGCTAAGCACCGCTCCCGGGCCTCTTTCGGCAGAAGACACACACCACAGAGCACTGTGAGCGGCAGAATCGTCTTTGCGCGAAGAAGCAGCTTCTTCGTCACCGGGAGCCGGAGAGAGCGGCAACTTCGCAAAGGTGATGAAACAAGCTGTACAACACTGCGATTGTGTGCGCAGCTTGCCAACTGAGAGAAAACAGTACCTGACCACTCTCCTGCCTTTTCTATTCACATGAACATTCGATTGCAAGCTGTTTTGGACAACTTTCTTTCTCTTCTTGCAAAACACTCGGCAGACCTCCGTGCAGCTTCTAGAACACGATGGGAGATGTTTTCTGTGCTGGCACAGTTTCTCCTTGCCAGACAGAGTGGAAAAGCTTTTTGCTAAGATGTAGACGAGAAGAGAGGCTAAAGACGAAGGTACGGTGCTCTGCAGAGCTAAGCACAGCTCCCGGGCCTCTTTCGGCAGAAGGCGCACACCGCAGAGCACTGTGAGCGGCAGAATCGTCTTTGCACGAAGAAGCAGCTTCTTCGTCTCCGGGAGCCGGAGAGAGCGGCAACTTCGCAAAGGTGATGAAACAAGCTGTACAACACTGCGATTGTGTGCGCAGCTTGCCAAGTGAGAGAAAACAGTACCTGACCACTCTCCTGCCTTTTCTATTCACATGAACATTCGATTAGAATTGTTTTGGACAACATTCTTTCTCTTCCAGCAAAACACTCGGTAGACCTCCGTGCAGCTTCTAGAAGACGATGGGAGATGTTATTTGTGCTGGCACAGTTTCTCCTTGCCAGACAGAGTGGAAAAGCTTTTTCCTAAGATGTAGACGAGAAGAGAGGCTGAAGACGAAGGTACGGTGCTCTGCAGAGCTAAGCACAGCTCCCGGGCCTCTTTCGGCAGAAGCCGCACACTGCAGAGCACTGTGAGCGGCAGAATCGTCTTTGCGCGAAGAAGCAGCTTCTTCGTCTCCGGGAGCCGGAGAGAGCAGCAACTTCGCAAAGGTGATGAAACAAGCTGTACAACACTGCGATTGTGTGCGCAGCTTGCCAAGTGAGAGAAAACAGTACCTGACCACTCTCCTGCCTTTTCTATTCACATGAACATTCGATTGCAAGCTGTTTTGGACAACTTTCTTTCTCTTCTTGCAAAACACTCGGCAGACCTCCGTGCAGCCTCTAGAACACGATGGGAGATGTTTTCTGTGCTGGCACAGTTTCTCCTTGCCAGACAGAGTGGAAAAGCTTTTTGCTAATATGTAGACGAGAAGAGAGTCTAACGACCAAGGCACGGTGCTCTGCAGAGCTAAGCACAGCTCCCGGGCCTCTTTCGGAAGAAGGCGCACACCGCAGAGCACTGTGAGCGGCAGAATCGTCTTTGCGCGAAGAAGCAGCTTCTTCGTCTCCGGGAGCCGAAGAGAGCGGCAACTTCGCAAAGGTGATGAAACAAGCTGTACAACACTGCGATTGTGTGCGCAGCTTGCCAAGTGAGAGAAAACAGTACCTGACCACTCTCCTGCCTTTTCTATTCACATGAACATTCGATTGCAAGCTGTTTTGGACAACTTTATTTCTCTTCTTGCAAAACACTCGGCAGACCTGCGTGCAGCCTCTAGAACACGATGGGAGATGTTTTTTGTTCTGGCACAGTTTCTCCTTGCCAGACAGAGTGGAAAAGCTTTTTGCTAAGATGTAGACGAGAAGAGAGGCTAAAGACGAAGGTACGGTGCTCTGCAGAGCTAAGCACAGCTCCCGGGCCTCTTTCGGCAGAAGACACACACTGCAGAGCACTGTGAGCGGCAGAATCGTCTTTACGCGAAGAAGCAGCTTCTTCGTCTCTGGGAGCCGGAGAGAGCGGCAACTTCGCAAAGGTGATGAAACAAGCTGTACAACACTGCGATTGTGTGCGCAGCTTGCCAAGTGAGAGAAAACAGTACCTGACCACTCTCCTGCCTTTTCTATTCACATGAACATTCGATTGCAAGCTGTTTTGGACAACTTTCTTTCTCTTCTTGCAAAACATTCGGTAGACTTCCGTGCAACTTCTAGAACACGATGGGAGATGTTTTCTGTGCTGGCACAGTTTCTCCTTGCCAGACAGAGTGGAAGAGCTTTTTCTTTAGATGTAGACGGGAAGAGAGGCTAAAGACGAAGGTATGGTGCTCTGCAGAGCTAAGCACCGCTCCCGGACCTCTTTCGGCAGAAGCCGCACACCGCAGAGCACTGTGAGCGGCAGAATCGTCTTTGCGCGAAGAAGCAGCTTCTTCGTCTCCGGGAGCCGGAGAGAGCGGCAACTTCGCAAAGGTGATGAAACAAGCTGTACAACACTGCGATTGTGTGCGCAGCTTGCCAACTGAGAGAAAACAGTACCTGACCACTCTCCTGCCTTTTCTAATCACATGAACATTCGATTGCAAGCTGTTTTGGACAACTTTCTTTCTCTTCTTGCAAAACACTCGGCAGACCTGCGTGCAGCCTCTAGAACACGATGAGAGGTGTTTTTTGTTCTGGCACAGTTTCTCCTTGCCAGACAGAGTGGAAAAGCTTTTTGCTAAGATGTAGACGAGAAGAGAGGCTAAAGACGAAGGTACGGTGCTCTGCAGAGCTAAGCACAGCTCCCGGGCCTCTTTAAAAGACGAGTCACACACTGCAGAGCACTGTGAGCGGCAGAATCGGTCTTTGCGCGAAGAAGCAGCTTCTTCGTCTCGGGAGCCGGAGGAGAGCGGCAACTTCGCAAAGGTGATGAAACAAGCTGTACAACACTGCGATTGTGTGCGCAGCTTGCCAAGTGAGAGAAAACAGTACCTGACCACTCTCCTGCTTTTCTATTCACATGAACATTCGATTGCAAGCTATTTTGGACAACTTTCTTTCTCTTCTTGCAAAACACTCGGCAGACCTCCGTGCAGCTTCTAGAACACGATGGGAGATGTTTTCTGTGCTGGCACAGTTTCTCCTGCCAGACAGAGTGGAAAAAGCTTTTTGCTAAGATGTAGACGAGAAGAGAGGCTAAAGACGAGGTACGGTGCTCTGCAGAGCTAAGCACCGCTCCCGGACCTCTTTCGGCAGAAGCCGCACACTGCAGAGCACTGTGAGCGGCAGAATCGTCTTTGCGCGAAGAAGCAGCTTCTTCGTCACCGGGAGCCGGAGAGAGCGGCAACTTCGCAAAGGTGATGAAACAAGCTGTACAACTCTGCGATTGTGTGCGCAGCTTGCCAACTGAGAGAAAACAGTACCTGACCACTCTCCTGCCTTTCTATTCACATGAACATTCGATTGCAAGCTGTTTTGGACAACTTTCTTTCTCTTCGTGCAAAACACTCTGCAGACCTCCGTGCAGCTTCTAGAACACGATGGGAGATGTTTTTTGTGCTGGCACAGTTTCTCCTTGGCAGACAGAGTGGAAAAGCTTTTTGCAAAGATGTAGACGAGAAGAGAGGCTTAAAGACGAAGGTACGGTGCTCTGCAGAGCTAAGCACCGGCTCCCGGGCCTCTTTCCGGCAGAAGGCGCACCCCGCAGAGCACTGTGAGCGGCAGAATCGTCTTTGCGCAAAGAAGCAGCTCTTCGTCTCCGGAGCCTGAGAGAGGCGGCAACTTGGCAAAGGTGATGAAACAAGCTGTACAACACTGCGATTGTGTGCGGCAGCTTGCCAACTGAGAGAAAACAGTACCTGACCACTCTCCTGCCTTTTCTATTCACATGAACATTCGATTGGAAGCTGTTTTGGACAACTTTCTTTCTCTTCTTGCAAAACACTCGGCAGACCTCCGTGCAGCTTCTAGAACACGATGGGAGATGTTTTCTGTGCTGGCACAGTTTCTCCTTGCCAGACAGAGTGGAAAGCTTTTTGCTAAGATGTAGACGAGAAGAGAGGCTAAAGACGAAGGTACGGTGCTCTGCAGAGCTAAGCACCGCTCCCCGACCTCTTTCGGCAGAAGGCGCACACCGCAGAGCACTGTGAGCGGCAGAATCGTCTTGCGCGAAGAAGCAGCTTCTTCGTCTCTGGGAGCCGGAGAGAGCGGCAACTTGGCAAAGGTGATGAAACAAGCTGTACAACACTGCGATTGTGTGCGCAGCTTGCCAAGTGAGAGAAAACAGTACCTGACCACTCTCCTGCCTTTTCTATTCACATGAACATTCGATTGCAAGCTGTTTTGGACAACTTTCTTTCTCTTCTTGCAAAACACTCGGCAGACCTCCGTGCAGCTTCTAGAACACGATGGGAGATGTTTTCAGTGCTGGCACAGTTTCTCCATGCCAGACAGAGTATAAAAGCTTTTTGCTAAGATGTAGATGAGAAGAGAGGCTAAAGACGAAGGTACGGTGCTCTGCAGAGCTAAGCACCGCTCCCGGGCCTCTTTCGGCAGAAGACAAACACCGCAGAGCACTGTGAGCGGCAGAATCGTCTTTGCGTGAAGAAGCAGCTTCTTCGTCTCCGGGAGCCGAATAGAGCGGCAACTTCGCAAACGTGATGAAACAAGCTGTACAACACTGCGATTGTGCGCGCAGCTTGCCAAGTGAGAGAAAACAGTACCTGACCACTCTCCTGCCTTTTCTATTCACATGAACATTCGATTGCAAGCTGTTTTGGACAACTTTCTTTCTCTTCTTGCAAAACACTCGGCAGACCTCCGTGCAGCCTCTAGAACACGATGGGAGATGTTTTTTGTCCTGGCACAGTTTCTCCTTGCCAGAGAGAGTGGAAAAGCTTTTTGCTAAGATGTAGACGAGAAGAGAGGCTAAAGACGAAGGTACGGTGCTCTGCAGAGCTAAGCACAGCTCCCGGGCCTCTTTCGGCAGAAGACACACACTGCAGAGCACTGTGAGCGGCAGAATCGTCTTTGCGCGAAGAAGCAGCTTCTTCGTCTCTGGGAGACGGACAGAGCGACAACTTCGCAAAGGTGATGAAACAAGCTGTACAACACTGCGATTGTGTGCGCAGCTTACCAACTGAGAGAAAACAGTACCTGACCACTCTCCTGCCTTTTCTATTCACATGAACATTCGATTGCAAGCTGTTTTGGACAACTTTCTTTCTCTTCTTGCAAAACATTCGGTAGACCTCCGTGCAGCTTCTAGAACACGATGGGTGATGTTTTCTGTGCTGGCACAGTTTCTCCTTGGCAGACAGACTGGAAGAGCTTTTTCTTTAGATGTAGACGGGAAGAGAGGCTAAAGACGAAGGTACGGTGCTCTGCAGAGCTAAGCACCGCTCCCGGACCTCTTTCGGCAGAAGGCGCACACCGCAGAGCACTGTGAGCGGCAGAATCGTCTTTGCGCGAAGAAGCAGCTTCGTCGTCTCCGGGAGCCGGAGAGAGCGGCAACTTGGCAAAGGTGATGAAACAAGCTGTACAACACTGCGATTGTGTGCGCAGCTTGCCACCTGAGAGAAAACAGTACCTGACCACTCTCCTGCCTTTTCTATTCACATGAACATTCGATTGCAAGCTGTTTTGGACAACTTTCTTTCTCTTCTTGCAAAACACTCGGCAGACCTCCGTGCAGCCTCTAGAACACGATGAGAGGTGTTTTTTGTTCTGGCACAGTTTCTCCTTGCCAGACAGAGTGGAAAAGCTTTTTGCTAAGATGTAGACGAGAAGAGAGGCTAAAGACGAAGGTACGGTGCTCTGCAGAGCTAAGCACCGCTCCCGGGCCTCTTTCGGCAGAAGACACACACCACAGAGCACTGTGAGCGGCAGAATCGTCTTTGCGCGAAGAAGCAGCTTCTTCGTCACCGGGAGCCGGAGAGAGCGGCAACTTCGCAAAGGTGATGAAACAAGCTGTACAACACTGCGATTGTGTGCGCAGCTTGCCAAGTGAGAGAAAACAGTACCTGACCACTCTCCTGCCTTTTCTATTCACATGAACATTCGATTGCAAGCTGTTTTGGACAACTTTCTTTCTCTTCTTTCAAAACACTCGGCAGACCCCCGTGCAGCCTCTAGAACACGATGGGAGATGTTTTCTGTACTGGCACAGTTTCTCCTTGCCAGACAGAGTGGAAAAGCTTTTTGCTAAGATGTAGACGAGAAGAGAGGCTAAAGACGAAGGTACGGTGCTCTGCAGAGCTAAGCACCGCTCCCGGGCCTCTTTCGGCAGAAGGCGCACCCCGCAGAGCACTGTGAGCGGCAGAATCGTCTTTGCGCAAAGAAGCAGCTTCTTCGTCTCCGGGAGCCGGAGAGAGCGGCAACTTGGCAAAGGTGATGAAACAAGCTGTACAACACTGCGATTGTGTGCGCAGCTTGCCAACTGAGAGAAAACAGTACCTGACCACTCTCCTGCCTTTTCTATTCACATGAACATTCGATTGCAAGCTGTTTTGGACAACTTTCTTTCTCTTCTTGCAAAACACTCGGCAGACCTCCGTGCAGCTTCTAGAACACGATGGGAGATGTTTTCTGTGCTGGCACAGTTTCTCCTTGCCAGACAGAGTGGAAAAGCTTTTTGCTAAGATGTAGACGAGAAGAGAGGCTAAAGACGAAGGTACGGTGCTCTGCAGAGCTAAGCACAGCTCCCGGGCCTCTTTCGGCAGAAGGCGCACACCGCAGAGCACTGTGAGCGGCAGAATCGTCTTTGCACGAAGAAGCAGCTTCTTCGTCTCTGGGAGCCGGAGAGAGCGGCAACTTCGCAAAGGTGATGAAACAAGCTGTACAACACTGCGATTGTGTGCGCAGCTTGCCAACTGAGAGAAAACAGTACCTGACCACTCTCCTGCCTTTTCTATTCACATGAACATTCGATTCCAAGCTGTTTTGGACAACTTTCTTTCTCTTCTTGCAAAACACTCGGCAGACCTCCGTGCAGCTTCTAGAACACGTTGGGAGATGTTTTCTGTGCTGGCACAGTTTCTCCATGCCAGACAGAGTATAAAAGCTTTTTGCTAAGATGTAGACGAGAAGAGAGGGTAAAGACGAAGGTACGGTGCTCTGTAGAGCTAAGCACCGCTCCCGGGCCTCCTTCGGCAGAAGACAAACACCGCAGAGCACTGTGAGCGGCAGAATCGTCTTTGCGTGAAGAAGCAGCTTCTTCGCCTCCGGGAGCCGGAGAGAGCGGCAACTTCGCAAAGGTGATGAAACAAGCTGTACAACACTGCGATTGTGTGCGCAGCTTGCCAAGTGAGAGAAAACAGTACCTGACCACTCTCCTGCCTTTTCTATTCACATGAACATTCGATTAGAATTGTTTTGGACAACATTCTTTCTCTTCCAGCAAAACACTCGGTAGACCTCCGTGCAGCTTCTAGAAGACGATGGGAGATGTTTTTTGTGCTGGCACAGTTTCTCCTTGCCAGACAGAGTGGAAAAGCTTTTTCCTAAGATGTAGACGAGAAGAGAGGCTGAAGACGAAGGTACGGTGCTCTGCAGAGCTAAGCACAGCTCCCGGGCCTCTTTCGGCAGAAGCCGCACACTGCAGAGCACTGTGAGCGGCAGAATCGTCTTTGCGCGAAGAAGCAGCTTCTTCGTCTCCGGGAGCCGGAGAGAGCAGCAACTTCGCAAAGGTGATGAAACAAGCTGTACAACACTGCGATTGTGTGCGCAGCTTGCCAACTGAGAGAAAACAGTACCTGACCACTCTCCTGCCTTTTCTATTCACATGAACATTCGATTGCAAGCTGTTTTGGACAACTTTCTTTCTCTTCTTGCAAAACACTCGGCAGACCTCCGTGCAGCCTCTAGAACACGATGGGAGATGTTTTCTGTGCTGGCACAGTTTCTCCTTGGCAGACAGAGTGGAAAAGCTTTTTGCTAATATGTAGACGAGAAGAGAGTCTAACGACCAAGGCACGGTGCTCTGCAGAGCTAAGCACAGCTCCCGGGCCTCTTTCGGAAGAAGGCGCACACCGCAGAGCACTGTGAGCGGCAGAATCGTCTTTGCGCGAAGAAGCAGCTTCTTCGTCTCCGGGAGCCGAAGAGAGCGGCAACTTCGCAAAGGTGATGAAACAAGCTGTACAACACTGCGATTGTGTGCGCAGCTTGCCAAGTGAGAGAAAACAGTACCTGACCACTCTCCTGCCTTTTCTATTCACATGAACATTCGATTGCAAGCTGTTTTGGACAACTTTCTTTCTCTTCTTGCAAAACACTCGGCAGACCTGCGTGCAGCCTCTAGAACACGATGGGAGATGTTTTTTGTTCTGGCACAGTTTCTCCTTGCCAGACAGAGTGGAAAAGCTTTTTGCTAAGATGTAGACGAGAAGAGAGGCTAAAGACGAAGGTACGGTGCTCTGCAGAGCTAAGCACAGCTCCCGGGCCTCTTTCGGCAGAAGACACACACTGCAGAGCACTGTGAGCGGCAGAATCGTCTTTACGCGAAGAAGCAGCTTCTTCGTCTCTGGGAGCCGGAGAGAGCGGCAACTTCGCAAAGGTGATGAAACAAGCTGTACAACACTGCGATTGTGTGCGCAGCTTGCCAAGTGAGAGAAAACAGTACCTGACCACTCTCCTGCCTTTTCTATTCACATGAACATTCGATTGCAAGCTGTTTTGGACAACTTTCTTTCTCTTCTTGCAAAACATTCGGTAGACATCCGTGCAACTTCTAGAACACGATGGGAGATGTTTTCTGTGCTGGCACAGTTTCTCCTTGCCAGACAGAGTGGAAGAGCTTTTTCTTTAGATGTAGACGGGAAGAGAGGCTAAAGACGAAGGTATGGTGCTCTGCAGAGCTAAGCACCGCTCCCGGACCTCTTTCGGCAGAAGCCGCACACCGCAGAGCACTGTGAGCGGCAGAATCGTCTTTGCGCGAAGAAGCAGCTTCTTCGTCTCCGGGAGCCGGAGAGAGCGGCAACTTGGCAAAGGTGATGAAACAAGCTGTACAACACTGCGATTGTGTGCGCAGCTTGCCAAGTGAGAGAAAACAGTACCTGACCACTCTCCTGCCTTTTCTATTCAGATGAACATTCGATTGCAAGCTGTTTTGGACAACTTTCTTTCTCTTCTTGCAAAACACTCGGGAGACCTGCGTGCAGCCTCTATAACACGATGGGAGATGTTTTTTGTGCTGGCACAGTTTCTCCTTGCCAGACAGAGTTGAAAAGCTTTTTGCTAAGATGTAGACTAGAAGAGAGGCTAAAGACGAAGGTACGGTGCTCTGCAGAGCTAAGCACCGCTCCCGGACCTCTTTCGGCAGAAGCCGCACACTGCAGAGCACTGTGAGCGGCAGAATCGTCTTTGCGCGAAGAAGCAGCTTCTTCGTCTCCGGGAGCCGGAGAGAGCGGCAACTTCGCAAAGGTGATGAAACAAGCTGTACAACACTGCGATTGTGTGCGCAGCTTGCCAACTGAGAGAAAACAGTACCTGACCACTCTCCTGCCTTTTCTAATCACATGAACATTCGATTGCAAGCTGTTTTGGACAACTTTCTTTCTCTTCTTGCAAAACACTCGGCAGACCTGCGTGCAGCTTCTAGAACACGATGGGAGATGTTTTTTGTGCTGGCACATTTTCTCCTTGCCAGACAGAGTGGAAAAGCTTTTTGCAAAGATGTAGACGAGAAGAGAGGCTAAAGACGAAGGTACGGTGCTCTGCAGAGCTAAGCACCGCTCCCGGGCCTCTTTCGGCAGAAGGCGCACCCCGCAGAGCACTGTGAGCGGCAGAATCGTCTTTGCGCAAAGAAGCAGCTTCTTCGTCTCCGGGAGCCGGAGAGAGCGGCAACTTGGCAAAGGTGATGAAACAAGCTGTACAACACTGCGATTGTGTGCGCAGCTTGCCAACTGAGAGAAAACAGTACCTGACCACTCTCCTGCCTTTTCTATTCACATGAACATTCGATTGGAAGCTGTTTTGGACAACTTTCTTTCTCTTCTTGCAAAACACTCGGCAGACCTCCGTGCAGCTTCTAGAACACGATAGGAGATGTTTTCTGTGCTGGCACAGTTTCTCCTTGCCAGACAGAGTGGAAAAGCTTTTTGCTAAGATGTAGACGAGAAGAGAGGCTAAAGACGAAGGTACGGTGCTCTGCAGAGCTAAGCACCGCTCCCCGACCTCTTTCGGCAGAAGGCGCACACCGCAGAGCACTGTGAGCGGCAGAATCGTCTTTGCGCGAAGAAGCAGCTTCTTCGTCACCGGGAGCCGGAGAGAGCGGCAACTTCGCAAAGGTGATGAAACAAGCTGTACAACACTGCGATTGTGTGCGCAGCTTGCCAAGTGTGAGAAAACAGTACCTGACCACTCTCCTGCCTTTTCTATTCACATGAACATTCGATTGCAAGCTGTTTTGGACAACTTTCTTTCTCTTCTTTCAAAACACTCGGCAGACCCCCGTGCAGCCTCTAGAACACGATGGGAGATGTTTTCTGTACTGGCACAGTTTCTCCTTGCCAGACAGAGTGGAAAAGCTTTTTGCTAAGATGTAGACGAGAAGAGAGGCTAAAGACGAAGGTACGGTGCTCTGCAGAGCTAAGCACCGCTCCCGGGCCTCTTTCGGCAGAAGGCGCACCCCGCAGAGCACTGTGAGCGGCAGAATCGTCTTTGCGCAAAGAAGCAGCTTCTTCGTCTCCGGGAGCCGGAGAGAGCGGCAACTTGGCAAAGGTGATGAAACAAGCTGTACAACACTGCGATTGTGTGCGCAGCTTGCCAACTGAGAGAAAACAGTACCTGACCACTCTCCTGCCTTTTCTATTCACATGAACATTCGATTGCAAGCTGTTTTGGACAACTTTCTTTCTCTTCTTGCAAAACACTCGGCAGACCTCCGTGCAGCTTCTAGAACACGATGGGAGATGTTTTCTGTGCTGGCACAGTTTCTCCTTGCCAGACAGAGTGGAAAAGCTTTTTGCTAAGATGTAGACGAGAAGAGAGGCTAAAGACGAAGGTACGGTGCTCTGCAGAGCTAAGCACAGCTCCCGGGCCTCTTTCGGCAGAAGGCGCACACCGCAGAGCACTGTGAGCGGCAGAATCGTCTTTGCACGAAGAAGCAGCTTCTTCGTCTCTGGGAGCCGGAGAGAGCGGCAACTTCGCAAAGGTGATGAAACAAGCTGTACAACACTGCGATTGTGTGCGCAGCTTGCCAACTGAGAGAAAACAGTACCTGACCACTCTCCTGCCTTTTCTATTCACATGAACATTCGATTCCAAGCTGTTTTGGACAACTTTCTTTCTCTTCTTGCAAAACACTCGGCAGACCTCCGTGCAGCTTCTAGAACACGTTGGGAGATGTTTTCTGTGCTGGCACAGTTTCTCCATGCCAGACAGAGTATAAAAGCTTTTTGCTAAGATGTAGACGAGAAGAGAGGGTAAAGACGAAGGTACGGTGCTCTGTAGAGCTAAGCACCGATCCCGGGCCTCCTTCGGCAGAAGACAAACACCGCAGAGCACTGTGAGCGGCAGAATCGTCTTTGCGTGAAGAAGCAGCTTCTTCGCCTCCGGGAGCCGGAGAGAGCGGCAACTTCGCAAAGGTGATGAAACAAGCTGTACAACACTGCGATTGTGTGCGCAGCTTGCCAAGTGAGAGAAAACAGTACCTGACCACTCTCCTGCCTTTTCTATTCACATGAACATTCGATTAGAATTGTTTTGGACAACATTCTTTCTCTTCCAGCAAAACACTCGGTAGACCTCCGTGCAGCTTCTAGAAGACGATGGGAGATGTTTTTTGTGCTGGCACAGTTTCTCCTTGCCAGACAGAGTGGAAAAGCTTTTTCCTAAGATGTAGACGAGAAGAGAGGCTGAAGACGAAGGTACGGTGCTCTGCAGAGCTAAGCACAGCTCCCGGGCCTCTTTCGGCAGAAGCCGCACACTGCAGAGCACTGTGAGCGGCAGAATCGTCTTTGCGCGAAGAAGCAGCTTCTTCGTCTCCGGGAGCCGGAGAGAGCAGCAACTTCGCAAAGGTGATGAAACAAGCTGTACAACACTGCGATTGTGTGCGCAGCTTGCCAACTGAGAGAAAACAGTACCTGACCACTCTCCTGCCTTTTCTATTCACATGAACATTCGATTGCAAGCTGTTATGGACAACTTTCTTTCTCTTCTTGCAAAACACTCGGCAGACCTCCGTGCAGCCTCTAGAACACGATGGGAGATGTTTTCTGTGCTGGCACAGTTTCTCCTTGGCAGACAGAGTGGAAAAGCTTTTTGCTAATATGTAGACGAGAAGAGAGTCTAACGACCAAGGCACGGTGCTCTGCAGAGCTAAGCACAGCTCCCGGGCCTCTTTCGGAAGAAGGCGCACACCGCAGAGCACTGTGAGCGGCAGAATCGTCTTTGCGCGAAGAAGCAGCTTCTTCGTCTCCGGGAGCCGAAGAGAGCGGCAACTTCGCAAAGGTGATGAAACAAGCTGTACAACACTGCGATTGTGTGCGCAGCTTGCCAAGTGAGAGAAAACAGTACCTGACCACTCTCTTGCCTTTTCTATTCACATGAACATTCGATTGCAAGCTGTTTTGGACAACTTTCTTTCTCTTCTTGCAAAACACTCGGCAGACCTGCGTGCAGCCTCTAGAACACGATGGGAGATGTTTTTTGTTCTGGCACAGTTTCTCCTTGCCAGACAGAGTGGAAAAGCTTTTTGCTAAGATGTAGACGAGAAGAGAGGCTAAAGACGAAGGTACGGTGCTCTGCAGAGCTAAGCACAGCTCCCGGGCCTCTTTCGGCAGAAGACACACACTGCAGAGCACTGTGAGCGGCAGAATCGTCTTTACGCGAAGAAGCAGCTTCTTCGTCTCTGGGAGCCGGAGAGAGCGGCAACTTCGCAAAGGTGATGAAACAAGCTGTACAACACTGCGATTGTGTGCGCAGCTTGCCACCTGAGAGAAAACAGTACCTGACCACTCTCCTGCCTTTTCTATTCACATGAACATTCGATTGCAAGCTGTTTTGGACAACTTTCTTTCTCTTCTTGCAAAACATTCGGTAGACTTCCGTGCAACTTCTAGAACACGATGGGAGATGTTTTCTGTGCTGGCACAGTTTCTCCTTGCCAGACAGAGTGGAAGAGCTTTTTCATTAGATGTAGACTGGAAGAGAGGCTAAAGACGAAGGTATGGTGCTCTGCAGAGCTAAGCACCGCTCCCGGACCTCTTTCGGCAGAAGGCGCACACCGCAGAGCACTGTGAGCGGCAGAATCGTCTTTGCGCGAAGAAGCAGCTTCTTCGTCTCCGGGAGCCGGAGAGAGCGGCAACTTGGCAAAGGTGATGAAACAAGCTGTACAACACTGCGATTGTGTGCGCAGCTTGCCAAGTGAGAGAAATCAGTACCTGACCACTCTCCTGCCTTTTCTATTCAGATGAACATTCGATTGCAAGCTGTTTTGGACAACTTTCTTTCTCTTCTTGCAAAACACTCGGGAGACCTGCGTGCAGCCTCTATAACACGATGGGAGATGTTTTTTGTGCTGGCACAGTTTCTCCTTGCCAGACAGAGTTGAAAAGCTTTTTGCTAAGATGTAGACTAGAAGAGAGGCTAAAGACGAAGGTACGGTGCTCTGCAGAGCTAAGCACCGCTCCCGGACCTCTTTCGGCAGAAGCCGCACACTGCAGAGCACTGTGAGCGGCAGAATCGTCTTTGCGCGAAGAAGCAGCTTCTTCGTCTCCGGGAGCCGGAGAGAGCGGCAACTTCGCAAAGGTGATGAAACAAGCTGTACAACACTGCGATTGTGTGCGCAGCTTGCCAACTGAGAGAAAACAGTACCTGACCACTCTCCTGCCTTTTCTAATCACATGAACATTCGATTGCAAGCTGTTTTGGACAACTTTCTTTCTCTTCTTGCAAAACACTCGGCAGACCTGCGTGCAGCTTCTAGAACACGATGGGAGATGTTTTTAGTGCAGGCACATTTTCTCCTTGCCAGACAGAGTGGAAAAGCTTTTTGCAAAGATGTAGACGAGAAGAGAGGCTAAAGACGAAGGTACGGTGCTCTGCAGAGCTAAGCACCGCTCCCGGGCCTCTTTCGGCAGAAGGCGCACCCCGCAGAGCACTGTGAGCGGCAGAATCGTCTTTGCGCAAAGAAGCAGCTTCTTCGTCTCCGGGAGCCGGAGAGAGCGGCAACTTGGCAAAGGTGATGAAACAAGCTGTACAACACTGCGATTGTGTGCGCAGCTTGCCAACTGAGAGAAAACAGTACCTGACCACTCTCCTGCCTTTTCTATTCACATGAACATTCGATTGGAAGCTGTTTTGGACAACTTTCTTTCTCTTCTTGCAAAACACTCGGCAGACCTCCGTGCAGCTTCTAGAACACGATAGGAGATGTTTTCTGTGCTGGCACAGTTTCTCCTTGCCAGACAGAGTGGAAAAGCTTTTTGCTAAGATGTAGACGAGAAGAGAGGCTAAAGACGAAGGTACGGTGCTCTGCAGAGCTAAGCACCGCTCCCCGACCTCTTTCGGCAGAAGGCGCACACCGCAGAGCACTGTGAGCGGCAGAATCGTCTTTGCGCGAAGAAGCAGCTTCTTCGTCTCTGGGAGCCGGAGAGAGCGGCAACTTGGCAAAGGTGATGAAACAAGCTGTACAACACTGCGATTGTGTGCGCAGCTTGCCACCTGAGACAAAACAGTACCTGACCACTCTCCTGCCTTTTCTATTCACATGAACATTCGATTGCAAGCTGTTTTGGACAACTTTCTTTCTCTTCTTGCAAAACACTCGGCAGACCTCCGTGCAGCTTCTAGAACACGATGGGAGATGTTTTCTGTGCTGGCACAGTTTCTCCATGCCAGACAGAGTATAAAAGCTTTTTGCTAAGATGTAGATGAGAAGAGAGGCTAAAGACGAAGGTACGGTGCTCTGCAGAGCTAAGCACCGCTCACGGGCCTCTTTCGGCAGAAGACAAACACCGCAGAGCACTGTGAGCGGCAGAATCGTCTTTGCGTGAAGAAGCAGCTTCTTCGTCTCCGGGAGCCGAATAGAGCGGCAACATCGCAAACGTGATGAAACAAGCTGTACAACACTGCGATTGTGCGCGCAGCTTGCCAAGTGAGAAAAAACAGTACCTGACCATTCTCCTGCCTTTTCTATTCACATGAACATTCGATTGCAAGCTGTTTTGGACAACTTTCTTTCTCTTCTTGCAAAACACTCGGCAGACCTCCGTGCAGCCTCTAGAACACGATGGGAGATGTTTTTTGTTCTGGCACAGTTTCTCCTTGCCAGACAGAGTGGAAAAGCTTTTTGCTAAGATGTAGACGAGAAGAGAGGCTAAAGACGAAGGTACGGTGCTCTGCAGAGCTAAGCACAGCTCCCGGGCCTCTTTCGGCAGAAGACACACACTGCAGAGCACTGTGAGCGGCAGAATCGTCTTTGCGCGAAGAAGCAGCTTCTTCGTCTCTGGGAGACGGACAGAGCGACAACTTCGCAAAGGTGATGAAACAAGCTGTACAACACTGCGATTGTGTGCGCAGCTTGCCAACTGAGAGAAAACAGTACCTGACCACTCTCCTGCCTTTTCTATTCACATGAACATTCGATTGCAAGCTGTTTTGGACAACTTTCTTTCTCTTCTTGCAAAACATTCGGTAGACCTCCGTGCAGATTCTAGAACACGATGGGTGATGTTTTCTGTGCTGGCACAGTTTCTCCTTGGCAGACAGACTGGAAGAGCTTTTTGCTAAGATGTAGACGAGAAGAGAGGCTAAAGACGAAGGTACGGTGCTCTGCAGAGCTAAGCACCGCTCCCGGACCTCTTTCGGCAGAAGGCGCACACCGCAGAGCACTGTGAGCGGCAGAATCGTCTTTGCGCGAAGAAGCTGCTTCGTCGTCTCCGGGAGCCGGAGAGAGCGGCAACTTGGCAAAGGTGATGAAACAAGCTGTACAACACTGCGATTGTGTGCGCAGCTTGCCAACTGAGAGAAAACAGTACCTGACCACTCTTCTGCCTTTTCTATTCACATGAACATTCGATTGCAAGCTGTTTTGGACAACTTTCTTTCTCTTCTTGCAAAACACTCGGCAGACCTCCGTGCAGCCTCTAGAACACGATGGGAGATGTTTTTTGTGCTGGCACAGTTTCTCCTTGGCAGACAGAGTGGAAAAGCTTTTTGCTAAGATGTAGACTAGAAGAGAGGCTAAAGACGAAGGTACGGTGCTCTGCAGAGCTAAGCACCGCTCCCGGACCTCTTTCGGCAGAAGCCGCACACTGCAGAGCACTGTGAGCGGCAGAATCGTCTTTGCGCGAAGAAGCAGCTTCTTCGTCTCTGGGAGCCGGAGAGAGCGGCAACTTGGCAAAGGTGATGAAACAAGCTGTACAACACTGCGATTGTGTGCGCAGCTTGCCAACTGAGAGAAAACAGTACCTGACCACTCTCCTGCCTTTTCTAATCACATGAACATTCGATTGCAAGCTGTTTTGGACAACTTTCTTTCTCTTCTTGCAAAACACTCGGCAGACCTGCGTGCAGCCTCTAGAACACGATGAGAGGTGTTTTTTGTTCTGGCACAATTTCTCCTTGGCAGACAGAGTGGAAAAGCTTTTTGATAAGATGTAGACGAGAAGAGAGGCTAAAGACGAAGGTACGGTGCTCTGCAGAGCTAAGCACCGCTCCCGGGCATCTTTCGGCAGAAGACACACACCACAGATCACTGTGAGCGGCAGAATCGTCTTTGCGCGAAGAAGCAGCTTCTTCGTCACCGGGAGCCGGAGAGAGCGGCAACTTCGCAAAGGTGATGAAACAAGCTGTACAACACTGCGATTGTGTGCGCAGCTTGCCAAGTGAGAGAAAACAGTACCTGACCACTCTCCTGCCTTTTCTATTCACATGAACATTCGATTGCAAGCTGTTTTGGACAACTTTCTTTCTCTTCTTGCAAAACACTCGGCAGACCCCCGTGCAGCCTCTAGAACACGATGGGAGATGTTTTCTGTGCTGGCACAGTTTCTCCTTGCCAGACAGAGTGGAAAAGCTTTTTGCTAAGATGTAGACGAGAAGAGAGGCTAAAGACGAAGGTACGGTGCTCTGCAGAGCTAAGCACCGCTCCCGGGCCTCTTTCGGCAGAAGGCGCACCCCGCAGAGCACTGTGAGCGGCAGAATCGTCTTTGCGCAAAGAAGCAGCTTCTTCGTCTCCGGGAGCCGGAGAGAGCGGCAACTTGGCAAAGGTGATGAAACAAGCTGTACAACACTGCGATTGTGTGCGCAGCTTGCCAACTGAGAGAAAACAGTACCTGACCACTCTCCTGCCTTTTCTATTCACATGAACATTCGATTGCAAGCTGTTTTGGACAACTTTCTTTCTCTTCTTGCAAAACACTCGGCAGACCTCCGTGCAGCTTCTAGAACACGATGGGAGATGTTTTCTGTGCTGGCACAGTTTCTCCTTACCAGACAGAGTGGAAAAGCTTTTTGCTAAGATGTAGATGAGAAGAGAGGCTAAAGACGAAGGTACGGTGCTCTGCAGAGCTAAGCACCGCTCCCGGGCCTCTTTCGGCAGAAGGCGCACACCGCAGAGCACTGTGAGCGGCAGAATCGTCTTTGCGCGAAGAAGCAGCTTCTTCGTCTCTGGGAGCCGGAGAGAGCGGCAACTTCGCAAAGGTGATGAAACAAGCTGTACAACACTGCGATTGTGTGCGCAGCTTGCCACCTGAGAGAAAACAGTACCTGACCACTCTCCTGCCTTTTCTATTCACATGAACATTCGATTGCAAGCTGTTTTGGACAACTTTCTTTCTCTTCTTGCAAAACACTCGGCAGACCTCCGTGCAGCTTCTAGAACACGATGGGAGATGTTTTCTGTGCTGGCACAGTTTCTCCATGCCAGACAGAGTATACAAGCTTTTTGCTAAGATGTAGACGAGAAGAGAGGGTAAAGACGAAGTTACGGTGCTCTGTAGAGCTAAGCACCGCTCCCGGGCCTCTTTCGGCAGAAGACAAACACGGCAAAGCACTGTGAGCGGCAGAATCGTCTTTTCGTGAAGAAGCAGCTTCTTCGCCTCCGGGAGCCGGAGAGAGCGGCAACTTCGCAAAGGTGATGAAACAAGCTGTACAACACTGCGATTGTGTGCGCAGCTTGCCAAGTGAGAGAAAACAGTACCTGACCACTCTCCTGCCTTTTCTATTCACATGAACATTCGATTAGAATTGTTTTGGACAACATTCTTTCTCTTCCAGCAAAACACTCGGCAGACCTCCGTGCAGCTTCTAGAAGAGGATGGGAGATGTTTTTTGTGCTGGCACAGTTTCTCCTTGCCAGACAGTGTGGAAAAGCTTTTTCCTAAGATGTAGACGAGAAGAGAGGCTGAAGACGAAGGTACGGTGCTCTGCAGAGCTAAGCACCGCTCCCGGGCCTCTACGGCAGAAGCCGCACACTGCAGAGCACTGTGAGCGGCAGAATCGTCTTTGCGCGAAGAAGCAGCTTCTTCGTCTCCGGGAGCCGGAGAGAGCAGCAACTTCGCAAAGGTGATGAAACAAGCTGTACAACACTGCGATTGTGTGCGCAGCTTGCCAACTGAGAGAAAACAGTACCTGATCACTCTCCTGCCTTTTCTATTCACATGAACATTCGATTGCAAGCTGTTTTGGACAACTTTCTTTCTCTTCTTGCAAAACACTCGGCAGACCTCCGTGCAGCCTCTAGAACACGATGGGAGATGTTTTCTGTGCTGGCACAGTTTCTCCTTGCCAGACAGAGTGGAAAAGCTTTTTGCTAATATGTAGACGAGAAGAGAGTCTAACGACCAAGGCACGGTGCTCTGCAGAGCTAAGCACAGCTCCCGGGCCTCTTTCGGAAGAAGGCGCACACCGCAGAGCACTGTGAGCGGCAGAATCGTCTTTGCGCGAAGAAGCAGCTTCTTCGTCTCCGGGAGCCGAAGAGAGCGGCAACTTCGCAAAGGTGATGAAACAAGCTGTACAACACTGCGATTGTGTGCGCAGCTTGCCAAGTGAGAGAAAACAGTACCTGACCACTCTCCTGCCTTTTCAATTCACATGAACATTCGATTGCAAGCTATTTTGGACAACTTTCTTTCTCTTCTTGCAAAACACTCGGCAGACCTGCGTGCAGCCTCTAGAACACGATGGGAGATGTTTTTTGTTCTGGCACAGTTTCTCCTTGCCAGACAGAGTGGAAAAGCTTTTTGCTAAGATGTAGACGAGAAGAGAGGCTAAAGACGAAGGTACGGTGCTCTGCAGAGCTAAGCACAGCTCCCGGGCCTCTTTCGGCAGAAGACACACACTGCTGAGCACTGTGAGCGGCAGAATCGTCTTTACGCGAAGAAGCAGCTTCTTCGTCTCTGGGAGCCGGAGAGAGCGGCAACTTCGCAAAGGTGATGAAACAAGCTGTACAACACTGCGATTGTGTGCGCAGCTTGCCAAGTGAGAGAAAACAGTACCTGACCACTCTCCTGCCTTTTCTATTCAGATGAACATTCGATTGCAAGCTGTTTTGGACAACTTTCTTTCTCTTCTTGCAAAACATTCGGTAGACCTCCGTGCAGCTTCTAGAACACGATGGGAGATGTTTTCTGTGCTGGCACAGTTTCTCCTTGCCAGACAGAGTGGAAGAGCTTTTTCTTTAGATGTAGACGGGAAGAGAGGCTAAAGACGAAGGTATGGTGCTCTGCAGAGCTAAGCACCGCTCCCGGACCTCTTTCGGCAGAAGCCGCACACTGCAGAGCACTGTGAGCGGCAGAATCGTCTTTGCGCGAAGAAGCAGCTTCGTCGTCTCCGGGAGCCGGAGAGAGCGGCAACTTGGCAAAGGTGATGAAACAAGCTGTACAACACTGCGATTGTGTGCGCAGCTTGCCAAGTGAGAGAAAACAGTACCTGACCACTCTCCTGCCTTTTCTATTCAGATGAACATTCGATTGCAAGCTGTTTTGGACAACTTTCATTCTCTTCTTGCAAAACACTCGGGAGACCTGCGTGCAGCCTCTATAACACGATGGGAGATGTTTTTTGTGCTGGCACAGTTTCTCCTTGGCAGACAGAGTGGAAAAGCTTTTTGCTAAGATGTAGACTAGAAGAGAGGCTAAAGACGAAGGTACGGTGCTCTGCAGAGCTAAGCACCGCTCCCGGACCTCTTTCGGCAGAAGCCGCACACTGCAGAGCACTGTGAGCGGCAGAATCGTCTTTGCGCAAAGAAGCAGCTTCTTCGTCTCCGGGAGCCGGAGAGAGCGGCAACTTGGCAAAGGTGATGAAACAAGCTGTACAACACTGCGATTGTGTGCGCAGCTTGCCAACGGAGAGAAAACAGTACCTGACCACTCTCCTGCCTTTTCTAATCACATGAACATTCGATTGCAAGCTGTTTTGGACAACTTTCTTTCTCTTCTTGCAAAACACTCGGCAGACCTGCGTGCAGCCTCTAGAACACGATGAGAGGTGTTTTTTGTTCTGGCAGAGTTTCTCCTTGCCAGACAGAGTGGAAAAGCTTTTTGCTAAGATGTAGACGAGAAGAGAGGCTAAAGACGAAGGTACGGTGCTCTGCAGAGCTAAGCACAGCTCCCGGGCCTCTTTCGGCAGAAGACACACACTGCAGAGCACTGTGAGCGGCAGAATCGTCTTTGCGCGAAGAAGGAGCTTCTTCGTCTCCGGGAGCCGGAGAGAGCTGCAGCTTCGCAAAGGTGATGAAACAAGCTGTACAACACTGCGATTGTGTGCGTAGCTTGCCAACTGAGAGAAAACAGTACCTGACCACTCTCCTGCCTTTTCTATTCACATGAACATTCGATTGCAAGCTGTTTTGGACAACGTTCTTTCTCTTCTTGCAAAACATTCGGCAGACCTCCGTGCAGCCTCTAGAACACGATGGGAGATGTTTTCTGTGCTGGCACAGTTTCTCCTTGCCAGACAGAGTGGAAAAGCTTTTTGCTAAGATGTAGACGAGAAGAGAGGCTAAAGACGAAGGTACGGTGCTCTGCAGAGCTAAGCACCGCTCCCGGGCCTCTTTCGGCAGAAGGCGCACACCGCAGAGCACTGTGAGCGGCAGAATCGTCTTTGCGCGAAGAAGCAGCTTCTTCGTCTCTGGGAGCCGGAGAGAGCGTCAACTTCGCAAAGGTGATGAAACAAGCTGTACAACACTGCGATTGTGTGCGCAGCTTGCCACCTGAGAGAAAACAGTACCTGACCACTCTCCTGCCTTTTCTATTCACATGAACATTCGATTGCAAGCTGTTTTGGACAACTTTCTTTCTCTTCTTGCAAAACACTCGGCAGACATCCGTGCAGCTTCTAGAAAACGATGGGAGATGTTTTCTGTGCTGGCACAGTTTCTCCATGCCAGACAGAGTATAAAAGCTTTTTGCTAAGATGTAGACGAGAAGAGAGGGTAAAGACGAAGGTACGGTGCTCTGTAGAGCTAAGCACCGCTCCCGGGCCTCTTTCGGCAGAAGACAAACACCGCAGAGCACTGTGAGCGGCAGAATCGTCTTTGCGCAAAGAAGCAGCTTCTTCGCCTCCGGGAGCCGGAGAGAGCGGCAACTTCGCAAAGGTGATGAAACAAGCTGTACAAGACTGCGATTGTGTGCGCAGCTTGCCAAGTGAGAGAAAACAGTACCTGACCACTCTCCTGCCTTTTCTATTCACATGAACATTCGATTAGAATTGTTTTGGACAACATTCTTTCTCTTCCAGCAAAACACTCGGCAGACCTCCGTGCAGCTTCTAGAAGAGGATGGGAGATGTTTTTTGTGCTGGCACAGTTTCTCCTTGCCAGACAGAGTGGAAAAGCTTTTTCCTAAGATGTAGACGAGAAGAGAGGCTGAAGACGAAGGTACGGTGCTCTGCAGAGCTAAGCACCGCTCCCGGGCCTCTACGGCAGAAGCCGCACACTGCAGAGCACTGTGAGCGGCAGAATCGTCTTTGCGCGAAGAAGCAGCTTCTTCGTCTCCGGGAGCCGGAGAGAGCAGCAACTTCGCAAAGGTGATGAAACAAGCTGTACAACACTGCGATTGTGTGCGCAGCTTGCCAACTGAGAGAAAACTGTACCTGATCACTCTCCTGCCTTTTCTATTCACATGAACATTCGATTGCAAGCTGTTTTGGACAACTTTCTTTCTCTTCTTGCAAAACACTCGGCAGACCTCCGTGCAGCCTCTAGAACACGATGGGAGATGTTTTCTGTGCTGGCACAGTTTCTCCTTGCCAGACAGAGTGGAAAAGCTTTTTGCTAATATGTAGAAGAGAAGAGAGTCTAACGACCAAGGCACGGTGCTCTGCAGAGCTAAGCACAGCTCCCGGGCCTCTTTCGGAAGAAGGCGCACACCGCAGAGCACTGTGAGCGGCAGAATCGTCTTTGCGCGAAGAAGCAGCTTCTTCGTCTCCGGGAGCCGAAGAGAGCGGCAACTTCGCAAAGGTGATGAAACAAGCTGTACAACACTGCGATTGTGTGCGCAGCTTGCCAACTGAGAGAAAACAGTACCTGACCACTCTCCTGCCTTTTCTATTCACATGAACATTCGATTGCAAGCTATTTTGGACAACTTTCTTTCTCTTCTTGCAAAACACTCGGCAGACCTGCGTGCAGCCTCTAGAACACGATGGGAGATGTTTTTTGTTCTGGCACAGTTTCTCCTTGCCAGACAGAGTGGAAAAGCTTTTTGCTAAGATGTAGACGAGAAGAGAGGCTAAAGACGAAGGTACGGTGCTCTGCAGAGCTAAGCACAGCTCCCGGGCCTCTTTCGGCAGAAGACACACACTGCAGAGCACTGTGAGCGGCAGAATCGTCTTTACGCGAAGAAGCAGCTTCTTCGTCTCTGGGAGCCGGAGAGAGCGGCAACTTCGCAAAGGTGATGAAACAAGCTGTACAACACTGCGATTGTGTGCGCAGCTTGCCAAGTGAGAGAAAACAGTACCTGACCACTCTCCTGCCTTTTCTATTCAGATGAACATTCGATTGCAAGCTGTTTTGGACAACTTTCTTTCTCTTCTTGCAAAACATTCGGTAGACCTCCGTGCAGCTTCTAGAACACGATGGGAGATGTTTTCAGTGCTGGCACAGTTTCTCCTTGCCAGACAGAGTGGAAGAGCTTTTTCTTTAGATGTAGACCGGAAGAGAGACTAAAGACGAAGGTATGGTGCTCTGCAGAGCTAAGCACCGCTCCCGGGGCTCTTTCGGCAGAAGCCGCACACTGCAGAGCACTGTGAGCGGCAGAATCGTCTTTGCGCGAAGAAGCAGCTTCGTCGTCTCCGGGAGCCGGAGAGAGCGGCAACTTCGCAAAGGTGATGAAACAAGCTGTACAACACTGCGATTGTGTGCGCAGCTTGCCAAGTGAGAGAAAACAGTACCTGACCACTCTCCTGCCTTTTCTATTCACATGAACATTCGATTGCAAGCTGTTTTGGACAACTTTCTTTCTCTTCTTGCAAAACACTCGGGAGACCTGCGTGCAGCCTCTATAACACGATGGGAGATGTTTTTTGTGCTGGCACAGTTTCTCCTTGGCAGACAGAGTGGAAAAGCTTTTTGCTAAGATGTAGACTAGAAGAGAGGCTAAAGACGAAGGTACGGTGCTCTGCAGAGCTAAGCACCGCTCCCGGACCTCTTTCGGCAGAAGCCGCACACTGCAGAGCACTGTGAGCGGCAGAATCGTCTTTGCGCAAAGAAGCAGCTTCTTCGTCTCCGGGAGCCGGAGAGAGCGGCAACTTGGCAAAGGTGATGAAACAAGCTGTACAACACTGCGATTGTGTGCGCAGCTTGCCAACTGAGAGAAAACAGTACCTGACCACTCTCCTGCCTTTTCTAATCACATGAACATTCGATTGCAAGCTGTTTTGGACAACTTTCTTTCTCTTCTTGCAAAACACTCGGCAGACCTGCGTGCAGCCTCTAGAACACGATGAGAGGTGTTTTTTGTTCTGGCACAGTTTCTCCTTGCCAGACAGAGTGGAAAAGCTTTTTGCTAAGATGTAGACGAGAAGAGAGGCTAAAGACGAAGGTACGGTCCTCTGCAGAGCTAAGCACAGCTCCCGGGCCTCTTTCGGCAGAAGACACACACTGCAGAGCACTGTGAGCGGCAGAATCGTCTTTGCGCGAAGAAGGAGCTTCTTCGTCTCCGGGAGCCGGAGAGAGCTGCAGCTTCGCAAAGGTGATGAAACAAGCTGTACAACACTGCGATTGTGTGCGTAGCTTGCCAACTGAGAGAAAACAGTACCTGACCACTCTCCTGCCTTTTCTATTCACATGAACATTCGATTGCAAGCTGTTTTGGACAACGTTCTTTCTCTTCTTGCAAAACATTCGGCAGACCTCCGTGCAGCCTCTAGAACACGATGGGAGATGTTTTCTGTGCTGGCACAGTTTCTCCTTGCCAGACAGAGTGGAAAAGCTTTTTGCTAAGATGTAGACGAGAAGAGAGGCTAAAGACGAAGGTACGGTGCTCTGCAGAGCTAAGCACCGCTCCCGGGCCTCTTTCGGCAGAAGGCGCACACCGCAGAGCACTGTGAGCGGCAGAATCGTCTTTGCGCGAAGAAGCAGCTTCTTCGTCTCTGGGAGCCGGAGAGAGCGTCAACTTCGCAAAGGTGATGAAACAAGCTGTACAACACTGCGATTGTGTGCGCAGCTTGCCACCTGAGAGAAAACAGTACCTGACCACTCTCCTGCCTTTTCTATTCACATGAACATTCGATTGCAAGCTGTTTTGGACAACTTTCTTTCTCTTCTTGCAAAACACTCGGCAGACCTCCGTGCAGCTTCTAGAAAACGATGGGAGATGTTTTCTGTGCTGGCACAGTTTCTCCATGCCAGACAGAGTATAAAAGCTTTTTGCTAAGATGTAGACGAGAAGAGAGGGTAAAGACGAAGGTACGGTGCTCTGTAGAGCTAAGCACCGCTCCCGGGCCTCTTTCGGCAGAAGAAAAACACCGCAGAGCACTGTGAGCGGCAGAATCGTCTTTGCGCAAAGAAGCAGCTTCTTCGCCTCCGGGAGCCGGAGAGAGCGGCAACTTCGCAAAGGTGATGAAACAAGCTGTACAACACTGCGATTGTGTGCGCAGCTTGCCAAGTGAGAGAAAACAGTACCTGACCACTCTCCTGCCTTTTCTATTCACATGAACATTCGATTAGAATTGTTTTGGACAACATTCTTTCTCTTCCAGCAAAACACTCGGCAGACCTCCGTGCAGCTTCTAGAAGACGATGGGAGATGTTTTTTGTGCTGGCACAGTTTCTCCTTGCTAGACAGAGTGGAAAAGCTTTTTCCTAAGATGTAGACGAGAAGAGAGGCTGAAGACGAAGGTACGGTGCTCTGCAGAGCTAAGCACCGCTCCCGGACCTCTTTCGGCAGAAGCCGCACACTGCAGAGCACTGTGAGCGGCAGAATCGTCTTTGCGCGAAGAAGCAGCTTCTTCGTCTCCGGGAGCCGGAGAGAGCGGCAACTTCGCAAAGGTGATGAAACAAGCTGTACAACACTGCGATTGTGTGCGCAGCTTGCCAACTGAGAGAAAACAGTACCTGACCACTCTCCTGCCTTTTCTATTCACATGAACATTCGATTGCAAGCTGTTTTGGACAACTTTCTTTCTCTTCTTGCAAAACACTCGGCAGACCTGCGTGCAGCCTCTAGAACACGATGGGAGATGTTTTTTGTTCTGGCACAGTTTCTCCTTGCCAGACAGAGTGGAAAAGCTTTTTGCTAAGATGTAGACGAGAAGAGAGGCTAAAGACGAAGGTACGGTGCTCTGCAGAGCTAAGCACCGCTCCCGGGCCTCTTTCGTCAGAAGACACACACTGCAGAGCACTGTGAGCGGCAGAATCGTCTTTACGCGAAGAAGCAGCTTCTTCGTCTCTGGGAGCCGGGGAGGGGCAACTTCGCAAAGGTGATGAAACAAGCTGTACAACACTGCGATTGTGTGCGCAGCTTGCCAAGTGAGAGAAAACAGTACCTGACCACTCTCCTGCCTTTTCTATTCACATGAACATTCGATTGCAAGCTGTTTTGGACAACTTTCTTTCTCTTCTTGCAAAACATTCGGTAGACCTCCGTGCAGCTTCTGGAACACGATGGGAGATGTTTTCTGTGCTGGCACAGTTTCTCCTTGCCAGACAGAGTGGAAGAGCTTTTTCTTTAGATGCAGACGAGAAGAGAGGCTAAAGACGAAGGTATGGTGCTCTGCAGAGCTAAGCACCGCTCCCGGACCTCTTTCGGCAGAAGCCGTACACCGCAGAGCACTGTGAGCGGCAGAATCGTCTTTGCGCGAAGAAGCAGCTTCGTCGTCTCCGGGAGCCGGAGAGAGCGGCAACTTGGCAAAGGTGATGAAACAAGCTGTACAACACTGCGATTGTGTGCGCAGCTTGCCAACTGAGAGAAAACAGTACCTGACCACTCTCCTGCCTTTTCTATTCACATGAACATTCGATTGCAAGCTGTTTTGGACAACTTTCTTTCTCTTCTTGCAAAACACTCGGCAGACCTGCGTGCATCCTCTATAACACGATGGGAGATGTTTTTTGTGCTGGCACAGTTTCTCCTTGCCAGACAGAGTGGAAAAGCTTTTTGCTAAGATGTAGACTAGAAGAGAGGCTAAAGACGAAGGTACGGTGCTCTGCAGAGCTAAGCACCGCTCCCGGACCTCTTTCGGCAGAAGCCGCACACTGCAGAGCACTGTGAGCGGCAGAATCGTCTTTGCGCGAAGAAGCAGCTTCTTCGTCTCCGGGAGCCGGAGAGAGCGGCAACTTCGCAAAGGTGATGAAACAAGCTGTACAACACTGCGATTGTGTGCGCAGCTTGCCAACTGAGAGAAAACAGTACCTGACCACTCTCCTGCCTTTTCTAATCACATGAACATTCGATTGCAAGCTGTTTTGGACAACTTTCTTTCTCTTCTTGCAAAACACTCGGCAGACCTGCGTGCAGCCTCTAGAACACGATGAGAGGTGTTTTTTGTTCTGGCACAGTTTCTCCTTGCCAGACAGAGTGGAAAAGCTTTTTGCTAAGATGTAGACGAGAAGAGAGGCTAAAGACGAAGGTACGGTGCTCTGCAGAGCTAAGCACAGCTCCCGGGCCTCTTTCGGCAGACGACACACACTGAAGAGCACTGTGAGCGGCAGAATCGTCTTTGCGCGAAGAAGCAGCTTCTTCGTGTCCGGGAGCCGGAGAGAGCGGCAACTTCGCAAAGGTGATGAAACAAGCTGTACAACACTGCGATTGTGTGCGCAGCTTGCCAACTGAGAGAAAACAGTACCTGACCACTCTCCTGCCTTTTGTAATCACATGAACATTCGATTGCAAGCTGTTTTGGACAACTTTCTTTCTCTTCTTGCAAAACACTCGGCAGACCTCCGTGCAGCCTCTAGAACACGATGGGAGATGTTTTCTGTGCTGGCACAGTTTCTCCTTGCCAGACAGAGTGGAAAAGCTTTTTGCTAAGATGTAGACGAGAAGAGAGGCTAAAGACGAAGGTACGGTGCTCTGCAGAGCTAAGCACCGCTCCCGGGCCTCTTTCGGCAGAAGCCGCACACCGGAGAGCACCGTGAGCGGCAGAATCGTCTTTGCGCGAAGAAGCAGCTTCTTCGTCTCCGGGAGCCGGAGAGAGCTGCAGCTTCGCAAAGGTGATGAAACAAGCTGTACAACACTGCGATTGTGTGCGTAGCTTGCCAACTGATAGAAAACAGTACCTGACCACTCTCCTGCCTTTTCTCTTCACATGAACATTCGATTGCAAGCTGTTTTGGACAACGTTCTTTCTCTTCTTGCAAAACACTCGGCAGACCTCCGTGCAGCCTCTAGAACACGATGGGAGATGTTTTCTGTGCTGGCACAGTTTCTCCTTGCCAGACAGAGTGGAAAAGCTGTTTGCTAAGATGTAGACGAGAAGAGAGGCTAAAGACGCAGGTACGGTGCTCTGCAGAGGTAAGCACCGCTCCCGGACCTCTTTCGGCAGAAGCCGCACACTGCAGAGCACTGTGAGCGGCAGAATCGTCTTTGCGCGAAGAAGCAGCTTCTTCGTCTGCGCGAGCCGGAGAGAGCGGCACCTTCGCAAAGGTGATGAAACAAGTTGTACAACACTGTGATTGTGTGCGCAGCTTGCCAACTGAGAGAAAACAGTACCTGAGCACACTCCTGCCTTTTCTATTCACATGAACATTCGATTGCAAGCTGTTTTGGACAACTTTCTTTCTCTTCTTGCAAAACACTCGGCAGTCCTCTGTGTAGCCTCTAGAAGACGCTTGCAATCGAATGTTCAAGTGAATAGAAAAGGCAGGAGAGTGGTCAGGTACTGTTTTCTCTCAGTTGGCAAGCTGCGCACACAATCGCAGTGTCGTACAGCATGTTTCATCACCTTTGCGAAGCTGCCGCTCACTCCGGCTTCCGGAGACGAAGAAGCTGCTTCTTCGCGCAAAGACGATTCTGCCGCTCACAGTGCTCTGCGGTGTGCGCTTTCTGCCGAAAGACGTCCGGGAGCGGTGCTTTGCTCTGCAGAGCACCGTACCTTCGTCTTTAGCCTCTCTTCTCGTCTACATCTTAGCAAAAAGCTTTTCCACTCTGTCTGGCAAGGAGAAAATTTACCAGCACAGAAAACATATCCCATCGTGTTCTAGAGGCTGCACGGAGGTCTGCCAAGTGTTTTGCAAGAAGAGAAAGGAAGTTGTCCAAAACTGCTTGCAATCGAATATTCATGTGAATAGAAAAGGCAGGAGAGTGGTCAGGTACTGTTTTCTCTCACTTGGCAAGCTGCGCACACAATCGCAGTGTTGTACAGCTTGTTTCATCACCTTTGCGAAGCTGCCGCTCTCTCCGGCTCCCGGAGACGAAGAAGCTGCTTCTTCGCGCAAAGACGATTCTGCCGCTCACAGTGCTCTGCGGTGTGCGCCTTCTGCCGAAAGACGTCCGGGAGCGGTGCTTAGCTCTGCAGAGCACCGTACCTTCGTCTTTAGCCTCTCTTCTCGTCTACATCTTAGCGAAAAGCTTTTCCACTCTGTCTGGCAAGGAGAAACTCTGCCAGCACAGAAAACATCTCCCAACGTGTTCTAGAGGCTGCACGGTGGTCTGCAGAGTGTTTTGCAAGAAGAGAAAGAAAGTTGTCCAAAACAGCTTGCAATCGAATGTTCATGTGAATAGAAAAGGCAGGAGAGTGGTCAGGTACTGTTTTGTCTCAGTTGGCAAGCTGCGCACACAATCGCAGTGTTGTACAGCTTGTTTCATCACCTTTGCGAAGTTGCCGCTCTCTCCGGCTCCCGGAGACGAAGAAGCTGCTTCTTCGCGCAAAGACGATTCTGCCGCTCACAGTGCTCTGCGGTGTGCGCCTTCTGCCGAAAGAGGTCCGGGAGCGGTGCTTAGCTCTGCAGAGCACCGTACCTTCGTCTTTAGCCTCTCTTCTCGTCTACATCTTAGCAAAAAGCTTTTCCACTCTGTCTGGCATGGAGAAACTGTGCCAGCACAAAAAACATCTCCCATCGTGTTCTAGAGGCTGCACGGAGGTCTGCCGAGTGTTTTGCAAGAAGAGAAAGAAAGTTGTCCAAAACAGCTTGCAATCGAATGTTCAAGTGAATAGAAAAGGCAGGAGAGTGGTCAGGTACTGTTTTCTCTCACTTGGCAAGCTGCGCACACAATCGCAGTGTTGTACAGCTTGTTTCATCACCTTTGCGAAGCTGTCGCTCTCTCCGGCTCCCGGAGACGAAGAAGCTGCTTCTTCGCGCAAAGACGATTCTGCCGCTCACAGTGATCTGCGGTGTGCGCCTTCTGCCGAAAGACGCCCGGGAGCGGTGCTTAGCTCTGCAGAGCACCGTACCTTCGTCTTTAGCCTCTCTTCTCGTCTACATCTTAGCAAAAAGCTTTTCCACTCTGTCTGGCAAGGCGAAAATTTGCCACCACAGAAAACATCTCCCATCGTGTTCTAGAGGCTGCACGGAGGTCTGCCGAGTGTTTTGCAAGAAGAGAAAGAAAGTTGTCCAAAACAGCTTCCAATCGAATGTTCATGTGAAAAGAAAAGGCAGGAGAGTGGTCAGGTACTGTTTTCTCTCAGTTGGCAAGCTGCGCACACAATCGCAGTGTTGTACAGCTTGTTTCATCACCTTTGCCAAGTTGCCGCTCTCTCCGGCTCCCGGAGACGAAGAAGCTGCTTCTTCGCGCAAAGACGATTCTGCCGCTCACAGTGCTCTGCGGTGTGCGCCTTCTGCCGAAAGAGCCCCGGGAGCGGTGCTTAGCTCTGCAGAGCACCGTACCTTCGTCTTTAGCCTCTCTTCTCGTCTACATCTTAGCAAAAAGCTTTTCCACTCTGTCTGGCAAGGAGAAACTGTGCCAGCACAGAAAACATCTCCCATCGTGTTCTAGAGGCTGCACGGAGGTCTGCCGAGTGTTTTGCAAGCAGAGAAAGAAAGTTGTCCAAAACAGCTTCCAATCGAATGTTCATGTGAATAGAAAAGTCAGGAGAGTGGTCAGGTACTTTTTTCACTCACTTGGCAAGCTGCGCACACAATCGCAGTGTTGTACAGCTTGTTTCATCACCTTTGCGAAGTTGCCGCTCTCTCCGGCTCCCGGAGACGAAGAAGCTGCTTCTTCGCGCAAAGACGATTCTGCCGCTCACTGTGTTCTGCAGTGTGTGTCTTCTGCCGAAATAGGCCCGGGAACTGTGCTTAGCTCTGCAGAGCACCATACCTGCTTCTTTAGCCTCTCTTCTCGTCTACATCTTAGCAAAAAGCTTTTCCACTCTGTCTGGCAAGGAGAAACTGTGCCAGCACAAAAAACATCTCCCATCGTGTTCTAGAGGCTGCACGGAGGTCTGCCGAGTGTTTTGCAAGAAGAGAAAGAAAGTTGTTCAAAACAGCTTGCAATCGAATGTTCAAGTGAATAGAAAAGGCAGGAGAGTGGTCAGGTACTGTTTTCTCTCACTTGGCAAGCTGCGCACACAATCGCAGTGTTGTACAGCTTGTTTCATCACCTTTGCCAAGTTGCCGCTCTCTCCGGCTCCCGGAGACGAAGAAGCTCCTTCTTCGCGCAAAGACGATTCTGCCGCTCACAGTGCTCTGCGGTGTGCGCCTTCTGCCGAAAGAGGCCCGGGAGCTGTGCTTAGCTCTGCAGAGCACCATACCTGCTTCTTTAGCCTCTCTTCTCGTCTACATCTTAGCAAAAAGCTTTTCCACTCTTTCTGGCAAGGATAAACTGTGCCGCAACAAAAAACATCTCCCATCGTGTTCTAGAGGCTGCACGGAGGTCTGCCGAGTGTTTTGCAAGAAGAGAAAGAAAGTTGTCCAAAACAGCTTCCAATCGAATGTTCATGTTAATAGAAAAGGCAGGAGAGGAGTCAGGTACTGTTTTCTCTCAGTTGGCAAGCTGCGCACACAATCGCAGTGTTGTACAGCTTGTTTCATCACCTTTGCGAAGCTCCCGCTCTCTCCGGCTCCCGGAGACGAAGAAGCTGCTTCTTCGCGCAAAGACGATTCTGCCGCTCACAGTGCTCTGCGGTGTGCGCCTTCTGCCGAAAGACGTCCGGGAGCGGTGCTTTGCTCTGCAGAGCACCGTACCTTCGTCTTTAGCGTCTCTTCTCGTCTACATCTTAGCAAAAAGCTTTTCCACTCTGTCTGGCAAGGAGAAACTGTGCCAGCACAGAAAACATCTCCCAACGTGTTCTAGAGGCTGCACGGAGGTCTGCAGAGTGTTTTGCAAGAAGAGAAAGAAAGTTGTCCAAAACAGCTCGCAATCAAATGTTCATGTGAATAGAAAAGGCAGGAGAGTGGTCAGGTACTGTTTTCTCTCAGTTGGCAAGCTGCGCACACAATCGCAGTGTTGTACAGCTTGTTTCATCACCTTTGCGAAGTTGCCGCTCTCTCCGGCTCCCGGAGACGAAGAAGCTGCTTCTTCGCGCAAAGACGATTCTGCCGCTCACTGTGTTCTGCAGAGTGTGTCTTCTGCCGAAATAGGCCCGGGAGATGTGCTTAGCTCTGCAGAGCACCATACCTGCTTCTTTAGCCTCTCTTCTCGTCTACATCTTAGCAAAAAGCTTTTCCACTCTGTCTGGCAAGGAGAAACTGTGCCAGCACAAAAAACATCTCCCATCGTGTTCTAGAGGCTGCATAGAGGTCTGCCGAGTGTTTTGCAAGAAGAGAAAGGAAGTTGTCCAAAACAGCTTGCAATCGAATGTTCATGTGAATAGAAAAGGCAGGAGAGTGGTCAGGTACTGTTTTCTCTCACTTGGCAAGCTGCGCACACAATCGCAGTGTTGTACAGCTTGTTTCATCACCTTTGCGAAGTTGCCGCTCTCTCCGGCTCCCGGAGACGAAGAAGCTGCTTCTTCGCGCAAAGACGATTCTGCCGCTCACAGTGCTCTGCGGTGTGCGCCTTCTGCCGAAAGACGCCCGGGAGCGGTGCTTAGCTCTGCAGAGCACCGTACCTTCGTCTTTAGCCTCTCTTCTCGTCTACATCTTAGCAAAAAGCTTTTCCACTCTGTCTGGCAAGGAGAAACTGTGCCAGCACAAAAAACATCTCCCATCGTGTTCTAGAGGCTGCACGGAGGTCTGCCGAGTGTTTTGCAAGAAGAGAAAGAAAGTTGTCCAAAACAGCTTCCAATCGAATGTTCATGTGAATAGAAAAGGCAGGAGAGTGGTCAGGTACTGTTTTCTCTCAGTTGGCAAGCTGCGCACACAATCGCAGTGTTGTACAGCTTGTTTCATCACCTTTGCGAAGTTGCCGCTCTCTCCGGCTCCCGGAGACGAAGAAGCAGCTTCTTCGCGCAAAGACGATTCTGCCGCTCACAGTGCTCTGCGGTGTGCGCCTTCTGCCGAAAGACGTCCGGGAGCGGTGCTTAGCTCTGCAGAGCACCGTACCTTCGTCTTTAGCCTCTCTTCTCGTCTACATCTTAGCAAAAAGCTTTTCCACTCTGTCTGGCAAGGAGAAACTGTGCCAGCACAAAAAACATCTCCCATCGTGTTCTAGAGGCTGCACGGAGGTCTGCCGAGTGTTTTGCAAGAAGAGAAAGTAAGTTGTCCAAAACAGCTTGCAATCGAATATTCATGTGAATAGAAAAGTCAGGAGAGTGGTCACATACTTTTTTCTCTAAGTTGGCACGCTGCGCACACAATCGCAGTGTTGTACAGCTTGTTTCATCACCTTTGCGAAGTTGCCGCTCTCTCCGGCTCCCGGAGACGAAGAAGCTGCTTCTTCGCGCAAAGACGATTCTGCCGCTCACAGTGCTCTGCGGTGTGCGCCTTCTGCCGAAAGAGCCCCGGGAGCTGTGCTTAGATCTGAGAAGCACCATACGTGCTTCTTTAGCCTCTCTTCTCGTCTACATCTTAGCAAAAAGCTTTTCCACTCTGTCTGGCAAGGAGAAACTGTGCCAGCACAGAAAACATCTCCCATCGTGTTCTAGAGGCTGCACGGAGGTCTGCCGAGTGTTTTGCAAGAAGAGAAAGAAAGTTGTCCAAAACAGCTTGCAATCGAATGTTCATGTGAATAGAAAAGGCAGGAGAGTGGTCAGGTACTGTTTTCACTCAGGTGGCACGCTGCGCACACAATCGCAGTGTTGTACAGCTTGTTTCATCACCTTTGCGAAGTTGCCGCTCTCTCCGGCTCCCGGAGACGAAGAAGCTGCTTCTTCGCGAAAAGACGATTCTGCCGCTCACAGTGCTCTGCGGTGTGCGCCTTCTGCCCAAAGAGGCCCGGGACCGGTGCTTTGCTCTGCAGAGCACCGTACCTTCGTCTTTAGCCTCTCTTCTCGTCTAGCTCTTAGCAAAAAGCTTTTCCACTCTGTCTGGCAAGGAGAAACTGTGCCAGCACAGAAAACATCTCCCATCGTGTTCTAGAGGCTGCACGGAGGTCTGCCGAGTGTTTTGCAAGAAGAGAAAGAAAGTTGTCCAAAACAGATTTCAATCGCATATTCATGTGAATAGAAAATGCAGGAGAGTGGTCAGGTACTTTTTTCTCTCAGTTGGCATGCTGCGCACACAATCGCAGTGTTGTACAGCTTGTTTCATCACCTTTGCGAAGTTGCCGCTCTCTCCGGCTCCCGGAGACGAAGAAGCTGCTTCTTCGCGCAAAGACGATTCTGCCGCTCACTGTGTTCTGCATGTGTGTCTTCTGCCGAAATAGGCCCGGGAGCTCTGCTTAGCTCTGCAGAGAACCATACCTGCTTCTTTAGCCTCTCTTCTCGTCTACATCTTAGCAAAAAGCTTTTCCACTCTGTCTGGCAAGGAGAAACTGTGCCAGCACAAAAAACATCTCCCATCGTGTTCTAGAGGCTGCACGGAGGTCTGCCGAGTGTTTTGCAAGAAGAGAAAGAAAGTTGTCCAAAACAGCTTGCAATCGAATGTTCAAGTGAATAGAAAAGGCAGGAGAGTGGTCAGGTACTGTTTTCTCTCAGTTGGCAAGCTGCGCACACAATCGCAGTGTCGTACAGCATGTTTCATCATCTTTGCGAAGTTGCCGCTCTCTCCGGCTCCCGGAGACGAAGAAGCTGCTTCTTCGCGCAAAGACGATTCTGCCGCTCACAGTGCTCTGCGGTGTGCGCCTTCTGCCGAAAGAGGCCCTGGAGCGGTGCTTAGCTCTGCAGAGCACCGTACCTTCGTCTTCAGCCTCTCTTCTCGTCTACATCTTAGCAAAAAGCTTTTCCACTCTGTCTGGCAAGGAGAAACTGTGCCAGTACAAAAAACATCTCCCATCGTGTTCTAGAGGCTGCACGGAGGTCTGCCGAGTGTTTTGCAAGAAGAGAAAGAAAGTTGTCCAAAACAGCTTCCAATCGAATGTTCATGTGAATAGAAAAGGCAGGAGAGTGGTCAGGTACTATTTTCTCTCAGTTGGCAAGCTGCGCACACAATCGCAGTGTTGTACAGCTTGTTTCATCACCTTTGCGAAGTTGCCGCTCTCTCCGGCTCCCGGAGACGAAGAAGCTGCTTCTTCGCGCAAAGACGATTCTGCCGCTCACAGTCCTCTGCGGTGTGCGCCTTCTGCCGAAAGACGTCCGGGAGCAATGCTTTGCTCTGCAGAGCACCGTACCTTCGTCTTTAGCCTCTCTTCTCGTCTACATCTTAGCAAAAAGCTTTTCCACTCTGTCTGGCAAGGAGAAACTGTGCCAGCACAGAAAACATCTCCCAACGTGTTCTAGAGGCTGCACGGAGGTCTGCAGAGTGTTTTGCAAGAAGAGAAAGAAAGTTGTCCAAAACAGCTTGCAATCGAATGTTCATGTGAATAGAAAAGGCAGGAGAGTGGTCAGGTACTGTTTTCTCTCAGTGGGCACGCTGCGCACACAATCGCAGTGTTGTACAGCTTGTTTCATCACCTTTGCGAAGTTGCCGCTCTCTCCGGCTCCCGGAGACGAAGAAGCTGCTTCTTCGCGCAAAGACGATTATGCCGCTCACAGTGATCTGCGGTGTGCGCCTTCTGCCGAAAGAGGTCCGGGAGCGGTGCTTAGCTCTGCAGAGCACCGTACCTTCGTCTTTAGCCTCTCTTCTCGTCTACATCTTAGCAAAAAGCTTTTCCACTCTGTCTGGCAAGGAGAAACTGTGCCAGCACAAAAAACATCTCCCATCGTGTTCTAGAGGCTGCACGGAGGTCTGCCGAGTGTTTTGCAAGAAGAGAAAGAAAGTTGTTCAAAACAGCTTGCAATCGAATGTTCAAGTGAATAGAAAAGGCAGGAGAGTGGTCAGGTACTGTTTTCTCTCAGTTGGCAAGCTGCGCACACAATCGCAGTGTCGTACAGCTTGTTTCATCACCTTTGCGAAGTTGCCGCTCTCTCCGGCTCCCAGAGACGAAGAAGCTGCTTCTTCGCGCAAAGACGATTCTGCCGCTCACAGTGCTCTGCGGTGTGCGCTTTCTGCCGAAAGACGTCCGGGCTCGGTGCTTTGCTCTGCAGAGCACCGTACCTTCGTCTTTAGCCTCTCTTCTCGTCTACATCTTAGCAAAAAGCTTTTCCACTCTGTCTGGAAAGGAGAAACTGTGCCAGAACAAAAAACATCTCCCATCGTGTTCTAGAGGCTGCACGCAGGTCTGCCGAGTGTTTTGCAAGAAGAGAAAGGAAGTTGTCCAAAACAGCTTGCAATCGAATGTTCATGTGAATAGAAAAGGCAGGAGAGTGGTCAGGTACTGTTTTCTCTCAGTTGGCACGCTGCGCACACAATCGCAGTGTTGTACAGCTTGTTTCATCACCTTTGCGAAGTTGCCGCTCTCTCCGGCTCCCGGAGGCGAAGAAGCTGCTTCTTCGCGCAAAGACGATTCTGCCGCTCACAGTGCTCTGCGGTGTGCGCCTTCTGCCGAAAGACGCCCGGGAGCTCTGCTTAGCTCTGCAGAGCACCGTACCTTCGTCTTTAGCCTCTCTTCTCGTCTACATCTTAGCAAAAAGCTTTTCCACTCTGTCTGGCAAGGAGAAACTGTGCCAGCACAGAAAACATCTCCCATCGTGTTCTAGAGGCTGCACGGAGGTCTGCCGAGTGTTTTGCAAGAAGAGAGAGAAAGTTGTCCAAAACAGCTTGCAATCGAATGTTCATGTGAATAGAAAAGGCAGGAGAGTGGTCAGGTACTGTTTTCTCTCAGTTGGCAAGCTGCGCACACAATCGCAGTGTTGTACAGCTTGTTTCATCACCTTTGCCAAGTTGCCGCTCTCTCCGGCTCCCGGAGACGAAGAAGCTGCTTCTTCGCGCAAAGACGATTCTGCCGCTCACAGTGCTCTGCGGTGTGCGCCTTCTGCCGAAAGAGGCCCGGGAGCGGTGCTTAGCTCTGCAGAGCACCGTACCTTCGTCTTTAGCCTCTCTTCTCGTCTACATCTTAGCAAAAAGCTTTTCCACTCTTTCTGGCAGGGAGAGACTGTGCCAGCACAGAAAACATCTCCCATCGTGTTCTAGAGGCTGCACGGAGGTCTGCAGAGTGTTTTGCACGAAGAGAAAGAAAGTTGTCCAAAACAGCTTGCAATCGAATGTTCATGTGAATAGGAAAGGCAGGAGAGTGATCAGGTACTGTTTGCTCTCAGTTGGCAAGCTGCGCACACAATCGCAGTGTTATACAGCTTGTTTCATCACCTTTGCGAAGTTGCCGCTCTCTCCTGCTCCCGGAGACGAAGAAGCTGCTTCTTCGCGAAAAGACGATTCTGCCGCTCACAGTGCTCTGCGGTGTGCGCCTTCTGCCGAAAGAGGCCCGGGATCGGTGCTTTGCACTGCAGAGCACCGTACCTTCGTCTTTAGCCTCTCTTCTCGTCTACATCTTAGCAAAAAGCTTTTCCACTCTGTCTGGCAAGGAGAAACTGTGCCAGCACAAAAAACATCTCCCATCGTGTTCTAGAGGCTGCACGGAGGTCTGCCGAGTGTTTTGCAAGAAGAGAAAGAAAGTTGTCCAAAACAGCTTCCAATCGAATGTTCATGTGAATAGAAAATGCAGGAGAGTGGTCAGGTACTTTTTTCTCTCAGTTGGCATGCTGCGCACACAATCGCAGTGTTGTACAGCTTGTTTCATGACCTTTGCGAAGTTGCTGCTCTCTCCGGCTCCCGGAGACGAAGAAGCTGCTTCTTCGCGCAAAGACGATTCTGCCGCTCACTGTGTTCTGCAGTGTGTGTCTTCTGCCGAAATAGGCCCGGGAGCTGTGCTTAGCTCTGCAGAGCACCATACCTGCTTCTTTAGCCTCTCTTCTCGTCTACATCTTAGCAAAAAGCTTTTCCACTCTGTCTGGCAAGGAGAAAATTTACCAGCACAGAAAACATATCCCATCGTGTTCTAGAGGCTGCACGCAGGTCTGCCGAGTGATTTGCAAGAAGAGAAAGGAAGTTGTCCAAAACAGCTTGCAATCGAATCTTCATGTGAATACAAAAGGCAGGAGAGTGGTCAGGTACTGTTTTCTCTCACTTGGCAAGCTGCGCACACAATCGCAGTGTTGTACAGCTTGTTTCATCACCTTTGCGAAGTTGCCGCTCTCTCCGGCTCCCGGAGACGAAGAAGCTGCTTCTTCGCGCAAAGACGATTCTGCCGCTCACAGTGCTCTGCGGTGTGCGCCTTCTGCCGAAAGAGGTCCGGGAGCGGTGCTTAGCTCTACAGAGCACCGTACCTTCGTCTTTAGCCTCTCTTCTCGTCTACATCTTAGCAAAAAGCTTTTCCACTCTCTCTGGCAAGGAGAAACTGTGCCACCACAGAAAACATCTCCCATCGTGTTCTAGAGGCTGCACGCAGGTCTGCCGAGTGTTTTGCAAGAAGAGAAGGAAAGTTGTACAAAACAGCTTGCAATCGAATGTTCATGTGAATAGAAAATGCAGGAGAGTGGTCAGGTACTTTTTTCTCTCAGTTGGCAAGCTGCGCACACAATCGCAGTGTTGTACAGCTTGTTTCATCACCTTTGCGAAGTTGCCGCTCTCTCCGGCTCCCGGAGACGAAGAAGCTGCTTCTTCGCGCAAAGACGATTCTGCCGCTCACTGTGTTCTGCAGTGTGTGTCTTCTGCCGAAATAGGCCCGGGAGCTGTGCTTAGCTCTGCAGAGCACCATACCTGCTTCTTTAGCCTCTCTTCTCGTCTACATCTTAGCAAAAAGCTTTTCCACTCTGTCTGGCAAGGAGAAACTGTGCCAGCACAAAAAACATTTCCCATCCTGTTCTAGAGGCTGCACGGAGGTCTGCCGAGTGTTTTGCAAGAAGAGAAAGAAAGTTGTTCAAAACAGCTTGCAATCGAATGTTCAAGTGAATAGAAAAGGCAGGAGAGTGGTCAGGTACTGTTTTCTCTCACTTGGAAAGCTGCGCACACAATCGCAGTGTCGTACAGCATGTTTCATCACCTTTGCGAAGCTGTCGCTCTCTCCGGCTCCCGGAGACGAAGAAGCTGCTTCTTCGCGCAAAGACGATTCTGCCGCTCACAGTGCTCTGCGGTGTGCGCTTTCTGCCGAAAAACGTCCGGGAGCGGTGCTTTGCTCTGCAGAGCACCGTACCTTCGTCTTTAGCCTCTCTTCTCGTCTACATCTTAGCAAAAAGCTTTTCCACTCTGTCTGGCAAGGAGAAACTGTGCCAGCACAAAAAACATCTCCCAACGTGTTCTAGAGGCTGCACGGAGGTCTGCAGAGTGTTTTGCAAGAAGAGAAAGAAAGTTGTCCAAAACAGCTTGCAATCGAATGTTCATGTGAATAGAAAAGGCAGGAGAGTGGTCAGGTACTGTTTTCTCTCAGTTGGAAAACTGCGCACACAATCGCAGTGTTGTACAGCTTGTTTCATCACCTTTGCGAAGTTGCCGCTCTCTCCGGCTCCCGGAGACGAAGAAGCTGCTTCTTCGCGCAAAGACGATTCTGCCGCTCACAGTGCTCTGCGGTGTGCGCCTTCTGCCGAAAGACGCCCGGGAGCGGTGCTTAGCTCTGCAGAGCACCGTACCTTCGTCTTTAGCCTCTCTTCTCGTCTACATCTTAGCAAAAAGCTTTTCCACTCTGTCTGGCAAGGAGAAACTGTGCCAGCACAAAAAACATCTCCCATCGTGTTCTAGAGGCTGCACGGAGGTCTGCCGAGTGTTTTGCAAGAAGAGAAAGAAAGTTGTCCAAAACAGCTTGCAATCGAATGTTCAAGTGAATAGAAAAGGCAGGAGAGTGGTCAGGTACTGTTTTCTCTCACTTGGCAAGCTGCGCACACAATCGCAGTGTTGTACAGCTTGTTTCATCACCTTTGCGAAGTTGTCGCTCTCTCCGGCTCCCGGAGACGAAGAAGCTGCTTCTTCGCGCAAAGACGATTCTGCCGCTCACAGTGATCTGCGGTGTGCGCCTTCTTCCGAAAGATGCCCGGGAGCGGTGCTTAGCTCTGCAGAGCACCGTACCTTCGTCTTTAGCCTCTCTTCTCGTCTACATCTTAGCAAAAAGCTTTTCCACTCTGTCTGGCAAGGAGAAACTTTGCCAGCACAGAAAACATCTCCCATCGTGTTCTAGAGGCTGCACGGAGGTCTGCCGAGTGTTTTGCAAGAAGAGAAAGAAAGTTGTCCAAAACAGCTTCCAATCGAATGTTCATGTGAATAGAAAAGGCAGGAGAGTGGTCAGGTACTGTTTTCTCTCAGTTGGCAAGCTGCGCACACAATCGCAGTGTTGTACAGCTTGTTTCATCACCTTTGCGAAGTTGCCGCTCTCTCCGGCTCCCGGAGACGAAGAAGCAGCTTCTTCGCGCAAAGACGATTCTGCCGCTCACAGTGCTCTGCGGTGTGCGCCTTCTGCCGAAAGACGTCCGGGAGCGGTGCTTAGCTCTGCAGAGCACCGTACCTTCGTCTTTAGCCTCTCTTCTCGTCTACATCTTAGCAAAAAGCTTTTCCACTCTGTCTGGCAAGGAGAAACTGTGCCAGCACAAAAAACATCTCCCATCGTCTTCTAGAGGCTGCACGGAGGTCTGCCGAGTGTTTTGCAAGAAGAGAAAGAAAGTTGTCCAAAACAGCTTGCAATCGAATATTCATGTGAATAGAAAAGTCAGGAGAGTGGTCAGGTACTGTTTTCTCTAAGTTGGCACGCTGCGCACACAATCGCAGTGTTGTACAGCTTGTTTCATCACCTTTGCGAAGTTGCCGCTCTCTCCGGCTCCCGGAGACGAAGAAGCTGCTTCTTCGCGCAAAGACGATTCTGCCGCTCACAGTGCTCTGCGGTGTGCGCCTTCTGCCGAAAGAGCCCCGGGAGCTGTGCTTAGCTCTGAGAAGCACCATACGTGCTTCTTTAGCCTCTCTTCTCGTCTACATCTTAGCAAAAAGCTTTTCCACTCTGTCTGGCAAGGAGAAACTGTGCCAGCACAGAAAACATCTCCCATCGTGTTCTAGAGGCTGCACGGAGGTCAGCCGAGTGTTTTGCAAGAAGAGAAAGAAAGTTGTCCAAAACAGCTTGCAATCGAATGTTCATGTGAATAGAAAAGGCAGGAGAGTGGTCAGGTACTGTTTTCTCTCAGGTGGCACGCTGCGCACACAATCGCAGTGTTGTACAGCTTGTTTCATCACCTTTGCGAAGTTGCCGCTCTCTCCGGCTCCCGGAGACGAAGAAGCTGCTTCTTTGCGAAAAGACGATTCTGCCGCTCACAGTGCTCTGCGGTGTGCCCCTTCTGCCCAAAGAGGCCCGGGACCGGTGCTTTGCTCTGCAGAGCACCGTACCTTCGTCTTTAGCCTCTCTTCTCGTCTAGCTCTTAGCAAAAAGCTTTTCCACTCTGTCTGGCAAGGAGAAACTGTGCCAGCACAAAAAACATCTCCCATCGTGTTCTAGAGGCTGCACGGAGGTCTGCCGAGTGTTTTGCAAGAAGAGAAAGAAAGTTGTCCAAAACAGCTTCCAATCGAATGTTCATGTGAATAGAAAATGCAGGAGAGTGGTCAGGTACTTTTTTCTCTCAGTTGGCAAGCTGCGCACACAATCGCAGTGTTGTACAGCTTGTTTCATCACCTTTGCGAAGTTGCCGCTCTCTCCGGCTCCCGGAGACGAAGAAGCTGCTTCTTCGCGCAAAGACGATTCTGCCGCTCACTGTGTTCTGCATGTGTGTCTTCTGCCGAAATAGGCCCGGGAGCTCTGCTTAGCTCTGCAGAGCACCATACCTGCTTCTTTAGCCTCTCTTCTCGTCTACATCTTAGCAAAAAGCTTTTCCACTCTGTCTGGCAAGGAGAAACTGTGCCAGCACAAAAAACATCTCCCATCGTGTTCTAGAGGCTGCACGGAGGTCTGCCGAGTGTTTTGCAAGAAGAGAAAGAAAGTTGTCCAAAACAGCTTGCAATCGAATGTTCAAGTGAATAGAAAAGGCAGGAGAGTGGTCAGGTACTGTTTTCTCTCAGTTGGCAAGCTGCGCACACAATCGCAGTGTCGTACAGCATGTTTCATCATCTTTGCGAAGTTGCCGCTCTCTCCGGCTCCCGGAGACGAAGAAGCTGCTTCTTCGCGCAAAGACGATTCTGCCGCTCACAGTGCTCTGCGGTGTGCGCCTTCTGCTGAAAGAGGCCCGGGAGCGGTGCTTAGCTCTGCAGAGCACCGTACCTTCGTCTTTAGCCTCTCTTCTCGTCTACATCTTAGCAAAAAGCTTTTCCACTCTGTCTGGCAAGGAGAAACTGTGCCAGTACAAAAAACATATCCCATCGTGTTCTAGAGGCTGCACGGAGGTCTGCCGAGTGTTTTGCAAGAAGAGAAAGAAAGTTGTCCAAAACAGCTTGCAATCGAATGTTCATGTGAATAGAAAAGGCAGGAGAGTGGTCAGGTACTGTTTTCTCTCAGTTGGCAAGCTGCGCACACAATCGCAGTGTTGTACAGCTTGTTTCATCACCTTTGCCAAGTTGCCGCTCTCTCCGGCTCCCGGAGACGAAGAAGCTGCTTCTTCGCGCAAAGACGATTCTGCCGCTCACAGTCCTCTGCGGTGTGCGCCTTCTGCCGAAAGACGTCCGGGAGCAATGCTTTGCTCTGCAGAGCACCGTACCTTCGTCTTTAGCCTCTCTTCTCGTCTACATCTTAGCAAAAGCTTTTCCACTCTGTCTCGCAAGGAGAAACTGTGCCAGCACAGAAAACATCTCCCAACGTGTTCTAGAGGCTGCACGGAGGTCTGCAGAGTGTTTTGCAAGAAGAGAAAGAAAGTTGTCCAAAACAGCTTGCAATCGAATGTTCATGTGAATAGAAAAGGCAGGAGAGTGGTCAGGTACTGTTTTCTCTCAGTGGGCACGCTGCGCACACAATCGCAGTGTTGTACAGCTTGTTTCATCACCTTTGCGAAGTTGCCGCTCTCTCCGGCTCCCGGAGACGAAGAAGCTGCTTCTTCGCGCAAAGACGATTATGCCGCTCACAGTGATCTGCGGTGTGCGCCTTCTGCCGAAAGAGGTCCGGGAGCGGTGCTTAGCTCTGCAGAGCACCGTACCTTCGTCTTTAGCCTCTCTTCTCGTCTACATCTTAGCAAAAAGCTTTTCCACTCTGTCTGGCAAGGAGAAACTGTGCCAGCACAAAAAACATCTCCCATCGTGTTCTAGAGGCTGCACGGAGGTCTGCCGAGTGTTTTGCAAGAAGAGAAAGAAAGTTGTTCAAAACAGCTTGCAATCGAATGTTCAAGTGAATAGAAAAGGCAGGAGAGTGGTCAGGTACTGTTTTCTCTCAGTTGGCAAGCTGCGCACACAATCGCAGTGTCGTACAGCTTGTTTCATCACCTTTGCGAAGTTGCCGCTCTCTCGGCTCCCGGAGACGAAGAAGCTGCTTCTTCGCGCAAAGACGATTCTGCCGCTCACAGTGCTCTGCGGTGTGCGCTTTCTGCCGAAAGACGTCCGGGCGCGGTGCTTTGCTCTGCAGAGCACCGTACCTTCGTCTTTAGCCTCTCTTCTCGTCTACATCTTAGCAAAAAGCTTTTCCACTCTGTCTGGCAAGGAGAAACTGTGCCAGCACAAAAAACATCTCCCATCGTGTTCTAGAGGCTGCACGGAGGTCTGCCGAGTGTTTTGCAAGAAGAGAAGGAAAGTTGTACAAAACAGCTTGCAATCGAATGTTCAAGTGAATAGAAAAGGCAGGAGAGTGGTCAGGTACTGTTTTCTCTCACTTGGCAAGCTGCGCACACAATCGCAGTGTTGTACAGCTTGTTTCATCACCTTTGCGAAGTTGCCGCTCTCTCCGGCTCCCGGAGACGAAGAAGCTGCTTCTTCGCGCAAAGACGATTCTGCCGCTCACAGTGCTCTGCGGTGTGCGCCTTCTGCGAAAGAGGCCCGGGAGCTGTGCTTAGCTCTGCAGAGCACCATACCTGCTTCTTTAGCCTCTCTTCTCGTCTACATCTTAGCAAAAAGCTTTTCCACTCTGTCTGGCAAGGATAAACTGTGCCGCAACAAAAAACATCTCCCATCGTGTTCTAGAGGCTGCACGGAGGTCTGCCGAGTGTTTTGCAAGAAGAGAAAGAAAGTTGTCCAAAACAGCTTGCAATCGAATGTACATGTGAATAGAAAAGGCAGGAGAGGAGTCAGATACTGTTTTCTCTCAGTTGGCAAGCTGCGCACACAATCGCAGTGTTGTACAGCTTGTTTCATCACCTTTGCGAAGCTGCCGCTCTCTCCGGCTCCCGGAGACGAAGAAGCTGCTTCTTCGCGCAAAGACGATTCTGCCGCTCACAGTGCTCTGCGGTGTGCGCCTTCTGCCGAAAGAGGCCCGGGAGCGGTGCTTTGCTCTGCAGAGCACCGTACCTTCGTCTTTAGCCTCTCTTCTCGTCTACATCTTAGCAAAAAAGCTTTTCCCACTCTGTCTGGCAAGGAGAAAACTGTGCCAGCACAGAAAACATCTCCCAACGTGTTCTAGAGGCTGCACGGAGGTCTGCAGAGTGTTTTGCAAGAAGAGAAAGAAAGTTGTCCAAAACAGCTTGCAATCGAATGTTCATGTGAATAGAAAAGGCAGGAGAGTGGTCAGGTACTGTTTTCTCTCAGTTGGCAAGCTGCGCACACAATCGCAGTGTTGTACAGCTTGTTTCATCACCTTTGCGAAGTTGCCGCTCTCTCCGGCTCCCGGAGACGAAGAAGCTGCTTCTTCGCGCAAAGACGATTCTGCCGCTCACAGTGCTCTGCGGTGTGCGCTTTCTGCCGAAAGAGGCCCGGGAGCTGTGCTTAGCTCTGCAGAGCACCGTACCTTCGTCTTTAGCCTCTCTTCTCGTCTACATCTTAGCAAAAAGCTTTTCCACTCTGTCTGGCAAGGAGAAACTGTGCCAGCACAGAAAACATCTCCCATCGTGTTCTAGAGGCTGCACGGAGGTCTGCCGAGTGTTTTGCAAGAAGAGAAAGAAAGTTGTCCAAAACAGCTTGCAATCGAATGTTCATGTGAATAGAAAAGGCAGGAGAGTGGTCAGGTACTGTTTTCTCTCACTTGGCAAGCTGCGCACACAATCGCAGTGTTGTACAGCTTGTTTCATCACCTTTGCGAAGTTGCCGCTCTCTCCGGCTCCCGGAGACGAAGAAGCTGCTTCTTCGCGCAAAGACGATTCTGCCGCTCACTGTGTTCTGCAGTGTGTGTCTTCTGCCGAAAGAGGCCCGGGAGCTGTGCTTAGCTCTGCAGAGCACCATACCTGCTTCTTTAGCCTCTCTTCTCGTCTACATCTTAGCAAAAATATTTTCCACTCTGTCTGGCAAGGAGAAACTGTGCCAGCACAGAAAACATATCCCATCGTGTTCTAGAGGCTGCACGGAGGTCTGCCAAGTGTTTTGCAAGAAGAGAAAGGAAGTTGTCCAAAACAGCTTGCAATCGAATGTTCATGTGAATAGAAAAGGCAGGAGAGTGGTCAGGTACTGTTTTCTCTCACTTGGCAAGCTGCGCACACAATCGCAGTGTTGTACAGCTTGTTTCATCACCTTTGCGAAGTTGCCGCTCTCTCCGGCTCCCGGAGACGAAGAAGCTGCTTCTTCGCGCAAAGACGATTCTGCCGCTCACAGTGCTCTGCGGTGTGCGCCTTCTGCCGAAAGACGCCCGGGAGCTCTGCTTAGCTCTGCAGAGCACCGTACCTTCGTCTTTAGCCTCTCTTCTCGTCTACATCTTAGCAAAAAGCTTTTCCACTCTGTCTGGCAAGGAGAAACTGTGCCAGCACAGAAAACATCTCCCATCGTGTTCTAGAGTCTGCACGGAGGTCTGCCGAGTGTTTTGCAAGAAGAGAGAGAAAGTTGTCCAAAACAGCTTGCAATCGAATGTTCATGTGAATAGAAAAGGCAGGAGAGTGGTCAGGTACTGTTTTCTCTCAGTTGGCACGCTGCGCACACAATCGCAGTGTTGTACAGCTTGTTTCATCACCTTTGCGAAGTTGCCGCTCTCTCCGGCTCCCGGAGACGAAGAAGCTGCTTCTTCGCGCAAAGACGATTCTGCCGCTCACAGTGCTCTGCGGTGTGCGCCTTCTGCCCAAAGAGGCCCGGGAGCGGTGCTTAGCTCTGCAGAGCACCGTACCTTCGTCTTTAGCCTCTCTTCTCGTCTACATCTTAGCAAAAAGCTTTTCCACTCTTTCTGGCAGGGAGAGACTGTGCCAGCACAGAAAACATCTCCCATCGTGTTCTAGAGGCTGCACGGAGGTCTGCCGAGTGTTTTGCAAGAAGAGAAAGAAAGTTGTCCAAAACAGCTTCCAATCGAATGTTCATGTGAATAGAAAATGCAGGAGAGTGGTCAGGTACTTTTTTCTCTCAGTTGGCATGCTGCGCACACAATCGCAGTGTTGTACAGCTTGTTTCATGACCTTTGCGAAGTTGCTGCTCTCTCCGGCTCCCGGAGACGAAGAAGCTGCTTCTTCGCGCAAAGACGATTCTGCCGCTCACTGTGTTCTGCAGTGTGTGTCTTCTGCCGAAATAGGCCCGGGAGCTGTGCTTAGCTCTGCAGAGCACCATACCTGCTTCTTTAGCCTCTCTTCTCGTCTACATCTTAGCAAAAAGCTTTTCCACTCTGTCTGGCAAGGAGAAAATTTACCAGCACAGAAAACATATCCCATCGTGTTCTAGAGGCTGCACGCAGGTCTGCCGAGTGTTTTGCAAGAAGAGAAAGGAAGTTGTCCAAAACAGCTTGCAATCGAATCTTCATGTGAATAGAAAAGGCAGGAGAGTGGTCAGGTACTGTTTTCTCTCACTTGGCAAGCTGCGCACACAATCGCAGTGTTGTACAGCTTGTTTCATCACCTTTGCGAAGTTGCCGCTCTCTCCGGCTCCCGGAGACGAAGAAGCTGCTTCTTCGCGCAAAGACGATTCTGCCGCTCACAGTGCTCTGCGGTGTGCGCCTTCTGCCGAAAGAGGTCCGGGAGCGGTGCTTAGCTCTGCAGAGCACCGTACCTTCGTCTTTAGCCTCTCTTCTCGTCTACATCTTAGCAAAAAGCTTTTCCACTCTCTCTGGCAAGGAGAAACTGAGCCACCACAGAAAACATCTCCCATCGTGTTCTAGAGGCTGCACGGAGGTCTGCCGAGTGTTTTGAAAGAAGAGAAGGAAAGTTGTACAAAACAGCTTGCAATCGAATGTTCATGAGAATAGAAAATGCAGGAGAGTGGTCAGGTACTTTTTTCTCTCAGTTGGCAAGCTGCGCACACAATCGCAGTGTTGTACAGCTTGTTTCATCACCTTTGCGAAGTTGCCGCTCTCTCCGGCTCCCGGAGACGAAGAAGCTGCTTCTTCGCGCAAAGACGATTCTGCCGCTCACTGTGTTCTGCAGTGTGTGTCTTCTGCCGAAATAGGCCCGGGAGCTGTGCTTAGCTCTGCAGAGCACCATACCTGCTTCTTTAGCCTCTCTTCTCGTCTACATCTTAGCAAAAAGCTTTTCCACTCTGTCTGGCAAGGAGAAACTGTGCCAGCACAAAAAACATTTCCCATCGTGTTCTAGAGGCTGCACGGAGGTCTGCCGAGTGTTTTGCAAGAAGAGAAAGAAAGTTGTTCAAAACAGCTTGCAATCGAATGTTCAAGTGAATAGAAAAGGCAGGAGAGTGGTCAGGTACTGTTTTCTCTCACTTGGCAAGCTGCGCACACAATCGCAGTGTCGTACAGCATGTTTCATCACCTTTGCGAAGCTGTCGCTCTCTCCGGCTCCCGGAGACGAAGAAGCTGCTTCTTCGCGCAAAGACGATTCTGCCGCTCACAGTGCTCTGCGGTGTGCGCTTTCTGCCGAAAAACGTCCGGGAGCGGTGCTTTGCTCTGCAGAGCACCGTACCTTCGTCTTTAGCCTCTCTTCTCGTCTACATCTTAGCAAAAAGCTTTTCCACTCTGTCTGGCAAGGAGAAAATTTACCAGCACAGAAAACATATCCCATCGTGTTCTAGAGGCTGCACGGAGGTCTGCCGAGTGTTTTGCAAGAAGAGAAATAAAGTTGTCCAAAACAGCTTGCAATCGAATGTTCATGTGAATAGAAAAGGCAGGAGAGTGGTCAGGTACTGTTTTCTCTCAGTTGGCAAGCTGCGCACACAATCGCAGTGTTGTACAGCTTGTTTCATCACCTTTGCGAAGTTGCCGCTCTCTCCGGCTCCCGGAGACGAAGAAGCTGCTTCTTCGCGCAAAGACGATTCTGCCGCTCACAGTGCTCTGCGGTGTGTGCCTTCTGCCGAAAGAGGCCCGGGAGCTGTGCTTAGCTCTGCAGAGCACCATACCTGCTTCTTTAGCCTCTCTTCTCGTCTACATCTTAGCAAAAAGCTTTTCCACTCTGTCTGGCAAGGAGAAACAGTGCCAGCACAAAAAACATCTCCCATCGTGTTCTAGAGGCTGCACGGAGGTCTGCCGAGTGTTTTGCAAGAAGAGAAAGAAAGTTGTCCAAAACAGCTTGCAATCGAATGTTCATGTGAATAGAAAAGGCAGGAGAGTGGTCAGGTACTGTTTTCTCTCAGTTGGCACGCTGCGCACACAATCACAGTGTTGTACAGCTTGTTTCATCACCTTTGCGAAGTTGCCGCTCTCTCCGGCTCCCGGAGACGAAGAAGCTGCTTCTTCGCGCAAAGACGATTCTGCTGCTCACAGTGCTCTACGGTGTGCGCCTTTTGCCGAAAGAGCCCCGGGAGCTGTGCTTAGCTCTGAGAAGCACCATACGTGGTTCTTTAGCCTCTCTTCTCGTCTACATCTTAGCAAAAAGCTTTTCCACTCTGTCTGGCAAGGAGAAACTGTGCCAGCACAAAAAGCATCTCCCATCGTGTTCTAGAGGCTGCACGCAGGTCTGCCGAGTGTTTTGCAAGAAGAGAAAGAAAGTTGTCCAAAACATCTTGCAATCGAATGTTCAAGTGAATAGAAAAGGCAGGAGAGTGGTCAGGTACTGTTTTCTCTCACTTGGCAAGCTGCGCACACAATCGCACTGTTGTACAGCTTGTTTCATCACCTTTGCGAAGCTGTCGCTCTCTCCGGCTCCCGGAGACGAAGAAGCTGCTTCTTCGCGCAAAGACGATTCTGCCGCTCACAGTGCTCTGCGGTGTGCGCCTTCTGCCGAAAGACGCCCGGGAGCGGTGCTTAGCTCTGCAGAGCACCGTACCTTCGTCTTTAGCCTCTCTTCTCGTCTACATCTTAGCAAAAAGCTTTTCCACTCTGTCTGGCAAGGAGAAACTTTGCCAGCACAGAAAACATCTCCCATCGTGTTCTAGAGGCTGCACGGAGGTCTGCCGAGTGTTTTGCAGGAAGAGAAAGAAAGTTGTCCAAAACAGCTTGCAATCGAATGTTCATGTGAATAGAAAAGGCAGGAGAGTGGTGAGGTACTTTTTTCTCTCAGTTGGCAAGCTGCGCACACAATCGCAGTGTTGTACAGCTTGTTTCATCACCTTTGCGAAGTTGCCGCTCTCTCCGGCTCCCGGAGACGAAGAAGCTGCTTCTTCGCGCAAAGACGATTCTGCCGCTCACAGTGCTCTGCGGTGTGCGCCTTCTGCCGAAAGAGCCCCGGGAGCTGTGCATAGCTCTGCAGAGCACCGTACCTTCGTCTTTAGCCTCTCTTCTCGTCTACATCTTAGCAAAAAGCTTTTCCACTCTGTCTGGCAAGGAGAAACTGTGCCAGCACAAAAAACATCTCCCAACGTGTTCTAGAGGCTGCACGGAGGTCTGCCGAGTGTTTTGCAAGAAGAGAAAGAAAGTTGTCCAAAACAGCTTGCAATCGAATGTTCATGTGAATAGAAAAGGCAGGAGAGTGGTCAGGTACTGTTTTCTCTCAGTTGGCAAGCTGCGCACACAATCGCAGTGTTGTACAGCTTGTTTCATCACCTTTGCGAAGCTGCCGCTCTCTCCGGCTCCCGGAGACGAAGAAGCTGCTTCTTCGCGCAAAGACGATTCTGCCCCTCACAGTGCTCTGCGGTGTGCGCCTTCTGCCGAAAGAGGTCTGGGAGCGGTGCTTAGCTCTGCAGAGCACCGTACCTTCGTCTTTAGCCTCTCTTCTCGTCTACATCTTAGCAAAAAGCTTTTCCACTCTGTCTGGCAAGGAGAAACTGTGCCAGCACAAAAAACATCTCCCATCGTGTTCTAGAGGCTGCACGCAGGTCTGCCGAGTGTTTTGCAAGAAGAGAAAGAAAGTTGTCGAAAACAGCTTCCAATCGAATGTTCATGTGAATAGAAAATGCAGGAGAGTGGTCAGGTACTTTTTTCTCTCAGTTGGCAAGCTGCGCACACAATCGCAGTGTTGTACAGCTTGTTTCATCACCTTTGCGAAGTTGCCGCTCTCTCCGGCTCCCGGAGACGAAGAAGCTGCTTCTTCGCGCAAAGACGATTCTGCCGCTCACTGTGTTCTGCAGTGTGCGCCTTCTGCCGAAAGACGCCCGGGAGCTGTGCTTAGCTCTGCAGAGCACCATGCCTGCTTCTTTAGCCTCTCTTCTCGTCTACATCTTAGCAAAAAGCTTTTCCACTCTGTCTGGCAAGGAGAAACTGTGCCAGCACAAAAAACATCTCCCATCGTGTTCTAGAGGCTGCACGGAGGTCTGCCGAGTGTTTTGCAAGAAGAGAAAGAAAGTTGTTCAAAACAGCTTGCAATCGAATGTTCAAGTGAATAGAAAAGGCAGGAGAGTGGTCAGGTACTGTTTTCTCTCAGTTGGCAAGCTGCGCACACAATCGCAGTGTCGTACAGCTTGTTTCATCACCTTTGCGAAGTTGCCGCTCTCTCCGGCTCCCGGAGACGAAGAAGCTGCTTCTTCGCGCAAAGACGATTCTGCCGCTCACAGTGCTCTGCGGTGTGCGCTTTCTGCCGAAAGACGTCCGGGAGCTGTGCTTTGCTCTGCAGAGCACCGTACCTTCGTCTTTAGCCTCTCTTCTCGTCTACATCTTAGCAAAAAGCTTTTCCACTCTGTCTGGCAAGGAGAAACTGTGCCAGCACAAAAAACATCTCCCATCGTGTTCTAGAGGCTGCACGGAGGTCTGCCGAGTGTTTTGCAAGAAGAGAAGGAAAGTTGTACAAAACAGCTTGCAATCGAATGTTCAAGTGAATAGAAAAGGCAGGAGAGTGGTCAGGTACTCTTTTCTCTCACTTGGCAAGCTGCGCACACAATCGCAGTGTTGTACAGCTTGTTTCATCACCTTTTCGAAGTTGCCGCTCTCTCCGGCTCCCGGAGACGAAGAAGCTGCTTCTTCGCGCAAAGACGATTCTGCCGCTCACAGTGCTCTGCGGTGTGCGCCTTCTGCCGAAAGAGGCCCGGGAGCTGTGCTTAGCTCTGCAGAGCACCATACCTGCTTCTTTAGCCTCTCTTCTCGTCTACATCTTAGGAAAAAGCTTTTCCACTCTGTCTGGCAAGGATAAACTGTGCCGCAACAAAAAACATCTTCCATCGTGTTCTAGAGGCTGCACGGAGGTCTGCCGAGTGTTTTGCAAGAAGAGAAAGAAAGTTGTCCAAAACAGCTTCCAATCGAATGTTCATGTGAATAGAAAAGGCAGGAGAGGAGTCAGGTACTGTTTTCTCTCAGTTGGCAAGCTGCGCACACAATCGCAGTGTTGTACAGCTTGTTTCATCACCTTTGCGAAGTTGCCGCTCTCTCTGGCTCCCGGAGACGAAGAAGCTGCTTCTTCGCGCAAAGACGATTCTGCCGCTCACAGTGCTCTGCGGTGTGCGCCTTCTGCCGAAAGAGGCCCGGGAGCGGTGCTTAGCTCTGCAGAGCACCGTACCTTCGTCTTTAGCCTCTCTTCTCGTCTACATCTTAGCAAAAAGCTTTTCCACGGTGTCTGGCAAGGAGAAACTGTGCCAGAACAAAAAACATCTCCCATCGTGTTCTAGAGGCTGCACGCAGGTCTGCCGAGTTTTTTGCAAGAAGAGAAAGGAAGTTGTCCAAAACAGCTTGCAATCGAATGTTCATGTGAATAGAAAAGGCAGGGGAGTGGTCAGGTACTGTTTTCTCTCACTTGGCACGCTACGCACACAATCGCAGTGTTGTACAGCTTGTTTCATCACCTTTGCGAAGTTGCCGCTCTCTCCGGCTCCCGGAGACGAAGAAGCTGCTTCTTCGCGCAAAGACGATTCTGCCGCTCACAGTGCTCTGCGGTGTGCGCCTTCTGCCGAAAGACGCCCGGGAGCTCTGCTTAGCTCTGCAGAGCACCGTACCTTCGTCTTTAGCCTCTCTTCTCGTCTACATCTTAGCAAAAAGCTTTTCCACTCTTTCTGGCAAGGAGAAACTGTGCCAGCACAAAAAACATCTCCCATCGTGTTCTAGAGGCTGCACGGAGGTCTGCCGAGTGTTTTGCAAGAAGAGAACAAAGTTGTTCAAAACAGCTTGCAATCGAATGTTCAAGTGAATAGAAAAGGCAGGAGAGTGGTCAGGTACTGTTTTCTCTCAGTTGGCAAGCTGCGCACACAATCGCAGTGTCGTACAGCTTGTTTCATCACCTTTGCGAAGTTGCCGCTCTCTCCGGCTCCCGGAGACGAAGAAGCTGCTTCTTCGCGCAAAGACGATTCTGCCGCTCACAGTGCTCTGCGGTGTGCGCTTTCTGCCGAAAGACGTCCGGGAGCTGTGCTTTGCTCTGCAGAGCACCGTACCTTCGTCTTTAGCCTCTCTTCTCGTCTACATCTTAGCAAAAAGCTTTTCCACTCTGTCTGGCAAGGAGAAACTGTGCCAGCACAAAAAACATCTCCCATCGTGTTCTAGAGGCTGCACGGAGGTCTGCCGAGTGTTTTGCAAGAAGAGAAGGAAAGTTGTACAAAACAGCTTGCAATCGAATGTTCAAGTGAATAGAAAAGGCAGGAGAGTGGTCAGGTACTGTTTTCTCTCACTTGGCAAGCTGCGCACACAATCGCAGTGTTGTACAGCTTGTTTCATCACCTTTGCGAAGTTGCCGCTCTCTCCGGCTCCCGGAGACGAAGAAGCTGCTTCTTCGCGCAAAGACGATTCTGCCGCTCACTGTGTTCTGCAGAGTGTGTCTTCTGCCGAAATAGGCCCGGGAGATGTGCTTAGCTCTGCAGAGCACCATACCTGCTTCTTTAGCCTCTCTTCTCGTCTACATCTTAGCAAAAAGCTTTTCCACTCTGTCTGGCAAGGAGAAACTGTGCCAGCACAAAAAACATCTCCCATCGTGTTCTAGAGGCTGCATAGAGGTCTGCCGAGTGTTTTGCAAGAAGAGAAAGGAAGTTGTCCAAAACAGCTTGCAATCGAATCTTCATGTGAATAGAAAAGGCAGGAGAGTGGTCAGGTACTGTTTTCTCTCAGTTGGCAAGCTGCGCACACAATCGCAGTGTTGTACAGCTTGTTTCATCACCTTTGCGAAGCTGCCGCTCTCTCCGGCTCCCGGAGACGAAGAAGCTGCTTCTTCGCGCAAAGACGATTCTGCCGCTCACAGTGCTCTGCGGTGTGCTCCTTCTGCCGAAAGACGTCCGGGAGCGATGCTTTGCTCTGCAGAGCACCGTACCTTCGTCTTTAGCCTCTCTTCTCGTCTACATCTTAGCAAAAAGCTTTTCCACTCTGTCTGGCAAGGAGAAACTGTGCCAGCACAAATAACATCTCCCAACGTGTTCTAGAGGCTGCACGGAGGTCTGCAGAGTGTTTTGCAAGAAGAGAAAGAAAGTTGTCCAAAACAGCTTGCAATCGAATGTTCATGTGAATAGAAAAGGCAGGAGAGTGGTCAGGTACTGTTTTCTCTCAGTTGGAAAGCTGCGCACACAATCGCAGTGTTGTACAGCTTGTTTCATCACCTTTGCGAAGTTGCCGCTCTCTCCGGCTCCCGGAGACGAAGAAGCTGCTTCTTCGCGCAAAGACGATTCTGCCGCTCACAGTGCTCTGCGGTGTGCGCCTTCTGCCGAAAGACGCCCGGGAGCGGTGCTTAGCTCTGCAGAGCACCGTACCTTCGTCTTTAGCCTCTCTTCTCGTCTACATCTTAGCAAAAAGCTTTTCCACTCTGTCTGGCAAGGAGAAACTGTGCCAGCACAAAAAACATCTCCCATCGTGTTCTAGAGGCTGCACGGAGGTCTGCCGAGTGTTTTGCAAGAAGAGAAAGAAAGTTGTCCAAAACAGCTTGCAATCGAATGTTCAAGTGAATAGAAAAGGCAGGAGAGTGGTCAGGTACTGTTTTCTCTCACTTGGCAAGCTGCGCACACAATCGCAGTGTTGTACAGCTTGTTTCATCACCTTTGCGAAGCTGACGCTCTCTCCGGCTCCCGGAGACGAAGAAGCTGCTTCTTCGCGCAAAGAGGATTCTGCCGCTCACAGTGATCTGCGGTGTGCGCCTTCTGCCGAAAGACGCCCGGGAGCGGTGCTTAGCTCTGCAGAGCACCGTACCTTCGTCTTTAGCCTCTCTTCTCGTCTACATCTTAGCAAAAAGCTTTTCCACTCTGTCTGGCAAGGAGAAACTTTGCCAGCACAGAAAACATCTCCCATCGTGTTCTAGAGGCTGCACGGAGGTCTGCCGAGTGTTTTGCAAGAAGAGAAATAAAGTTGTCCAAAACAGCTTCCAATCGAATGTTCATGTGAATAGAAAAGGCAGGAGAGTGGTCAGGTACTGTTTTCTCTCAGTTGGCAAGCTGCGCACACAATCGCAGTGTTGTACAGCTTGTTTCATCACCTTTGCGAAGTTGCCGCTCTCTCCGGCTCCCGGAGACGAAGAAGCAGCTTCTTCGCGCAAAGACGATTCTGCCGCTCACAGTGCTCTGCGGTGTGCGCCTTCTGCCGAAAGACGTCCGGGAGCGGTGCTTAGCTCTGCAGAACACCGTACCTTCGTCTTTAGCCTCTCTTCTCGTCTACATCTTAGCAAAAAGCTTTTCCACTCTGTCTGGCAAGGAGAAACTGTGCCAGCACAAAAAACATCTCCCATCGTGTTCTAGAGGCTGCACGGAGGTCTGCCGAGTGTTTTGCAAGAAGAGAAAGAAAGTTGTCCAAAACAGCTTGCAATCGAATATTCATGTGAATAGAAAAGTCAGGAGAGTGGTCAGGTACTGTTTTCTTTAAGTTGGCACGCTGCGCACACAATCGCAGTGTTGTACAGCTTGTTTCATCACCTTTGCGAAGTTGCCGCTCTCTCCGGCTCCCGGAGACGAAGAAGCTGCTTCTTCGCGCAAAGACGATTCTGCCGCTCACAGTGCTCTGCGGTGTGCGCCTTCTGCCGAAAGAGCCCCGGGAGCTGTGCTTAGCTCTGAGAAGCACCATACGTGCTTCTTTAGCCTCTCTTCTCGTCTACATCTTAGCAAAAAGCTTTTCCACTCTGTCTGGCAAGGAGAAACTGTGCCAGCACAGAAAACATCTCCCATCGTGTTCTAGAGGCTGCACGGAGGTCTGCCGAGTGTTTTGCAAGAAGAGAAAGAAAGTTGTCCAAAACAGCTTGCAATCGAATGTTCATGTGAATAGAAAAGGCAGGAGAGTGGTCAGGTACTGTTTTCTCTCAGGTGGCACGCTGCGCACACAATCGCAGTGTTGTACAGCTTGTTTCATCACCTTTGCGAAGTTGCCGCTCTCTCCGGCTCCCGGAGACGAAGAAGCTGCTTCTTCGCGCAAAGACGATTCTGCCGCTCACAGTGCTCTGCGGTGTGCGCCTTCTGCCCAAAGAGGCCCGGGACCGGTGCTTTGCTCTGCAGAGCACCGTACCTTCGTCTTTAGCCTCTCTTCTCGTCTAGATCTTAGCAAAAAGCTTTTCCACTCTGTCTGGCAAGGAGAAACTGTGCCAGCACAAAAAACATCTCCCATCGTGTTCTAGAGGCTGCACGGAGGTCTGCCGAGTGTTTTGCAAGAAGAGAGAGAAAGTCGTCCAAAACAGCTTTCAATCGAATTTTCATGTGAATAGAAAATGCAGGAGAGTGGTCAGGTACTTTTTTCTCTCAGTTGGCAAGCTGCGCACACAATCGCAGTGTTGTACAGCTTGTTTCATCACCTTTGCGAAGTTGCCGCTCTCTCCGGCTCCCGGAGACGAAGAAGCTGCTTCTTCGCGCAAAGACGATTCTGCCGCTCACAGTGCTCTGCGGTGTGCGCTTTCTGCCGAAAGAGGCCCGGGAGCTGTGCTTAGCTCTGCAGAGCACCGTACCTTCGTCTTTAGCCTCTCTTCTCGTCTACATCTTAGCAAAAAGCTTTTCCACTCTGTCTGGCAAGGAGAAACTGTGCCAGCACAGAAAACATCTCCCATCGTGTTCTAGAGGCTGCACGGAGGTCTGCCGAGTGTTTTGCAAGAAGAGAAAGAAAGTTGTCCAAAACAGCTTGCAATCGAATGTTCATGTGAATAGAAAAGGCAGGAGAGTGGTCAGGTACTGTTTTCTCTCAGTTGGCAAGCTGCGCACACAATCGCAGTGTTGTACAGCTTGTTTCATCACCTTTGCGAAGTTGCCGCTCTCTCCGGCTCCCGGAGACGAAGAAGCTGCTTCTTCGCGCAAAGACGATTCTGCCGCTCACAGTGCTCTGCGGTGTGCGCCTTCTGCCCAAAGAGGCCCGGGAGCGGTGCTTAGCTCTGCAGAGCACCGTACCTTCGTCTTTAGCCTCTCTTCTCGTCTACATCTTAGCAAAAAGCTTTTCCACTCTTTCTGGCAGGGAGAGACTGTGCCAGCACAGAAAACATCTCCCATCGTGTTCTAGAGGCTGCACGGAGGTCTGCAGAGTGTTTTGCACGAAGAGAAAGAAAGTTGTCCAAAACAGCTTGCAATCGAATGTTCATGTGAATAGGAAAGGCAGGAGAGTGATCAGGTACTGTTTGCTCTCAGTTGGCAAGCTGCGCACACAATCGCAGTGTTATACAGCTTGTTTCATCACCTTTGCGAAGTTGCCGCTCTCTCCGGCTCCCGGAGACGAAGAAGCTGCTTCTTCGCGCAAAGACGATTCTGCCGCTCACAGTGCTCTGCGGTGTGCGCCTTCTGCCGAAAGAGGCCCGGGATCGGTGCTTTGCACTGCAGAGCACCGTACCTTCGTCTTTAGCCTCTCTTCTCGTCTACATCTTAGCAAAAAGCTTTTCCACTCTGTCTGGCAAGGAGAAACTGTGCCAGCACAAAAAACATCTCCCATCGTGTTCTAGAGGCTGCACGGAGGTCTGCCGAGTGTTTTGCAAGAAGAGAAAGAAAGTTGTCCAAAACAGCTTCCAATCGAATGTTCATGTGAATAGAAAAGGCAGGAGAGTGCTCAGGTACTTTTTTCTCTCAGTTGGCATGCTGCGCACACAATCGCAGTGTTGTACAGCTTGTTTCATGACCTTTGCGAAGTTGCTGCTCTCTCCGGCTCCTGGAGACGAAGAAGCTGCTTCTTCGCGCAAAGACGATTCTGCCGCTCACTGTGTTCTGCAGTGTGTGTCTTCTGCCGAAATAGGCCCGGGAGCTGTGCTTAGCTCTGCAGAGCACCATACCTGCTTCTTTAGCCTCTCTTCTCGTCTACATCTTAGCAAAAAGCTTTTCCACTCTGTCTGGCAAGGAGAAAATTTACCAGCACAGAAAACATATCCCATCGTGTTCTAGAGGCTGCACGCAGGTCTGCCGAGTGTTTTGCAAGAAGAGAAAGGAAGTTGTCCAAAACAGCTTGCAATCGAATCTTCATGTGAATACAAAAGGCAGGAGAGTGGTCAGGTACTGTTTTCTCTCACTTGGCAAGCTGCGCACACAATCGCAGTGTTGTACAGCTTGTTTCATCACCTTTGCCAAGTTGCCGCTCTCTCCGGCTCCCGGAGACGAAGAAGCTGCTTCTTCGCGCAAAGACGATTCTGCCGCTCACAGTGCTCTGCGGTGTGCGCCTTCTGCCGAAAGAGGTCCGGGAGCGGTGCTTAGCTCTGCAGAGCACCGTACCTTCGTCTTTAGCCTCTCTTCTCGTCTACATCTTAGCAAAAAGCTTTTCCACTCTGTCTGGCAAGGAGAAACTGTGCCACCACAGAAAACATCTCCCATCGTGTTCTAGAGGCTGCACGGATGTCTGCCGAGTGTTTTGCAAGAAGAGAAGGAAAGTTGTACAAAACAGCTTGCAATCGAATGTTCATGTGAATAGAAAATGCAGGAGAGTGGTCAGGTACTTTTTTCTCTCAGTTGGCAAGCTGCGCACACAATCGCAGTGTTGTACAGCTTGTTTCATCACCTTTGCGAAGTTGCCGCTCTCTCCGGCTCCCGGAGACGAAGAAGCTGCTTCTTCGCGCAAAGACGATTCTGCCGCTCACTGTGTTCTGCAGTGTGTGTCTTCTGCCGAAATAGGCCCGGGAGCTGTGCTTAGCTCTGCAGAGCACCATACCTGCTTCTTTAGCCTCTCTTCTCGTCTACATCTTAGCAAAAAGCTTTTCCACTCTGTCTGGCAAGGAGAAACTGTGCCAGCACAAAAAACATTTCCCATCGTGTTCTAGAGGCTGCACGGAGGTCTGCCGAGTGTTTTGCAAGAAGAGAAAGAAAGTTGTTCAAAACAGCTTGCAATCGAATGTTCAAGTGAATAGAAAAGGCAGGAGAGTGGTCAGGTACTGTTTTCTCTCACTTGGCAAGCTGCGCACACAATCGCAGTGTCGTACAGCTTGTTTCATCACCTTTGCGAAGCTGTCGCTCTCTCCGGCTCCCGGAGACGAAGAAGCTGCTTCTTCGCGCAAAGACGATTCTGCCGCTCACAGTGCTCTGCGGTGTGCGCTTTCTGCCGAAAAACGTCCGGGAGCGGTGCTTTGCTCTGCAGAGCACCGTACCTTCGTCTTTAGCCTCTCTTCTCGTCTACATCTTAGCAAAAACCTTTTCCACTCTGTCTGGCAAGGAGAAAATTTACCAGCACAGAAAACATATCCCATCGTGTTCTAGAGGCTGCACGGAGGTCTGCCGAGTGTTTTGCAAGAAGAGAAATAAAGTTGTCCAAAACAGCTTGCAATCGAATCTTCATGTGAATAGAAAAGGCAGGAGAGTGGTCAGGTACTGTTTTCTCTCAGTTGGCAAGCTGCGCACACAATCGCAGTGTTGTACAGCTTGTTTCATCACCTTTGCGAAGTTGCCGCTCTCTCCGGCTCCCGGAGACGAAGAAGCTGCTTCTTCGCGCAAAGACGATTCTGCCGCTCACAGTGCTCTGCGGTGTGCGCCTTCTGCCGAAAGAGGCCCGGGAGCTGTGCTTAGCTCTGCAGAGCACCATACCTGCTTCTTTAGCCTCTCTTCTCGTCTACATCTTAGCAAAAAGCTTTTCCACTCTGTCTGGCAAGGAGAAACTGTGCCAGCACAAAAAACATCTCCCATCGTGTTCTAGAGGCTGCACGGAGGTCTGCCGAGTGTTTTGCAAGAAGAGAAAGAAAGTTGTCCAAAACAGCTTGCAATCGAATGTTCATGTGAATAGAAAAGGCAGGAGAGTGGTCAGGTACTGTTTTCTCTCAGTTGGCACGCTGCGCACACAATCGCAGTGTTGTACAGCTTGTTTCATCACCTTTGCCAAGTTGCCGCTCTCTCCGGCTCCCGGAGACGAAGAAGCTGCTTCTTCGCGCAAAGACGATTCTGCTGCTCACAGTGCTCTACGGTGTGCGCCTTTTGCCGAAAGAGCCCCGGGAGCTGTGCTTAGCTCTGAGAAGCACCATACCTGCTTCTTTAGCCTCTCTTCTCGTCTACATCTTAGCAAAAAGCTTTTCCACTCTGTCTGGCAAGGAGAAACTGTGCCAGCACAAAAAACATCTCCCATCGTCTTCTAGAGGCTGCACAGAGGTCTGCCGAGTGTTTTGCAAGAAGAGAAAGAAAGTTGTCCAAAACAGCTTCCAATCGAATGTTCATGTGAATAGAAAGGGCAGGAGAGTGGTCAGGTACTGTTTTCTCTCACTTGGCAAGCTGCGCACACAATCGCAGTGTTGTACAGCTTGTTTCATCACCTTTGCGAAGTTGCCGCTCTCTCCGGCTCCCGGAGACGAAGAAGCTGCTTCTTCGCGCAAAGACGATTCTGCCGCTCACAGTGCTCTGCGGTGTGCGCCTTCTGCCGAAAGAGCCCCGGGAGCTGTGCTTAGCTCTGCAGAGCACCGTACCTTCGTCTTTAGCCTCTCTTCTCGTCTACATCTTAGCAAAAAGCTTTTCCACTCTGTCTGCCAAGGAGAAACTGTGCCAGCACAGAAAACATCTCCCATCGTGTTCTAGAGGCTGCACGGAGGTCTGCCGAGTGTTTTGCAAGAAGAGAAAGAAAGTTGTCCAAAACAGCTTGCAATCGAATGTTCATGTGAATAGAAAAGGCAGGAGAGTGGTCAGGTTCTGTTTTCTCTCAGTTGGCAAGCTGCGCACACAATCGCAGTGTTGTACAGCTTGTTTCATCACCTTTGCGAAGTTGCCGCTCTCTCCGGCTCCCGGAGACGAAGAAGCTGCTTCTTCGCGCAAAGACGATTCTGTCGCTCACAGTGCTCTGCGGTGTGCGCCTTCTGCCGAAAGAGGCCCGGGAGCTGCGCTTAGCTCTGCAGAGCACCGTACCTTCGTCTTTAGCCTCTCTTCTCGTCTACATCTTAGCAAAAAGCTTTTCCACTCTGTCTGGCAAGGAGAAACTGTGCCAGCACAAAAAACATCTCCCATCGTGTTCTAGAGACTGCACGGAGGTCTGCCGAGTGTTTTGCAAGAAGAGAAAGAAAGTTGTTCAAAACAGCTTGCAATCGAATGTTCAAGTGAATAGAAAAGGCAGGAGAGTGGTCAGGTACTGTTTTCTCTCACTTGGCAAGCTGCGCACACAATCGCAGTGTCGTACAGCATGTTTCATCACCTTTGCGAAGCTGTCGCTCTCTCCGGCTCCCGGAGACGAAGAAGCTGCTTCTTCGCGCAAAGACGATTCTGCCGCTCACAGTGCTCTGCGGTGTGCGCCTTCTGCCCAAAGAGGCCCGGGACCGGTGCTTTGCTCTGCAGAGCACCGTACCTTCGTCTTTAGCCTCTCTTCTCGTCTACATCTTAGCAAAAAGCTTTTCCACTCTGTCTGGCAAGGAGAAACTGTGCCAGCACAAAAAACATCTCCCATCGTGTTCTAGAGGCTTCACGGAGGTCTGCCAAGTGTTTTGCAAGAAGAGAAAGAAAGTTGTCCAAAACAGCTTGCAATCGAATCTTCATGTGAATACAAAAGGCAGGAGAGTGGTCAGGTACTGTTTTCTCTCACTTGCAAGCTGCGCACACAATCGCAGTGTTGTACAGCTTGTTTCATCACCTTTGCCAAGTTGTCGCTCTCTCCGGCTCCCGGAGACGAAGAAGCTGCTTCTTCGCGCAAAGACGATTCTGCCGCTCACAGTGCTCTGCGGTGTGCGCCTTCTGCCGAAAGAGGCCCGGGAGCTGTGCTTAGCTCTGCAGAGCACCATACCTGCTTCTTTAGCCTCTCTTCTCGTCTACATCTTAGCAAAAAGCTTTTCCACTCTGTCTGGCAAGGATAAACTGTGCCGCAACAAAAAACATCTCCCATCGTGTTCTAGAGGCTGCACGGAGGTCTGCCGAGTGTTTTGCAAGAAGAGAAAGAAAGTTGTCCAAAACAGCTTCCAATCGAATGTTCATGTGAATAGAAAAGGCAGGAGAGTTGTCAGGTACTATTTTCTCTCACTTGGCAAGCTGCGCACACAATCGCAGTGTTGTACAGCTTGTTTCATCACCTTTGCGAAGTTGCCGCTCTCTCCGGCTCCCGGAGACGAAGAAGCTGCTTCTTCGCGCAAAGACGATTCTGCCGCTCACAGTCCTCTGCGGTGTGCGCCTTCTGCCGAAAGACGTCCGGGAGCGGTGCTTTGCTCTGCAGAGCACCGTACCTTCGTCTTTAGCCTCTCTTCTCGTCTACATCTTAGCAAAAAGCTTTTCCACTCTGTCTCGCATGGAGAAACTGTGCCAGCACAGAAAACATCTCCCAACGTGTTCTAGAGGCTGCACGGAGGTCTGCAGAGTGTTTTGCAAGAAGAGAAAGAAAGTTGTCCAAAACAGCTTGCAATCGAATGTTCATGTGAATAGAAAAGGCAGGAGAGTGGTCAGGTACTGTTTTCTCTCAGTGGGCACGCTGCGCACACAATCGCAGTGTTGTACAGCTTGTTTCATCACCTTTGCGAAGTTGCCGCTCTCTCCGGCTCCCGGAGACGAAGAAGCTGCTTCTTCGCGCAAAGACGATTATGCCGCTCACAGTGCTCTGCGGTGTGCGCCTTCTGCCGAAAGAGGTCCGGGAGCGGTGCTTAGCTCTGCAGAGCACCGTACCTTCGTCTTTAGCCTCTCTTCTCGTCTACATCTTAGCAAAAAGCTTTTCCACTCTGTCTGGCAAGGAGAAACTGTGCCAGCACAAAAAACATCTCCCATCGTGTTCTAGAGGCTGCACGCAGGTCTGCCGAGTGTTTTGCAAGAAGAGAAAGAAAGTTGTCGAAAACAGCTTCCAATCGAATGTTCATGTGAATAGAAAATGCAGGAGAGTGGTCAGGTACTTTTTTCTCTCAGTTGGCAAGCTGCGCACACAATCGCAGTGTTGTACAGCTTGTTTCATCACCTTTGCGAAGTTGCCGCTCTCTCCGGCTCCCGGAGACGAAGAAGCTGCTTCTTCGCGCAAAGACGATTCTGCCGCTCACTGTGTTCTGCAGTGTGCGCCTTCTGCCGAAAGACGCCCGGGAGCTGTGCTTAGCTCTGCAGAGCACCATGCCTGCTTCTTTAGCCTCTCTTCTCGTCTACATCTTAGCAAAAAGCTTTTCCACTCTGTCTGGCAAGGAGAAACTGTGCCAGCACAAAAAACATCTCCCATCGTGTTCTAGAGGCTGCACGGAGGTCTGCCGAGTGTTTTGCAAGAAGAGAAAGAAAGTTGTTCAAAACAGCTTGCAATCGAATGTTCAAGTGAATAGAAAAGGCAGGAGAGTGGTCAGGTACTGTTTTCTCTCAGTTGGCAAGCTGCGCACACAATCGCAGTGTCGTACAGCTTGTTTCATCACCTTTGCGAAGTTGCCGCTCTCTCCGGCTCCCGGAGACGAAGAAGCTGCTTCTTCGCGCAAAGACGATTCTGCCGCTCACAGTGCTCTGCGGTGTGCGCTTTCTGCCGAAAGACGTCCGGGAGCTGTGCTTTGCTCTGCAGAGCACCGTACCTTCGTCTTTAGCCTCTCTTCTCGTCTACATCTTAGCAAAAAGCTTTTCCACTCTGTCTGGCAAGGAGAAACTGTGCCAGCACAAAAAACATCTCCCATCGTGTTCTAGAGGCTGCACGCAGGTCTGCCGAGTGTTTTGCAAGAAGAGAAGGAAAGTTGTACAAAACAGCTTGCAATCGAATGTTCAAGTGAATAGAAAAGGCAGGAGAGTGGTCAGGTACTGTTTTCTCTCACTTGGCAAGCTGCGCACACAATCGCAGTGTTGTACAGCTTGTTTCATCACCTTTGCGAAGTTGCCGCTCTCTCCGGCTCCCGGAGACGAAGAAGCTGCTTCTTCGCGCAAAGACGATTCTGCCGCTCACAGTGCTCTGCGGTGTGCGCCTTCTGCCGAAAGAGGCCCGGGAGCTGTGCTTAGCTCTGCAGAGCACCATACCTGCTTCTTTAGCCTCTCTTCTCGTCTACATCTTAGGAAAAAGCTTTTCCACTCTGTCTGGCAAGCATAAACTGTGCCGCAACAAAAAACATCTTCCATCGTGTTCTAGAGGCTGCACGGAGGTCTGCCGAGTGTTTTGCAAGAAGAGAAAGAAAGTTGTCCAAAACAGCTTCCAATCGAATGTTCATGTGAATAGAAAAGGCAGGAGAGGAGTCAGGTACTGTTTTCTCTCAGTTGGCAAGCTGCGCACACAATCGCAGTGTTGTACAGCTTGTTTCATCACCTTTGCGAAGCTGCCGCTCTCTCCGGCTCCCGGAGACGAAGAAGCTGCTTCTTCGCGCAAAGACGATTCTGCCGCTCACTGTGTTCTGCAGTGTGTGTCTTCTGCCGAAAGAGGCCCGGGAGCTGTGCTTAGCTCTGCAGAGCACCATACCTGCTTCTTTAGCCTCTCTTCTCGTCTACATCTTAGCAAAAAGATTTTCCACTCTGTCTGGCAAGGAGAAACTGTGCCAGCACAGAAAACATATCCCATCGTGTTCTAGAGGCTGCACGGAGGTCTGCCAAGTGTTTTGCAAGAAGAGAAAGAAAGTTGTCCAAAACAGCTTGCAATCGAATGTTCATGTGAATAGAAAAGGCAGGAGAGTGGTCAGGTACTGTTTTCTCTCAGTTGGCAAGCTGCGCACACAATCGCAGTGTTGTACAGCTTGTTTCATCACCTTTGCGAAGTTGCCGCTCTCTCCGGCTCCCGGAGACGAAGAAGCTGCTTCTTCGCGCAAAGACGATTCTGCCGCTCACAGTGCTCTGCGGTGTGCGCCTTCTGCCGAAAGAGGCCCGGGAGCGGTGCTTAGCTCTGCAGAGCACCGTACCTTCGTCTTTAGCCTCTCTTCTCGTCTACATCTTAGCAAAAAGCTTTTCCACTCTGTCTGGCAAGGAGAAACTGTGCCAGAACAAAAAACATCTCCCATCGTGTTCTAGAGGCTGCACGGAGGTCTGCCGAGTGTTTTGCAAGAAGAGAAAGGAAGTTGTCCAAAACAGCTTGCAATCGAATGTTCATGTGAATAGAAAAGGCAGGGGAGTGGTCAGGTACTGTTTTCTCTCAGTTGGCACGCTACGCACACAATCGCAGTGTTGTACAACTTGTTTCATCACCTTTGCGAAGTTGCCGCTCTCTCCGGCTCCCGGAGACGAAGAAGCTGCTTCTTCGCGCAAAGACGATTCTGCCGCTCACAGTGCTCTGCGGTGTGCGCCTTCTGCCGAAAGACGCCCGGGAGCTCTGCTTAGCTCTGCAGAGCACCGTACATTCGTCTTTAGCCTCTCTTCTCGTCTACATCTTAGCAAAAAGCTTTTCCACTCTGTCTGGCAAGGAGAAACTGTGCCAGCACAGAAAACATCTCCCATCGTGTTCTAGAGGCTGCACGGAGGTCTGCCGAGTGTTTTGCAAGAAGAGAGAGAAAGTTGTCCAAAACAGCTTGCAATCGAATGTTCATGTGAATAGAAAAGGCAGGAGAGTGGTCAGGTACTGTTTTCTGTCAGTTGGCATGCTGCGCACACAATCGCAGTGTTATACAGCTTGTTTCATCACCTTTGCGAAGTTGCCGCTCTCTCCGGCTCCCGGAGACGAAGAAGCTGCTTCTTCGCGCAAAGACGATTCTGCCGCTCACAGTGCTCTGCGGTGTGCGCCTTCTGCCGAAAGAGGCCCGGGATCGGTGCTTAGCTCTGCAGAGCACCGTACCTTCGTCTTTAGCCTCTCTTCTCGTCTACATCTTAGCAAAAAGCTTTTCCACTCTGTCTGGCAAGGAGAAACTGTGCCAGCACAAAAAACATCTCCCATCGTGTTCTAGAGGCTGCACGGAGGTCTGCCGATTGTTTTGCAAGAAGAGAAAGAAAGTTGTCCAAAACAGCTTCCAATCGAATGTTCATGTGAATAGAAAATGCAGGAGAGTGGTCAGGTACTTTTTTCTCTCAGTTGGCATGCTGCGCACACCATCGCAGTGTTGTACAGCTTGTTTCATCACCTTTGCGAAGTTGCCGCTCTCTCCGGCTCCCGGAGACGAAGAAGCTGCTTCTTCGCGCAAAGACGATTCTGCCGCTCACTGTGTTCTGCAGTGTGTGTCTTCTGCCGAAATAGGCCCGGCAGCTGTGCTTAGCTCTGCAGAGCACCATACCTGCTTCTTTAGCCTCTCTTCTCGTCTACATCTTAGCAAAAAGCTTTTCAACTCTGTCTGGCAAGGAGAAAATTTACCAGCACAGAAAACATATCCCATCGTGTTCTAGAGGCTGCACGCAGGTCTGCCGAGTGTTTTGCAAGAAGAGAAAGGAAGTTGTCCAAAACAGCTTGCAATCGAATCTTCATGTGAATACAAAAGGCAGGAGAGTGGTCAGGTACTGTTTTCTCTCACTTGGCAAGCTGCGCACACAATCGCAGTGTTGTACAGCTTGTTTCATCACCTTTGCGAAGTTGCCGCTCTCTCCGGCTCCCGGAGACGAAGAAGCTGCTTCTTCGCGCAAAGACGATTCTGCCGCTCACTGTGTTCTGCAGTGTGTGTCTTCTGCCGAAATAGGCCCGGGAGCTGTGCTTAGCTCTGCAGAGCACCATACCTGCTTCTTTAGCCTCTCTTCTCGTCTACATCTTAGCAAAAAGCTTTTCCACTCTGTCTGGCAAGGAGAAACTGTGCCAGCACAAAAAACATCTCCCATCGTGTTCTAGAGGCTGCACGGAGGTCTGCCGAGTGTTTTGCAAGAAGAGAAAGAAAGTTGTCCAAAACAGCTTGCAATCGAATGTTCATGTGAATTGAAAAGGCAGGAGAGTGGTCAGGTACTGTTTTCTCTCACTTGGCAAGCTGCGCACACAATCGCAGTGTTGTACAGCTTGTTTCATCACCTTTGCGAAGTTGCCGCTCTCTCCGGCTCCCGGAGACGAAGAAGCTGCTTCTTCGCGCAAAGACGATTCTGCCGCTCACAGTGCTCTGCGGTGTGCGCCTTCTGCCGAAAGAGGCCCGGGAGCTGTGCTTAGCTCTGCAGAGCACCATACCTGCTTCTTTAGCCTCTCTTCTCGTCTACATCTTAGCAAAAAGCTTTTCCACTCTGTCTGGCAAGGAGAAACTGTGCCAGCACAAAAAACATCTCCCATCGTGTTCTAGAGGCTGCACGGAGGTCTGCCGAGTGTTTTGCAAGAAGAGAAAGAAAGTTGTCCAAAACAGCTTGCAATCGAATGTTCATGTGAATAGAAAAGGCAGGAGAGTGGTCAGGTACTGTTTTCTCTCAGTTGGCAAGCTGCGCACACAATCGCAGTGTTGTACAGCTTGTTTCATCACCTTTGCGAAGTTGCCGCTCTCTCCGGCTCCCGGAGACGAAGAAGCTGCTTCTTCGCGCAAAGACGATTCTGCCGCTCACAGTGCTCTGCGGTGTGCGCCTTTTGCCGAAAGAGCCCCGGGAGCTGTGCTTAGCTCTGAGAAGCACCATACGTGCTTCTTTAGCCTCTCTTCTCGTCTACATCTTAGCAAAAAGCTTTTCCACTCTGTCTGGCAAGGACAAACTGTGCCAGCACAGAAAACATCTCCCATCGTCTTCTAGAGGCTGCACGGAGGTCTGCCGAGTGTTTTGCAAGAAGAGAAAGAAAGTTGTCCAAAACAGCTTCCAATCGAATGTTCATGTGAATAGAAAAGGCAGGAGAGTGGTCAGGTACTGTTTTCTCTCACTTGGCAAGCTGCGCACACAATCGCAGTGTTGTACAGCTTGTTTCATCACCTTTGCGAAGTTGCCGCTCTCTCCGGCTCCCGGAGACGAAGAAGCTGCTTCTTCGCGCAAAGACGATTCTGCCGCTCACAGTGCTCTGCGGTGTGCGCCTTCTGCCGAAAGAGGTCCGGGAGCGGTGCTTAGCTCTACAGAGCACCGTACCTTCGTCTTTAGCCTCTCTTCTCGTCTACATCTTAGCAAAAAGCTTTTCCACTCTGTCTGGCAAGGAGAAACTGTGCCAGCACAAAAAACATCTCCCATCGTGTTCTAGAGGCTGCACGCAGGTCTGCCGAGTGTTTTGCAAGAAGAGAAAGAAAGTTGTCCAAAACAGCTTCCAATCGAATGTTCATGTGAATAGAAAAGGCAGGAGAGTGGTCAGGTACTGTTTTCTCTCAGTTGGCAAGCTGCGCACACAATCGCAGTGTTGTACAGCTTGTTTCATCACCTTTGCGAAGTTGCCGCTCTCTCCGGCTCCCGGAGACGAAGAAGCTGCTTCTTCGCGCAAAGACGATTCTGCCGCTCACAGTGCTCTGCGGTGTGCGCCTTCTGCCCAAAGAGGCCCGGGAGCGGTGCTTAGCTCTGCAGAGCACCGTACCTTCGTCTTTAGCCTCTCTTCTCGTCTACATCTTAGCAAAAAGCTTTTCCACTGTGTCTGGCAAAGAGAAACTGTACCAGCACAGAAAACATCTCCCATCGTGTTCTAGAGGCTGCACGGAGGTCTGCCGAGTGTTTTGCAAGAAGAGAAAGAAAGTTGTCCAAAACAGCTTCCAATCGAATGTTCATGTGAATAGAAAAGGCAGGAGAGTGGTCAGGTACTGTTTTCTCTCAGTTGGCAAGCTGCGCACACAATCGCAGTGTTGTACAGCTTGTTTCATCACCTTTGCGAAGTTGTCGCTCTCTCCGGCTCCCGGAGACGAAGAAGCTGCTTCTTCGCGCAAAGACGATTCTGCCGCTCACAGTGCTCTGCGGTGTGCGCCTTCTGCCGAAAGAGGTCCGGGAGCGGTGCTTAGGTCTGCAGAGCACCTTACCTTCGTCTTTAGCCTCTCTTCTCGTCTACATCTTAGCAAAAAGCTTTTCCACTCTGTCTGGCAAGGAGAAACTGTGCCAGCAAAAAAAACATCTCCCATCGTGTTCTAGAGGCTGCACGCAGGTCTGCCGAGTGTTTTGCAAGAAGAGAAAGAAAGTTGTCCAAAACATCTTGCAATCGAATGTTCAAGTGAATAGAAAAGGCAGGAGAGTGGTCAGGTACTGTTTTCTCTCACTTGGCAAGCTGCGCACACAATCGCACTGTTGTACAGCTTGTTTCATCACCTTTGCGAAGCTGTCGCTCTCTCCGGCTCCCGGAGACGAAGAAGCTGCTTCTTCGCGCAAAGACGATTCTGCCGCTCACAGTGCTCTGCGGTGTGCGCCTTCTGCCGAAAGACGCCCGGGAGCGGTGCTTAGCTCTGCAGAGCACCGTACCTTCGTCTTTAGCCTCTCTTCTCGTCTACATCTTAGCAAAAAGCTTTTCCACTCTGTCTGGCAAGGAGAAACTTTGCCAGCACAGAAAACATCTCCCATCGTGTTCTAGAGGCTGCACGGAGGTCTGCCGAGTGTTTTGCAAGAAGAGAAAGAAAGTTGTCCAAAACAGCTTGCAATCGAATGTTCATGTGAATAGAAAAGGCAGGAGAGTGGTCAGGTACTTTTTTCTCTCAGTTGGCAAGCTGCGCACACAATCGCAGTGTTGTACAGCTTGTTTCATCACCTTTGCGAAGTTGCCGCTCTCTCCGGCTCCCGGAGACGAAGAAGCTGCTTCTTCGCGCAAAGACGATTCTGCCGCTCACAGTGCTCTGCGGTGTGCGCCTTCTGCCGAAAGAGCCCCGGGAGCTGTGCATAGCTCTGCAGAGCACCGTACCTTCGTCTTTAGCCTCTCTTCTCGTCTACATCTTAGCAAAAAGCTTTTCCACTCTGTCTGGCAAGGAGAAACTGTGCCAGCACAGAAAACATCTCCCATCGTGTTCTAGAGGCTGCACGGAGGTCTGCCGAGTGTTTTGCAAGAAGAGAAAGAAAGTTGTCCAAAACAGCTTGCAATCGAATGTTCATGTGAATAGAAAAGGCAGGAGAGTGGTCAGGTACTGTTTTCTCTCAGTTGGCAAGCTGCGCACACAATCGCAGTGTTGTACAGCTTGTTTCATCACCTTTGCGAAGTTGCCGCTCTCTCCGGCTCCCGGAGACGAAGAAGCTGCTTCTTCGCGCAAAGACGATTCTGCCGCTCACAGTGCTCTGCGGTGTGCGCCTTTTGCCGAAAGAGCCCCGGGAGCTGTGCTTAGCTCTGAGAAGCACCATACGTGCTTCTTTAGCCTCTCTTCTCGTCTACATCTTAGCAAAAAGCTTTTCCACTCTGTCTGGCAAGGAGAAACTGTGCCAGCACAGAAAACATCTCCCATCGTGTTCTAGAGGCTGCACGGAGGTCTGCCGAGTGTTTTGCAAGAAGAGAAAGAAAGTTGTCCAAAACAGCTTGCAATCGAATGTTCATGTGAATAGAAAAGGCAGGAGAGTGGTCAGGTACTGTTTTCTCTCAGTTGGCAAGCTGCGCACACAATCGCAGTGTTGTACAGCTTGTTTCATCACCTTTGCGAAGTTGCCGCTCTCTCCGGCTCCCGGAGACGAAGAAGCTGCTTCTTCGCGCAAAGACGATTCTGCCGCTCACAGTGCTCTGCGGTGTGCGCCTTCTGCCGAAAGAGGTCCGGGAGCGGTGCTTAGCTCTACAGAGCACCGTACCTTCGTCTTTAGCCTCTCTTCTCGTCTACATCTTAGCAAAAAGCTTTTCCACTCTGTCTGGCAAGGAGAAACTGTGCCAGCACAAAAAACATCTCCCATCGTGTTCTAGAGGCTGCACGCAGGTCTGCCGAGTGTTTTGCAAGAAGAGAAAGAAAGTTGTCCAAAACAGCTTGCAATCGAATGTTCATGTGAATAGAAAAGGCAGGAGAGTGGTCAGGTACTGTTTTCTCTCAGTTGGCAAGCTGCGCACACAATCGCAGTGTTGTACAGCTTGTTTCATCACCTTTGCGAAGTTGCCGCTCTCTCCGGCTCCCGGAGACGAAGAAGCTGCTTCTTCGCGCAAAGACGATTCTGCCGCTCACAGTGCTCTGCGGTGTGCGCCTTGTGCCGAAAGAGGTCCGGGTGCGGTGCTTAGCTCTGCAGAGCACCTTACCTTCGTCTTTAGCCTCTCTTCTCGTCTACATCTTAGCAAAAAGCTTTTCCACTCTGTCTGGCAAGGAGAAACTGTGCCAGCACAAAAAACATCTCCCATCGTGTTCTAGAGGCTGCACGCAGGTCTGCCGAGTGTTTTGCAAGAAGAGAAAGAAAGTTGTCCAAAACATCTTGCAATCGACTGTTCAAGTGAATAGAAAAGGCAGGAGAGTGGTCAGGTACTGTTTTCTCTCACTTGGCAAGCTGCGCACACAATCGCACTGTTGTACAGCTTGTTTCATCACCTTTGCGAAGCTGTCGCTCTCTCCGGCTCCCGGAGACGAAGAAGCTGCTTCTTCGCGCAAAGACGATTCTGCCGCTCACAGTGCTCTGCGGTGTGCGCCTTCTGCCGAAAGACGCCCGGGAGCGGTGCTTAGCTCTGCAGAGCACCGTACCTTCGTCTTTAGCCTCTCTTCTCGTCTACATCTTAGCAAAAAGCTTTTCCACTCTGTCTGGCAAGGAGAAACTTTGCCAGCACAGAAAACATCTCCCATCGTGTTCTAGAGGCTGCACGGAGGTCTGCCGAGTGTTTTGCAAGAAGAGAAAGAAAGTTGTCCAAAACAGCTTGCAATCGAATGTTCATGTGAATAGAAAAGGCAGGAGAGTGGTCAGGTACTGTTTTCTCTCAGTTGGCAAGCTGCGCACACAATCGCAGTGTTGTACAGCTTGTTTCATCACCTTTGCGAAGTTGCCGCTCTCTCCGGCTCCCGGAGACGAAGAAGCTGCTTCTTCGCGCAAAGACGATTCTGCCGCTCACAGTGCTCTGCGGTGTGCGCCTTCTGCCGAAAGAGGCCCGGGAGCTGTGCTTAGCTCTGCAGAGCACCGTACCTTCGTCTTTAGCCTCTCTTCTCGTCTACATCTTAGCAAAAAGCTTTTCCACTCTTTCTGGCAAGGAGAAACTGTGCCAGCACAAAAAACATCTCCCATCGTGTTCTAGAGGCTGCACGGAGGTCTGCCGAGTGTTTTGCAAGCAGAGAAAGAAAGTTGTCCAAAACAGCTTGCAATCGAATGTTCAAGTGAATAGAAAAGGCAGGAGAGTGGTCAGGTACTGTTTTCTCTCAGTTGGCACGCTGCGCACACAATCGCAGTGTTGTACAGCTTGTTTCATCACCTTTGTGAAGTTGCCGCTCTCACAGGCTCCCGGAGACGAAGAAGCTGCTTCTTCGCGCAAAGACGATTCTGCCGCTCACAGTGCTCTGCGGTGTGCGCCTTCTGCCCAAAGAGGCCCGGGACCGGTGCTTTGCTCTGCAGAGCACCGTACCTTCGTCTTTAGCCTCTCATCTCGTCTACATCTTAGCAAAAAGCTTTTCCACTCTGTCTGGCAAGGAGAAACTGTGCCAGCACAAAAAACATCTCCCATCGTGTTCTAGAGGCTGCACGGAGGTCTGCCAAGTGTTTTGCAAGAAGAGAAAGAAAGTTGTCCAAAACAGCTTGCAATCGAATCTTCATGTGAATAGAAAAGGCAGGAGAGTGGTCAGGTACTGTTTTCTCTCACTTGGCAAGCTGCGCACACAATCGCAGTGTTGTACAGCTTGTTTCATCACCTTTGCCAAGTTGTCGCTCTCTCCGGCTCCCGGAGACGAAGAAGCTGCTTCTTCGCGCAAAGACGATTCTGCCGCTCACAGTGCTCTGCGGTGTGCGCCTTCTGCCGAAAGACGCCCGGGAGCGGTGCTGAGCTCTCTAGAGCACCGTACCTTCGTCTTTAGCCTCTCTTCTCGTCTACATCTTAGCAAAAAGCTTTTCCACTCTGTCTGGCAAGGAGAAACTGTGCCAGCACAAAAAACATCTCCCATCGTGTTCTAGAGGCTGCACGGAGGTCTGCCGAGTGTTTTGCAAGAAGAGAAGGAAAGTTGTACAAAACAGCTTGCAATCGAATGTTCAAGTGAATAGAAAAGGCAGGAGAGTGGTCAGGTACTGTTTTCTCTCACTTGGCAAGCTGCGCACACAATCGCAGTGTTGTACAGCTTGTTTCATCACATTTGCCAAGTTGCCGCTCTCTCCGGCTCCCGGAGACGAAGAAGCTGCTTCTTCGCGCAAAGACGATTCTGCCGCTCACAGTGCTCTGCGGTGTGCGCCTTCTGCCGAAAGAGGCCCGGGAGCTGTGCTTAGCTCTGCAGAGCACCATACCTGCTTCTTTAGCCTCTCTTCTCGTCTACATCTTAGCAAAAAGCTTTTCCACTCTGTCTGGCAAGGATAAACTGTGCCGCAACAAAAAACATCTCCCATCGTGTTCTAGAGGCTGCACGGAGGTCTGCCGAGTGTTTTGCAAGAAGAGAAAGAATGTTGTTCAAAACAGCTTGCAATCGAATGTTCAAGTGAATAGAAAAGGCAGGAGAGTGGTCAGGAACTGTTTTCTCTCACTTGGCAAGCTGCGCACACAATCGCAGTGTTGTACAGCTTGTTTCATCACCTTTGCCAAGTTGTCGCTCTCTCCGGCTCCCGGAGACGAAGAAGCTGCTTCTTCGCGCAAAGACGATTCTGCCGCTCACAGTGCTCTGCGGTGTGCGCCTTGTGCCGAAAGAGGTCCGGGTGCGGTGCTTAGCTCTGCAGAGCACCTTACCTTCGTCTTTAGCCTCTCTTCTCGTCTACATCTTAGCAAAAAGCTTTTCCACTCTGTCTGGCAAGGAGAAACTGTGCCAGCACAAAAAACATCTCCCATCGTGTTCTAGAGGCTGCACGCAGGTCTGCCGAGTGTTTTGCAAGAAGAGAAAGAAAGTTGTCCAAAACATCTTGCAATCGAATGTTCAAGTGAATAGAAAAGGCAGGAGAGTGGTCAGGTACTGTTTTCTCTCACATGGCAAGCTGCGCACACAATCGCACTGTTGTACAGCTTGTTTCATCACCTTTGCGAAGCTGTCGCTCTCTCCGGCTCCCGGAGACGAAGAAGCTGCTTCTTCGCGCAAAGACGATTCTGCCGCTCACAGTGCTCTGCGGTGTGCGCCTTCTGCCGAAAGACGCCCGGGAGCGGTGCTTAGCTCTGCAGAGCACCGTACCTTCGTCTTTAGCCTCTCTTCTCGTCTACATCTTAGCAAAAAGCTTTTCCACTCTGTCTGGCAAGGAGAAACTTTGCCAGCACAGAAAACATCTCCCATCGTGTTCTAGAGGCTGCACGGAGGTCTGCCGAGTGTTTTGCAAGAAGAGAAAGAAAGTTGTCCAAAACAGCTTGCAATCGAATGTTCATGTGAATAGAAAAGGCAGGAGAGTCGTCAGGTACTTTTTTCTCTCAGTTGGCAAGCTGCGCACACAATCGCAGTGTTGTACAGCTTGTTTCATCACCTTTGCGAAGTTGCCGCTCTCTCCGGCTCCCGGAGACGAAGAAGCTGCTTCTTCGCGCAAAGACGATTCTGACGCTCACAGTGCTCTGCGGTGTGCGCCTTCTGCCGAAAGAGCCCCGGGAGCTGTGCATAGCTCTGCAGAGCACCGTACCTTCGTCTTTAGCCTCTCTTCTCGTCTACATCTTAGCAAAAAGCTTTTCCACTCTGTCTGGCAAGGAGAAACTGTGCCAGCACAAAAAACATCTCCCATCGTCTTCTAGAGGCTGCACGGAGGTCTGCCGAGTGTTTTGCAAGAAGAGAAAGAAAGTTGTCCAAAACAGCTTCCAATCGAATGTTCATGTGAATAGAAAATGCAGGAGAGTGGTCAGGTACTTTTTTCTCTCAGTTGGCAAGATGCGCACACAATCGCAGTGTTGTACAGCTTGTTTCATCACCTTTGCGAAGTTGCCGCTCTCTCCGGCTCCCGGAGACGAAGAAGCTGCTTCTTCGCGCAAAGACGATTCTGCCGCTCACTGTGTTCTGCAGTGTGTGTCTTCTGCCGAAATAGGCCCGGGAGCGGTGCTTAGCTCTGCAGAGCACCATACCTGCTTCTTTAGCCTCTCTTCTCGTCTACATCTTAGCAAAAAGCTTTTCCACTCTGTCTGGCAAGGAGAAACTGTGCCAGCACAAAAAACATCTCCCATCGTGTTCTAGAGGCTGCACGGAGGTCTGCCGAGTGTTTTGCAAGAAGAGAAAGAAAGTTGTTCAAAACAGCTTGCAATCGAATGTTCAAGTGAATAGAAAAGGCAGGAGAGTGGTCAGGTACTGTTTTCTCTCACTTGGCAAGCTGCGCACACAATCGCAGTGTTGTACAGCTTGTTTCATCACCTTTGCCAAGTTGTCGCTCTCTCCGGCTCCCGGAGACGAAGAAGCTGCTTCTTCGCGCAAAGACGATTCTGCCGCTCACAGTGCTCTGCGGTGCGCGCTTTCTGCCGAAAGACGCCCGGGAGCGGTGCTTAGCTCTGCAGAGCACCGTACCTTCGTCTTTAGCCTCTCTTCTCGTCTACATCTTAGCAAAAAGCATATCCACTCTGTCTGGCAAGGAGAAACTGTGCCAGCACAAAAAACATCTCCCATCGTGTTCTAGAGGCTGCACGGAGGTCTGCCGAGTGTTTTGCAAGAAGAGAATGAAAGTTGTACAAAACAGCTTGCAATCGAATGTTCAAGTGAATAGAAAAGGCAGGAGAGTGGTCAGGAACTGTTTTCTCTCACTTGGCAAGCTGCGCACACAATCGCAGTGTTGTACAGCTTGTTTCATCACCTTTGCCAAGTTGCCGCTCTCTCCGGCTCCCGGAGACGAAGAAGCTGCTTCTTCGCGCAAAGACGATTCTGCCGCTCACAGTGCTCTGCGGTGTGCGCCTTCTGCTGAAAGAGGCCCGGGAGCTGTGCTTAGCTCTGCAGAGCACCAAACCTGCTTCTTTAGCCTCTCTTCTCGTCTACATCTTAGCAAAAAGCTTTTCCACATTTTCTGGCAGGGAGAGACTGTGCCAGCACAGAAAACATCTCCCATCGTGTTCTAGAGGCTGCACGCAGGTCTGCCGAGTGTTTTGCACGAAGAGAAAGAAAGTTGTCCAAAACAGCTTGCAATCGAATGTTCATGTGAATAGGAAAGGCAGGAGAGTGTTCAGGTACTCTTTGCTCTCAGTTGGCAAGCTGCGCACACAATCGCAGTGTTATACAGCTTGTTTCATCACCTTTGCGAAGTTGCCGCTCTCTCCGGCTCCCGGAGACGAAGAAGCTGCTTCTTCGCGCAAAGACGATTCTGCCGCTCACAGTGCTCTGCGGTGTGCGCCTTCTGCCGAAAGACGTCCGGGAGCGGTGCTTTGCTCTGCAGAGCACCGTACCTTCGTCTTTAGCCTCTCTTCTCGTCTACATCTTAGCAAAAAGCTTTTCCACTCTGTCTGGCAAGGAGAAACTGTGCCAGCACAAAAAACATCTCCCATCGTGTTCTAGAGGCTGCACGGAGGTCTGCCGAGTGTTTTGCAAGAAGAGAAAGAAAGTTGTCCAAAACAGCTTGCAATCGAATGTTCAAGTGAATAGAAAAGGCAGGAGAGTGGTCAGGTACTGTTTTGTCTCAGTTGGCAAGCTGCGCACACAATCGCAGTGTTGTACAGCTTGTTTCATCACCTTTGCGAAGCTGTCGCTCTCTCCGGCTCCCGGAGACGAAGAAGCTGCTTCTTCGCGCAAAGACGATTCTGCCGCTCACAGTGCTCTGCGGTGTGCGCCTTCTGCCGAAAGAGCCCCGGGAGCTGTGCTTAGCTCTGAGAAGAACCATACGTTCTTCTTTAGCCTCTCTTCTCGTCTACATCTTAGCAAAAAGCTTTTCCACTCTGTCTGGCAAGGAGAAACTGTGCCAGCACAAAAAACATCTCCCATCGTCTTCTAGAGGCTGCACGGAGGTCTGCCGAGTGTTTTGCAAGAAGAGAAAGAAAGTTGTCCAAAACAGCTTCCAATCGAATGTTCATGTGAATAGAAAATGCAGGAGAGTGGTCAGGTACTTTTTTCTCTCAGTTGGCAAGATGCGCACACAATCGCAGTGTTGTACAGCTTGTTTCATCACCTTTGCGAAGTTGCCGCTCTCTCCGGCTCCCGGAGACGAAGAAGCTGCTTCTTCGCGCAAAGACGATTCTGCCGCTCACTGTGTTCTGCAGTGTGTGTCTTCTGCCGAAATAGGCCCGGGAGCGGTGCTTAGCTCTGCAGAGCACCATACCTGCTTCTTTAGCCTCTCTTCTCGTCTACATCTTAGCAAAAAGCTTTTCCACTCTGTCTGGCAAGGAGAAACTGTGCCAGCACAAAAAACATCTCCCATCGTGTTCTAGAGGCTGCACGGAGGTCTGCCGAGTGTTTTGCAAGAAGAGAAAGAAAGTTGTTCAAAACAGCTTGCAATCGAATGTTCAAGTGAATAGAAAAGGCAGGAGAGTGGTCAGGTACTGTTTTCTCTCACTTGGCAAGCTGCGCACACAATCGCAGTGTTGTACAGCTTGTTTCATCACCTTTGCCAAGTTGTCGCTCTCTCCGGCTCCCGGAGACGAAGAAGCTGCTTCTTCGCGCAAAGACGATTCTGCCGCTCACAGTGCTCTGCGGTGCGCGCTTTCTGCCGAAAGACGCCCGGGAGCGGTGCTTAGCTCTGCAGAGCACCGTACCTTCGTCTTTAGCCTCTCTTCTCGTCTACATCTTAGCAAAAAGCATATCCACTCTGTCTGGCAAGGAGAAACTGTGCCAGCACAAAAAACATCTCCCATCGTGTTCTAGAGGCTGCACGGAGGTCTGCCGAGTGTTTTGCAAGAAGAGAATGAAAGTTGTACAAAACAGCTTGCAATCGAATGTTCAAGTGAATAGAAAAGGCAGGAGAGTGGTCAGGAACTGTTTTCTCTCACTTGGCAAGCTGCGCACACAATCGCAGTGTTGTACAGCTTGTTTCATCACCTTTGCCAAGTTGCCGCTCTCTCCGGCTCCCGGAGACGAAGAAGCTGCTTCTTCGCGCAAAGACGATTCTGCCGCTCACAGTGCTCTGCGGTGTGCGCCTTCTGCTGAAAGAGGCCCGGGAGCTGTGCTTAGCTCTGCAGAGCACCAAACCTGCTTCTTTAGCCTCTCTTCTCGTCTACATCTTAGCAAAAAGCTTTTCCACATTTTCTGGCAGGGAGAGACTGTGCCAGCACAGAAAACATCTCCCATCGTGTTCTAGAGGCTGCACGCAGGTCTGCCGAGTGTTTTGCACGAAGAGAAAGAAAGTTGTCCAAAACAGCTTGCAATCGAATGTTCATGTGAATAGGAAAGGCAGGAGAGTGTTCAGGTACTCTTTGCTCTCAGTTGGCAAGCTGCGCACACAATCGCAGTGTTATACAGCTTGTTTCATCACCTTTGCGAAGTTGCCGCTCTCTCCGGCTCCCGGAGACGAAGAAGCTGCTTCTTCGCGCAAAGACGATTCTGCCGCTCACAGTGCTCTGCGGTGTGCGCCTTCTGCCGAAAGAGGCCCGGGATCGGTGCTTTGCTCTGCAGAGCACCGTACCTTCGTCTTTAGCCTCTCTTCTCGTCTACATCTTAGCAAAAAGCTTTTCCACTCTGTCTGGCAAGGAGAAACTGTGCCAGCACAAAAAACATCTCCCATCGCGTTCTAGAGGCTGCACGGAGGTCTGCCGAGTGTTTTGCAAGAAGAGAAAGAAAGTTGTCCAAAACAGCTTGCAATCGAATGTTCATGTGAATAGAAAATGCAGGAGAGTGGTCAGGTACTTTTTTCTCTCAGTTGGCATGCTGCGCACACCATCGCAGTGTTGTACAGCTTGTTTTATGACCTTTACGAAGTTGCCGCTCTCTCCGGCTCCCGGAGACGAAGAAGCTGCTTCTTCGCGCAAAGACGATTCTGCCGCTCACTGTGTTCTGCAGTGTGTGTCTTCTGCCGAAATAGGCCCGGCAGCTGTGCTTAGCTCTGCAGAGCACCATACCTGCTTCTTTAGCCTCTCTTCTCGTCTACATCTTAGCAAAAAGCTTTTCAACTCTGTCTGGCAAGGAGAAAATCTACCAGCACAGAAAACATATCCCATCGTGTTCTAGAGGCTGCACGCAGGTCTGCCGAGTGTTTTGCAAGAAGAGAAAGGAAGTTGTCCAAAACAGCTTGCAATCGAATCTTCATGTGAATACAAAAGGCAGGAGAGTGGTCAGGTACTGTTTTCTCTCACTTGGCAAGCTGCGCACACAATCGCAGTGTTGTACAGCTTGTTTCATCACCTTTGCGAAGTTGCCGCTCTCTCCGGCTCCCGGAGACGAAGAAGCTGCTTCTTCGCGCAAAGACGATTCTGCCGCTCACAGTGCTCTGCGGTGTGCGCCTTCTGCCGAAAGAGGTCCGGGAGCGGTGCTTAGCTCTACAGAGCACCGTACCTTCGTCTTTAGCCTCTCTTCTCGTCTACATCTTAGCAAAAAGCTTTTCCACTCTGTCTGGCAAGGAGAAACTGTGCCACCACAGAAAACATCTCCCATCGTGTTCTAGAGGCTGCACGGAGGTCTGCCGAGTGTTTTGCAAGAAGAGAAGGAAAGTTGTACAAAACAGCTTGCAATCGAATGTTCATGTGAATAGAAAATGCAGGAGAGTGGTCAGGTACTTTTTTCTCTCACTTGGCAAGGTGCGCACACAATCGCAGTGTTGTACAGCTTGTTTCGTCACCTTTGCGAAGTTGCCGCTCTCTCCGGCTCCCGGAGACGAAGAAGCTGCTTCTTCGCGCAAAGACGATTCTGCCGCTCACTGTGTTCTGCAGTGTGTGTCTTCTGCCGAAATAGGCCCGGGAGCTGTGCTTAGCTCTGCAGAGCAGCATACCTGCTTCTTTAGCCTCTCTTCTCGTCTACATCTTAGCAAAAAGCTTTTCCACTCTGTCTGGCAAGGAGAAACTGTGCCAGCACAAAAAACATCTCCCATCGTGTTCTAGAGGCTGCACGGAGGTCTGCCGAGTGTTTTGCAAGAAGAGAAAGAAAGTTGTCCAAAACAGCTTGCAATCGAATGTTCATGTGAATAGAAAAGGCAGGAGAGTGGTCAGGTACTGTTTTCTCTCACTTGGCAAGCTGCGCACACAATCGCAGTGTTGTACAGCTTGTTTCATCACCTTTGCCAAGTTGCCGCTCTCTCCGGCTCCCGGAGACGAAGAAGCTGCTTCTTCGCGCAAAGACGATTCTGCCGCTCACAGTGCTCTGCGGTGTGCGCCTTCTGCCGAAAGAGGCCCGGGAGCTGTGCTTAGCTCTGCAGAGCACCATACCTGCTTCTTTAGCCTCTCTTCTCGTCTACATCTTAGCAAAAAGCTTTTCCACTCTGTCTGGCAAGGAGAAACTGTGCCAGCACAAAAAACATCTCCCATCGTGTTCTAGAGGCTGCACGGAGGTCTGCCGAGTGTTTTGCAAGAAGAGAAAGAAAGTTGTCCAAAACAGCTTGCAATCGAATGTTCATGTGAATAGAAAAGGCAGGAGAGTGGTCAGGTACTGTTTTCTCTCAGTTGGCAAGCTGCGCACACAATCGCAGTGTTGTACAGCTTGTTTCATCACCTTTGCGAAGTTGCCGCTCTCTCCGGCTCCCGGAGACGAAGAAGCTGCTTCTTCGCGCAAAGACGATTCTGCCGCTCACAGTGCTCTGCGGTGTGCGCCTTTTGCCGAAAGAGCCCCGGGAGCTGTGCTTAGCTCTGAGAAGCACCATACGTGCTTCTTTAGCCTCTCTTCTCGTCTACATCTTAGCAAAAAGCTTTTCCACTCTGTCTGGCAAGGAGAAACTGTGCCAGCACAGAAAACATCTCCCATCGTCTTCTAGAGGCTGCACGGAGGTCTGCCGAGTGTTTTGCAAGAAGAGAAAGAAAGTTGTCCAAAACAGCTTCCAATCGAATGTTCATGTGAATAGAAAAGGCAGGAGAGTGGTCAGGTACTGTTTTCTCTCAGTTGGCAAGCTGCGCACACAATCGCAGTGTTGTACAGCTTGTTTCATCACCTTTGCGAAGTTGCCGCTCTCTCCGGCTCCCGGAGACGAAGAAGCTGCTTCTTCGCGCAAAGACGATTCTGCCGCTCACAGTGCTCTGCGGTGTGCGCCTTCTGCCGAAAGAGGTCCGGGAGCGGTGCTTAGCTCTACAGAGCACCGTACCTTCGTCTTTAGCCTCTCTTCTCGTCTACATCTTAGCAAAAACTTTTCCACTCTGTCTGGCAAGGAGAAACTGTGCCAGCACAAAAAACATCTCCCATCGTGTTCTAGAGGCTGCACGGAGGTCTGCCGAGTGTTTTGCAAGAAGAGAAAGAAAGTTGTCCAAAACAGCTTGCAATCGAATGTTCATGTGAATAGAAAAGGCAGGAGAGTGGTCAGGTACTGTTTTCTCTCAGTTGGCAAGCTGCGCACACAATCGCAGTGTTGTACAGCTTGTTTCATCACCTTTGCGAAGTTGCCGCTCTCTCCGGCTCCCGGAGACGAAGAAGCTGCTTCTTCGCGCAAAGACGATTCTGCCGCTCACAGTGCTCTGCGGTGTGCGCCTTCTGCCCAAAGAGGCCCGGGAGCGGTGCTTAGCTCTGCAGAGCACCGTACCTTCGTCTTTAGCCTCTCTTCTCGTCTACATCTTAGCAAAAAGCTTTTCCACTGTGTCTGGCAAGGAGAAACTGTACCAGCACAGAAAACATCTCCCATCGTGTTCTAGAGGCTGCACGCAGGTCTGCCGAGTGTTTTGCAAGAAGAGAAAGAAAGTTGTCCAAAACAGCTTCCAATCGAATGTTCATGTGAATAGAAAAGGCAGGAGAGTGGTCAGGTACTGTTTTCTCTCAGTTGGCAAGCTGCGCACACAATCGCAGTGTTGTACAGCTTGTTTCATCACCTTTGCGAAGTTGTCGCTCTCTCCGGCTCCCGGAGACGAAGAAGCTGCTTCTTCGCGCAAAGACGATTCTGCCGCTCACAGTGCTCTGCGGTGTGCGCCTTGTGCCGAAAGAGGTCCGGGTGCGGTGCTTAGCTCTGCAGAGCACCTTACCTTCGTCTTTAGCCTCTCTTCTCGTCTACATCTTAGCAAAAAGCTTTTCCACTCTGTCTGGCAAGGAGAAACTGTGCCAGCACAAAAAACATCTCCCATCGTGTTCTAGAGGCTGCACGCAGGTCTGCCGAGTGTTTTGCAAGAAGAGAAAGAAAGTTGTCCAAAACATCTTGCAATCGAATGTTCAAGTGAATAGAAAAGGCAGGAGAGTGGTCAGGTACTGTTTTCTCTCAGTTGGCAAGCTGCGCACACAATCGCAGTGTTGTACAGCTTGTTTCATCACCTTTGCGAAGCTGTCGCTCTCTCCGGCTCCCGGAGACGAAGAAGCTGCTTCTTCGCGCAAAGACGATTCTGCCGCTCACAGTGCTCTGCGGTGTGCGCCTTCTGCCGAAAGACGCCCGGGAGCGGTGCTTAGCTCTGCAGAGCACCGTACCTTCGTCTTTAGCCTCTCTTCTCGTCTACATCTTAGCAAAAAGCTTTTCCACTCTGTCTGGCAAGGAGAAAATTTGACAGCACAGAAAACATCTCCCATCGTGTTCTAGAGGCTGCACGGAGGTCTGCCGAGTGTTTTGCAAGAAGAGAAAGAAAGTTGTCCAAAACAGCTTGCAATCGAATGTTCATGTGAATAGAAAAGGCAGGAGAGTGGTCAGGTACTTTTTTCTCTCACTTGGCAAGCTGCGCACACAATCGCAGTGTTGTACAGCTTGTTTCATCACCTTTGCGAAGTTGCCGCTCTCTCCGGCTCCCGGAGACGAAGAAGCTGCTTCTTCGCGCAAAGACGATTCTGCCGCTCACAGTGCTCTGCGGTGTGCGCCTTCTGCCGAAAGAGCCCCGGGAGCTGTGCATAGCTCTGCAGAGCACCGTACCTTCGTCTTTAGCCTCTCTTCTCGTCTACATCTTAGCAAAAAGCTTTTCCACTCTGTCTGGCAAGGAGAAACTGTGCCAGCACAAAAAACATCTCCCATCGTGTTCTAGAGGCTGCACGCAGGTCTGCCGAGTGTTTTGCAAGAAGAGAAAGAAAGTTGTCCAAAACATCTTGCAATCGACTGTTCAAGTGAATAGAAAAGGCAGGAGAGTGGTCAGGTACTGTTTTCTCTCACTTGGCAAGCTGCGCACACAATCGCACTGTTGTACAGCTTGTTTCATCACCTTTGCGAAGCTGTCGCTCTCTCCGGCTCCCGGAGACGAAGAAGCTGCTTCTTCGCGCAAAGACGATTCTGCCGCTCACAGTGCTCTGCGGTGTGCGCCTTCTGCCGAAAGACGCCCGGGAGCGGTGCTTAGCTCTGCAGAGCACCGTACCTTCGTCTTTAGCCTCTCTTCTCGTCTACATCTTAGCAAAAAGCTTTTCCACTCTGTCTGGCAAGGAGAAACTTTGCCAGCACAGAAAACATCTCCCATCGTCTTCTAGAGGCTGCACGGAGGTCTGCCGAGTGTTTTGCAAGAAGAGAAAGAAAGTTGTCCAAAACAGCTTGCAATCGAATGTTCATGTGAATAGAAAAGGCAGGAGAGTGGTCAGGTACTTTTTTCTCTCAGTTGGCAAGCTGCGCACACAATCGCAGTGTTGTACAGCTTGTTTCATCACCTTTGCGAAGTTGCCGCTCTCTCCGGCTCCCGGAGACGAAGAAGCTGCTTCTTCGCGCAAAGACGATTCTGCCGCTCACAGTGCTCTGCGGTGTGCGCCTTCTGCCGAAAGAGCCCCGGGAGCTGTGCATAGCTCTGCAGAGCACCGTACCTTCGTCTTAAGCCTCTCTTCTCGTCTACATCTTAGCAAAAAGCTTTTCCACTCTGTCTGGCAAGGAGAAACTGTGCCAGCACAGAAAACATCTCCCATCGTGTTCTAGAGGCTGCACGGAGGTCTGCCGAGTGTTTTGCAAGAAGAGAAAGAAAGTTGTCCAAAACAGCTTCCAATCGAATGTTCATGTCAATAGAAAAGGCAGGAGAGTGGTCAGGTACTGTTTTGTCTCAGTTGGCAAGCTGCGCACACAATCGCAGTGTTGTACAGCTTGTTTCATCACCTTTGCGAAGTTGCCGCTCTCTCCGGCTCCCGGAGACGAAGAAGCTGCTTCTTCGCGCAAAGACGATTCTGCCGCTCACAGTGCTCTGCGGTGTGCGCCTTCTGCCGAAAGAGGCCCGGGAGCTGTGCTTAGCTCTGCAGAGCACCGTACCTTCGTCTTTAGCCTCTCTTCTCGTCTACATCTTAGCAAAAAGCTTTTCCACTCTTTCTGGCAAGGAGAAACTGTGCCAGCACAAAAAACATCTCCCATCGTGTTCTAGAGGCTGCACGGAGGTCTGCCGAGTGTTTTGCAAGCAGAGAAAGAAAGTTGTCCAAAACAGCTTGCAATCGAATGTTCAAGTGAATAGAAAAGGCAGGAGAGTGGTCAGGTACTGTTTTCTCTCAGTTGGCACGCTGCGCACACAATCGCAGTGTTGTACAGCTTGTTTCATCACCTTTGTGAAGTTGCCGCTCTCACCGGCTCCCGGAGACGAAGAAGCTGCTTCTTCGCGCAAAGACGATTCTGCCGCTCACAGTGCTCTGCGGTGTGCGCCTTCTGCCCAAAGAGGCCCGGGACCGGTGCTTTGCTCTGCAGAGCACCGTACCTTCGTCTTTAGCCTCTCATCTCGTCTACATCTTAGCAAAAAGCTTTTCCACTCTGTCTGGCAAGGAGAAACTGTGCCAGCACAAAAAACATCTCCCATCGTGTTCTAGAGGCTGCACGGAGGTCTGCCAAGTGTTTTGCAAGAAGAGAAAGAAAGTTGTCCAAAACAGCTTGCAATCGAATCTTCATGTGAATAGAAAAGGCAGGAGAGTGGTCAGGTACTGTTTTCTCTCACTTGGCAAGCTGCGCACACAATCGCAGTGTTGTACAGCTTGTTTCATCACCTTTGCCAAGTTGTCGCTCTCTCCGGCTCCCGGAGACGAAGAAGCTGCTTCTTCGCGCAAAGACGATTCTGCCGCTCACAGTGCTCTGCGGTGTGCGCCTTCTGCCGAAAGACGCCCGGGAGCGGTGCTTAGCTCTCTAGAGCACCGTACCTTCGTCTTTAGCCTCTCTTCTCGTCTACATCTTAGCAAAAAGCTTTTCCACTCTGTCTGGCAAGGAGAAACTGTGCCAGCACAAAAAACATCTCCCATCGTGTTCTAGAGGCTGCACGGAGGTCTGCCGAGTGTTTTGCAAGAAGAGAAGGAAAGTTGTACAAAACAGCTTGCAATCGAATGTTCAAGTGAATAGAAAAGGCAGGAGAGTGGTCAGGTACTGTTTTCTCTCACTTGGCAAGCTGCGCACACAATCGCAGTGTTGTACAGCTTGTTTCATCACATTTGCCAAGTTGCCGCTCTCTCCGGCTCCCGGAGACGAAGAAGCTGCTTCTTCGCGCAAAGACGATTCTGCCGCTCACAGTGCTCTGCGGTGTGCGCCTTCTGCCGAAAGAGGCCCGGGAGCTGTGCTTAGCTCTGCAGAGCACCATACCTGCTTCTTTAGCCTCTCTTCTCGTCTACATCTTAGCAAAAAGCTTTTCCACTCTGTCTGGCAAGGATAAACTGTGCCGCAACAAAAAACATCTCCCATCGTGTTCTAGAGGCTGCACGGAGGTCTGCCGAGTGTTTTGCAAGAAGAGAAAGAAAGTTGTTCAAAACAGCTTGCAATCGAATGTTCAAGTGAATAGAAAAGGCAGGAGAGTGGTCAGGAACTGTTTTCTCTCACTTGGCAAGCTGCGCACACAATCGCAGTGTTGTACAGCTTGTTTCATCACCTTTGCCAAGTTGTCGCTCTCTCCGGCTCCCGGAGACGAAGAAGCTGCTTCTTCGCGCAAAGACGATTCTGCCGCTCACAGTGCTCTGCGGTGTGCGCCTTCTGCCGAAAGAGGTCCGGGTGCGGTGCTTAGCTCTGCAGAGCACCTTACCTTCGTCTTTAGCCTCTCTTCTCGTCTACATCTTAGCAAAAAGCTTTTCCACTCTGTCTGGCAAGGAGAAACTGTGCCAGCACAAAAAACATCTCCCATCGTGTTCTAGAGGCTGCACGCAGGTCTGCCGAGTGTTTTGCAAGAAGAGAAAGAAAGTTGTCCAAAACATCTTGCAATCGAATGTTCAAGTGAATAGAAAAGGCAGGAGAGTGGTCAGGTACTGTTTTCTCTCACATGGCAAGCTGCGCACACAATCGCACTGTTGTACAGCTTGTTTCATCACCTTTGCGAAGCTGTCGCTCTCTCCGGCTCCCGGAGACGAAGAAGCTGCTTCTTCGCGCAAAGACGATTCTGCCGCTCACAGTGCTCTGCGGTGTGCGCCTTCTGCCGAAAGACGCCCGGGAGCGGTGCTTAGCTCTGCAGAGCACCGTACCTTCGTCTTTAGCCTCTCTTCTCGTCTACATCTTAGCAAAAAGCTTTTCCACTCTGTCTGGCAAGGAGAAACTTTGCCAGCACAGAAAACATCTCCCATCGTGTTCTAGAGGCTGCACGGAGGTCTGCCGAGTGTTTTGCAAGAAGAGAAAGAAAGTTGTCCAAAACAGCTTGCAATCGAATGTTCAAGTGAATAGAAAAGGCAGGAGAGTCGTCAGGTACTTTTTTCTCTCAGTTGGCAAGCTGCGCACACAATCGCAGTGTTGTACAGCTTGTTTCATCACCTTTGCGAAGTTGCCGCTCTCTCCGGCTCCCGGAGACGAAGAAGCTGCTTCTTCGCGCAAAGACGATTCTGCCGCTCACAGTGCTCTGCGGTGTGCGCCTTCTGCCGAAAGAGCCCCGGGAGCTGTGCATAGCTCTGCAGAGCACCGTACCTTCGTCTTTAGCCTCTCTTCTCGTCTACATCTTAGCAAAAAGCTTTTCCACTCTGTCTGGCAAGGAGAAACTGTGCCAGCACAGAAAACACCTCCCATCGTGTTCTAGAGGCTGCACGGAGGTCTGCCGAGTGTTTTGCAAGAAGAGAAAGAAAGTTGTCCAAAACAGCTTGCAATCGAATGTTCATGTGAATAGAAAAGGCAGGAGAGTGGTCAGGTACTGTTTTCTCTCACTTGGCAAGCTGCGCACACAATCGCACTGTTGTACAGCTTGTTTCATCACCTTTGCGAAGCTGTCGCTCTCTCCGGCTCCCGGAGACGAAGAAGCTGCTTCTTCGCGCAAAGACGATTCTGCCGCTCACAGTGCTCTGCGGTGTGCGCCTTCTGCCGAAAGACGTCCGGGAGCGATGCTTTGCTCTGCAGAGCACCGTACCTTCGTCTTTAGCCTCTCTTCTCGTCTACATCTTAGCAAAAAGCTTTTCCACTCTGTCTGGCAAGGAGAAACTGTGCCAGCACAAAAAACATCTCCCATCGTGTTCTAGAGGCTGCACGGAGGTCTGCCGAGTGTTTTGCAAGAAGAGAAAGAAAGTTGTCCAAAACAGCTTGCAATCGAATGTTCAAGTGAATAGAAAAGGCAGGAGAGTGGTCAGGTACTGTTTTGTCTCAGTTGGCAAGCTGCGCACACAATCGCAGTGTTGTACAGCTTGTTTCATCACCTTTGCGAAGCTGTCGCTCTCTCCGGCTCCCGGAGACGAAGAAGCTGCTTCTTCGCGCAAAGACGATTCTGCCGCTCACAGTGCTCTGCGGTGTGCGCCTTCTGCCGAAAGAGCCCCGGGAGCTGTGCTTAGCTCTGAGAAGAACCATACGTTCTTCTTTAGCCTCTCTTCTCGTCTACATCTTAGCAAAAAGCTTTTCCACTCTGTCTGGCAAGGAGAAACTGTGCCAGCACAAAAAACATCTCCCATCGTCTTCTAGAGGCTGCACGGAGGTCTGCCGAGTGTTTTGCAAGAAGAGAAAGAAAGTTGTCCAAAACAGCTTCCAATCGAATGTTCATGTGAATAGAAAATGCAGGAGAGTGGTCAGGTACTTTTTTCTCTCAGTTGGCAAGCTGCGCACACAATCGCAGTGTTGTACAGCTTGTTTCATCACCTTTGCGAAGTTGCCGCTGTCTCCGGCTCCCGGAGACGAAGAAGCTGCTTCTTCGCGCAAAGACGATTCTGCCGCTCACTGTGTTCTGCAGTGTGTGTCTTCTGCCGAAATAGGCCCGGGAGCGGTGCTTAGCTCTGCAGAGCACCATACCTGCTTCTTTAGCCTCTCTTCTCGTCTACATCTTAGCAAAAAGCTTTTCCACTCTGTCTGGCAAGGAGAAACTGTGCCAGCACAAAAAACATCTCCCATCGTGTTCTAGAGGCTGCACGGAGGTCTGCCGAGTGTTTTGCAAGAAGAGAAAGAAAGTTGTTCAAAACAGCTTGCAATCGAATGTTCAAGTGAATAGAAAAGGCAGGAGAGTGGTCAGGTACTGTTTTCTCTCACTTGGCAAGCTGCGCACACAATCGCAGTGTTGTACAGCTTGTTTCATCACCTTTGCCAAGTTGTCGCTCTCTCCGGCTCCCGGAGACGAAGAAGCTGCTTCTTCGCGCAAAGACGATTCTGCCGCTCACAGTGCTCTGCGGTGCGCGCTTTCTGCCGAAAGACGCCCGGGAGCGGTGCTTAGCTCTGCAGAGCACCGTACCTTCGTCTTTAGCCTCTCTTCTCGTCTACATCTTAGCAAAAAGCATATCCACTCTGTCTGGCAAGGAGAAACTGTGCCAGCACAAAAAACATCTCCCATCGTGTTCTAGAGGCTGCACGCAGGTCTGCCGAGTGTTTTGCAAGAAGAGAATGAAAGTTGTACAAAACAGCTTGCAATCGAATGTTCAAGTGAATAGAAAAGGCAGGAGAGTGGTCAGGTACTGTTTTCTCTCACTTGGCAAGCTGCGCACACAATCGCAGTGTTGTACAGCTTGTTTCATCACCTTTGCCAAGTTGCCGCTCTCTCCGGCTCCCGGAGACGAAGAAGCTGCTTCTTCGCGCAAAGACGATTCTGCCGCTCACAGTGCTCTGCGGTGTGCGCCTTCTGCTGAAAGAGGCCCGGGAGCTGTGCTTAGCTCTGCAGAGCACCAAACCTGCTTCTTTAGCCTCTCTTCTCGTCTACATCTTAGCAAAAAGCTTTTCCACATTTTCTGGCAGGGAGAGACTGTGCCAGCACAGAAAACATCTCCCATCGTGTTCTAGAGGCTGCACGCAGGTCTGCAGAGTGTTTTGCACGAAGAGAAAGAAAGTTGTCCAAAACAGCTTGCAATCGAATGTTCATGTGAATAGGAAAGGCAGGAGAGTGTTCAGGTACTGTTTGCTCTCAGTTGGCAAGCTGCGCACACAATCGCAGTGTTATACAGCTTGTTTCATCACCTTTGCGAAGTTGCCGCTCTCTCCGGCTCCCGGAGACGAAGAAGCTGCTTCTTCGCGCAAAGACGATTCTGCCGCTCACAGTGCTCTGCGGTGTGCGCCTTCTGCCGAAAGAGGCCCGGGATCGGTGCTTTGCTCTGCAGAGCACCGTACCTTCGTCTTTAGCCTCTCTTCTCGTCTACATCTTAGCAAAAAGCTTTTCCACTCTGTCTGGCAAGGAGAAACTGTGCCAGCACAAAAAACATCTCCCATCGTGTTCTAGAGGCTGCACGGAGGTCTGCCGAGTGTTTTGCAAGAAGAGAAAGAAAGTTGTCCAAAACAGCTTGCAATCGAATGTTCATGTGAATAGAAAATGCAGGAGAGTGGTCAGGTACTTTTTTCTCTCAGTTGGCATGCTGCGCACACCATCGCAGTGTTGTACAGCTTGTTTTATGACCTTTACGAAGTTGCCGCTCTCTCCGGCTCCCGGAGACGAAGAAGCTGCTTCTTCGCGCAAAGACGATTCTGCCGCTCACTGTGTTCTGCAGTGTGTGTCTTCTGCCGAAATAGGCCCGGCAGCTGTGCTTAGCTCTGCAGAGCACCATACCTGCTTCTTTAGCCTCTCTTCTCGTCTACATCTTAGCAAAAAGCTTTTCAACTCTGTCTGGCAAGGAGAAAATCTACCAGCACAGAAAACATATCCCATCGTGTTCTAGAGGCTGCACGCAGGTCTGCCGAGTGTTTTGCAAGAAGAGAAAGGAAGTTGTCCAAAACAGCTTGCAATCGAATCTTCATGTGAATACAAAAGGCAGGAGAGTGGTCAGGTACTGTTTTCTCTCACTTGGCAAGCTGCGCACACAATCGCAGTGTTGTACAGCTTGTTTCATCACCTTTGCGAAGTTGCCGCTCTCTCCGGCTCCCGGAGACGAAGAAGCTGCTTCTTCGCGCAAAGACGATTCTGCCGCTCACAGTGCTCTGCGGTGTGCGCCTTCTGCCGAAAGAGACCAGGGAGCGGTGCTTAGTTCTACAGAGCACCGTACCTTCGTCTTTAGCCTCTCTTCTCGTCTACATCTTAGCAAAAAGCTTTTCCACTCTGTCTGGCAAGGAGAAACTGTGCCACCACAGAAAACATCTCCCATCGTGTTCTAGAGGCTGCACGGAGGTCTGCCGAGTGTTTTGCAAGAAGAGAAGGAAAGTTGTACAAAACAGCTTGCAATCGAATGTTCATGTGAATAGAAAATGCAGGAGAGTGGTCAGGTACTTTTTTCTCTCAGTTGGCAAGGTGCGCACACAATCGCAGTGTTGTACAGCTTGTTTCGTCACCTTTGCGAAGTTGCCGCTCTCTCCGGCTCCCGGAGACGAAGAAGCTGCTTCTTCGCGCAAAGACGATTCTGCCGCTCACTGTGTTCTGCAGTGTGTGTCTTCTGCCGAAATAGGCCCGGGAGCTGTGCTTAGCTCTGCAGAGCAGCATACCTGCTTCTTTAGCCTCTCTTCTCGTCTACATCTTAGCAAAAAGCTTTTCCACTCTGTCTGGCAAGGAGAAACTGTGCCAGCACAAAAAACATCTCCCATCGTGTTCTAGAGGCTGCACGGAGGTCTGCCAAGTGTTTTGCAAGAAGAGAAAGAAAGTTGTCCAAAACAGCTTGCAATCGAATCTTCATGTGAATAGAAAAGGCAGGAGAGTGGTCAGGTACTGTTTTCTCTCACTTGGCAAGCTGCGCACACAATCGCAGTGTTGTACAGCTTGTTTCATCACCTTTGCGAAGTTGCCGCTCTCTCCGGCTCCCGGAGACGAAGAAGCTGCTTCTTCGCGCAAAGACGATTCTGCCGCTCACAGTGCTCTGCGGTGTGCGCCTTCTGCCGAAAGAGGCCCGGGAGCTGTGCTTAGCTCTGCAGAGCACCATACCTGCTTCTTTAGCCTCTCTTCTCGTCTACATCTTAGCAAAAAGCTTTTCCACTCTGTCTGGCAAGGAGAAACTGTGCCAGCACAAAAAACATCTCCCATCGTGTTCTAGAGGCTGCACGGAGGTCTGCCGAGTGTTTTGCAAGAAGAGAAAGAAAGTTGTCCAAAACAGCTTGCAATCGAATGTTCATGTGAATAGAAAAGGCAGGAGAGTGGTCAGGTACTGTTTTCTCTCAGTTGGCAAGCTGCGCACACAATCGCAGTGTTGTACAGCTTGTTTCATCACCTTTGCGAAGTTGCCGCTCTCTCCGGCTCCCGGAGACGAAGAAGCTGCTTCTTCGCGCAAAGACGATTCTGCCGCTCACAGTGCTCTGCGGTGTGCGCCTTTTGCCGAAAGAGCCCCGGGAGCTGTGCTTAGCTCTGAGAAGCACCATACGTGCTTCTTTAGCCTCTCTTCTCGTCTACATCTTAGCAAAAAGCTTTTCCACTCTGTCTGGCAAGGAGAAACTGTGCCAGCACAGAAAACATCTCCCATCGTCTTCTAGAGGCTGCACGGAGGTCTGCCGAGTGTTTTGCAAGAAGAGAAAGAAAGTTGTCCAAAACAGCTTCCAATCGAATGTTCATGTGAATAGAAAAGGCAGGAGAGTGGTCAGGTACTGTTTTCTCTCAGTTGGCAAGCTGCGCACACAATCGCAGTGTTGTACAGCTTGTTTCATCACCTTTGCGAAGTTGCCGCTCTCTCCGGCTCCCGGAGACGAAGAAGCTGCTTCTTCGCGCAAAGACGATTCTGCCGCTCACAGTGCTCTGCGGTGTGCGCCTTCTGCCGAAAGAGGTCCGGGAGCGGTGCTTAGCTCTACAGAGCACCGTACCTTCGTCTTTAGCCTCTCTTCTCGTCTACATCTTAGCAAAAAGCTTTTCCACTCTGTCTGGCAAGGAGAAACTGTGCCAGCACAAAAAACATCTCCCATCGTGTTCTAGAGGCTGCACGGAGGTCTGCCGAGTGTTTTGCAAGAAGAGAAAGAAAGTTGTCCAAAACAGCTTGCAATCGAATGTTCATGTGAATAGAAAAGGCAGGAGAGTGGTCAGGTACTGTTTTCTCTCAGTTGGCAAGCTGCGCACACAATCGCAGTGTTGTACAGCTTGTTTCATCACCTTTGCGAAGTTGCCGCTCTCTCCGGCTCCCGGAGACGAAGAAGCTGCTTCTTCGCGCAAAGACGATTCTGCCGCTCACAGTGCTCTGCGGTGTGCGCCTTCTGCCCAAAGAGGACCGGGAGCGGTGCTTAGCTCTGCAGAGCACCGTACCTTCGTCTTTAGCCTCTCTTCTCGTCTACATCTTAGCAAAAAGCTTTTCCACTGTGTCTGGCAAGGAGAAACTGTACCAGCACAGAAAACATCTCCCATCGTGTTCTAGAGGCTGCACGCAGGTCTGCCGAGTGTTTTGCAAGAAGAGAAAGAAAGTTGTCCAAAACAGCTTCCAATCGAATGTTCATGTGAATAGAAAAGGCAGGAGAGTGGTCAGGTACTGTTTTCTCTCAGTTGGCAAGCTGCGCACACAATCGCAGTGTTGTACAGCTTGTTTCATCACCTTTGCGAAGTTGTCGCTCTCTCCGGCTCCCGGAGACGAAGAAGCTGCTTCTTCGCGCAAAGACGATTCTGCCGCTCACAGTGCTCTGCGGTGTGCGCCTTGTGCCGAAAGAGGTCCGGGTGCGGTGCTTAGCTCTGCAGAGCACCTTACCTTCGTCTTTAGCCTCTCTTCTCGTCTACATCTTAGCAAAAAGCTTTTCCACTCTGTCTGGCAAGGAGAAACTGTGCCAGCACAAAAAACATCTCCCATCGTGTTCTAGAGGCTGCACGCAGGTCTGCCGAGTGTTTTGCAAGAAGAGAAAGAAAGTTGTCCAAAACATCTTGCAATCGAATGTTCAAGTGAATAGAAAAGGCAGGAGAGTGGTCAGGTACTGTTTTCTCTCACTTGGCAAGCTGCGCACACAATCGCAGTGTTGTACAGCTTGTTTCATCACCTTTGCGAAGCTGTCGCTCTCTCCGGCTCCCGGAGACGAAGAAGCTGCTTCTTCGCGCAAAGACAATTCTGCCGCTCACAGTGCTCTGCGGTGTGCGCCTTCTGCCGAAAGACGCCCGGGAGCGGTGCTTAGCTCTGCAGAGCACCGTACCTTCGTCTTTAGCCTCTCTTCTCGTCTACATCTTAGCAAAAAGCTTTTCCACTCTGTCTGGCAAGGAGAAAATTTGCCAGCACAGAAAACATCTCCCATCGTGTTCTAGAGGCTGCACGGAGGTCTGCCGAGTGTTTTGCAAGAAGAGAAAGAAAGTTGTCCAAAACAGCTTGCAATCGAATGTTCATGTGAATAGAAAAGGCAGGAGAGTGGTCAGGTACTTTTTTCTCTCAGTTGGCAAGCTGCGCACACAATCGCAGTGTTGTACAGCTTGTTTCATCACCTTTGCGAAGTTGCCGCTCTCTCCGGCTCCCGGAGACGAAGAAGCTGCTTCTTCGCGCAAAGACGATTCTGCCGCTCACAGTGCTCTGCGGTGTGCGCCTTCTGCCGAAAGAGCCCCGGGAGCTGTGCATAGCTCTGCAGAGCACCGTACCTTCGTCTTTAGCCTCTCTTCTCGTCTACATCTTAGCAAAAAGCTTTTCCACTCTGTCTGGCAAGGAGAAACTGTGCCAGCACAGAAAACATCTCCCATCGTGTTCTAGAGGCTGCACGGAGGTCTGCCGAGTGTTTTGCAAGAAGAGAAAGAAAGTTGTCCAAAACAGCTTCCAATCGAATGTTCATGTGAATAGAAAAGGCAGGAGAGTGGTCAGGTACTGTTTTGTCTCAGTTGGCAAGCTGCGCACACAATCGCAGTGTTGTACAGCTTGTTTCATCACCTTTGCGAAGTTGCCGCTCTCTCCGGCTCCCGGAGACGAAGAAGCTGCTTCTTCGCGCAAAGACGATTCTGCCGCTCACAGTGCTCTGCGGTGTGCGCCTTCTGCCGAAAGAGGCCCGGGAGCTGTGCTTAGCTCTGCAGAGCACCGTACCTTCGTCTTTAGCCTCCCTTCTCGTCTACATCTTAGCAAAGAGCTTTTCCACTCTTTCTGGCAAGGAGAAACTGTGCCAGCACAAAAAACATCTCCCATCGTGTTCTAGAGGCTGCACGGAGGTCTGCCGAGTGTTTTGCAAGCAGAGAAAGAAAGTTGTCCAAAACAGCTTGCAATCGAATGTTCAAGTGAATAGAAAAGGCAGGAGAGTGGTCAGGTACTGTTTTCTCTCAGTTGGCACGCTGCGCACACAATCGCAGTGTTGTACAGCTTGTTTCATCACCTTTGCGAAGTTGCCGCTCTCTCCGGCTCCCGGAGACGAAGAAGCTGCTTCTTCGCGCAAAGACGATTCTGCCGCTCACAGTGCTCTGCGGTGTGCGCCTTCTGCCCAAAGAGGCCCGGGACCGGTGCTTTGCTCTGCAGAGCACCGTACCTTCGTCTTTAGCCTCTCTTCTCGTCTACATCTTAGCAAAAAGCTTTTCCACTCTGTCTGGCAAGGAGAAACTGTGCCAGCACAAAAAACATCTCCCATCGTGTTCTAGAGGCTGCACGGTGGTCTGCCAAGTTTTTTGCAAGAAGAGAAAGAAAGTTGTCCAAAACAGCTTGCAATCGAATCTTCATGTGAATACAAAAGGCAGGAGAGTGGTCAGGTACTGTTTTCTCTCACTTGGCAAGCTGCGCACACAATCGCAGTGTTGTACAGCTTGTTTCATCACCTTTGCCAAGTTGTCGCTCTCTCCGGCTCCCGGAGACGAAGAAGCTGCTTCTTCGCGCAAAGACGATTCTGCCGCTCACAGTGCTCTGCGGTGTGCGCCTTCTGCCGAAAGACGCCCGGGAGCGGTGCTTAGCTCTGCAGAGCACCGTACCTTCGTCTTTAGCCTCTCTTCTCGTCTACATCTTAGCAAAAAGCTTTTCCACTCTGTCTGGCAAGGAGAAACTGTGCCAGCACAAAAAACATCTCCCATCGTGTTCTAGAGGCTGCACGGAGGTCTGCCGAGTGTTTTGCAAGAAGAGAAGGAAAGTTGTACAAAACAGCTTGCAATCGAATGTTCAAGTGAATAGAAAAGGCAGGAGAGTGGTCAGGTACTGTTTTCTCTCACTTGGCAAGCTGCGCACACAATCGCAGTGTTGTACAGCTTGTTTCATCACATTTGCCAAGTTGCCGCTCTCTCCGGCTCCCGGAGACGAAGAAGCTGCTTCTTCGCGCAAAGACGATTCTGCCGCTCACAGTGCTCTGCGGTGTGCGCCTTCTGCCGAAAGAGGCCCGGGAGCTGTGCTTAGCTCTGCAGAGCACCATACCTGCTTCTTTAGCCTCTCTTCTCGTCTACATCTTAGCAAAAAGTTTTTCCACTCTGTCTGGCAAGGATAAACTGTGCCGCAACAAAAAACATCTCCCATCGTGTTCTAGAGGCTGCACGGAGGTCTGCCGAGTGTTTTGCAAGAAGAGAAAGAAAGTTGTCCAAAACAGCTTCCAATCGAATGTTCATGTGAATAGAAAAGGCAGGAGAGTGGTCAGGTACTGTTTTCTCTCAGTTGGCAAGCTGCGCACACAATCGCAGTGTTGTACAGCTTGTTTCATCACCTTTGCGAAGCTGTCGCTCTATCCGGCTCCCGGAGACGAAGAAGCTGCTTCTTCGCGCAAAGACGATTCTGCCGCTCACAGTGCTCTGCGGTGTGAGCCTTCTGCCGAAAGACGTCCGGGAGCGGTGCTTTGCTCTGCAGAGCACCGTACCTTCGTCTTTAGCCTCTCTTCTCGTCTACATCTTAGCAAAAAGCTTTTCCACTCTGTCTGGCAAGGAGAAACTGTGCCAGCACAAAAGACATCTCCCATCGTGTTCTAGAGGCTGCACGGAGGTCTGCCGAGTGTTTTGCAAGAAGAGAAAGAAAGTTGTCCAAAACAGCTTGCAATCGAATGTTCAAGTGAATAGAAAAGACAGGAGAGTGGTCAGGTACTGTTTTGTCTCAGTTGGCAAGCTGCGCACACAATCGCAGTGTTGTACAGCTTGTTTCATCACCTTTGCGAAGCTGTCGCTCTCTCCGGCTCCCGGAGACGAAGAAGCTGCTTCTTCGCGCAAAGACGATTCTGCCGCTCACAGTGCTCTGCGGTGTGCGCCTTCTGCCGAAAGAGGTCCGGGAGCGGTGCTTAGCTCTGCAGAGCACCGTACCTTCGTCTTTAGCCTCTCTTCTCGTCTACATCTTAGCAAAAAGCTTTTCCACTCTGTCTGGCAAGGAGAAACTTTGCCAGCACAGAAAACATCTCCCATCGTGTTCTAGAGGCTGCACAGAGGTCTGCCGAGTGTTTTGCAAGAAGAGAAAGAAAGTTGTCCAAAACAGCTTCCAATCGAATGTTCATGTTAATAGAAAAGGCAGGAGAGTGGTCAGGTACTGTTTTCTCTCAGTTGGCAAGCTGCGCACACAATCGCAGTGTTGTACAGCTTGTTTCATCACCTTTGCGAAGTTGCCGCTCTCTCCGGCTCCCGGAGACGAAGAAGCTGCTTCTTCGCGCAAAGACGATTCTGCCGCTCACAGTGCTCTGCGGTGTGCGCCTTCTGCCGAAAGACGTCCGGGAGCGGTGCTTTGCTCTGCAGAGCACCGTACCTTCGTCTTTAGCCTCTCTTCTCGTCTACATCTTAGCAAAAAGCTTTTCCACTCTGTCTGGCAAGGAGAAACTGTGCCAGCACAAAAAACATCTCCCATCGTGTTCTAGAGGCTGCACGGAGGTCTGCCGAGTGTTTTGCAAGAAGAGAAAGAAAGTTGTCCAAAACAGCTTGCAATCGAATGTTCATGTGAATAGAAAAGGCAGGAGAGTGGTCAGGTACTGTTTTCTCTCAGTTGGCACGCTGCGCACACAATCGCAGTGTTGTACAGCTTGTTTCATCACCTTTGCGAAGTTGCCGCTCTCTCCGTCTCCCGGAGACGAAGAAGCTGCTTCTTCGCGCAAAGACGATTCTGCCGCTCACAGTGCTCTGCGGTGTGCGCCTTCTGCCGAAAGAGCCCCGGGAGCTGTGCTTAGCTCTGAGAAGAACCATACGTTCTTCTTTAGCCTCTCTTCTCGTCTACATCTTAGCAAAAAGCTTTTCCACTCTGTCTGGCAAGGAGAAACTGTGCCAGCACAAAAAACATCTCCCATCGTCTTCTAGAGGCTGCACGGAGGTCTGCCGAGTGTTTTGCAAGAAGAGAAAGAAAGTTGTCCAAAACAGCTTGCAATCGAATGTTCATGTGAATAGAAAATGCAGGAGAGTGGTCAGGTACTTTTTTCTCTCACTTGGCAAGCTGCGCACACAATCGCAGTGTTGTACAGCTTGTTTCATCACCTTTGCGAAGTTGCCGCTCTCTCCGGCTCCCGGAGACGAAGAAGCTGCTTCTTCGCGCAAAGACGATTCTGCCGCTCACTGTGTTCTGCAGTGTGTGTCTTCTGCCGAAATAGGCCCGGGAGCGGTGCTTAGCTCTGCAGAGCACCATACCTGCTTCTTTAGCCTCTCTTCTCGTCTACATCTTAGCAAAAAGCTTTTCCACTCTGTCTGGCAAGGAGAAACTGTGCCAGCACAAAAAACATCTCCCATCGTGTTCTAGAGGCTGCACGGAGGTCTGCCGAGTGTTTTGCAAGAAGAGAAAGAAAGTTGTTCAAAACAGCTTGCAATCGAATGTTCAAGTGAATAGAAAAGGCAGGAGAGTGGTCAGGTACTGTTTTCTCTCACTTGGCAAGCTGCGCACACAATCGCAGTGTTGTACAGCTTGTTTCATCACCTTTGCCAAGTTGTCGCTCTCTCCGGCTCCCAGAGACGAAGAAGCTGCTTCTTCGCGCAAAGACGATTCTGCCGCTCACAGTGCTCTGCGGTGTGCGCCTTCTGCCGAAAGAGGCCCGGGAGCAGTGCTTAGGTCTACAGAGCACCGTACCTTCGTCTTTAGCCTCTCTTCTCGTCTACATCTTAGCAAAAAGCTTTTCCACTCTGTCTGGCAAGGAGAAACTGTGCCAGCACAAAAAACATCTCCCATCGTGTTCTAGAGGCTGCACGGAGGTCTGCCGAGTGTTTTGCAAGAAGAGAAGCAAAGTTGTACAAAACAGCTTGCAATCGAATGTTCAAGTGAATAGAAAAGGCAGGAGAGTGGTCAGGTACTGTTTTCTCTCACTTGGCAAGCTGCGCACACAATCGCAGTGTTGTACAGCTTGTTTCATCACCTTTGCGAAGTTGCCGCTCTCTCCGGCTCCCGGAGACGAAGAAGCTGCTTCTTCGCGCAAAGACGATTCTGCCGCTCACAGTGCTCTGCGGTGTGCGCCTTCTGCCGAAAGAGGCCCGGGAGCTGTGCTTTGCTCTGCAGAGCACCATACCTGCTTCTTTAGCCTCTCTTCTCGTCTACATCTTAGCAAAAATCTTTTCCACTCTTTCTGGCAAGGATAAACTGTGCCGCAACAAAAAACATCTCCCATCTTGTTCTAGAGGCTGCACGGAGGTCTGCCGAGTGTTTTGCAAGAAGAGAAAGAAAGTTGTCCAAAACAGCTTCCAATCGAATGTTCATGGGAATAGAAAAGGCAGGAGAGTGGTCAGGTACTGTTTTCTCTCACTTGGCAAGCTGCGCACACAATCGCAGTGTTGTACAGCTTGTTTCATCACCTTTGCGAAGCTGCCGCTCTCTCCGGCTCCCGGAGACGAAGAAGCTGCTTCTTCGCGCAAAGACGATTCTGCTGCTCACAGTGCTCTGCGGTGTGCGCCTTCTGCCGAAAGACGTCCGGGAGCGGTGCTTAGCTCTGCAGAGCACCGTACCTTCGTCTTTAGCCTCTCTTCTCGTCTACATCTTAGCAAAAAGCTTTTCCACTCTGTCTGGCAAGGAGAAACTGTGCCAGCACAGAAAACATCTCCCATCGTGTTCTAGAGGTTGCACGGAGGTCTGCCGAGTGTTTTGCAAGAAGAGAAAGAAAGTTGTCCAAAACAGCTTGCAATCGAATGTTCAAGTGAATAGAAAAGGCAGGAGAGTGGTCAGGTACTGTTTTCTCTCACTTGGCAAGCTGCGCACACAATCGCAGTGTTGTACAGCTTGTTTCATCACCTTTGCGAAGCTGTCGCTCTCTCCGGCTCCCGGAGACGAAGAAGCTGCTTCTTCGCGCAAAGACGATTCTGCCGCTCACAGTGCTCTGCGGTGTGCGCCTTCTGCCGAAAGAGGCCCGGGAGCGGTGCTTAGCTCTGCAGAGCACCGTACCTTCGTCTTTAGCCTCTCTTCTCGTCTACATCTTAGCAAAAAGCTTTTCCACTCTGTCTGGCAAGGAGAAACTTTGCCAGCACAGAAAACATCTCCCATCGTGTTCTAGAGGCTGCACGGAGGTCTGCCGAGTGTTTTGCAAGAAGAGAAAGAAAGTTGTCCAAAACAGCTTGCAATCGAATGTTCATGTGAATAGAAAAGGCAGGAGAGTGGTCAGGTACTGTTTTCTCTCAGTTGGCAAGCTGCGCACACAATCGCAGTGTTGTACAGCTTGTTTCATCACCTTTGCGAAGTTGCCGCTCTCTCCGGCTCCCGGAGACGAAGAAGCTGCTTCTTCGCGCAAAGACGATTCTGCCGCTCACAGTGCTCTGCGGTGTGCGCCTTCTGCCGAAAGACGTCCGGGAGCGGTGCTTTGCTCTGCAGAGCACCGTACCTTCGTCTTTAGCCTCTCTTCTCGTCTACATCTTAGCAAAAAGCTTTTCCACTCTGTCTGGCAAGGAGAAACTGTGCCAGCACAAAAAACATCTCCCATCGTGTTCTAGAGGCTGCACGGAGGTCTGCCGAGTGTTTTGCAAGAAGAGAAAGAAAGTTGTCCAAAACAGCTTCCAATCGAATATTCATGTAAATAGAAAAGGCAGGAGAGTGGTCAGGTAGTGTTTTCTCTCAGTTGGCACGCTGCGCACACAATCGCAGTGTTGTACAGCTTGTTTCATCACCTTTGCGAAGTTGCCGCTCTCTCCGACTCCCGGAGACGAAGAAGCTGCTTCTTCGCGCATAGACGATTCTGCCGCTCACAGTGCTCTGCGGTGTGCGCCTTCTGCCGAAAGAGCCCCGGGAGCTGTCCTTAGCTCTGAGAAGCACCATACGTTCTTCTTTAGCCTCTCTTCTCGTCTACATCTTAGCAAAAACCTTTTCCACTCTGTCTGGCAAGGAGAAACTGTGCCAGCACAGAAAACATCTCCCATCGTGTTCTAGAGCTGCACGGAGGTCTGCCGAGTGTTTTTCAAGCAGAGAAAAAAGTTGTCCAAAACAGCTTGCAATCGAATGTTCATGTGAATAGAAAAGGCAGGAGAGTGGTCAGGTACTGTTTTCTCTCAGTTGGCACGCTGCGCACACAATCGCAGTGTTGTACAGCTTGTTTCATCACCTTTGCCAAGTTGCCGCTCTCTCCGGCTCCCGGAGACGAAGAAGCTGCTTCTTCGCGCAAAGACGATTCTGCCGCTCACAGTGCTCTGCGGTGTGCGCCTTCTGCCGAAAGACGCCCGGGAGCGGTGCTTAGCTCTGCAGAGCACCGTACCTTCGTCTTTAGCCTCTCTTCTCGTCTACATCTTAGCAAAAAGCTTTTCCACTCTGTCTGGCAAGGAGAAACTGTGCCAGCACAAAAAACATCTCCCATCGTGTTCTAGAGGCTGCACGGAGGTCTGCCGAGTGTTTTGCAAGAAGAGAAAGAAAGTTGTCCAAAACAGCTTGCAATCGAATGTTCATGTGAATAGAAAATGCAGGAGAGTGGTCAGGTACTTTTTTCTCTCAGTTGGCACGCTGCGCACACAATCGCAGTGTCGTACAGCATGTTTCATCACCTTTGCGAAGCTGTCGCTCTCTCCGGCTCCCGGAGATGAAGAAGCTGCTTCTTCGCGCAAAGACGATTCTGCCGCTCACAGTGATCTGCGGTGTGCGCTTTCTGCCGAAAGACGTCCGGGAGCGGTGCTTTGCTCTGCAGAGCACCGTACCTTCGTCTTTAGCCTCTCTTCTCGTCTACATCTTAGCAAAAAGCGTTCCCACTCTGTCTGGCAAGGAGAAACTGTGCCAGCACAAAAAACATCTCCCATCGTGTTCTAGAGGCTGCACGGAGGTCTGCCGAGTGTTTTGCAAGAAGAGAAGGAAAGTTGTACAAAACAGCTTGCAATCGAATGTTCAAGTGAATAGAAAAGGCAGGAGAGTGGTCAGGTACTGTTTTCTCTCACTTGGCAAGCTGCGCACACAATCGCAGTGTTGTACAGCTTGTTTCATCACCTTTGCCAAGTTGCCGCTCTCTCCGGCTCCCGGAGACGAAGAAGCTGCTTCTTCGCGCAAAGACGATTCTGCCGCTCACAGTGCTCTGCGGTGTGCGCCTTCTGCCGAAAGAGGCCCGGGAGCTGTGCTTAGCTCTGCAGAGCACCATACCTGCTTCTTTAGCCTCTCTTCTCGTCTACATCTTAGCAAAAAGCTTTTCCACTCTTTCTGGCAAGGATAAACTGTGCCGCAACAAAAAACATCTCCCATCGTGTTCTAGAGGCTGCACGGATGTCTGCCGAGTGTTTTGCAAGAAGAGAAAGAAAGTTGTCCAAAACAGCTTCCAATCGAATGTTCATGTGAATAGAAAAGGCAGGAGATGAGTCAGGTACTGTTTTCTCTCAGTTGGCAAGCTGCGCACACAATCGGAGTGTTGTACAGCTTGTTTCATCACCTTTGCGAAGTTGCCGCTCTCTCCGGCTCCCGGAGACGAAGAAGCTGCTTCTTCGCGCAAAGACGATTCTGCCGCTCACAGTGCTCTGCGGTGTGCGCCTTCTGCCGAAAGACGTCCGGGAGCGGTGCTTAGCTGTGCAGAGCACCGTACCTTCGTCTTTAGCCTCTCTTCTCGTCTACATCTTAGCAAAAAGCTTTTCCACTCTGTCTGGCAAGGAGAAACTGTGCCAGCACAAAAAACATCTCCCATCGTGTTCTAGAGGCTGCACGGAGGTCTGCCGAGTGTTTTGCAAGAAGAGAAAGAAAGTTGTCCAAAACAGCTTGCAATCGAATGTTCATGTGAATAGAAAAGGCAGGAGAGTGGTCAGGTACTGTTTTCTCTCACTTGGCAAGCTGCGCACACAATCGCAGTGTTGTACAGCTTGTTTCATCACCTTTGCCAAGTTGCCGCTCTCTCCGGCTCCCGGAGACGAAGAAGCTGCTTCTTCGCGCAAAGACGATTCTGCCGCTCACAGTGCTCTGCGGTGTGCGCCTTCTGCCGAAAGACGTCCGGGAGCGGTGCTTTGCTCTGCAGAGCACCGTACCTTCGTCTTTAGCCTCTCTTCTCGTCTACATCTTAGTAAAAAACTTTTCCACTCTGTCTGGCAAGGAGAAACTGTGCCAGCACAGAAAACATCTCCCAACGTGTTCTAGAGGCTGCACGGAGGTCTGCCGAGTGTTTTGCAAGAAGAGAAAGAAAGTTGTCCAAAACAGCTTGCAATCGAATGTTCATGTGAATAGAAAAGGCAGGAGAGTGGTCAGGTACTGTTTTCTCTCACTTGGCAAGCTGCGCACACAATCGCAGTGTTGTACAGCTTGTTTCATCACCTTTGCGAAGTTGCCGCTCTCTCCGGCTCCCGGAGACGAAGAAGCTGCTTCTTCGCGCAAAGACGATTCTGCCGCTCACAGTGCTCTGCGGTGTGCGCCTTCTGCCGAAAGAGGCCCGGGAGCGGTGCTTAGCTCTGCAGAGCACCGTACCTTCGTCTTTAGCCTCTCTTCTCGTCTACATCTTAGCAAAAAGCTTTTCCACTCTGTCTGGCAAGGAGAAACTGTGCCAGCACAGAAAACATCTCCCATCGTCTTCTAGAGGCTGCACGGAGGTCTGCCGAGTGTTTTGCAAGAAGAGAAAGAAAGTTGTCCAAAACAGCTTGCAATCGAATGTTCATGTGAATAGAAAAGGCAGGAGAGTGGTCAGGTACTGTTTTCTCTCAGTTGGCAAGCTGCGCACACAATCGCAGTGTCGTACAGCATGTTTCATCACCTTTGCGAAGCTGTCGCTCTCTCCGGCTCCCGGAGATGAAGAAGCTGCTTCTTCGCGCAAAGACGATTCTGCCGCTCACAGTGATCTGCGGTGTGCGCTTTCTGCCGAAAGACGTCCGGGAGCGGTGCTTTGCTCTGCAGAGCACCGTACCTTCGTCTTTAGCCTCTCTTCTCGTCTACATCTTAGCAAAAAGCGTTTCCCACTCTGTCTGGCAAGGAGAAACTGTGCCAGCACAAAAAACATCTCCCATCGTGTTCTAGAGGCTGCACGGAGGTCTGCCGAGTGTTTTGCAAGAAGAGAAGGAAAGTTGTACAAAACAGCTTGCAATCGAATGTTCAAGTGAATAGAAAAGGCAGGAGAGTGGTCAGGTACTGTTTTCTCTCACTTGGCAAGCTGCGCACACAATCGCAGTGTTGTACAGCTTGTTTCATCACCTTTGCCAAGTTGCCGCTCTCTCCGGCTCCCGGAGACGAAGAAGCTGCTTCTTCGCGCAAAGACGATTCTGCCGCTCACAGTGCTCTGCGGTGTGCGCCTTCTGCCGAAAGAGGCCCGGGAGCTGTGCTTAGCTCTGCAGAGCACCATACCTGCTTCTTTAGCCTCTCTTCTCGTCTACATCTTAGCAAAAAGCTTTTCCACTCTTTCTGGCAAGGATAAACTGTGCCGCAACAAAAAACATCTCCCATCGTGTTCTAGAGGCTGCACGGAGGTCTGCCGAGTGTTTTGCAAGAAGAGAAAGAAAGTTGTCCAAAACAGCTTCCAATCGAATGTTCATGTGAATAGAAAAGGCAGGAGATGAGTCAGGTACTGTTTTCTCTCAGTTGGCAAGCTGCGCACACAATCGGAGTGTTGTACAGCTTGTTTCATCACCTTTGCGAAGTTGCCGCTCTCTCCGGCTCCCGGAGACGAAGAAGCTGCTTCTTCGCGCAAAGACGATTCTGCCGCTCACAGTGCTCTGCAGTGTGCGCCTTCTGCCGAAAGACGTCCGGGAGCGGTGCTTAGCTGTGCAGAGCACCGTACCTTCGTCTTTAGCCTCTCTTCTCGTCTACATCTTAGCAAAAAGCTTTTCCACTCTGTCTGGCAAGGAGAAACTGTGCCAGCACAAAAAACATCTCCCATCGTGTTCTAGAGGCTGCACGGAGGTCTGCCGAGTGTTTTGCAAGAAGAGAAAGAAAGTTGTCCAAAACAGCTTGCAATCGAATGTTCATGTGAATAGAAAAGGCAGGAGAGTGGTCAGGTACTGTTTTCTCTCACTTGGCAAGCTGCGCACACAATCGCAGTGTTGTACAGCTTGTTTCATCACCTTTGCCAAGTTGCCGCTCTCTCCGGCTCCCGGAGACCAAGAAGCTGCTTCTTCGCGCAAAGACGATTCTGCCGCTCACAGTGCTCTGCGGTGTGCGCCTTCTGCCGAAAGACGTCCGGGAGCGGTGCTTTGCTCTGCAGAGCACCGTACCTTCGTCTTTAGCCTCTCTTCTCGTCTACATCTTAGCAAAAAACTTTTCCACTCTGTCTGGCAAGGAGAAACTGTGCCAGCACAGAAAACATCTCCCAACGTGTTCTAGAGGCTGCACGGAGGTCTGCCGAGTGTTTTGCAAGAAGAGAAAGAAAGTTGTCCAAAACAGCTTGCAATCGAATGTTCATGTGAATAGAAAAGGCAGGAGAGTGGTCAGGTACTGTTTTCTCTCACTTGGCAAGCTGCGCACACAATCGCAGTGTTGTACAGCTTGTTTCATCACCTTTGCGAAGTTGCCGCTCTCTCCGGCTCCCGGAGACGAAGAAGCTGCTTCTTCGCGCAAAGACGATTCTGCCGCTCACAGTGCTCTGCGGTGTGCGCCTTCTGCCGAAAGAGGCCCGGGGAGCGGTGCTTAGCTCTGCAGAGCACCGTACCTTCGTCTTTAGCCTCTCTTCTCGTCTACATCTTAGCAAAAAGCTTTTCCACTCTGTCTGGCAAGGAGAAACTCTGCCAGCACAGAAAACATCTCCCATCGTCTTCTAGAGGCTGCACGGAGGTCTGCCGAGTGTTTTGCAAGAAGAGAAAGAAAGTTGTCCAAAACAGCTTGCAATCGAATGTTCATGTGAATAGAAAAGGCAGGAGAGTGGTCAGGTACTGTTTTCTCTCAGTTGGCAAGCTGCGCACACAATCGCAGTGTTGTACAGCTTGTTGCATCACCTTTGCGAAGTTGCCGCTCTCTCCGGCTCCCGGAGACGAAGAAGCTGCTTCTTCGCGCAAAGACGATTCTGCCGCTCACAGTGCTCTGCTGTGTGCGCCTTCTGCCGAAAGATGCCCGGGAGCGGTGCTTAGCTCTGCAGAGCACCGTACCTTCGTCTTTAGCCTCTCTTCTCGTCTACATCTTAGCAAAAAGCTTTTCCACTCTGTCTGGCAAGGAGAAACTGTGCCAGCACAGAAAACATCTCCCATCGTGTTCTAGAGGCTGCACGGAGGTCTGCCGAGTGTTTTGCAAGAAGAGAAAGAAAGTTGTCCAAAACAGCTTGCAATCGAATGTTCATGTGAATAGAAAAGGCAGGAGAGTGGTCAGGTACTGTTTTCTCTCAGTTGGCAAACTGCGCACACAATCGCAGTGTTGTACAGCTTGTTTCATCACCTTTGCGAAGTTGCCGCTCTCTCCGGCTCCCGGAGACGAAGAAGCTGCTTCTTCGCGCAAAGACGATTCTGCCGCTCACAGTGCTCTGCGGTGTGCGCCTTCTGCCGAAAGAGGCCCGGGAGCGGTGCTTAGCTCTGCAGAGCACCGTACCTTCGTCTTTAGCCTCTCTTCTCGTCTACATCTTAGCAAAAAGCTTTTCCACTCTGTCTGGCAAGGAGAAACTGTGCCAGCACAGAAAACATCTCCCATCGTGTTCTAGAGTCTGCACGGAGGTCTGCCAAGTGTTTTGCAAGAAGAGAAAGGAAGTTGTCCAAAACAGCTTGCAATCGAATGTTCATGTGAATAGAAAAGGCAGGAGAGTGGTCAGGTACTCTTTTCTCTCACTTGGCAAGCTGCGCACACAATCGCAGTGTTGTACAGCTTGTTTCATCACCTTTGCGAAGTTGTCGCTCTCTCCGGCTCCCGGAGACGAAGAAGCTGCTTCTTCGCGCAAAGACGATTCTGCCGCTCACAGTGCTCTGCGGTGTGCGCTTTCTGCCGAAAGACGTCCGGGAGCGGTGCTTTGCTCTGCAGAGCACCGTACCTTCGTGTTTAGCCTCTCTTCTCGTCTACATCTTAGCAAAAAGCTTTTCCACTCTGTCTGGCAAGGAGAAACTGTGCCAGCACAAAAAACATCTCCCATCGTGTTCTAGAGGCTGCACGGAGGTCTGCCGAGTGTTTTGCAAGAAAAGAAAGAAAGTTGTCCAAAACAGCTTCCAATCGAATGTTCAAGTGAATAGAAAAGGCAGGAGAGTGGTCAGGTACTGTTTTCTCTCAGTTGGCAAGCTGCGCACACAATCGCAGTGTTGTACAGCTTGTTTCATCACCTTTGCGAAGCTGTCGCTCTCTCCGGCTCCCGGAGACGAAGAAGCTGCTTCTTCGCGCAAAGACGATTCTGCCGCTCACAGTGATCTGCGGTGTGCGCCTTCTGCCGAAAGACGCCCGGGAGCAGTGCTTAGCTCTGCAGAGCACCGTACCTTCGTCTTTAGCCTCTCTTCTCGTCTACATCTTAGCAAAAATCTTTTCCACTCTGTCTGGCAAGGAGAAACTGTGCCACCACAGAAAACATCTCCCATCGTGTTCTAGAGGCTGCACGGAGGTCTGCCGAGTGTTTTGCAAGAAGAGAAAGAAAGTTGTCCAAAACAGCTTGCAATCGAATGTTCATGTGAATAGAAAAGGCAGGAGAGTGGTCAGGTACTGTTTTGTCTCCGTTGGCAAGCTGCGCACACAATCGCAGTGTTGTACAGCTTGTTTCATCACCTTTGCGAAGTTGCCGCTCTCTCCGGCTCCCGGAGACGAAGAAGCTGCTTCTTCGCGCAAAGACGATTCTGCCGCTCACAGTGCTCTGCGGTGTGCGCCTTCTGCCGAAAGAGCCCCGGGAGCTGTGCTTAGCTCTGCAGAGCACCGTACCTTCGTCTTTAGCCTCTCTTCTCGTCTACATCTTAGCAAAAAGCTTTTCCACTCTGTCTGGCAAGGAGAAACTGTGCCAGCACAAAAAACATCTCCCATCGTGTTCTAGAGGCTGCACGGAGGTCTGCCGAGTGTTTTGCAAGAAGAGAAAGAAAGTTGTCCAAAACAGCTTGCAATCGAATGTTCATGTGAATAGAAAAGGGAGGAGAGTGGTCAGGTACTGTTTTCTCTCACTTGGCACGCTGCGCACACAATCGCAGTGTTGTACAGCTTGTTTCATCACCTTTGCGAAGTTGCCGCTCTCTCCGGCTCCCGGAGACGAAGAAGCTGCTTCTTCGCGCAAAGACGATTCTGCCGCTCACAGTGCTCTGCGGTGTGCGCCTTCTGCCGAAAGACGTCCGGGAGCGGTGCTTTGCTCTGCAGAGCACCGTACCTTCGTCTTTAGCCTCTCTTCTCGTCTACATCTTAGCAAAAAGCTTTTCCACTCTGTCTGGCAAGGAGAAACTGTGCCAGCACAAAAAACATCTCCCATCGTGTTCTAGAGGCTGCACGGAGGTCTGCCGAGTGTTTTGCAAGAAGAGAAAGAAAGTTGTCCAAAACAGCTTGCAATCGAATGTTCATGTGGATAGAAAAGGCAGGAGAGTGGTCAGGTACTGTTTTCTCTCAGTTGGCACGCTGCGCACACAATCGCAGTGTTGTACAGCTTGTTTCATCACCTTTGCGAAGTTGCCGCTCTCTCCGGCTCCCGGAGACGAAGAAGCTGCTTCTTCGCGCAAAGACGATTCTGCCGCTCACAGTGCTCTGTGGTGTGCGCCTTCTGCCCAAAGAGGCCCGGGAGCGATGCTTAGCTCTGCAGAGCACCGTACCTTCGTCTTTAGCCTCTCTTCTCGTCTACATCTTAGCAAAAAGCTTTTCCACTCTGTCTGGCAAGGAGAAACTGTGCCAGCACAAAAAACATCTCCCATCGTCTTCTAGAGGCTGCACGGAGGTCTGCCGAGTGTTTTGCAAGAAGAGAAAGAAAGTTGTCCAAAACAGCTTGCAATCGAATGTTCATGTGAATAGAAAAGGCAGGAGAGTGGTCAGGTACTATTTTCTCTCAGTTGGCAAGCTGCGCACACAATCGCAGTGTTGTACAGCTTGTTTCATCACCTTTGCGAAGTTGCCGCTCTCTCCGGCTCCCGGAGACGAAGAAGCTGCTTCTTCGCGCAAAGACGATTCTGCCGCTCACAGTGCTCTGCGGTGTGCGCCTTCTGCCGAAAGAGTTCCGGGAGCGGTGCTTAGCTCTGCAGAGCACCGTACCTTCGTCTTTAGCCTCTCTTCTCGTCTACATCTTAGCAAAAAGCTTTTCCACTCTGTCTGGCAAGGAGAAACTGTGCCAGCACAAAAAACATCTCCCATCGTGTTCTAGAGGCTGCACGGAGGTCTGCCGAGTGTTTTGCAAGAAGAGAAAGAAAGTTGTCCAAAACAGCTTGCAATCGAATGTTCATGTGAATAGAAAAGGCAGGAGAGTGGTCAGGTACTGTTTTCTCTCACTTGGCAAGCTGCGCACACAATCGCAGTGTTGTACAGCTTGTTTCATCACCTTTGCCAAGTTGCCGCTCTCTCCGGCTCCCGGAGACGAAGAAGCTGCTTCTTCGCGCAAAGCCGATTCTGCCGCTCACAGTGCTCTGCGGTGTGCGCCTTCTGCCGAAAGAGCCCCGGGAGCTGTGCTTAGCTCTGCAGAGCACCGTACCTTCGTCTTTAGCCTCTCTTCTCGTCTACATCTTAGCAAAAAGCTTTTCCACTCTGTCTGGCAAGGAGAAACTGTGCCAGCACAAAAAACATCTCCCATCGTGTTCTAGAGGCTGCACGGAGGTCTGCCGAGTGTTTTGCAAGAAGAGAAAGAAAGTTGTCCAAAACAGCTTGCAATCGAATGTTCATGTGAATAGAAAAGGCAGGAGAGTGGTCAGGTACTGTTTTCTCTCACTTGGCACGCTGCGCACACAATCGCAGTGTTGTACAGCTTGTTTCATCACCTTTGCGAAGTTGCCGCTCTCTCCGGCTCCCGGAGACGAAGAAGCTGCTTCTTCGCGCAAAGACGATTCTGCCGCTCACAGTGCTCTGCGGTGTGCGCCTTCTGCCGAAAGAGCCCCGGGAGCGGTGCTTAGCTCTGAGAAGCACCATACGTGCTTCTTTAGCCTCTCTTCTCGTCTACATCTTAGCAAAAAGCTTTTCCACTCTGTCTGGCAAGGAGAAACTGTGCCAGCACAGAAAACATCTCCCATCGTCTTCTAGAGGCTGCACGCAGGTCTGCCGAGTGTTTTGCAAGAAGAGAAAGAAAGTTGTCCAAAACAGCTTGCAATCGAATGTTCATGTGAATAGAAAAGGCAGGAGAGTGGTCAGGTACTGTTTTCTCTCACTTGGCAAGCTGCGCACACAATCGCAGTGTTGTACAGCATGTTTCATCACCTTTGCTAAGCTGTCGCTCTCTCCGGCTCCCGGAGACGAAGAAGCTGCTTCTACGCGCAAAGACGATTCTGCCGCTCACAGTGCTCTGCGGTGTGCGCCTTCTGCCGAAAGACGTCCGGGAGCGGTGCTTTGCTCTGCAGAGCACCGTACCTTCGTCTTTAGCCTCTCTTCTCGTCTACATCTTAGCAAAAAGCTTTTCCACTCTGTCTGGAAAGGAGAGAAATTACCATACCAGAAAACATATCCCATCGTGTTCTAGAAGCTCCACGGAGGTGTGCCAAGTGTTTTGCAAGAAGAGAAAGAAAGTTGTCCAAAACAGCTTGCAATCGAATGTTCATGTGAATAGAAAAGGCAGGAGAGTGGTCAGGTACTGTTTTCTCTCAGTTGGCACGCTGCGCACACAATCGCAGTGTTGTACAGCTTGTTTCATCACCTTTGCCAAGTTGCCGCTCTCTCCGGCTCCCGGAGACGAAGAAGCTGCTTCTTCGCGCAAAGACGATTCTGCCGCTCACAGTGCTCTGCGGTGTGCGCCTTCTGCCCAAAGAGGCCCGGGACCGGTGCTTTGCTCTGCAGAGCACCGTACCTTCGTCTTTAGCCTCTCTTCTCGTCTACATCTTAGCAAAAAGCTTTTCCACTCTGTCTGGCAAGGAGAAACTGTGCCAGCACAAAAAACATCTCCCATCGTCTTCTAGAGGCTGCACGGAGGTCTGCCGAGTGTTTTGCAAGAAGAGAATGAAAGTTGTTCAAAACAGCTTGCAATCGAATGTTCAAGTGAATAGAAAAGGCAGGAGAGTGGTCAGGTACTGTTTTCTCTCACTTGGCATCTGCGCACACAATCGCAGTGTTGTACAGCTTGTTTCATCACCTTTGCCAAGTTGTCGCTCTCTCCGGCTCCCGGAGACGAAGAAGCTGCTTCTTCGCGTAAAGACGATTCTGCCGCTCACAGTGCTCTGCGGTGTGCGCTTTCTGCCGAAAGACGCCCGGGAGCGGTGCTTAGCTCTGCAGAGCACCGTACCTTCGTCTTTAGCCTCTCTTCTCGTCTACATCTTAGCAAAAAGCTTTTCCACTCTGTCTGGAAAGGAGAAACTGTGCCAGCACAAAAAACATCTCCCATCGTGTTCTAGAGGCTGCACGGAGGTCTGCCGAGTGTTTTGCAAGAAGAGAAGGAAAGTTGTCCAAAACAGCTTCCAATCGAATGTTCATGTGAATAGAAAAGGCAGGAGAGTGGTCAGGTACTGTTTTCTCTCACTTGGCAAGCTGCGCACACAATCGCAGTGTTGTACAGCTTGTTTCATCACCTTTGCGAAGCTGCCGCTCTCTCCGGCTCCCGGAGACGAAGAAGCTGCTTCTTCGCGCAAAGACGATTCTGCCGCTCACAGTGCTCTGCGGTGTGCTCCTTCTGCCGAAAGACGTCCGGGGAGCGGTGCTTTGCTCTGCAGAGCACCGTACCTTCGTCTTTAGGTTCTCTTCTCGTCTACATCTTAGCAAAATCTTTTCCAATCTGTCTGGCAAGGAGAAACTGTGCCAGCACAGAAAACATCTCCCATCGTGTTCTAGAGGCTGCACGGAGGTCTGCCGAGTGTTTTGCAAGAAGAGAAAGAAAGTTGTCCAAAACAGCTTGCAATCGAATGTTCATGTGAATAGAAAAGGCAGGAGAGTGGTCAGGTACTGTTTTCTCTCAGTTGGCAAGCTGCGCACACAATCGCAGTGTTGTACAGCTTGTTTCATCACCTTTGCGAAGTTGCCGCTCTCTCCGGCTCCCGGAGACGAAGAAGCTGCTTCTTCGCGCAAAGACGATTCTGCCGCTCACAGTGCTCTGCGGTGTGCGCCTTCTGCCGAAAGAGCCCCGGGAGCTGTGCTTAGCTCTGAGAAGCACCATACGTTCTTCTTTAGCCTCTCTTCTCGTCTACATCTTAGCAAAAAGCTTTTCCACTCTGTCTGGCAAGGAGAAACTGTGCCACCACAGAAAACATCTCCCATCGTGTTCTAGAGGCTGCACGGAGGTCTGCCGAGTGTTTTGCAAGAAGAGAAAGAAAGTTGTCCAAAACAGCTTGCAATCGAATGTTCATGTGAATAGAAAATGCAGGAGAGTGGTCAGGTACTTTTTTCTCTCACTTGGCAAGCTGCGCACACAATCGCAGTGTTGTACAGCTTGTTTCATCACCTTTGCGAAGTTGCCGCTCTCTCCGGCTCCCGGAGACGAAGAAGCTGCTTCTTCGCGCAAAGACGATTCTGCCGCTCACTGTGTTCTGCAGTATGTGTCTTCTGCCGAAATAGGCCCGGGAGCTGTGCTTAGCTCTGCAGAGCACCATACCTGCTTCTTTAGCCTCTCTTCTCGTCTACATCTTAGCAAAAAGCTTTTCCACTCTGTCTGGCAAGGAGAAACTGTGCCAGCACAGAAAACATCTCCCATCGTCTTCTAGAGGCTGCACGGTAGTCTGCTGAGTGTTTTGCAAGAAGAGAAAGAAAGTTGTCCAAAACAGCTTCCAATCGAATGTTCATGTGAATAGAAAAGGCAGGAGAGGAGTCAGGTACTGTTTTCTCTCAGTTGGCAAGCTGCGCACACAATCGCAGTGTTGTACAGCTTGTTTCATCACCTTTGCGAAGTTGCCGCTCTCTCCGGCTCCCGGAGACGAAGAAGCTGCTTCTTCGCGCAAAGACGATTCTGCCGCTCACAGTGCTCTGCGGTGTGCGCCTTCTGCCGAAAGACGTCCGGGAGCGGTGCTTTGCTCTGCAGAGCACCGTACCTTCGTCTTAAGCCTCTCTTCTCGTCTACATCTTAGCAAAAAGCTTTTCCACTCTGTCTGGCAAGGAGAAACTGTGCCAGCACAAAAAACATCTCCCATCGTGTTCTAGAGGCTGCACGGAGGTCTGCCGAGTGTTTTGCAAGAAGAGAAAGAAAGTTGTCCAAAACAGCTTGCAATCGAATGTTCATGTGAATAGAAAAGGCAGGAGAGTGGTCAGGTACTGTTTTCTCTCACTTGGCACGCTGCGCACACAATCGCAGTGTTGTACAGCTTGTTTCATCACCTTTGCGAAGTTGCCGCTCTCTCCGGCTCCCGGAGACGAAGAAGCTGCTTCTTCGCGCAAAGACGATTCTGCCGCTCACAGTGCTCTGCGGTGTGCGCCTTCTGCCGAAAGAGTCCCGGGAGCGATGCTTAGCTCTGCAGAGCACCGTACCTTCGTCTTTAGCCTCTCTTCTCGTCTACATCTTAGCAAAAAGCTTTTCCACTCTGTCTGGCAAGGAGAAACTGTGCCAGCACAGAAAACATCTCCCATCGTCTTCTAGAGGCTGCACGGAATTCTGCCGAGTGTTTTGCAAGAAGAGAAAGAAAGTTGTCCAAAACAGCTTGCAATCGAATGTTCATGTGAATAGAAAAGGCAGGAGAGTGGTCAGGTACTATTTTCTCTCAGTTGGCAAGCTGCGCACACAATCGCAGTGTTGTACAGCTTGTTTCATCACCTTTGCGAAGTTGCCGCTCTCTCCGGCTCCCGGAGACGAAGAAGCTGCTTCTTCGCGCAAAGACGATTCTGCCGCTCACAGTGCTCTGCGGTGTGCGCCTTCTGCCGAAAGAGTTCCGGGAGCGGTGCTTAGCTCTGCAGAGCACCGTACCTTCGTCTTTAGCCTCTCTTCTCGTCTACATCTTAGCAAAAAGCTTTTCCACTCTGTCTGGCAAGGAGAAACTGTGCCAGCACAAAAAACATCTCCCATCGTGTTCTAGAGGCTGCACGGAGGTCTGCCGAGTGTTTTGCAAGAAGAGAAAGAAAGTTGTCCAAAACAGCTTGCAATCGAATGTTCATGTGAATAGAAAAGGCAGGAGAGTGGTCAGGTACTGTTTTCTCTCAGTTGGCAAGCTGCGCACACAATCGCAGTGTTGTACAGCTTGTTTCATCACCTTTGCGAAGTTGCCGCTCTCTCCGGCTCCCGGAGACGAAGAAGCTGCTTCTTCGCGCAAAGACGATTCTGCCGCTCACAGTGCTCTGCGGTGTGCGCCTTCTGCCGAAAGAGCCCCGGGAGCTGTGCTTAGCTCTGAGAAGCACCATACGTTCTTCTTTAGCCTCTCTTCTCGTCTACATCTTAGCAAAAAGCTTTTCCACTCTGTCTGGCAAGGAGAAACTGTGCCACCACAGAAAACATCTCCCATCGTGTTCTAGAGCTGCACGGAGGTCTGCCGAGTGTTTTGCAAGCAGAGAAAGAAAGTTGTCCAAAACAGCTTGCAATCGAATGTTCATGTGAATAGAAAAGGCAGGAGAGTGGTCAGGTACTGTTTTCTCTCAGTTGGCAAGCTGCGCACACAATCGCAGTGTTGTACAGCTTGTTTCATCACCTTTGCCAAGTTGCCGCTCTCTCCGGCTCCCGGAGACGAAGAAGCTGCTTCTTCGCGCAAAGACGATTCTGCCGCTCACAGTGCTCTGTGGTGTGCGCCTTCTGCCCAAAGAGGCCCGGGACCGGTTCTTTGCTCTGCAGAGCACCGTACCTTCGTCTTTAGCCTCTCTTCTCGTCTACATCTTAGCAAAAAGCTTTTCCACTCTGTCTGGCAAGGAGAAACTGTGCCAGCACAAAAAACATCTCCCATCGTGTTCTAGAGGCTGCACGGAGGTCTGCCGAGTGTTTTGCAAGAAGAGAAAGAAAGTTGTCCAAAACAGCTTGCAATCGAATGTTCATGTGAATAGAAAATGCAGGAGATTGGTCAGGTACTTTTTTCTCTCACTTGGCAAGCTGCGCACACAATCGCAGTGTTGTACAGCTTGTTTCATCACCTTTGCGAAGTTGCCGCTCTCTCCGGCTCCCGGAGACGAAGAAGCTGCTTCTTCGCGCAAAGACGATTCTGCCGCTCACTGTGTTCTGCAGTATGTGTCTTCTGCCGAAATAGGCCCGGGAGCTGTGCTTAGCTCTGCAGAGCACCATACCTGCTTCTTTAGCCTCTCTTCTCGTCTACATCTTAGCAAAAAGCTTTTCCACTCTGTCTGGCAAGGAGAAACTGTGCCAGCACAGAAAACATCTCCCATCGTGTTCTAGAGGCTGCACGGAGGTCTGCCGAGTGTTTTGCAAGAAGAGAAAGAAAGTTGTCCAAAACAGCTTCCAATCGAATGTTCATGTGAATAGAAAAGGCAGGAGAGGAGTCAGGTACTGTTTTCTCTAGGTTGGCAATCTGCGCACACAATCGCAGTGTTGTACAGCTTGTTTCATCACCTTTGCGAAGTTGCCGCTCTCTCCGGCTCCCGGAGACGAAGAAGCTGCTTCTTCGCGCAAAGACGATTCTGCCGCTCACAGTGCTCTGCGGTGTGCGCCTTCTGCCGAAAGACGTCCGGGAGCTGTGCTTAGCTCTGCAGAGCACCGTACCTTCGTCTTTAGCCTCTCTTCTCGTCTACATCTTAGCAAAAAGCTTTTCCACTCTGTCTGGCAAGGAGAAACTGTGCCAGCACAAAAAACATCTCCCATCGTGTTCTAGAGGCTGCACGGAGGTCTGCCGAGTGTTTTGCAAGAAGAGAAAGGAAGTTGTCCAAAACAGCTTCCAATCGAATGTTCATGTGAATAGAAAAGCCAGGAGAGTGGTCAGGTACTGTTTTCTCTCAGTTGGCAAGCTGCGCACACAATCGCAGTGTTGTACAGCTTGTTTCATCACCTTTGCGAAGTTGCCGCTCTCTCCGGCTCCCGGAGACGAAGAAGCTGCTTCTTCGCGCAAAGACGATTCTGCCGCTCACAGTGCTCTGCGGTGTGCGCCTTCTGCCGAAAGACGTCCGGGAGCTGTGCTTAGCTCTGCAGAGCACCGTACCTTCGTCTTAAGCCTCTCTTCTCGTCTACATCTTAGCAAAAAGCTTTTCCACTCTGTCTGGCAAGGAGAAACTGTGCCAGCACAGAAAACATCTCCCATCGTGTTCTAGAGGCTGCACGGAGGTCTGCCGAGTGTTTTGCAAGAAGAGAAAGAAAGTTGTCCAAAACAGATTGCAATCGAATGTTCATGTTAATAGAAAAGGCAGGAGAGTGGTCAGGTACTGTTTTCTCTCAGTTGGCACGCTGCGCACACAATCGCAGTGTTGTACAGCTTGTTTCATCACCTTTGCGAAGTTGCCGCTCTCTCCGGCTCCCGGAGACGAAGAAGCTGCTTCTTCGCGCAAAGACGATTCTGCCGCTCACAGTGCTCTGCGGTGTGCGCCTTCTGCCGAAAGAGCCCCGGGAGCTGTGCTTAGCTCTGCAGAGCACCGTACCTTCGTCTTTAGCCTCTCTTCTCGTCTACATCTTAGCAAAAAGCTTTTCCACTCTGTCTGGCAAGGAGAAACTGTGCCAGCACAAAAAACATCTCCCATCGTGTTCTAGAGGCTGCACGGAGGTCTGCCGAGTGTTTTGCAAGAAGAGAAAGGAAGTTGTCCAAAACAGCTTGCAATCGAATGTTCATGTGAATAGAAAAGGCAGGAGAGTGGTCAGGTACTGTTTTCTCTCAGTTGGCAAGCTGCGCACACAATCGCAGTGTTGTACAGCTTGTTTCATCACCTTTGCGAAGTTGCCGCTCTCTCCGGCTCCCGGAGACGAAGAAGCTGCTTCTTCGCGCAATGACGATTCTGCCGCTCACAGTGCTCTGCGGTGTGCGCCTTCTGCCGAAAGAGCCCCGGGAGCGGTGCTTAGCTCTGAGAAGCACCATACGTGCTTCTTTAGCCTCTCTTCTCGTCTACATCTTAGCAAAAAGCTTTTCCACTCTGTCTGGCAAGGAGAAACTGTGCCAGCACAGAAAACATCTCCCATCGTCTTCTAGAGGCTGCACGCAGGTCTGCCGAGTGTTTTGCAAGAAGAGAAAGAAAGTTGTCCAAAACAGCTTCCAATCGAATGTTCATGTGAATAGAAAATGCAGGAGAGTGGTCAGGTACTTTTTTCTCTCAGTTGGCAAGCTGTGCACACAATCGCAGTGTCGTACAGCATGTTTCATCACCTTTGCGAAGCTGTCGCTCTCTCCGGCTCCCGGAGACGAAGAAGCTGCTTCTTCGCGCAAAGACGATTCTGCCGCTCACAGTGATCTGCGGTGTGCGCTTTCTGCCGAAAGACGTCCGGGAGCGGTGCTTTGCTCTGCAGAGCACCGTACCTTCGTCTTTAGCCTCTCTTCTCGTCTACATCTTAGCAAAAAGCGTTCCCAATCTGTCTGGCAAGGAGAAACTGTGCCAGCACAAAAAACATCTCCCATCGTGTTCTAGAGGCTGCACGGAGGTCTGCCGAGTGTTTTGCAAGAAGAGAAGGAAAGTTGTACAAAACAGCTTGCAATCGAATGTTCAAGTGAATAGAAAAGGCAGGAGAGTGGTCAGGTACTGTTTTCTCTCACTTGGCAAGCTGCGCACACAATCGCAGTGTTGTACAGCTTGTTTCATCACCTTTGCGAAGTTGCCGCTCTCTCCGGTTCCCGGAGACGAAGAAGCTGCTTCTTCGCGCAAAGACGATTCTGCCGCTCACAGTGCTCTGCGGTGTGCGCCTTCTGCCGAAAGAGGCCCGGGAGCTGTGCTTAGCTCTGCAGAGCACCGTACCTTCGTCTTTAGCCTCTCTTCTCGTCTACATCTTAGCAAAAAGCTTTTCCACTCTGTCTGGCAAGGAGAAACTGTGCCAGCACAAAAAACATCTCCCATCGTGTTCTAGAGGCTGCACGGAGGTCTGCCGAGTGTTTTGCAAGAAGAGAAAGAAAGTTGTCCAAAACAGCTTGCAATCGAATGTTCATGTGAATAGAAAAGGCAGGAGAGTGGTCAGGTACTGTTTTCTCTCACTTGGCAAGCTGCGCACACAATCGCAGTGTTGTACAGCTTGTTTCATCACCTTTGCGAAGTTGCCGCTCTCTCCGGCTCCCGGAGACGAAGAAGCTGCTTCTTCGCGCAAAGATGATTCTGCCGCTCACAGTGCTCTGCGGTGTGCGCCTTCTGCCGAAAGACGCCCGGGAGCGGTGCTTAGCTCTGCAGAGCACCGTACCTTCGTCTTTAGCCTCTCTTCTCGTCTACATCTTAGCAAAAAGCTTTTCCACTCTGTCTGGCAAGGAGAAACTGTGCCAGCACAGAAAACATCTCTCATCGTGTTCTAGAGTCTGCACGGAGGTCTGCCAAGTGTTTTGCAAGAAGAGAAAGGAAGTTGTCCAAAACAGCTTGCAATCGAATGTTCATGTGAATAGAAAAGGCAGGAGAGTGGTCAGGTACTCTTTTCTCTCACTTGGCAAGCTGCGCACACAATCGCAGTGTTGTACAGCTTGTTTCATCACCTTTTCGAAGTTGCCGCTCTCTCCGGCTCCCGGAGACGAAGAAGCTGCTTCTTCGCGCAAAGACGATTCTGCCGCTCACAGTGCTCTGCGGTGTGCGCCTTCTGCCGAAAGAGTTCCGGGAGCGGTGCTTAGCTGTGCAGAGCACCGTACCTTCGTCTTTAGCCTCTCTTCTCGTCTACATCTTAGCAAAAAGCTTTTCCACTCTGTCTGGCAAGGAGAAACTCTGCCAGCACAAAAAACATCTCCCATCGTGTTCTAGAGGCTGCACGGAGGTCTGCCGAGTGTTTTGCAAGAAGAGAAAGAAAGTTGTCCAAAACAGCTTCCAATCGAATGTTCATGTGAATAGAAAAGGCAGGAGAGTGGTCAGGTACTGTTTTCTCTCAGTTGGCAAGCTGCGCACACAATCGCAGTGTTGTACAACTTGTTGCATCACCTTTGCGAAGTTGCCGCTCTCTCCGGCTCCCGGAGACGAAGAAGCTGCTTCTTCGCGCAAAGACGATTCTGCCGCTCACAGTGCTCTGCTGTGTGCGCCTTCTGCCGAAAGAGGCCCGGGAGCGGTGCTTAGCTCTGCAGAGCACCGTACCTTCGTCTTTAGCCTCTCTTCTCGTCTACATCTTAGCAAAAAGCTTTTCCACTCTGTCTGGCAAGGAGAAACTGTGCCAGCACAAAAAACATCTCCCATCGTGTTCTAGAGGCTGCACGGAGGTCTGCCGAGTGTTTTGCAAGAAGAGAAAGAAAGTTGTCCAAAACAGCTTGCAATCGAATGTTCATGTGAATAGAAAAGGCAGGAGAGTGGTCAGGTACTGTTTTCTCTCAGTTGGCAAACTGCGCACACAATCGCAGTGTTGTACAGCTTGTTTCATCACCTTTGCGAAGTTGCCGCTCTCTCCGGCTCCCGGAGACGAAGAAGCTGCTTCTTCGCGCAAAGATGATTCTGCCGCTCACAGTGCTCTGCGGTGTGCGCCTTCTGCCGAAAGACGCCCGGGAGCGGTGCTTAGCTCTGCAGAGCACCGTACCTTCGTCTTTAGCCTCTCTTCTCGTCTACATCTTAGCAAAAAGCTTTTCCACTCTGTCTGGCAAGGAGAAACTGTGCCAGCACAGAAAACATCTCTCATCGTGTTCTAGAGTCTGCACGGAGGTCTGCCAAGTGTTTTGCAAGAAGAGAAAGGAAGTTGTCCAAAACAGCTTCCAATCGAATGTTCATGTGAATAGAAAAGGCAGGAGAGTGGTCAGGTACTCTTTTATCTCACTTGGCAAGCTGCGCACACAATCGCAGTGTTGTACAGCTTGTTTCATCACCTTTGCGAAGCTGTCGCTCTCTCCGGCTCCCGGAGACGAAGAAGCTGCTTCTTCGCGCAAAGACGATTCTGCCGCTCACAGTGCTCTGCGGTGTGCGCCTTCTGCCGAAAGAGTTCCGGGAGCGGTGCTTTGCTCTGCAGAGCACCGTACCTTCGTCTTTAGCCTCTCTTCTCGTCTACATCTTAGCAAAAAGCTTTTCCACTCTGTCTGGCAAGGAGAAACTCTGCCAGCACAAAAAACATCTCCCATCGTGTTCTAGAGGCTGCACGGAGGTCTGCCGAGTGTTTTGCAAGAAGAGAAAGAAAGTTGTCCAAAACAGCTTCCAATCGAATGTTCATGTGAATAGAAAAGGCAGGAGAGTGGTCAGGTACTGTTTTCTCTCAGTTGGCAAGCTGCGCACACAATCGCAGTGTTGTACAACTTGTTGCATCACCTTTGCGAAGTTGCCGCTCTCTCCGGCTCCCGGAGACGAAGAAGCTGCTTCTTCGCGCAAAGACGATTCTGCCGCTCACAGTGCTCTGCTGTGTGCGCCTTCTGCCGAAAGAGGCCCGGGAGCGGTGCTTTGCTCTGCAGAGCACCGTACCTTCGTCTTTAGCCTCTCTTCTCGTCTACATCTTAGCAAAAAGCTTTTCCACTCTGTCTGGCAAGGAGAAACTGCGCCAGCACAAAAAACATCTCCCATCATGTTCTAGAGGCTGCACGGAGGTCTGCCGAGTGTTTTGCAAGAAGAGAAAGAAAGTTGTCCAAAACAGCTTGCAATCGAATGTTCATGTGAATAGAAAAGGCAGGAGAGTGGTCAGGTACTGTTTTCTCTCAGTTGGCAAACTGCGCACACAATCGCAGTGTTGTACAGCTTGTTTCATCACCTTTGCGAAGTTGCCGCTCTCTCCGGCTCCCGGAGACGAAGAAGCTGCTTCTTCGCGCAAAGATGATTCTGCCGCTCACAGTGCTCTGCGGTGTGCGCCTTCTGCCGAAAGACGCCCGGGAGCGGTGCTTAGCTCTGCAGAGCACCGTACCTTCGTCTTTAGCCTCTCTTCTCGTCTACATCTTAGCAAAAAGCTTTTCCACTCTGTCTGGCAAGGAGAAACTGTGCCAGCACAAAAAACATATCCCATCGTGTTCTAGAGGCTGCACGGAGGTCTGCCGAGTGTTTTGCAAGAAGAGAAAGGAAGTTGTCCAAAACAGCTTGCAATCGAATGTTCATGTGAATAGAAAAGGCAGGAGAGTGGTCAGGTACTGTTTTCTCTCACTTGGCAAGCTGCGCACACAATCGCAGTGTTGTACAGCTTGTTTCATCACCTTTGCGAAGTTGCCGCTCTCTCCGGCTCCCGGAGACGAAGAAGCTGCTTCTTCGCGCAAAGACGATTCTGCCGCTCACAGTGCTCTGCGGTGTGCGCCTTCTGCCGAAAGAGCCCCGGGAGCGGTGCTTAGCTCTGAGAAGCACCATACGTGCTTCTTTAGCCTCTCTTCTCGTCTACATCTTAGCAAAAAGCTTTTCCACTCTGTCTGGCAAGGAGAAACTGTGCCAGCACAGAAAACATCTCCCATCGTGTTCTAGAGTCTGCACGGAGGTCTGCCGAGTGTTTTGCAAGAAGAGAGAGAAAGTTGTCCAAAACAGCTTCCAATCGAATGTTCATGTGAATAGAAAATGCAGGAGAGTGGTCAGGTACTTTTTTCTCTCAGTTGGCAAGCTGTGCACACAATCGCAGTGTCGTACAGCATGTTTCATCACCTTTGCGAAGCTGTCGCTCTCTCCGGCTCCCGGAGACGAAGAAGCTGCTTCTTCGCGCAAAGACGATTCTGCCGCTCACAGTGATCTGCGGTGTGCGCTTTCTGCCGAAAGACGCCCGGGAGCGGTGCTTAGCTCTGCAGAGCACCGTACCTTCGTCTTTAGCCTCTCTTCTCGTCTACATCTTAGCAAAAAGCTTTTCCACTCTGTCTGGCAAGGTGAAACTGTGCCAGCACAGAAAACATCTCTCATCGTGTTCTAGAGTCTGCACGGAGGTCTGCCAAGTGTTTTGCAAGAAGAGAAAGGAAGTTGTCCAAAACAGCTTGCAATCGAATGTTCATGTGAATAGAAAAGGCAGGAGAGTGGTCAGGTACTGTTTTCTCTCACTTGGCAAGCTGCGCACACAATCGCAGTGTTGTACAGCTTGTTTCATCACCTTTGCGAAGTTGCCGCTCTCTCCGGCTCCCGGAGACGAAGAAGCTGCTTCTTCGCGCAAAGACGATTCTGCCGCTCACAGTGCTCTGCGGTGTGCGCCTTCTGCCGAAAGAGTTCCGGGAGCGGTGCTTAGCTGTGCAGAGCACCGTACCTTCGTCTTTAGCCTCTCTTCTCGTCTACATCTTAGCAAAAAGCTTTTCCACTCTGTCTGGCAAGGAGAAACTCTGCCAGCACAAAAAACATCTCCCATCGTGTTCTAGAGGCTGCACGGAGGTCTGCCGAGTGTTTTGCAAGAAGAGAAAGAAAGTTGTCCAAAACAGCTTGCAATCGAATGTTCATGTGAATAGAAAAGGCAGGAGAGTTGTCAGGTACTGTTTTCTCTCAGTTGGCAAACTGCGCACACAATCGCAGTGTTGTACAGCTTGTTTCATCACCTTTGCGAAGTTGCCGCTCTCTCCGGCTCCCGGAGACGAAGAAGCTGCTTCTTCGCGCAAAGATGATTCTGCCGCTCACAGTGCTCTGCGGTGTGCGCCTTCTGCCGAAAGACGCCCGGGAGCGGTGCTTAGCTCTGCAGAGCACCGTACCTTCGTCTTTAGCCTCTCTTCTCGTCTACATCTTAGCAAAAAGCTTTTCCACTCTGTCTGGCAAGGAGAAACTGTGCCAGCACAGAAAACATCTCTCACCGTGTTCTAGAGTCTGCACGGAGGTCTGCCAAGTGTTTTGCAAGAAGAGAAAGGAAGTTGTCCAAAACAGCTTCCAATCGAATGTTCATGTGAATAGAAAAGGCAGGAGAGTGGTCAGGTACTCTTTTCTCTCACTTGGCAAGCTGCGCACACAATCGCAGTGTTGTACAGCTTGTTTCATCACCTTTGCGAAGTTGTCGCTCTCTCCGGCTCCCGGAGACGAAGAAGCTGCTTCTTCGCGCAAAGACGATTCTGCCGCTCACAGTGCTCTGCGGTGTGCGCTTTCTGCCGAAAGACGTCCGGGAGCGGTGCTTTGCTCTGCAGAGCACCGTACCTTCGTCTTTAGCCTCTCTTCTCGTCTACATCTTAGCAAAAAGCTTTTCCACTCTGTCTGGCAAGGAGAAACTGTGCCAGCACAAAAAACATCTCCCATCGTGTTCTAGAGGCTGCACGGAGGTCTGCCGAGTGTTTTGCAAGAAGAGAAAGAAAGTTGTCCAAAACAGCTTCCAATCGAATGTTCAAGTGAATAGAAAAGGCAGGAGAGTGGTCAGGTACTGTTTTCTCTCACTTGGCAAGCTGCGCACACAATCGCAGTGTTGTACAGCTTGTTTCATCACCTTTGCGAAGCTGTCGCTCTCTCCGGCTCCCGGAGACGAAGAAGCTGCTTCTTCGCGCAAAGACGATTCTGCCGCTCACAGTGCTCTGCGGTGTGCGCCTTCTGCCGAAAGAGTTCCGGGAGCGGTGCTTAGCTGTGCAGAGCACCGTACCTTCGTCTTTAGCCTCTCTTCTCGTCTACATCTTAGCAAAAAGCTTTTCCACTCTGTCTGGCAAGGAGAAACTCTGCCAGCACAAAAAACATCTCCCATCGTGTTCTAGAGGCTGCACGGAGGTCTGCCGAGTGTTTTGCAAGAAGAGAAAGAAAGTTGTCCAAAACAGCTTGCAATCGAATGTTCATGTGAATAGAAAAGGCAGGAGAGTGGTCAGGTACTGTTTTCTCTCACTTGGCAAGCTGCGCACACAATCGCAGTGTTGTACAGCTTGTTTCATCACCTTTGCGAAGTTGCCGCTCTCTCCGGCTCCCGGAGACGAAGAAGCTGCTTCTTCGCGCAAAGATGATTCTGCCGCTCACAGTGCTCTGCGGTGTGCGCCTTCTGCCGAAAGACGCCCGGGAGCGGTGCTTAGCTCTGCAGAGCACCGTACCTTCGTCTTTAGCCTCTCTTCTCGTCTACATCTTAGCAAAAAGCTTTTCCACTCTGTCTGGCAAGGAGAAACTGTGCCAGCACAGAAAACATCTCCCATCGTGTTCTAGAGTCTGCACGGAGGTCTGCCAAGTGTTTTGCAAGAAGAGAAAGGAAGTTGTCCAAAACAGTTGCAATCGAATGTTCATGTGAATAGAAAAGGCAGGAGAGTGGTCAGGTACTCTTTTCTCTCACTTGGCAAGCTGCGCACACAATCGCAGTGTTGTACAGCTTGTTTCATCACCTTTGCGAAGTTGTCGCTCTCTCCGGCTCCCGGAGACGAAGAAGCTGCTTCTTCGCGCAAAGACGATTCTGCCGCTCACAGTGCTCTGCGGTGTGCGCTTTCTGCCGAAAGACGTCCGGGAGCGGTGCTTTGCTCTGCAGAGCACCGTACCTTCGTCTTTAGCCTCTCTTCTCGTCTACATCTTAGCAAAAAGCTTTTCCACTCTGTCTGGCAAGGAGAAACTGTGCCAGCACAAAAAACATCTCCCATCGTGTTCTAGAGGCTGCACGGAGGTCTGCCGAGTGTTTTGCAAGAAGAGAAAGAAAGTTGTCCAAAACAGCTTCCAATCGAATATTCAAGTGAATAGAAAAGGCAGGAGAGTGGTCAGGTTCTGTTTTCTCTCAGTTGGCAAGCTGCGCACACAATCGCAGTGTTGTACAGCTTGTTTCATCACCTTTGCGAAGCTGTCGCTCTCTCCGGCTCCCGGAGACGAAGAAGCTGCTTCTTCGCGCAAAGACGATTCTGCCGCTCACAGTGATCTGCGGTGTGCGCCTTCTGCCGAAAGACGCCCGGGAGCGGTGCTTAGCTCTGCAGAGCACCGTACCTTCGTCTTTAGCTTCTCTTCTCGTCTACATCTTAGCAAAAAGCTTTTCCACTCTGTCTGGCAAGGAGAAACTGTGCCACCACAGAAAACATCTCCCATCGTGTTCTAGAGGCTGCACGGAGGTCTGCCGAGTGTTTTGCAAGAAGAGAAAGAAAGTTGTCCAAAACAGCTTCCAATCGAATGTTCATGTGAATAGAAAAGGCAGGAGAGTGGTCAGGTACTCTTTTCTCTCAGTTGGCAAGCTGCGCACACAATCGCAGTGTTGTACAGCTTGTTGCATCACCTTTGCGAAGTTGCCGCTCTCTCCGGCTCCCGGAGACGAAGAAGCTGCTTCTTCGCGCAAAGACGATTCTGCCGCTCACAGTGCTCTGCTGTGTGCGCCTTCTGCCGAAAGAGGCCCGGGAGCGGTGCTTAGCTCTGCAGAGCACCGTACCTTCGTCTTTAGCCTCTCTTCTCGTCTACATCTTAGCAAAAAGCTTTTCCACTCTTTCTGGCAAGGAGAAACTGTGCCAGCACAAAAAACATCTCCCATCGTGTTCTAGAGGCTGCACGGAGGTCTGCCGAGTGTTTTGCAAGAAGAGAAAGAAAGTTGTCCAAAACAGCTTCCAATCGAATGTTCAAGTGAATAGAAAAGGCAGGAGAGTGGTCAGGTACTGTTTTCTCTCACTTGGCAAGCTGCGCACACAATCGCAGTGTTGTACAGCTTGTTTCATCACCTTTGCGAAGTTGCCGCTCTCTCCGGCTCCCGGAGACGAAGAAGCTGCTTCTTCGCGCAAAGACGATTCTGCCGCTCACAGTGCTCTGCTGTGTGCGCCTTCTGCCGAAAGAGGCTCGGGAGCGGTGCTTAGCTCTGCAGAGCACCGTACCTTCGTCTTTAGCCTCTCTTCTCGTCTACATCTTAGCAAAAAGCTTTTCCACTCTTTCTGGCAAGGAGAAACTGTGCCGGCACAAAAAACATCTCCCATCGTGTTCTAGAGGCTGCACGGAGGTCTGCCGAGTGTTTTGCAAGAAGAGAAAGAAAGTTGTCCAAAACAGCTTCCAATCGAATGTTCAAGTGAATAGAAAAGGCAGGAGAGTGGTCAGGTACTGTTTTCTCTCAGTTGGCAAGCTGCGCACACAATCGCAGTGTTGTACAGCTTGTTTCATCACCTTTGCGAAGCTGTCGCTCTCTCCGGCTCCCGGAGACGAAGAAGCTGCTTCTTCGCGCAAAGACGATTCTGCCGCTTACAGTGCTCTGCGGTGTGCGCCTTCTGCCGAAAGAGGCCCGGGAGCGGTGCTTAGCTCTGCAGAGCACCATACCTGCTTCTTTAGCCTCTCTTCTCGTCTACATCTTAGCAAAAAGCTTTTCCACTCTGTCTGGCAAGGAGAAACTGTGCCAGCACAGAAAACATCTCCCATCGTCTTCTAGAGGCTGCACGGAGGTCTGCCGAGTGTTTTGCAAGAAGAGAAAGAAAGTTGTCCAAAACAGCTTGCAATCGAATGTTCATGTGAATTGAAAAGGCAGGAGAGAGGTCAGGTACTATTTTCTCACAGTTGGCAAGCTGCGCACACAATCGCAGTGTTGTACAGCTTGTTTCATCACCTTTGCGAAGTTGCCGCTCTCTCCGGCTCCCGGAGACGAAGAAGCTGCTTCTTCGCGCAAAGACGATTCTGCCGCTCACAGTGCTCTGCGGTGTGCGCCTTCTGCCGAAAGAGTTCCGGGAGCGGTGCTTAGCTCTGCAGAGCACCGTACCTTCGTCTTTAGCCTCTCTTCTCGTCTACATCTTAGCAAAAAGCTTTTCCACTCTGTCTGGCAAGGAGAAACTGTGCCAGCACAAAAAACATCTCCCATCGTGTTCTAGAGGCTGCACGGAGGTCTGCCAAGTGTTTTGCAAGAAGAGAAAGGAAGTTGTCCAAAACAGCTTCCAATCGAATATTCATGTGAATAGAAAAGGCAGGAGAGTGGTCAGGTACTCTTTTCTCTCACTTGGCAAGCTGCGCACACAATCGCAGTGTTGTACAGCTTGTTTCATCACCTTTGCGAAGTTGTCGCTCTCTCCGGCTCCCGGAGACGAAGAAGCTGCTTCTTCGCGCAAAGACGATTCTGCCGCTCACAGTGCTCTGCGGTGTGCGCTTTCTGCCGAAAGACGTCCGGGAGCGGTGCTTTGCTCTGCAGAGCACCGTACCTTCGTCTTTAGCCTCTCTTCTCGTCTACATCTTAGCAAAAAGCTTTTCCACTCTGTCTGGCAAGGAGAAACTGTGCCAGCACAAAAAACATCTCCCATCGTGTTCTAGAGGCTGCACGGAGGTCTGCCGAGTGTTTTGCAAGAAGAGAAAGAAAGTTGTCCAAAACAGCTTCCAATCGAATGTTCAAGTGAATAGAAAAGGCAGGAGAGTGGTCAGGTACTGTTTTCTCTCAGTTGGCAAGCTGCGCACACAATCGCAGTGTTGTACAGCTTGTTTCATCACCTTTGCGAAGCTGTCGCTCTCTCCGGCTCCCGGAGACGAAGAAGCTGCTTCTTCGCGCAAAGACGATTCTGCCGCTCACAGTGCTCTGCGGTGTGCGCCTTCTGCCGAAAGACGCCCGGGAGCGGTGCTTAGCTCTGCAGAGCACCGTACCTTCGTCTTTAGCCTCTCTTCTCGTCTACATCTTAGCAAAAAGCTTTTCCACTCTGTCTGGCAAGGAGAAACTCTGCCAGCACAAAAAACATCTCCCATCGTGTTCTAGAGGCTGCACGGAGGTCTGCCGAGTGTTTTGCAAGAAGAGAAAGAAAGTTGTCCAAAACAGCTTGCAATCGAATGTTCATGTGAATAGAAAAGGCAGGAGAGTGGTCAGGTACTGTTTTCTCTCAGTTGGCAAGCTGCGCACACAATCGCAGTGTTGTACAACTTGTTGCATCACCTTTGCGAAGTTGCCGCTCTCTCCGGCTCCCGGAGACGAAGAAGCTGCTTCTTCGCGCAAAGACGATTCTGCCGCTCACAGTGCTCTGCGGTGTGCGCCTTCTGCCGAAAGAGGCCCGGGAGCGGTGCTTAGCTCTGCAGAGCACCGTACCTTCGTCTTTAGCCTCTCTTCTCGTCTACATCTTAGCAAAAAGCTTTTCCACTCTGTCTGGCAAGGAGAAACTGTGCCAGCACAAAAAACATCTCCCATCGTGTTCTAGAGGCTGCACGGAGGTCTGCCGAGTGTTTTGCAAGAAGAGAAAGAAAGTTGTCCAAAACAGCTTGCAATCGAATGTTCATGTGAATAGAAAAGGCAGGAGAGTGGTCAGGTACTGTTTTCTCTCAGTTGGCAAACTGCGCACACAATCGCAGTGTTGTACAGCTTGTTTCATCACCTTTGCGAAGTTGCCGCTCTCTCCGGCTCCCGGAGACGAAGAAGCTGCTTCTTCGCGCAAAGATGATTCTGCCGCTCACAGTGCTCTGCGGTGTGCGCCTTCTGCCGAAAGACGCCCGGGAGCGGTGCTTAGCTCTGCAGAGCACCGTACCTTCGTCTTTAGCCTCTCTTCTCGTCTACATCTTAGCAACAAGCTTTTCCACTCTGTCTGGCAAGGAGAAACTGTGCCAGCACAGAAAACATCTCTCATCGTGTTCTAGAGTCTGCACGGAGGTCTGCCAAGTGTTTTGCAAGAAGAGAAAGGAAGTTGTCCAAAACAGCTTGCAATCGAATGTTCATGTGAATAGAAAAGGCAGGAGAGTGGTCAGGTACTCTTTTCTCTCACTTGGCAAGCTGCGCACACAATCGCAGTGTTGTACAGCTTGTTTCATCACCTTTGCGAAGTTGTCGCTCTCTCCGGCTCCCGGAGACGAAGAAGCTGCTTCTTCGCGCAAAGACGATTCTGCCGCTCACAGTGCTCTGTGGTGTGCGCTTTCTGCCGAAAGACGTCCGGGAGCGGTGCTTTGCTCTGCAGAGCACCGTACCTTCGTCTTTAGCCTCTCTTCTCGTCTACATCTTAGCAAAAAGCTTTTCCACTCTGTCTGGCAAGGAGAAACTGTGCCAGCACAAAAAACATCTCCCATCGTGTTCTAGAGGCTGCACGGAGGTCTGCCGAGTGTTTTGCAAGAAGAGAAAGAAAGTTGTCCAAAACAGCTTCCAATCGAATGTTCAAGTGAATAGAAAAGGCAGGAGAGTGGTCAGGTTCTGTTTTCTCTCAGTTGGCAAGCTGCGCACACAATCGCAGTGTTGTACAGCTTGTTTCATCACCTTTGCGAAGTTGCCGCTCTCTCCGGCTCCCGGAGACGAAGAAGCTGCTTCTTCGCGCAAAGACGATTCTGCCGCTCACAGTGATCTGCGGTGTGCGCCTTCTGCCCAAAGACGCCCGGGAGCGGTGCTTAGCTCTGCAGAGCACCGTACCTTCGTCTTTAGCTTCTCTTCTCGTCTACATCTTAGCAAAAAGCTTTTCCACTCTGTCTGGCAAGGAGAAACTGTGCCACCACAGAAAACATCTCCCATCGTGTTCTAGAGGCTGCACGGAGGTCTGCCGAGTGTTTTGCAAGAAGAGAAAGAAAGTTGTCCAAAACAGCTTCCAATCGAATGTTCATGTGAATAGAAAAGGCAGGAGAGTGGTCAGGTTCTCTTTTCTCTCAGTTGGCAAGCTGCGCACACAATCGCAGTGTTGTACAGCTTGTTGCATCACCTTTGCGAAGTTGCCGCTCTCTCCGGCTCCCGGAGACGAAGAAGCTGCTTCTTCGCGCAAAGACGATTCTGCCGCTCACAGTGCTCTGCTGTGTGCGCCTTCTGCCGAAAGAGGCCCGGGAGCGGTGCTTAGCTCTGCAGAGCACCGTACCTTCGTCTTTAGCCTCTCTTCTCGTCTACATCTTAGCAACAAGCTTTTCCACTCTGTCTGGCAAGGAGAAACTGTGCCAGCACAGAAAACATCTCTCATCGTGTTCTAGAGTCTGCACGGAGGTCTGCCAAGTGTTTTGCAAGAAGAGAAAGGAAGTTGTCCAAAACAGCTTGCAATCGAATGTTCATGTGAATAGAAAAGGCAGGAGAGTGGTCAGGTACTCTTTTCTCTCAATTGGCAAGCTGCGCACACAATCGCAGTGTTGTACAGCTTGTTTCATCACCTTTGCGAAGTTGTCGCTCTCTCCGGCTCCCGGAGACGAAGAAGCTGCTTCTTCGCGCAAAGACGATTCTGCCGCTCACAGTGCTCTGCGGTGTGCGCTTTCTGCCGAAAGACGTCCGGGAGCGGTGCTTTGCTCTGCAGAGCACCGTACCTTCGTCTTTAGCCTCTCTTCTCGTCTACATCTTAGCAAAAAGCTTTTCCACTCTGTCTGGCAAGGAGAAACTGTGCCAGCACAGAAAACATCTCCCATCGTGTTCTAGAGGCTGCACGGAGGTCTGCCGAGTGTTTTGCAAGAAGAGAAAGAAAGTTGTCCAAAACAGCTTCCAATCGAATGTTCAAGTGAATAGAAAAGGCAGGAGAGTGGTCAGGTTCTGTTTTCTCTCAGTTGGCAAGCTGCGCACACAATCGCAGTGTTGTACAGCTTGTTTCATCACCTTTGCGAAGCTGTCGCTCTCTCCGGCTCCCGGAGACGAAGAAGCTGCTTCTTCGCGCAAAGACGATTCTGCCGCTCACAGTGATCTGCGGTGTGCGCCTTCTGCCCAAAGACGCCCGGGAGCGGTGCTTAGCTCTGCAGAGCACCGTACCTTCGTCTTTAGCTTCTCTTCTCGTCTACATCTTAGCAAAAAGCTTTTCCACTCTGTCTGGCAAGGAGAAACTGTGCCACCACAGAAAACATCTCCCATCGTGTTCTAGAGGCTGCACGGAGGTCTGCCGAGTGTTTTGCAAGAAGAGAAAGAAAGTTGTCCAAAACAGCTTCCAATCGAATGTTCATGTGAATAGAAAAGGCAGGAGAGTGGTCAGGTACTCTTTTCTCTCAGTTGGCAAGCTGCGCACACAATCGCAGTGTTGTACAGCTTGTTGCATCACCTTTGCGAAGTTGCCGCTCTCTCCGGCTCCCGGAGACGAAGAAGCTGCTTCTTCGCGCAAAGACGATTCTGCCGCTCACAGTGCTCTGCTGTGTGCGCCTTCTGCCGAAAGAGGCCCGGGAGCGGTGCTTAGCTCTGCAGAGCACCGTACCTTCGTCTTTAGCCTCTCTTCTCGTCTACATCTTAGCAAAAAGCTTTTCCACTCTTTCTGGCAAGGAGAAACTGTGCCAGCACAAAAAACATCTCCCATCGTGTTCTAGAGGCTGCACGGAGGTCTGCCGAGTGTTTTGCAAGAAGAGAAAGAAAGTTGTCCAAAACAGCTTCCAATCGAATGTTCAAGTGAATAGAAAAGGCAGGAGAGTGGTCAGGTACTGTTTTCTCTCACTTGGCAAGCTGCGCACACAATCGCAGTGTTGTACAGCTTGTTTCATCACCTTTGCGAAGTTGCCGCTCTCTCCGGCTCCCGGAGACGAAGAAGCTGCTTCTTCGCGCAAAGACGATTCTGCCGCTCACAGTGCTCTGCTGTGTGCGCCTTCTGCCGAAAGACGCCAGGGAGCGGTGCTTAGCTCTGCAGAGCACCGTACCTTCGTCTTTAGCCTCTCTTCTTGTCTACATCTTAGCAAAAAGCTTTTCCACTCTTTCTGGCAAGGAGAAACTGTGCCGGCACAAAAAACATCTCCCATCGTGTTCTAGAGGCTGCACGGAGGTCTGCCGAGTGTTTTGCAAGAAGAGAAAGAAAGTTGTCCAAAACAGCTTCCAATCGAATGTTCAAGTGAATAGAAAAGGCAGGAGAGTGGTCAGGTACTGTTTTCTCTCAGTTGGCAAGCTGCGCACACAATCGCAGTGTTGTACAGCTTGTTTCATCACCTTTGCGAAGCTGTCGCTCTCTCCGGCTCCCGGAGACGAAGAAGCTGCTTCTTCGCGCAAAGACGATTCTGCCGCTTACAGTGCTCTGCGGTGTGCGCCTTCTGCCGAATGAGGCCCGGGAGCGGTGCTTAGCTCTGCAGTGCACCATACCTGCTTCTTTAGCCTCTCTTCTCGTCTACATCTTAGCAAAAAGCTTTTCCACTCTGTCTGGCAAGGAGAAACTGTGCCAGCACAGAAAACATCTCCCATCGTCTTCTAGAGGCTGCACGGAGGTCTGCCGAGTGTTTTGCAAGAAGAGAAAGAAAGTTGTCCAAAACAGCTTGCAATCGAATGTTCATGTGAATAGAAAAGGCAGGAGAGAGGTCAGGTACTATTTTCTCACAGTTGGCAAGCTGCGCACACAATCGCAGTGTTGTACAGCTTGTTTCATCACCTTTGCGAAGTTGCCGCTCTCTCCGGCTCCCGGAGACGAAGAAGCTGCTTCTTCGCGCAAAGACGATTCTGCCGCTCACAGTGCTCTGCGGTGTGCGCCTTCTGCCGAAAGAGTTCCGGGAGCGGTGCTTAGCTCTGCAGAGCACCGTACCTTCGTCTTTAGCCTCTCTTCTCGTCTACATCTTAGCAAAAAGCTTTTCCACTCTGTCTGGCAAGGAGAAACTGTGCCAGCACAAAAAACATCTCCCATCGTGTTCTAGAGGCTGCACGGAGGTCTGCCGAGTGTTTTGCAAGAAGAGAAAGAAAGTTGTCCAAAACAGCTTCCAATCGAATGTTCATGTGAATAGAAAAGGCAGGAGAGTGGTCAGGTACTGTTTTCTCTCAGTTGGCAAGCTGCGCACACAATCGCAGTGTTGTACAGCTTGTTGCATCACCTTTGCGAAGTTGCCGCTCTCTCCGGCTCCTGGAGACGAAGAAGATGCTTCTTCGCGCAAAGACAATTCTGCCGCTCACAGTGCTCTGCTGTGTGCGCCTTCTGCCGAAAGAGGCCCGGGAGCGGTGCTTAGATCTGCAGAGCACCGTACCTTCGTCTTTAGCCTCTCTTCTCGTCTACATCTTAGCAAAAAGCTTTTCCACTCTGTCTGGCAAGGAGAAACTGTGCCAGCACAAAAAACATCTCCCATCGTGTTCTAGTGGCTGCACGGAGGTCTGCCGAGTGTTTTGCAAGAAGAGAAAGAAAGTTGTCCAAAACAGCTTGCAATCGAATGTTCATGTGAATAGAAAAGGCAGGAGAGTGGTCAGGTACTGTTTTCTCTCAGTTGGCAAACTGCGCACACAATCGCAGTGTTGCACAGCTTGTTTCATCACCTTTGCGAAGTTGCCGCTCTCTCCGGCTCCCGGAGACGAAGAAGCTGCTTCTTCGCGCAAAGACGATTCTGCCGCTCACAGTGCTCTGCGGTGTGCGCCTTCTGCCGAAAGACGCCCGGGAGCGGTGCTTAGCTCTGCAGAGCACCGTACCTTCGTCTTTAGCCTCTCTTCTCGTCTACATCTTAGCAAAAAGCTTTTCCACTCTGTCTGGCAAGGAGAAACTGTGCCAGCACAGAAAACATCTCTCATCGTGTTCTAGAGTCTGCACGGAGGTCTGCCAAGTGTTTTGCAAGAAGAGAAAGGAAGTTGTCCAAAACAGCTTGCAATCGAATGTTCATGTGAATAGAAAAGGCAGGAGAGTGGTCAGGTACTGTTTTCTCTCAGTTGGCAAGCTGCGCACACAATCGCAGTGTTGTACAGCTTGTTTCATCACCTTTGCGAAGTTGTCGCTCTCTCCGGCTCCCGGAGACGAAGAAGCTGCTTCTTCGCGCAAAGACGTTTCTGCCGCTCACAGTGCTCTGCGGTGTGCGCTTTCTGCCGAAAGACGTCCGGGAGCGGTGCTTTGCTCTGCAGAGCACCGTACCTTCGTCTTTAGCCTCTCTTCTCGTCTACATCTTAGCAAAAAGCTTTTCCACTCTGTCTGGCAAGGAGAAACTGTGCCAGCACAAAAAACATCTCCCATCGTGTTCTAGAGGCTGCACGGAGGTCTGCCGAGTGTTTTGCAAGAAGAGAAAGAAAGTTGTCCAAAACAGCTTCCAATCGAATGTTCAAGTGAATAGAAAAGGCAGGAGAGTGGTCAGGTACTGTTTTCTCTCAGTTGGCAGGCTGCGCACACAATCGCAGTGTTGTACAGCTTGTTTCATCACCTTTGCGAAGCTGTCGCTCTCTCCGGCTCCCGGAGACGAAGAAGCTGCTTCTTCGCGCAAAGACGATTCTGCCGCTCACAGTGATCTGCGGTGTGCGCCTTCTGCCGAAAGACGCCCGGGAGCGGTGCTTAGCTCTGCAGAGCACCGTACCTTCGTCTTTAGCTTCTCTTCTCGTCTACATCTTAGCAAAAAGCTTTTCCACTCTGTCTGGCAAGGAGAAACTGTGCCACCACAGAAAACATCTCCCATCGTGTTCTAGAGGCTGCACGGAGGTCTGCCGAGTGTTTTGCAAGAAGAGAAAGAAAGTTGTCCAAAACAGCTTGCAATCGAATGTTCATGTGAATAGAAAAGGCAGGAGAGTGGTCAGGTACTCTTTTCTCTCAGTTGGCAAGCTGCGCACACAATCGCAGTGTTGTACAGCTTGTTGCATCACCTTTGCGAAGTTGCCGCTCTCTCCGGCTCCCGGAGACGAAGAAGCTGCTTCTTCGCGCAAAGACGATTCTGCCGCTCACAGTGCTCTGCTGTGTGCGCCTTCTGCCGAAAGAGGCCCGGGAGCGGTGCTTAGCTCTGCAGAGCACCGTACCTTCGTCTTTAGCCTCTCTTCTCGTCTACATCTTAGCAAAAAGCTTTTCCACTCTGTCTGGCAAGGAGAAACTGTGCCAGCACAAAAAACATCTCCCATCGTGTTCTAGAGGCTGCACGGAGGTCTGCCGAGTGTTTTGCAAGAAGAGAAGGAAAGTTGTCCAAAACAGCTTCCAATCGACTGTTCAAGTGAATAGAAAAGGCAGGAGAGTGGTCAGGTACTGTTTTCTCTCAGTTGGCAAGCTGCGCACACAATCGCAGTGTTGTACAGCTTGTTTCATCACCTTTGCGAAGCTGTCGCTCTCTCCGGCTCCCGGAGACGAAGAAGCTGCTTCTTCGCGCAAAGACGATTCTGCCGCTCACAGTGATCTGCGGTGTGCGCCTTCTGCCGAAAGACGCCCGGGAGCGGTGCTTAGCTCTACAGAGCACCGTACCTTCGTCTTTAGCCTCTCTTCTCGTCTACATCTTAGCAAAAAGCTTTTCCACTCTGTCTGGCAAGGAGAAACTGTGCCACCACAGAAAACATCTCCCATCGTGTTCTAGAGGCTGCACGGAGGTCTGCCGAGTGTTTTGCAAGAAGAGAAAGAAAGTTGTCCAAAACAGCTTGCAATCGAATGTTCATGTGAATAGAAAAGGCAGGAGAGTGGTCAGGTACTGTTTTCTCTCACTTGGCAAGCTGCGCACACAATCGCAGTGTTGTACAGCTTGTTTCATCACCTTTGCGAAGTTGCCGCTCTCTCCGGCTCCCGGAGACGAAGAAGCTGCTTCTTCGCGCAAAGACGATTCTGCCGCTCACAGTGCTCTGCGGTGTGCGCCTTCTGCCGAAAGAGCCCCGGGAGCTGTGCTTAGCTCTGCAGAGCACCGTACCTTCGTCTTTAGCCTCTCTTCTCGTCTACATCTTAGCAAAAAGCTTTTCCACTCTGTCTGGCAAGGAGAAACTGTGCCAGCACAAAAAACATCTCCCATCGTGTTCTAGAGGCTGCACGGAGGTCTGCCGAGTGTTTTGCAAGAAGAGAAAGAAAGTTGTCCAAAACAGCTTGCAATCGAATGTTCATGTGAATAGAAAAGGCAGGAGAGTGGTCAGGTACTGTTTTCTCTCACTTGGCACGCTGCGCACACAATCGCAGTGTTGTACAGCTTGTTTCATCACCTTTGCGAAGTTGCCGCTCTCTCCGGCTCCCGGAGACGAAGAAGCTGCTTCTTCGCGCAAAGACGATTCTGCCGCTCACAGTGCTCTGCGGTGTGCGCCTTCTGCCGAAAGAGGCCCGGGAGCGGTGCTTAGCTCTGCAGAGCACCATACCTGCTTCTTTAGCCTCTCTTCTCGTCTACATCTTAGCAAAAAGCTTTTCCACTCTGTCTGGCAAGGAGAAACTGTGCCAGCACAAAAAACATCTCCCATCGTGTTCTAGAGGCTGCACGCAGGTCTGCCGAGTGTTTTGCAAGAAGAGAAAGAAAGTTGTCCAAAACAGCTTGCAATCGAATGTTCATGTGAATAGAAAAGGCAGGAGAGAGGTCAGGTACTATTTTCTCTCAGTTGGCAAGCTGCGCACACAATCGCAGTGTTGTACAGCTTGTTTCATCACCTTTGCGAAGTTGCCGCTCTCTCCGGCTCCCGGAGACGAAGAAGCTGCTTCTTCGCGCAAAGACGATTCTGCCGCTCACAGTGCTCTGCGGTGTGCGCCTTCTGCCGAAAGAGGTCCGGGAGCGGTGCTTAGCTCTGCAGAGCACCGTACCTTCGTCTTTAGCCTCTCTTCTCGTCTACATCTTAGCAAAAAGCTTTTCCACTCTGTCTGGCAAGGAGAAACTGTGCCAGCACAAAAAACATCTCCCATCGTGTTCTAGAGGCTGCACGGAGGTCTGCCGAGTGTTTTGCAAGAAGAGAAAGAAAGTTGTCCAAAACAGCTTGCAATCGAATGTTCATGTGAATAGAAAAGGCAGGAGAGTGGTCAGGTACTGTTTTCTCTCAGTTGGCAAGCTGCGCACACAATCGCAGTGTTGTACAGCTTGTTTCATCACCTTTGCGAAGTTGCCGCTCTCTCCGGCTCCCGGAGACGAAGAAGCTGCTTCTTCGCGCAAAGACGATTCTGCCGCTCACAGTGCTCTGCGGTGTGCGCCTTCTGCCGAAAGACGCCCGGGAGCGGTGCTTAGCTCTGCAGAGCACCGTACCTTCGTCTTTAGCCTCTCTTCTCGTCTACATCTTAGCAAAAAGCTTTTCCACTCTGTCTGGCAAGGAGAAACTGTACCAGCACAGAAAACATCTCCCATCGTGTTCTAGAGGCTGCACGGAGGTCTGCCGAGTGTTTTGCAAGAAGAGAAAGAAAGTTGTCCAAAACAGCTTCCAATCGAATGTTCATGTGAATAGAAAAGGCAGGAGAGTGGTCAGGTACTGTTTTCTCTCACTTGGCAAGCTGCGCACACAATCGCAGTGTTGTACAGCTTGTTGCATCACCTTTACGAAGTTGCCGCTCTCTCCGGCTCCCGGAGACGAAGAAGCTGCTTCTTCGCGCAAAGACGATTCTGCCACTCACAGTGCTCTGCGGTGTGCGCCTTCTGCCGAAAGACGCCCGGGAGCGGTGCTTAGCTCTGCAGAGCACCGTACCTTCGTCTTTAGCCTCTCTTCTCGTCTACATCTTAGCAAAAAGCTTTTCCACTCTGTCTGGCAAGGAGAAACTGTGCCAGCACAGAAAACATCTCCCATCGTGTTCTAGAGTCTGCACGGAGGTCTGCCAAGTGTTTTGCAAGAAGAGAAAGGAAGTTGTCCAAAACAGCTTGCAATCGAATGTTCATGTGAATAGAAAAGGCAGGAGAGTGGTCAGGTACTCTTTTCTCTCAGTTGGCAAGCTGCGCACACAATCGCAGTGTTGTACAGCTTGTTTCATCACCTTTGCGAAGTTGTCGCTCTCTCCGGCTCCCGGAGACGAAGAAGCTGCTTCTTCGCGCAAAGACGATTCTGCCGCTCACAGTGCTCTGCGGTGTGCGCCTTCTGCCGAAAGAGGTCCGGGAGCGGTGCTTAGCTCTGCAGAGCACCGTACCTTCGTCTTTAGCCTCTCTTCTCGTCTACATCTTAGCAAAAAGCTTTTCCACTCTGTCTGGCAAGGAGAAACTGTGCCAGCACAAAAAACATCTCCCATCGTGTTCTAGAGGCTGCACGCAGGTCTGCCGAGTGTTTTGCAAGAAGAGAAAGAAAGTTGTCCAAAACAGCTTGCAATCGAATGTTCATGTGAATAGAAAAGGCAGGAGAGTGGTCAGGTACTGTTTTCTCTCACTTGGCAAGCTGCGCACACAATCGCAGTGTTGTACAGCTTGTTTCATCACCTTTGCGAAGTTGCCGCTCTCTCCGGCTCCCGGAGACGAAGAAGCTGCTTCTTCGCGCAAAGACGATTCTGCCGCTCACAGTGCTCTGCGGTGTGCGCTTTCTGCCGAAAGAGGTCCGGGAGCGGTGCTTAGCTCTGCAGAGCACCGTACCTTCGTCTTTAGCCTTTCTTCTCGTCTACATCTTAGCAAAAAGCTTTTCCACTCTGTCTGGCAAGGAGAAACTTTGCCAGCACAGAAAACATCTCCCATCGTCTTCTAGAGGCTGCACGCAGGTCTGCCGAGTGTTTTGCAAGAAGAGAAAGAAAGTTGTCCAAAACAGCTTGCAATCGAATGTTCATGTGAATAGAAAAGGCAGGAGAGTGGTCAGGTACTGTTTTCTCTCACTTGGCAAGCTGCGCACACAATCGCAGTGTTGTACAGCATGTTTCATCACCTTAGCTAAGCTGTCGCTCTCTCCGGCTCCCGGAGACGAAGAAGCTGCTTCTACGCGCAAAGACGATTCTGCCGCTCACAGTGCTCTGCGGTGTGCGCCTTCTGCCGAAAGACGTCCGGGAGCGGTGCTTTGCTCTGCAGAGCACCGTACCTTCGTCTTTAGCCTCTCTTCTCGTCTACATCTTAGCAAAAAGCTTTTCCACTCTGTCTGGCAAGGAGAGAATTTACCATACCAGAAAACATATCCCATCGTGTTCTAGTGGCTGCACGGAGGTCTGCCAAGTGTTTTGCAAGAAGAGAAAGGAAGTTGTCCAAAACAGCCTTCAATCGAATGTTCATGTGAATAGAAAAGGCAGGAGAGTGGTCAGGTACTGTTTTCTCTCACTTGGCAAGCTGCGCACACAATCGCAGTGTTGTACAGCTTGTTTCATCACATTTGCGAAGCTGCCGCTCTCTCCTGCTCCCGGAGACGAAGAAGCTGCTTCTTCGCGCAAAGACGATTCTGCCGCTCACAGTGCTCTGCGCTGTGCGCCTTGTGCCGAAAGAGGTCCGGGAGCGGTGCTTAGCTCTGCAGAGCACCGTACCTTCGTCTTTAGCCTCTCTTCTCGTCTACATCTTAGCAAAAAGCTTTTCCACTCTGTCTGGCAAGGAGAAACTGTGCCAGCACAAAAAACATCTCCCATCGTGTTCTAGAGGCTGCACGGAGGTCTGCCGAGTGTTTTGCAAGAAGAGAAAGAAAGTTGTCCAAAACAGCTTGCAATCGAATGTTCATGTGAATAGAAAAGGCAGGAGAGTTGTCAGGTACTGTTTTCTCTCAGTTGGCACGCTGCGCACACAATCGCAGTGTTGTACAGCTTGTTTCATCACCTTTGCGAAGTTGCCGCTCTCTCCGGCTCCCGGAGACGAAGAAGCTGCTTCTTCGCGCAAAGACGATTCTGCCGCTCACAGTGCTCTGCGGTGTGTGTCTTCTGCCGAAAGAGGCCCGGGATCTGTGCTTAGCTCTGCAGAGCACCGTACCTTCGTCTTTAGCCTCTCTTCTCGTCTACATCTTAGCAAAAAGCTTTTCCACTCTGTCTGGCAAGGAGAAACTGTGCCAGCACAGAAAACATCTCCCATCGTGTTCTAGAGGCTGCACGGAGGTCTGCCGAGTGTTTTGCAAGAAGAGAAAGAAAGTTGTCCAAAACAGCTTGCAATCGAATGTTCATGTGAATGGAAAAGGCAGGAGAGTGGTCAGGTACTGTTTTCTCTCAGTTGGCACGCTGCGCACACAATCGCAGTGTTGTACAGCTTGTTTCATCACCTTTGCGAAGTTGCCGCTCTCTCCGGCTCCCGGAGACGAAGAAGCTGCTTCTTCGCGCAAAGACGATTCTGCCGCTCACAGTGCTCTGCGGTGTGCGCCTTCTGCCCAAAGAGGCCCGGGACCGGTGCTTAGCTCTGCAGAGCACCGTACCTTCGTCTTTAGCCTCTCTTCTCGTCTACATCTTAGCAAAAAGCTTTTCCACTCTGTCTGGCAAGGAGAAACTGTGCCAGCACAGAAAACATCTCCCATCGTGTTCTAGAGGCTGCACGGAGATCTGCCGAGTGTTTTGCAAGCAGAGAAAGAAAGTTGTCCAAAACAGCTTGCAATCCAATCTTCATGTGAATAGAAAAGGCAGGAGAGTGATCAGGTACTGTTTTCTCTCAGTTGGCACGCTGCGCACACAATCGCAGTGTTGTACAGCTTGTTTCATCACCTTTGCGAAGTTGCCGCTCTCTCCGGCTCCCGGAGACGAAGAAACTGCTTCTTCGCGCAAAGACGATTCTGCCGCTCACAGTGCTCTGCGGTGTGCGCCTTCTGACGAAAGACGCCCGGGAGCGGTGCTTAGCTCTGCAGAGCACCGTAACTTCGTCTTTAGCCTCTCTTCTCGTCTACATCTTAGCAAAAAGCTTTTCCACTCTGTCTGGCAAGGAGAAACTGTGCCAGCACAAAAAACATCTCCCATCGTGTTCTAGATGCTGCACGCAGGTCTGCCGAGTGTTTTGCAAGAAGAGAAAGAAAGTTGTCCAAAACAGCTTCCAATCGAATGTTCATGTGAATAGAAAAGGCAGGAGAGTGGTCAGGTACTCTTTTCTCTCACTTGGCAAGCTGCGCACACAATCGCAGTGTTGTACAGCTTGTTTCATCACCTTTGCCAAGTTGCCGCTCTCTCCGGCTCCCGGAGACGAAGAAGCTGCTTCTTCGCGCAAAGACGATTCTGCCGCTCACAGTGCTCTGCGGTGTGCGCCTTCTGCCGAAATAGGCCCGGGAGCGGTGCTTAGCTCTGCAGAGCACCGTACCTGCTTCTTTAGCCTCTCTTCTCGTCTACATCTTAGCAAAAAGCTTTTCAACTCTGTCTGGCAAGGAGAAACTGTGCCAGCACAAAAAACATCTCCCATGGTGTTCTAGAGGCTGCACGGAGGTCTGCAGAGTGTTTTGCAAGAAGAGAAAGTAAGTTGTTCAAAACAGCTTGCAATCGAATGTTCATGTGAATGGAAAAGACAGGAGAGTGGTCAGGTACTGTTTTCTCTCAGTTGGTAAGCTGCGCACACAATCGCAGTGTTGTACAGCTTGTTTCATCACCTTTGCGAAGTTGCCGCTCTCTCCGGCTCCCGGAGACGAAGAAGCTGCTTCTTCGCGCAAAGACGATTCTGCTGCTCACAGTGCTCTGCGGTGTGCGGCTTCTGCCGAAAGAGGCCCGGGAGCGGTGCTCAGCTCTGCAGAGCACCGTACCTTCGTCTTTAGCCTCTCTTCTCGTCTACATCTTAGCAAAAAGCTTTTCCACTCTGTCTGGCAAGGAGAAACTGTGCCAGCACAGAAAACATCTCCCATCGTGTTCTAGAGGCTGCACGCAGGTCTGCCGAGTGTTTTGCAAGAAGAGAAAGAAAGTTGTCCAAAACAGCTCGCAATCGAATGTTCATGTGAATAGAAAAGGCAGGAGAGTGGTCAGGTACTGTTTTCTCTCAGTTGGCAAGCTGCGCACACAATCGCAGTGTTGTACAGCTTGTTTCATCACCTTTGCGAAGTTGCCGCTCTCTCCGGCTCCCGGAGACGAAGAAGCTGCTTCTTCGCGCAAAGACGATTCTGCCGCTCACAGTGCTCTGCGGTGTGCGCCTTCTGCCGAAAGAGGTCCGGGAGCGGTGCTTAGGTCTGCAGAGCACCATACCTGCTTCTTTAGCCTCTCTTCTCGTCTACATCTTAGCAAAAAGCTTTTCCACTCTGTCTGGCAAGGAGAAACTGTGCCAGCACAAAAAACATCTCCCATGGTGTTCTAGAGGCTGCACGGAGGTCTGCCGAGTGTTTTGCAAGAAGAGAAAGAAAGTTCTTCAAAACAGCTTGCAATCGAATGTTCATGTGAATAGAAAAGGCAGGAGAGTGGTCAGGTACTGTTTTCTCTCACTTGGCAAGCTGCGCACACAATCGCAGTGTTGTACAGCTTGTTTCATCACCTTTGCGAAGTTGCCGCTCTCTCCGGCTCCCGGAGACGAAGAAGCTGCTTCTTCGCGCAAAGACGATTCTGCCGCTCACAGTGCTCTGCGGTGTGCGCCTTCTGCCGAAAGACGCCCGGGAGCGGTGCTTAGCTCTGCAGAGCACCGTACCTTCGTCTTTAGCCTCTCTTCTCGTCTACATCTTAGCAAAAAGCTTTTCCACTCTGTCTGGCAAGGAGAAACTGTGCCAGCACAAAAAACATCTCCCATCGTGTTCTAGAGGCTGCACGGAGGTCTGCCGAGTGTTTTGCAAGAAGAGAAAGAAAGTTGTCCAAAACAGCTTCCAATCGAATGTTCATGTGAATAGAAAAGGCAGGAGAGTGGTCAGGTACTGTTTTCTCTCACTTGGCAAGCTGCGCAAACAATCGCAGTGTTGTACAGCTTGTTTCATCACCTTTGCGAAGTTGCCGCTCTCTCCGGCTCCCGGAGACGAAGAAGCTGCTTCTTCGCGCAAAGACGATTCTGCCGCTCACAGTGCTCTGCGGTGTGCGCCTTCTGCCGAAAGAGGCCCGGGAGCGGTGCTTAGCTCTGCAGAGCACCGTACCTTCGTCTTTAGCCTCTCTTCTCGTCTACATCTTAGCAAAAAGCTTTTCCACTCTGTCTGGCAAGGAGAAACTGTGCCAGCACAAAAAACATCTCCCATCGTGTTCTAGAGGCTGCACGCAGGTCTGCCGAGTGTTTTGCAAGAAGAGAAAGAAAGTTGTCCAAAACAGCTTCCAATCGAATATTCATGTGAATAGAAAAGGCAGGAGAGTGGTCAGGTACTGTTTTCTCTCAGTTGGCAAGCTGCGCACACAATCGCAGTGTTGTACAGCTTGTTTCATCACCTTTGCCAAGTTGCCGCTCTCTCCGGCTCCCGGAGACGAAGAAGCTGCTTCTTCGCGCAAAGACGATTCTGCCGCTCACAGTGCTCTGCGGTGTGCGCCTTCTGCCGAAAGACGCCCGGGAGCGGTGCTTAGCTCTGCAGAGCACCGTACCTTCGTCTTTAGCCTCTCTTCTCGTCTACATCTTAGCAAAAAGCTTTTCCACTCTGTCTGGCAAGGAGAAACTGTGCCAGCACAGAAAACATCTCCCATCGTGTTCTAGAGGCTGCACGGAGGTCTGCCGAGTGTTTTGCAAGAAGAGAGAGAAAGTTGTCCAAAACAGCTTGCAATCGAATGTTCATGTGAATAGAAAAGGCAGGAGAGTGGTCAGGTACTGTTTTCTCTCAGTTGGCAAGCTGCGCACACAATCGCAGTGTTGTACAGCTTGTTTCATCACCTTTGCGAAGTTGCCGCTCTCTCCGGCTCCCGGAGACGAAGAAGCTGCTTCTTCGCGCAAAGACGATTCTGCCGCTCACAGTGCTCTGCGGTGTGCGCCTTCTGCCGAAAGACGCCCGGGAGCGGTGCTCAGCTCTGCAGAGCACCGTACCTTCATCTTTAGCCTCTCTTCTCGTCTACATCTTAGCAAAAAGCTTTTCCACTCTTTCTGGCAGGGAGAAACTGTGCCAGCACAAAAAACATCTCCCATCGTGTTCTAGAGGCTGCACGGAGGTCTGCCGAGTGTTTTGCAAGAAGAGAAAGAAAGTTGTCCAAAACAGCTTGCAATCGAATGTTCATGTGAATAGGAAAGGCAGGAGAGTGATCAGGTACTGTTTTCTCTCAGTTGGCAAGATGCGCACACAATCGCAGTGTTGTACAGCTTGTTTCATCACCTTTGCCAAGTTGCCGCTCTCTCCGGCTCCCGGAGACGAAGAAGCTGCTTCTTCGCGCAAAGACGATTCTGCCGCTCACAGTGCTCTGCGGTGTGCGCCTTCTGCCGAAAGAGGTCCGGGAGCGGTGCGTAGGTCTGCAGAGCACCATACCTGCTTCTTTAGCCTCTCTTCTCGTCTACATCTTAGCAAAAAGCTTTTCCACTCTGTCTGGCAAGGAGAAACTGTGCCAGCACAAAAAACATCTCCCATCGTGTTCTAGAGGCTGCACGCAGGTCTGCCGAGTGTTTTGCAAGAAGAGAAAGAAAGTTGTCCAAAACAGCTTCCAATCGAATGTTCATGTGAATAGAAAAGGCAGGAGAGTGGTCAGGTACTGTTTTCTCTCAGTTGGCAAGCTTCGCAAACAATCGCAGTGTTGTACAGCTTGTTTCATCACCTTTGCCAAGTTGCCGCTCTCTCCGGCTCCCGGAGACGAAGAAGCTGCTTCTTCGCGCAAAGACGATTCTGCCGCTCACAGTGCTCTGCGGTGTGCGCCTTCTGCCGAAAGACGCCCGGGAGCGGTGCTTAGCTCTGCAGAGCACCGTACCTTCGTCTTTAGCCTCTCTTCTCGTCTACATCTTAGCAAAAAGCTTTTCCACTCTGTCTGGCAAGGAGAAACTCTGCCAGCACAGAAAACATCTCCCATCGTGTTCTAGAGTCTGAACGTAGGTCTGCCGAGTGTTTTGCAAGAAGAGAGAGAAAGTTGTCCAAAACAGCTTGCAATCGAATGTTCATGTGAATACAAAAGGCAGGAGAGTGGTCAGGTACTGTTTTCTCTCAGTTGGCAAGCTGCGCACACAATCGCAGTGTTGTACAGCTTGTTTCATCACCTTTGCGAAGTTGCCGCTCTCTCCGGCTCCCGGAGACGAAGAAGCTGCTTCTTCGCGCAAAGACGATTCTGCCGCTCACAGTGCTCTGCGGTGTGCGCCTTCTGCCGAAAGACGCCCGGGAGCGGTGCTTAGCTCTGCAGAGCACCGTACCTTCATCTTTAGCCTCTCTTCTCGTCTACATCTTAGCAAAAAGCTTTTCCACTCTTTCTGGCAGGGAGAAACTTTGCCAGCACAAAAAACATCTCCCATCGTGTTCTAGAGGCTGCACGGAGGTCTGCAGAGTGTTTTGCACGAAGAGAAAGAAAGTTGTCCAAAACAGCTTGCAATCGAATGTTCATGTGAATAGGAAAGGCAGGAGAGTTATCAGGTACTGTTTGCTCTCAGTTGGCAAGCTGCGCACACAATCGCAGTGTTGTACAGCTTGTTTCATCACCTTTGCGAAGTTGCCGCTCTCTCCGGCTCCCGGAGACGAAGAAGCTGCTTCTTCGCGCAAAGACGATTCTGCCGCTCACAGTGCTCTGCGGTGTGCGCCTTCTGCCGAAAGAGGTCCGGGAGCGGTGCTTAGGTCTGCAGAGCACCGTACCTTCGTCTTTAGCTTCTCTTCTCGTCTACATCTTAGCAAAAAGCTTTTCCACTCTGTCTGGCAAGGAGAAACTGTGCCAGCACAAAAAACATCTCCCATCGTGTTCTAGAGGCTGCAAGGAGGTCTGCCGAGTGTTTTGCAAGAAGAGAAAGAAAGTTGTCCAAAACAGCTTGCAATCGAATGTTCATGTGAATAGAAAAGGCAGGAGAGTGGTCAGGTACTGTTTTCTCTCAGTTGGCAAGCTGCGCACACAATCGCTGTGTTGTACAGCTTGTTTCATCACCTTTGCGAAGTTGCCGCTCTCTCCGGCTCCCGGAGACGAAGAAGCTGCTTCTTCGCGCAAAGACGATTCTGCCGCTCACTGTGTTCTGCAGTGTGTGTCTTCTGCCGAATGAGGCCCGGGAGCTGTGCTTAGCTCTGCAGAGCACCATACCTGCTTCTTTAGCCTCTCTTCTCGTCTACATCTTAGCAAAAAGCTTTTCCACTCTGTCTGGCAAGGAGAAACTCTGCCAGCACAAAAAACATCTCCCATGGTGTTCTAGAGGCTGCACGGAGGTCTGCAGAGTGTTTTGCAAGAAGAGAAAGTAAGTTGTTCAATACAGCTTGCAATCGAATGTTCATGTGAATGGAAAAGGCAGGAGAGTGGTCAGGTACTGTTTTCTCTCAGTTGGTAAGCTGCGCACACAATCGCAGTGTTGTACAGCTTGTTTCATCACCTTTGCGAAGTTGCCGCTCTCTCCGGCTCCCGGAGACGAAGAAGCTGCTTCTTCGCGCAAAGACGAGTCTGCTGCTCACAGTGCTCTGCGGTGTGCGCCTTCTGCCGAAAGACGCCCGGGAGCGGTGCTCAGCTCTGCAGAGCACCGTACCTTCGTCTTTAGCCTCTCTTCTCGTCTACATCTTAGCAAAAAGCTTTTCCACTCTGTCTGGCAAGGAGAAACTGTGCCAGCACAGAAAACATCTCCCATCGTCTTCTAGAGGCTGCACGCAGGTCTGCCGAGTGTTTTGCAAGAAGAGAAAGAAAGTTGTCCAAAACAGCTTGCAATCGAATGTTCATGTGAATAGAAAAGGCAGGAGAGTGGTCAGGTACTGTTTTCTCTCAGTTGGCAAGCTGCGCACACAATCGCAGTGTTGTACAGCTTGTTTCATCACCTTTGCGAAGTTGCCGCTCTCTCCGGCTCCCGGAGACGAAGAAGCTGCTTCTTCGCGCAAAGACGATTCTGCCGCTCACAGTGCTCTGCGGTGTGCGCCTTCTGCCGAAAGACGCCCGGGAGCGGTGCTTAGCTCTGCAGAGTACCATACCTTCGTCTTTAGCCTCTCTTCTCGTCTACATCTTAGCAAAAAGCTTTTCCACTCTGTCTGGCAAGGAGAAACTGTGCCAGCACAAAAAACATCTCCCATCGTGTTCTAGAGGCTGCACGGAGGTCTGCCGAGTGTTTTGCAAGAAGAGAAAGAAAGTTGTCCAAAACAGCTTGCAATCGAATGTTCATGTGAATAGGAAAGGCAGGAGAGTGATCAGGTACTGTTTGCTCTCAGTTGGCAAGCTGCGCACACAATCGCAGTGTTGTACAGCTTGTTTCATCACCTTTGCGAAGTTGCCGCTCTCTCCGGCTCCCGGAGACGAAGAAGCTGCTTCTTCGCGCAAAGACGATTCTGCCGCTCACAGTGCTCTGCGGTGTGCGCCTTCTGCCGAAAGAGGTCCGGGAGCGGTGCTTAGGTCTGCAGAGCACCATACCTGCTTCTTTAGCCTCTCTTCTCGTCTACATCTTAGCAAAAAGCTTTTCCACTCTGTCTGGCAAGGAGAAACTGTGCCAGCACAAAAAACATCTCCCATGGTGTTCTAGAGGCTGCACGGATGTCTGCAGAGTGTTTTGCAAGAAGAGAAAGAAAGTTCTTCAAAACAGCTTGCAATCGAATGTTCATGTGAATAGAAAAGGCAGGAGAGTGGTCAGGTACTGTTTTCTCTCAGTTGGCAAGCTGCGCACACAATCGCAGTGTTGTACAGCTTGTTTCATCACCTTTGCGAAGTTGCCGCTCTCTCCGGCTCCCGGAGACGAAGAAGCTGCTTCTTCGCGCAAAGACGATTCTGCCGCTCACAGTGCTCTGCGGTGTGCGCCTTCTGCCGAAAGAGGCCCGGGAGCGGTGCTTAGCTCTGCAGAGCACCGTACCTTCGTCTTTAGCCTCTCTTCTCGTCTACATCTTAGCAAAAAGCTTTCCCACTCTGTCTGGCAAGGAGAAACTGTGCCAGCACAAAAAACATCTCCCATGGTGTTCTAGAGGCTGCACGGAGGTCTGCAGAGTGTTTTGCAAGAAGAGAAAAAAGTTCTTCAAAACAGAGTGCAATCGAATGTTCATGTGAATAGAAAAGGCAGGAGAGTGTTCAGGTACTGTTTTCTCTCAGTTGGCAAGCTGCGCACACAATCGCAGTGTTGTACAGCTTGTTTCATCACCTTTGCGAAGTTGCCGCTCTCTCCGGCTCCCGGAGACGAAGAAGCTGCTTCTTCGCGCAAAGACGATTCTGCCGCTCACAGTGCTCTGCGGTGTGCGCCTTCTGCCGAAAGACGCCCGGGAGCGGTGCTTAGCTCTGCAGAGCACCGTACCTTCGTCTTTAGCCTCTCTTCTCGTCTACATCTTAGCAAAAAGCTTTTCCACTCTGTCTGGCAAGGAGAAACTGTGCCAGCACAAAAAACATCTCCCATCGTGTTCTAGAGGCTGCACGGAGGTCTGCCGAGTGTTTTGCAAGAAGAGAAAGAAAGTTCTTCAAAACAGCTTGCAATCGAATGTTCATGTGAATAGAAAAGGCAGGAGAGTGGTCAGGTACTGTTTTCTCTCAGTTGGCAAGCTGCGCACACAATCGCAGTGTTGTAAAGCTTGTTTCATCACCTTTGCGAAGTTGCCGCTCTCTCCGGCTCCCGGAGACGAAGAAGCTGCTTCTTCGCGCAAAGACGATTCTGCCGCTCACAGTGCTCTGCGGTGTGCGCCTTCTGCCGAAAGAGGCCCGGGAGCGGTGCTTAGCTCTGCAGAGCACCGTACCTTCGTCTTTAGCCTCTCTTCTCGTCTACATCTTAGCAAAAATCTTTTCCACTCTGTCTGGCAAGGAGAAACTGTGCCAGCACAAAAAACATCTCCCATCGTGTTCTAGAGGCTGCACGGAGGTCTGCCGAGTGTTTTGCAAGAAGAGAAAGAAAGTTGTCCAAAACAGCTTCCAATCGAATGTTCATGTGAATAGAAAAGGCAGGAGAGTGGTCAGGTACTGTTTTCTCTCAGTTGGCAAGCTGCGCAAACAATCGCAGTGTTGTACAGCTTGTTTCATCACCTTTGCCAAGTTGCCGCTCTCTCCGGCTCCCGGAGACGAAGAAGCTGCTTCTTCGCGCAAAGACGATTCTGCCTCTCACAGTGTTCTGCGGTGTGCGCCTTCTGCCGAAAGACGCCCGGGAGCGGTGCTTAGCTCTGCAGAGCACCGTACCTTCGTCTTTAGCCTCTCTTCTCGTCTACATCTTAGCAAAAAGCTTTTCCACTCTGTCTGGCAAGGAGAAACTCTGCCAGCACAGAAAACATCTCCCATCGTGTTCTAGAGTCTGAACGGAGGTCTGCCGAGTGTTTTGCAAGAAGAGAGAGAAAGTTGTCCAAAACAGCTTGCAATCGAATGTTCATGTGAATAGAAAAGGCAGGAGAGTGGTCAGGTACTGTTTTCTCTCACTTGGCAAGCTGCGCACACAATCGCAGTGTTGTACAGCTTGTTTCATCACCTTTGCGAAGTTGCCGCTCTCTCCGGCTCCCGGAGACGAAGAAGCTGCTTCTTCGCGCAAAGACGATTCTGCCGCTCACAGTGCTCTGCGGTGTGCGCCTTCTGCCGAAAGAGGCCCGGGAGCGGTGCTTAGCTCTGCAGAGCACCGTACCTTCATCTTTAGCCTCTCTTCTCGTCTACATCTTAGCAAAAAGCTTTTCCACTCTTTCTGGCAGGGAGAAACTGTGCCAGCACAAAAAACATCTCCCATCGTGTTCTAGAGGCTGCACGGAGGTCTGCAGAGTGTTTTGCACGAAGAGAAAGAAAGTTGTCCAAAACAGCTTGCAATCGAATGTTCATGTGAATAGGAAAGGCAGGAGAGTGATCAGGTACTGTTTTCTCTCAGTTGGCAAGCTGCGCACACAATCGCAGTGTTGTACAGCTTGTTTCATCACCTTTGCGAAGTTGCCGCTCACTCCGGCTCCCGGAGACGAAGAAGCTGCTTCTTCGCGCAAAGACGATTCTGCCGCTCACAGTGCTCTGCGGTGTGCGCCTTCTGCCGAAAGAGGTCCGGGAGCGGTTCTTAGGTCTGCAGAGCACCGTACCTTCGTCTTTATCTTCTCTTCTCGTCTACATCTTAGCAAAAAGCTTTTCCACTCTGTCTGGCAAGGAGAAACTGTGCCAGCACAAAAAACATCTCCCATCGTGTTCTAGAGGCTGCAAGGAGGTCTGCCGAGTGTTTTGCAAGAAGAGAAAGAAAGTTGTCCAAAACAGCTTGCAATCGAATGTTCATGTGAATAGAAAAGGCAGGAGAGTGGTCAGGTACTGTTTTCTCTCAGTTGGCAAGCTGCGCACACAATCGCTGTGTTGTACAGCTTGTTTCATCACCTTTGCGAAGTTGCCGCTCTCTCCGGCTCCCGGAGACGAAGAAGCTGCTTCTTCGCGCAAAGACCATTCTGCCGCTCACTGTGTTCTGCAGTGTGTGTCTTCTGCCGAAAGAGGCCCGGGAGCTGTGCTTAGCTCTGCAGAGCACCATACCTGCTTCTTTAGCCTCTCTTCTCGTCTACATCTTAGCAAAAAGCTTTTCCACTCTGTCTGGCAAGGAGAAACTGTGCCAGCACAAAAATCATCTCCCATGGTGTTCTAGAGGCTGCACGGAGGTCTGCAGAGTGTTTTGCAAGAAGAGAAAGTAAGTTGTTCAAAACAGCTTGCAATCGAATGTTCATGTGAATGGAAAAGGCAGGAGAGTGGTCAGGTACTGTTTTCTCTCAGTTGGTAAGCTGCGCACACAATCGCAGTGTTGTACAGCTTGTTTCATCACCTTTGCGAAGTTGCCGCTCTCTCCGGCTCCCGGAGACGAAGAAGCTGCTTCTTCGCGCAAAGACGAGTCTGCTGCTCACAGTGCTCTGCGGTGTGCGCCTTCTGCCGAAAGACGCCCGGGAGCGCTGCTCAGATCTGCAGAGCACCGTACCTTCGTCTTTAGCCTCTCTTCTCGTCTACATCTTAGCAAAAAGCTTTTCCACTCTGTCTGGCAAGGAGAAACTGTGCCAGCACAGAAAACATCTCCCATCGTGTTCTAGAGGCTGCACGCAGGTCTGCCGAGTGTTTTGCATGAAGAGAAAGAAAGTTGTCCAAAACAGCTTGCAATCGAATGTTCATGTGAATACAAAAGGCAGGAGAGTGGTCAGGTATTGTTTTCTCTCACTTGGCAAGCTGCGCACACAATCGCAGTGTTGTACAGCTTGTTTAATCACCTTTGCGAAGTTGCCGCTCTCTCCGGCTCCCGGAGACGAAGAAGCTGCTTCTTCGCGCAAAGACGATTCTGCCGCTCACAGTGCTCTGCGGTGTGCGCCTTCTGCCGAAAGACGCCCGGGAGCTGTGCTTAGCTCTGCAGAGCACCGTACCTTCATCTTTAGCCTCTCTTCTCGTCTACATCTTAGCAAAAAGCTTTTCCACTCTTTCTGGCAGGGAGAAACTCTGCCAGCACAAAAAACATCTCCCATCGTGTTCTAGAGTCTGAACGGAGGTCTGCCGAGTGTTTTGCAAGAAGAGAAAGAAAGTTGTCCAAAACAGCTTGCAATCGAATGTTCATGTGAATAGGAAAGGCAGGAGAGTGATCAGGTACTGTTTGCTCTCAGTTGGCAAGCTGCGCACACAATCGCAGTGTTGTACAGCTTGTTTCATCACCTTTGCCAAGTTGCCGCTCTCTCCGGCTCCCGGAGACGAAGAAGCTGCTTCTTCGCGCAAAGACGATTCTGCCGCTCACAGTGCTCTGCGGTGTGCGCCTTCTGCCGAAAGAGGTCCGGGACCGGTGCTTAGGTCTGCAGAGCACCATACCTGCTTCTTTAGCCTCTCTTCTCGTCTACATCTTAGCAAAAAGCTTTTCCACTCTGTCTGGCAAGGAGAAACTGTGCCAGCACAAAAAACATCTCCCATGATGTTCTAGAGGCTGCACGGAGGTCTGCAGAGTGTTTTGCAAGAAGAGAAAGAAAGTTGTTCAAAACAGCTTGCAATCGAATGTTCATGTGAATAGAAAAGGCAGGAGAGTGTTCAGGTACTGTTTGCTCTCAGTTGGCAAGCTGCGCACACAATCGCAGTGTTGTACAGCTTGTTTCATCACCTTTGCGAAGTTGCCGCTCTCTCCGGCTCGCGGAGACGAAGAAGCTGCTTCTTCGCGCAAAGACGATTCTGCCGCTCACAGTGCTCTGCGGTGTGCGCCTTCTGCCGAAAGAGGCCCGGGAGCGGTGCTTAGCTCTGCAGAGCACCGTACCTTCGTCTTTAGCCTCTCTTCTCGTCTACATCTTAGCAAAAAGCTTTTCCACTCTGTCTGGCAAGGAGAAATTGTGCCAGCACAAAAACATCTCCCATGGTGTTCTAGAGGCTGCACGGAGGTCTGCAGAGTGTTTTGCAAGAAGAGAAAAAAGTTCTTCAAAACAGCTTGCAATCGAATGTTCATGTGAATAGAAAAGGCAGGAGAGTGGTCAGGTACTGTTTTCTCTCAGTTGGCAAGCTGCGCACACAATCGCAGTGTTGTACAGCTTGTTTCATCACCTTTGCGAAGTTGCCGCTCTCTCCGGCTCCCGGAGACGAAGAAGCTGCTTCTTCGCGCAAAGACGATTCTGCCGCTCACAGTGCTCTGCGGTGTGCGCCTTCTGCCGAAAGACGCCCGGGAGCGGTGCTTAGCTCTGCAGAGCACCGTACCTTCGTCTTTAGCCTCTCTTCTCGTCTACATCTTAGCAAAAAGCTTTTCCACTCTGTCTGGCAAGGAGAAACTGTGCCAGCACAAAAAACATCTCCCATCGTGTTCTAGAGGCTGCACGGAGGTCTGCCGAGTGTTTTGCAAGAAGAGAGAGAAAGTTGTCCAAAACAGCTTGCAATCGAATGTTCATGTGAATAGAAAAGGCAGGAGAGTGGTCAGGTACTGTTTTCTCTCAGTGGGCACGCTGCGCACACAATCGCAGTGTTGTACAGCTTGTTTCATCACCTTTGCGAAGTTGCCGCTCTCTCCGGCTCCCGGAGACGAAGAAGCTGCTTCTTCGCGCAAAGACGATTCTGCCGCTCACAGTGCTCTGCGGTGTGCGCCTTCTGCCGAAAGAGGCCCGGGAGCGGTGCTTAGCTCTGCAGAGCACCGTACCTTCATCTTTAGCCTCTCTTCTCGTCTACATCTTAGCAAAAAGCTTTTCCACTCTTTCTGGCAGGGAGAAACTGTGCCAGCACAAAAAACATCTCCCATCGTGTTCTAGAGGCTGCACGGAGGTCTGCAGAGTGTTTTGCACTAAGAGAAAGAAAGTTGTCCAAAACAGCTTGCAATCGAATGTTCATGTGAATAGGAAAGGCAGGAGAGTGATCAGGTACTGTTTGCTCTCAGTTGGCAAGCTGCGCACACAATCGCAGTGTTGTACAGCTTGTTTCATCACCTTTGCGAAGTTGCCGCTCTCTCCGGCTCCCGGAGACGAAGAAGCTGCTTCTTCGCGCAAAGACGATTCTGCCGCTCACAGTGCTCTGCGGTGTGCGCCTTCTGCCGAAAGACGTCCGGGAGCGGTGCTTTGCTCTGCAGAGCACCGTACCTTCGTCTTTAGCCTCTCTTCTCGTCTACATCTTAGCAAAAAGCTTTTCCACTCTGTCTGGCAAGGAGAAAATTTTCCAGCACAGAAAACATATCCCATGGTGTTCTAGAGGCTGCACGCAGGTCTGCCGAGTGTTTTGCAAGAAGAGAAAGAAAGTTGTCCAAAACAGCTTGCAATCGAATGTTCATGTGAATAGAAAAGGCAGGAGAGTGGGCAGGTACTGTTTTCTCTCAGTTGGCAAGCTGCGCACACAATCGCAGTGTTGTACAGCTTGTTTCATCACCTTTGCGAAGTTGCCGCTCTCTCCGGCTCCCGGTGACGAAGAAGCTGCTTCTTCGCGCAAAGACGATTCTGCCGCTCACAGTGCTCTGCGGTGTGCGCCTTCTGCCCAAAGAGGCCCGGGACCGGTGCTTAGCTCTGCAGAGCACCGTACCTTCGTCTTTAGCCTCTCTTCTCGTCTACATCTTAGCAAAAAGCTTTTCCAATCTGTCTGCCAAGGAGAAACTGTGCCAGCACAGAAAACATCTCCCATCGTGTTCTAGAGGCTGCACGCAGGTCTGCCGAGTGTTTTGCAAGAAGAGAAAGAAAGTTGTCCAAAACAGCTTGCAATCCAATGTTCAAGTGAATAGAAAAGGCAGGAGAGTGGTCAGGTACTGTTTTCTCTCAGTTGGCAAACTGCGCACACAATCGCAGTGTTGTACAGCTTGTTTCATCACCTTTGCGAAGCTGCCGCTCTCTCCGGCTCCCGGAGACGAAGAAGCTGCTTCTTCGCGCAAAGACGATTCTGCCGCTCACAGTGCTCTGCGGTGTGCGCCTTCTGCCGAAAGACGCCCGGGAGCGGTGCTTAGCTCTGCAGAGCACCGTACCTTCATCTTTAGCCTCTCTTCTCGTCTACATCTTAGCAAAAAGCTTTTCCACTCTTTCTGACAGGGAGAAACTGTGCCAGCACAAAAAACATCTCCCATCGTGTTCTAGAGGCTGCACGGAGGTCTGCAGAGTGTTTTGCACGAAGAGAAAGAAAGTTGTCCAAAACAGCTTGCAATCGAATGTTCATGTGAATAGGAAAGGCAGGAGAGTGATCAGGTACTGTTTGCTCTCAGTTGGCAAGTTGCGCACACAATCGCAGTGTTGTACAGCTTGTTTCATCACCTTTGCGAAGTTGCCGCTCTCTCCGGCTCCCGGAGACGAAGAAGCTGCTTCTTCGCGCAAAGACGATTCTGCCGCTCACAGTGCTCTGCGGTGTGCGCCTTCTGCCGAAAGACGCCCGGGAGCGGTGCTTAGCTCTGCAGAGCACCGTACCTTCATCTTTAGCCTCTCTTCTCGTCTACATCTTAGCAAAAAGCTTTTCCACTCTTTCTGGCAGGGAGAAACTGTGCCAGCACAAAAAACATCTCCCATCGTGTTCTAGAGGCTGCACGGAGGTCTGCCGAGTGTTTTGCAAGAAGAGAAAGAAAGTTGTCCAAAACAGCTTGCAATCGAATGTTCATGTGAATAGGAAAGGCAGGAGAGTGATCAGGTACTGTTTGCTCTCAGTTGGCAAGCTGCGCACACAATCGCAGTGTTGTACAGCTTGTTTCATCACCTTTGCGAAGTTGCCGCTCTCTCCGGCTCCCGGAGACGAAGAAACTGCTTCTTCGCGCAAAGACGATTCTGCCGCTCACAGTGCTCTGCGGTGTGCGCCTTCTGCCGAAAGAGGTCCGGGAGCGGTGCTTAGCTCTGCAGAGCACCGTACCTTCGTCTTTAGCCTCTCTTCTCGTCTACATCTTAGCAAAAAGCTTTTCCACTCTGTCTGGCAAGGAGAAACTGTGCCAGCACAGAAAACATCTCCCATCGTGTTCTAGAGGCTGCACGGAGGTCTGCCGAGTGTTTTGCAAGAAGAGAAAGAAAGTTGTCCAAAACAGCTTGCAATCGAATGTTCATGTGAATAGAAAATGCAGGAGAGTGGTCAGGTACTGTTTTCTCTCACTTGGCAAGCTGCGCACACAATCGCAGTGTTGTACAGCTTGTTTCATCACCTTTGCGAAGTTGCCGCTCTCTCCGGCTCCCGGAGACGAAGAAGCTGCTTCTTCGCGCAAAGACGATTCTGCCGCTCGCTGTGTTCTGCAGTGTGTGTCTTCTGCCGAAAGAGGCCCGGGAGCTGTGCTTAGCTCTGCAGAGCACCATACCTGCTTCTTTATCCTCTCTTCTCGTCTACATCTTAGCAAAAAGCTTTTCCACTCTGTCTGGCAAGGAGAAACTGTGCCAGCACAAAAAACATCTCCCATCGTGTTCTAGAGGCTGCACGGAGGTCTGCCGAGTGTTTTGCAAGAAGAGAAAGAAAGTTGTTCAAAACAGCTTGCAATCGAATGTTTAAGTGAATAGAAAAGGCAGGAGAGTGGTCAGGTACTGTTTTCTCTCAGTTGGCAAGCTGCGCACACAATCGCAGTGTTGTACAGCATGTTTCATCACCTTTGCGAAGCTGTCGCTCTCTCCGGCTCCCGGAGACGAAGAAGCTGCTTCTTCGCGCAAAGACGATTCTGCCGCTCACAGTGCTCTGCGGTGTGCGCCTTCTGCCGAAAGACGCCCGGGAGCGGTGCTTAGCTCTGCAGAGCACCGTACCTTCATCTTTAGCCTCTCTTCTCGTCTACATCTTAGCAAAAAGCTTTTCCACTCTTTCTGACAGGGAGAAACTGTGCCAGCACAAAAAACATCTCCCATCGTGTTCTAGAGGCTGCACGGAGGTCTGCAGAGTGTTTTGCACGAAGAGAAAGAAAGTTGTCCAAAACAGCTTGCAATCGAATGTTCATGTGAATAGGAAAGGCAGGAGAGTGATCAGGTACTGTTTGCTCTCAGTTGGCAAGTTGCGCACACAATCGCAGTGTTGTACAGCTTGTTTCATCACCTTTGCGAAGTTGCCGCTCTCTCCGGCTCCCGGAGACGAAGAAGCTGCTTCTTCGCGCAAAGACGATTCTGCCGCTCACAGTGCTCTGCGGTGTGCGCCTTCTGCCGAAAGACGCCCGGGAGCGGTGCTTAGCTCTGCAGAGCACCGTACCTTCATCTTTAGCCTCTCTTCTCGTCTACATCTTAGCAAAAAGCTTTTCCACTCTTTCTGGCAGGGAGAAACTGTGCCAGCACAAAAAACATCTCCCATCGTGTTCTAGAGGCTGCACGGAGGTCTGCCGAGTGTTTTGCAAGAAGAGAAAGAAAGTTGTCCAAAACAGCTTGCAATCGAATGTTCATGTGAATAGGAAAGGCAGGAGAGTGATCAGGTACTGTTTGCTCTCAGTTGGCAAGCTGCGCACACAATCGCAGTGTTGTACAGCTTGTTTCATCACCTTTGCGAAGTTGCCGCTCTCTCCGGCTCCCGGAGACGAAGAAACTGCTTCTTCGCGCAAAGACGATTCTGCCGCTCACAGTGCTCTGCGGTGTGCGCCTTCTGCCGAAAGAGGTCCGGGAGCGGTGCTTAGCTCTGCAGAGCACCGTACCTTCGTCTTTAGCCTCTCTTCTCGTCTACATCTTAGCAAAAAGCTTTTCCACTCTGTCTGGCAAGGAGAAACTGTGCCAGCACAGAAAACATCTCCCATCGTGTTCTAGAGGCTGCACGGAGGTCTGCCGAGTGTTTTGCAAGAAGAGAAAGAAAGTTGTCCAAAACAGCTTGCAATCGAATGTTCATGTGAATAGAAAATGCAGGAGAGTGGTCAGGTACTGTTTTCTCTCACTTGGCAAGCTGCGCACACAATCGCAGTGTTGTACAGCTTGTTTCATCACCTTTGCGAAGTTGCCGCTCTCTCCGGCTCCCGGAGACGAAGAAGCTGCTTCTTCGCGCAAAGACGATTCTGCCGCTCACTGTGTTCTGCAGTGTGTGTCTTCTGCCGAAAGAGGCCCGGGAGCTGTGCTTAGCTCTGCAGAGCACCATACCTGCTTCTTTATCCTCTCTTCTCGTCTACATCTTAGCAAAAAGCTTTTCCACTCTGTCTGGCAAGGAGAAACTGTGCCAGCACAAAAAACATCTCCCATCGTGTTCTAGAGGCTGCACGGAGGTCTGCCGAGTGTTTTGCAAGAAGAGAAAGAAAGTTGTTCAAAACAGCTTGCAATCGAATGTTTAAGTGAATAGAAAAGGCAGGAGAGTGGTCAGTTACTGTTTTCTCTCAGTTGGCAAGCTGCGCACACAATCGCAGTGTTGTACAGCATGTTTCATCACCTTTGCGAAGCTGTCGCTCTCTCCGGCTCCCGGAGACGAAGAAGCTGCTTCTTCGCGCAAAGACGATTCTGCCACTCACAGTGCTCTGCGGTGTGCGCCTTCTGCCGAAAGACGTCCGGGAGCGGTGCTTTGCTCTGCAGAGCACCGTACCTTCGTCTTTAGCCTCTCTTCTCGTCTACATCTTAGCAAAAACCTTTTCCACTCTGTCTGGCAAGGAGAAAATTTACCAGCACAGAAAACATATCCCATCGTGTTCTAGAGGCTGCACGCAGGTCTGCCGAGTGTTTTGCAAGAAGAGAAAGAAAGTTGTCCAAAACAGCTTGCAATCGAATGTTCAAGTGAATAGAAAAGGCAGGAGAGTGGTCAGGTACTGTTTTCTCTCAGTTGGCAAGCTGCGCACACAATCGCAGTGTTGTACAGCTTGTTTCATCACCTTTGCGAAGTTGCCGCTCTCTCCGGCTCCCGGAGACGAAGAAGCTGCTTCTTCGCGCAAAGACGATTCTGCCGCTCACAGTGCTCTGCGGTGTGCGCCTTCTGCCCAAAGAGGCCCGGGACCGGTGCTTAGTTCTGCAGAGCACCGTACCTTCGTCTTTAGCCTCTCTTCTCGTCTACATCTTAGCAAAAAGCTTTTCCACTCTGTCTGGCAAGGAGAAACTGTGCCAGCACAAAAAACATCTCCCATCGTGTTCTAGAGGCTGCACGGAGGTCTGCCGACTGTTTTGCAAGAAGAGAAAGAAAGTTGTCCAAAACAGCTTGCAATCCAATGTTCAAGTGAATAGAAAAGGCAGGAGAGTGGTCAGGTACTGTTTTCTCTCACTTGGCAAGCTGCGCACACAATCGCAGTGTTGTACAGCTTGTTTCATCACCTTTGCGAAGTTGCCGCTCTCTCCGGCTCCCGGAGACGAAGAAGCTGCTTCTTCGCGCAAAGACGATTCTGCCGCTCACAGTGCTCTGCGGTGTGCGCCTTCTGCCGAAAGACGTCCGGGAGCGGTGCTTAGGTCTGCAGAGCACCGTACCTTCGTCTTTAGCTTCTCTTCTCGTCTACATCTTAGCAAAAAGCTTTTCCACTCTGTCTGGCAAGGAGAAACTGTGCCAGCACAAAAAACATCTCCCATCGTGTTCTAGAGGATGCAAGGAGGTCTGCCGAGTGTTTTGCAAGAAGAGAAAGAAAGTTGTCCAAAACAGCTTGCAATCGAATGTTCATGTGAATAGAAAAGGCAGGAGAGTGGTCAGGTACTGTTTTCTCTCAGTTGGCAAGCTGCGCACACAATTGCTGTGTTGTACAGCTTGTTTCATCACCTTTGCGAAGTTGCCGCTCTCTCCGGCTCCCGGAGACGAAGAAGCTGCTTCTTCGCGCAAAGACGATTCTGCCGCTCACTGTGTTCTGCAGTGTGTGTCTTCTGCCGAAAGAGGCCCGGGAGCGGTGCTTAGCTCTGCAGAGCACCATACCTGCTTCTTTAGTCTCTCTTCTCGTCTACATCTTAGCAAAAAGCTTTTCCACTCTGTCTGGCAAGGAGAAACTGTGCCAGCACAAAAAACATCTCCCATGGTGTTCTAGAGGCTGCACGGAGGTCTGCAGAGTGTTTTGCAAGAAGACTAAGTAAGTTGTTCAAAACAGCTTGCAATCGAATGTTCATGTGAATGGAAAAGGCAGGAGAGTGGTCAGGTACTGTTTTCTCTCACTTGGCAAGCTGCGCACACAATCGCAGTGTTGTACAGCTTGTTTCATCACCTTTGCGAAGTTGCCGCTCTCTCCGGCTCCCGGAGACGAAGAAGCTGCTTCTTCGCGCAAAGACGATTCTGCCGCTCACAGTGCTCTGCGGTGTGCGCCTTCTGCCCAAAGAGGCCCGGGAGCGGTGCTCAGCTCTGCAGAGCACCGTACCTTCGTCTTTAGCCTCTCTTCTCGTCTACATCTTAGCAAAAAGCTTTTCCACTCTGTCTGGCAAGGAGAAACTGTGCCAGCACAAAAAACATCTCCCATCGTGTTCTAGAGGCTGCACGCAGGTCTGCCGAGTGTTTTGCAAGAAGAGAAAGAAAGTTGTCCAAAACAGCTTGCAATCGAATGTTCATGTGAATAGAAAAGGCAGGAGAGTGGTCAGGTACTGTTTTCTCTCAGTTGGCACGCTGCGCACACAATCGCAGTGTTGTACAGCTTGTTTCATCACCTTTGCGAAGTTGCCGCTCTCTCCGGCTCCCGGAGACGAAGAAGCTGCTTCTTCGCGCAAAGACGATTCTGCCGCTCACAGTGCTCTGCGGTGTGCGCCTTCTGCCGAAAGAGCCCCGGGAGCTGTGCTTAGCTCTGAGAAGTACCATACGTGCTTCTTTAGCCTCTCTTCTCGTCTACATCTTAGCAAAAAGCTTTTCCACTCTGTCTGGCAAGGAGAACCTGTGCCAGCACAGAAAACATCTCCCATCGTGTTCTAGAGTCTGCACGCAGGTCTGCCGAGTGTTTTGCAAGAAGAGAAAGAAAGTTGTCCAAAACAGCTTGCAATCGAATGTTCATGTGAATAGAAAAGGCAGGAGAGTGGTCAGGTACTGTTTTCTCTCAGTTGGCAAGCTGCGCACACAATCGCAGTGTTGTACAGCTTGTTTCATCACCTTTGCGAAGTTGCCGCTCTCTCCGGCTCCCGGAGACGAAGAAGCTGCTTCTTCGCGCAAAGACGATTCTGCCGCTCACAGTGCTCTGCGGTGTGCGCCTTCTGCCGAAAGACGCCCGGGAGCGGTGCTTAGCTCTGCAGAGCACCGTACCTTCGTCTTTAGCCTCTCTTCTCGTCTACATCTTAGCAAAAAGCTTTTCCACTCTTTCTGGCAGGGAGAAACTGTGCCAGCACAGAAAACATCTCCCATCGTCTTCTAGAGGCTGCACGGAGGTCTGCAGAGTGTTTTGCAAGAAGAGAAAGAAAGTTGTCCAAAACAGCTTGCAATCGAATGTTCATGTGAATAGGAAAGGCAGGAGAGTGATCAGGTACTGTTTGCTCTCAGTTGGCAAGCTGCGCACACAATCGCAGTGTTGTACAGCTTGTTTCATCACCTTTGCGAAGTTGCCGCTCTCTCCGGCTCCCGGAGACGAAGAAGCTGCTTCTTCGCGCAAAGACGATTCTGCCGCTCACAGTGCTCTGCGGTGTGCGCCTTCTGCCGAAAGAGGTCCGGGAGCGGTGCTTAGCTCTGCAGAGCACCGTACCTTCGTCTTTAGCCTCTCTTCTCGTCTACATCTTAGCAAAAAGCTTTTCCACTCTGTCTGGCAAGGAGAAACTGTGCCAGCACAGAAAACATCTCCCATCGTGTTCTAGAGGCTGCACGGAGGTCTGCCGAGTGTTTTGCAAGAAGAGAAAGAAAGTTGTCCAAAACAGCTTGCAATCGAATGTTCATGTGAATAGAAAATGCAGGAGAGTGGTCAGGTACTGTTTTCTCTCAGTTGGCAAGCTGCGCACACAATCGCAGTGTTGTACAGCTTGTTTCATCACCTTTGCGAAGTTGCCGCTCTCTCCGGCTCCCGGAGACGAAGAAGCTGCTTCTTCGCGCAAAGACGATTCTGCCGCTCACTGTGTTCTGCAGTGTGTGTCTTCTGCCGAAAGAGGCCCGGGAGCTGTGCTTAGCTCTGCAGAGCACCATACCTGCTTCTTTAGCCTCTCTTCTCGTCTACATCTTAGCAAAAAGCTTTTCCACTCTGTCTGGCAAGGAGAAACTGTGCCAGCACAAAAAACATCTCCCATCGTGTTCTAGAGGCTGCACAGAGGTCTGCCGAGTGTTTTGCAAGAAGAGAAAGAAAGTTGTTCAAAACAGCTTGCAATCGAATGTTCAAGTGAATAGAAAAGGCAGGAGAGTGGTCAGTTACTGTTTTCTCTCAGTTGGCAAGCTGCGCACACAATCGCAGTGTTGTACAGCATGTTTCATCACCTTTGCGAAGCTGTCGCTCTCTCCGGCTCCCGGAGACGAAGAAGCTGCTTCTTCGCGCAAAGACGATTCTGCCGCTCACAGTGCTCTGCGGTGTGCGCCTTCTGCCGAAAGACGTCCGGGAGCTGTGCTTTGCTCTGCAGAGCACCGTACCTTCGTCTTTAGCCTCTCTTCTCGTCTACATCTTAGCAAAAACCTTTTCCACTCTGTCTGGCAAGGAGAAAATTTTCCAGCACAGAAAACATATCCCATCGTGTTCTAGAGGCTGCACGCAGGTCTGCCGAGTGTTTTGCAAGAAGAGAAAGAAAGTTGTCCAAAACAGCTTGCAATCGAATGTTCAAGTGAATAGAAAAGGCAGGAGAGTGGGCAGGTACTGTTTTCTCTCAGTTGGCAAGCTGCGCACACAATCGCAGTGTTGTACAGCTTGTTTCATCACCTTTCCGAAGTTGCCGCTCTCTCCGGCTCCCGGAGACGAAGAAGCTGCTTCTTCGCGCAAAGACGATTCTGCCGCTCACAGTGCTCTGCGGTGTGCGCCTTCTGCCGAAAGAGGCCCGGGAGCGGTGCTTAGCTCTGCAGAGCACCGTACCTTCGTCTTTAGCCTCTCTTCTCGTCTACATCTTAGCAAAAAGCTTTTCCACTCTGTCTGGCAAGGAGAAACTGTGCCAGCACAAAAAACATCTCCCATCGTGTTCTAGAGGCTGCACGCAGGTCTGCCGAGTGTTTTGCAAGAAGAGAAAGAAAGTTGTCCAAAACAGCTTGCAATCCAAAGTTCAAGTGAATAGAAAAGGCAGGAGAGTGGTCAGGTACTGTTTTCTCTCAGTTGGCAAGCTGCGCACACAATCGCAGTGTTGTGCAGCTTGTTTCATCACCTTTGCGAAGTTGCCGCTCTCTCCGGCTCCCGGAGACGAAGAAGCTGCTTCTTCGCCCAAAGACGATTCTGCCGCTCACAGTGCTCTGCGGTGTGCGCCTTCTGCCGAAAGAGGCCCGGGAGCGGTGCTTAGCTCTGCAGAGCACCGTACCTTCGTCTTTAGCCTCTCTTCTCGTCTACATCTTAGCAAAAAGCTTTTCCACTCTGTCTGGCAAGGAGAAACTGTGCCAGCACAGAAAACATCTCCCATCGTGTTCTAGAGGCTGCATGGAGGTCTGCAGAGTGTTTTGCACGAAGAGAAAGAAAGTTGTCCAAAACAGCTTGCAATCGAATATTCATGTGAATAGGAAAGGCAGGAGAGTGATCAGGTACTGTTTGCTCTCAGTTGGCAAGCTGCGCACACAATCGCAGTGTTGTACAGCTTGTTTCATCACCTTTGCGAAGTTGCCGCTCTCTCCGGCTCCCGGAGACGAAGAAGCTGCTTCTTCGCCCAAAGACGATTCTGCCGCTCACAGTGCTCTGCGGTGTGCGCCTTCTGCCGAAAGAGGCCCGGGAGCGGTGCTTAGCTCTGCAGAGCACCGTACCTTCGTCTTTAGCCTCTCTTCTCGTCTACATCTTAGCAAAAAGCTTTTCCACTCTTTCTGGCAAGGAGAAACTGTGCCAGCACAGAAAACATCTCCCATCGTGTTCTAGAGGCTGCATGGAGGTCTGCAGAGTGTTTTGCACGAAGAGAAAGAAAGTTGTCCAAAACAGCTTGCAATCGAATATTCATGTGAATAGGAAAGGCAGGAGAGTGATCAGGTACTGTTTGCTCTCAGTTGGCAAGCTGCGCACACAATCGCAGTGTTGTACAGCTTGTTTCATCACCTTTGCGAAGTTGCCGCTCTCTCCGGCTCCCGGAGACGAAGAAGCTGCTTCTTCGCGCAAAGACGATTCTGCCGCTCACAGTGCTCTGCGGTGTGCGCCTTCTGCCGAAAGAGGTCCGGGAGCGGTGCTTAGCTCTGCAGAGCACCGTACCTTCATCTTTAGCCTCTCTTCTCGTCTACATCTTAGCAAAAAGCTTTTCCACTCTTTCTGGCAGGGAGAAACTGTGCCAGCACAAAAAACATCTCCCATCGTGTTCTAGAGGCTGTACGGAGGTCTGCAGAGTGTTTTGCACGAAGAGAAAGAAAGTTGTCCAAAACAGCTTGCAATCGAATGTTCATGTGAATAGGAAAGGCAGGAGAGTGATCAGGTACTGTTTGCTCTCAGTTGGCAAGCTGCGCACACAATCGCAGTGTTGTACAGCTTGTTTCATCACCTTTGCGAAGTTGCCGCTCTCTCCGGCTCCCGGAGACGAAGAAGCTGCTTCTTCGCGCAAAGACGATTCTGCCGCTCACAGTGCTCTGCGGTGTGCGCCTTCTGCCGAAAGAGGTCCGGGAGCGGTGCTTAGCTCTGCAGAGCACCGTACCTTCGTCTTTAGCCTCTCTTCTCGTCTACATCTTAGCAAAAAGCTTTTCCACTCTGTCTGGCAAGAAGAAACTGTGCCAGCACAGAAAACATCTCCCATCGTGTTCTAGAGTCTGCACGGACGTCTGCCGAGTGTTTTGCAAGAAGAGAGAGAAAGTTGTCCAAAACAGCTTGCAATCGAATGTTCATGTGAATAGAAAAGGCAGGAGAGTGGTCAGGTACTGTTTTCTCTCAGTTGGCAAGCTGCGCACACAATCGCAGTGTTGTACAGCTTGTTTCATCACCTTTGCGAAGTTGCCGCTCTCTCCGGCTCCCGGAGACGAAGAAGCTGCTTCTTCGCGCAAAGACGATTCTGCCGCTCACAGTGCTCTGCTGTGTGCGCCTTCTGCCGAAAGAGGCCCGGGAGCGGTGCTTAGCTCTGCAGAGCACCATTCCTGCTTCTTTAGCCTCTCTTCTCGTCTACATCTTAGCAAAAAGCTTTTCCACTCTGTCTGGCAAGGAGAAACTGTGCCAGCACAAAAAACATCTCCCATCGTTTTCTAGAGGCTGCACGGAGTTCTGCCGAGTGTTTTGCAAGAAGAGAAAGAAAGTTGTTCAGAACAGCTTGCAATCGAATGTTCAAGTGAATAGAAAAGGCAGGAGAGTGGTCAGTTACTGTTTTCTCTCAGTTGGCAAGCTGCGCACACAATCGCAGTGTTGTACAGCATGTTTCATCACCTTTGCGAAGCTGTCGCTCTCTCCGGCTCCCGGAGACGAAGAAGCTGCTTCTTCGCGCAAAGACGATTCTGCCGCTCACAGTGCTCTGCGGTGTGCGCCTTCTGCCGAAAGAGGTCCGGGAGCGGTGCTTTGCTCTGCAGAGCACCGTACCTTCGTCTTTAGCCTCTCTTCTCGTCTACATCTTAGCAAAAACCTTTTCCACTCTGTCTGGCAAGGAGAAAATTTACCAGCACAGAAAACATATCCCATCGTGTTCTAGAGGCTGCACGCAGGTCTGCCGAGTGTTTTGCAAGAAGAGAAAGAAAGTTGTCCAAAACAGCTTGCAATCGAATGTTCAAGTGAATAGAAAAGGCAGGAGAGTGGTCAGGTACTGTTTTCTCTCAGTTGGCAAGCTGCGCACACAATCGCAGTGTTGTACAGCTTGTTTCATCACCTTTGCGAAGTTGCCGCTCTCTGCGGCTCCCGGAGACGAAGAAGCTGCTTCTTCGCGCAAAGACGATTCTGCCGCTCACAGTGCTCTGCGGTGTGCGCCTTCTGCCGAAAGACGCCCGGGAGCGGTGCTTAGCTCTGCAGAGCACCGTACCTTCGTCTTTAGCCTCTCTTCTCGTCTACATCTTAGCAAAAAGCTTTTCCACTCTGTCTGGCAAGGAGAAACTGTGCCAGCACAGAAAACATCTCCCATCGTGTTCTAGAGGCTGCACGGAGGTCTGCCGAGTGTTTTGCAAGAAGAGAAAGTTGTCCAACACAGCTTGCAATCGAATGTTCATGTGAATAGGAAAGGCAGGAGAGTGGTCAGGTACTGTTTTCTCTCAGTTGGCAAGCTGCGCACACAATCGCAGTGTTGTACAGCTTGTTTCATCACCTTTGCGAAGTTGCCGCTCTCTCCGGCTCCCGGAGACGAAGAAGCTGCTTCTTCGCGCAAAGACGATTCTGCCGCTCACAGTGCTCTGCGGTGTGCGCCTTCTGCCGAAAGACGCCCGGGAGCGGTGCTTAGCTCTGCAGAGCACCGTACCTTCGTCTTTAGCCTCTCTTCTCGTCTACATCTTAGCAAAAAGCTTTTCCACTCTTTCTGGAAGGGAGAAACTGTGCCAGCACAGAAAACATCTCCCATCGTCTTCTAGAGGCTGCACGGAGGTCTGCAGAGTGTTTTGCACGAAGAGAAAGAAAGTTGTCCAAAACAGCTTGCAATCGAATGTTCATGTGAATAGGAAAGGCAGGAGAGTGATCAGGTACTGTTTGCTCTCAGTTGGCAAGCTGCGCACACAATCGCAGTGTTGTACAGCTTGTTTCATCACCTTTGCGAAGTTGCCGCTCTCTCCGGCTCCCGGAGACGAAGAAGCTGCTTCTTCGCGCAAAGACGTTTCTGCCGCTCACAGTGCTCTGCGGTGTGCGCCTTCTGCCGAAAGAGGTCCGGGAGCGGTGCTTAGCTCTGCAGAGCACCGTACCTTCGTCTTTAGCCTCTCTTCTCGTCTACATCTTAGCAAAAAGCTTTTCCACTCTGTCTGGCAAGGAGAAAATTTTCCAGCACAGAAAACATATCCCATCTTGTTCTAGAGGCTGCACGCAGGTCTGCCGAGTGTTTTGCAAGAAGAGAAAGAAAGTTGTCCAAAACAGCTTGCAATCGAATGTTCAAGTGAATAGAAAAGGCAGGAGAGTGGTCAGGTACTGTTTTCTCTCAGTTGGCAAGCTGCGCACACAATCGCAGTGTTGTACAGCTTGTTTCATCACCTTTGCGAAGTTGCCGCTCTCTCCGGCTCCCGGAGACGAAGAAGCTGCTTCTTCGCGCAAAGACGATTCTGCCGCTCACAGTGCTCTGCGGTGTGCGCCTTCTGCCCAAAGAGGCCCGGGACCGGTGCTTAGCTCTGCAGAGCACCGTACCTTCGTCTTTAGCCTCTCTTCTCGTCTACATCTTAGCAAAAAGCTTTTCCACTCTGTCTGGCAAGGAGAAACTGTGCCAGCACAAAAAACATCTCCCATCGTGTTCTAGAGGCTGCACGCAGGTCTGCCGAGTGTTTTGCAAGAAGAGAAAGAAAGTTGTCCAAAACAGCTTGCAATCCAATGTTCAAGTGAATAGAAAAGGCAGGAGAGTGGTCAGGTACTGTTTTCTCTCAGTTGGCAAGCTGCGCACACAATCGCAGTGTTGTACAGCATGTTTCATCACCTTTGCGAAGCTGTCGCTCTCTCCGGCTCCCGGAGACGAAGAAGCTGCTTCTTCGCGCAAAGACGATTCTGCCGCTCACAGTGCTCTGCGGTGTGCGCCTTCTGCCGAAAGACGTCCGGGAGCTGTGCTTTGCTCTGCAGAGCACCGTACCTTCGTCTTTAGCCTCTCTTCTCGTCTACATCTTAGCAAAAACCTTTTCCACTCTGTCTGGCAAGGAGAAAATTTTCCAGCACAGAAAACATATCCCATCGTGTTCTAGAGGCTGCACGCAGGTCTGCCGAGTGTTTTGCAAGAAGAGAAAGAAAGTTGTCCAAAACAGCTTGCAATCGAATGTTCAAGTGAATAGAAAAGGCAGGAGAGTGGGCAGGTACTGTTTTCTCTCAGTTGGCAAGCTGCGCACACAATCGCAGTGTTGTACAGCTTGTTTCATCACCTTTCCGAAGTTGCCGCTCTCTCCGGCTCCCGGAGACGAAGAAGCTGCTTCTTCGCGCAAAGACGATTCTGCCGCTCACAGTGCTCTGCGGTGTGCGCCTTCTGCCGAAAGAGGCCCGGGAGCGGTGCTTAGCTCTGCAGAGCACCGTACCTTCGTCTTTAGCCTCTCTTCTCGTCTACATCTTAGCAAAAAGCTTTTCCACTCTGTCTGGCAAGGAGAAACTGTGCCAGCACAAAAAACATCTCCCATCGTGTTCTAGAGGCTGCACGCAGGTCTGCCGAGTGTTTTGCAAGAAGAGAAAGAAAGTTGTCCAAAACAGCTTGCAATCCAAAGTTCAAGTGAATAGAAAAGGCAGGAGAGTGGTCAGGTACTGTTTTCTCTCAGTTGGCAAGCTGCGCACACAATCGCAGTGTTGTGCAGCTTGTTTCATCACCTTTGCGAAGTTGCCGCTCTCTCCGGCTCCCGGAGACGAAGAAGCTGCTTCTTCGCCCAAAGACGATTCTGCCGCTCACAGTGCTCTGCGGTGTGCGCCTTCTGCCGAAAGAGGCCCGGGAGCGGTGCTTAGCTCTGCAGAGCACCGTACCTTCGTCTTTAGCCTCTCTTCTCGTCTACATCTTAGCAAAAAGCTTTTCCACTCTGTCTGGCAAGGAGAAACTGTGCCAGCACAGAAAACATCTCCCATCGTGTTCTAGAGGCTGCATGGAGGTCTGCAGAGTGTTTTGCACGAAGAGAAAGAAAGTTGTCCAAAACAGCTTGCAATCGAATATTCATGTGAATAGGAAAGGCAGGAGAGTGATCAGGTACTGTTTGCTCTCAGTTGGCAAGCTGCGCACACAATCGCAGTGTTGTACAGCTTGTTTCATCACCTTTGCGAAGTTGCCGCTCTCTCCGGCTCCCGGAGACGAAGAAGCTGCTTCTTCGCCCAAAGACGATTCTGCCGCTCACAGTGCTCTGCGGTGTGCGCCTTCTGCCGAAAGAGGCCCGGGAGCGGTGCTTAGCTCTGCAGAGCACCGTACCTTCGTCTTTAGCCTCTCTTCTCGTCTACATCTTAGCAAAAAGCTTTTCCACTCTGTCTGGCAAGGAGAAACTGTGCCAGCACAGAAAACATCTCCCATCGTGTTCTAGAGGCTGCATGGAGGTCTGCAGAGTGTTTTGCACGAAGAGAAAGAAAGTTGTCCAAAACAGCTTGCAATCGAATATTCATGTGAATAGGAAAGGCAGGAGAGTGATCAGGTACTGTTTGCTCTCAGTTGGCAAGCTGCGCACACAATCGCAGTGTTGTACAGCTTGTTTCATCACCTTTGCGAAGTTGCCGCTCTCTCCGGCTCCCGGAGACGAAGAAGCTGCTTCTTCGCGCAAAGACGATTCTGCCGCTCACAGTGCTCTGCGGTGTGCGCCTTCTGCCGAAAGAGGTCCGGGAGCGGTGCTTAGCTCTGCAGAGCACCGTACCTTCATCTTTAGCCTCTCTTCTCGTCTACATCTTAGCAAAAAGCTTTTCCACTCTTTCTGGCAGGGAGAAACTGTGCCAGCACAAAAAACATCTCCCATCGTGTTCTAGAGGCTGCACGGAGGTCTGCAGAGTGTTTTGCACGAAGAGAAAGAAAGTTGTCCAAAACAGCTTGCAATCGAATGTTCATGTGAATAGGAAAGGCAGGAGAGTGATCAGGTACTGTTTGCTCTCAGTTGGCAAGCTGCGCACACAATCGCAGTGTTGTACAGCTTGTTTCATCACCTTTGCGAAGTTGCCGCTCTCTCCGGCTCCCGGAGACGAAGAAGCTGCTTCTTCGCGCAAAGACGATTCTGCCGCTCACAGTGCTCTGCGGTGTGCGCCTTCTGCCGAAAGAGGTCCGGGAGCGGTGCTTAGCTCTGCAGAGCACCGTACCTTCGTCTTTAGCCTCTCTTCTCGTCTACATCTTAGCAAAAAGCTTTTCCACTCTGTCTGGCAAGAAGAAACTGTGCCAGCACAGAAAACATCTCCCATCGTGTTCTAGAGTCTGCACGGACGTCTGCCGAGTGTTTTGCAAGAAGAGAGAGAAAGTTGTCCAAAACAGCTTGCAATCGAATGTTCATGTGAATAGAAAAGGCAGGAGAGTGGTCAGGTACTGTTTTCTCTCAGTTGGCAAGCTGCGCACACAATCGCAGTGTTGTACAGCTTGTTTCATCACCTTTGCGAAGTTGCCGCTCTCTCCGGCTCCCGGAGACGAAGAAGCTGCTTCTTCGCGCAAAGACGATTCTGCCGCTCACAGTGCTCTGCTGTGTGCGCCTTCTGCCGAAAGAGGCCCGGGAGCGGTGCTTAGCTCTGCAGAGCACCATTCCTGCTTCTTTAGCCTCTCTTCTCGTCTACATCTTAGCAAAAAGCTTTTCCACTCTGTCTGGCAAGGAGAAACTGTGCCAGCACAAAAAACATCTCCCATCGTTTTCTAGAGGCTGCACGGAGTTCTGCCGAGTGTTTTGCAAGAAGAGAAAGAAAGTTGTTCAGAACAGCTTGCAATCGAATGTTCAAGTGAATAGAAAAGGCAGGAGAGTGGTCAGTTACTGTTTTCTCTCAGTTGGCAAGCTGCGCACACAATCGCAGTGTTGTACAGCATGTTTCATCACCTTTGCGAAGCTGTCGCTCTCTCCGGCTCCCGGAGACGAAGAAGCTGCTTCTTCGCGCAAAGACGATTCTGCCGCTCACAGTGCTCTGCGGTGTGCGCCTTCTGCCGAAAGAGGTCCGGGAGCGGTGCTTTGCTCTGCAGAGCACCGTACCTTCGTCTTTAGCCTCTCTTCTCGTCTACATCTTAGCAAAAACCTTTTCCACTCTGTCTGGCAAGGAGAAAATTTACCAGCACAGAAAACATATCCCATCGTGTTCTAGAGGCTGCACGCAGGTCTGCCGAGTGTTTTGCAAGAAGAGAAAGAAAGTTGTCCAAAACAGCTTGCAATCGAATGTTCAAGTGAATAGAAAAGGCAGGAGAGTGGTCAGGTACTGTTTTCTCTCAGTTGGCAAGCTGCGCACACAATCGCAGTGTTGTACAGCTTGTTTCATCACCTTTGCGAAGTTGCCGCTCTCTCCGGCTCCCGGAGACGAAGAAGCTGCTTCTTCGCGCAAAGACGATTCTGCCGCTCACAGTGCTCTGCGGTGTGCGCCTTCTGCCGAAAGACGCCCGGGAGCGGTGCTTAGCTCTGCAGAGCACCGTACCTTCGTCTTTAGCCTCTCTTCTCGTCTACATCTTAGCAAAAAGCTTTTCCACTCTGTCTGGCAAGGAGAAACTGTGCCAGCACAAAAAACATCTCCCATCGTGTTCTAGAGGCTGCACGGAGGTCTGCCGAGTGTTTTGCAAGAAGAGAAAGTTGTCCAACACAGCTTGCAATCGAATGTTCATGTGAATAGGAAAGGCAGGAGAGTGGTCAGGTACTGTTTTCTCTCAGTTGGCAAGCTGCGCACACAATCGCAGTGTTGTACAGCTTGTTTCATCACCTTTGCGAAGTTGCCGCTCTCTCCGGCTCCCGGAGACGAAGAAGCTGCTTCTTCGCGCAAAGACGATTCTGCCGCTCACAGTGCTCTGCGGTGTGCGCCTTCTGCCGAAAGACGCCCGGGAGCGGTGCTAAGCTCTGCAGAGCACCGTACCTTCGTCTTTAGCCTCTCTTCTCGTCTACATCTTAGCAAAAAGCTTTTCCACTCTTTCTGGAAGGGAGAAACTGTGCCAGCACAGAAAACATCTCCCATCGTCTTCTAGAGGCTGCACGGAGGTCTGCAGAGTGTTTTGCACGAAGAGAAAGAAAGTTGTCCAAAACAGCTTGCAATCGAATGTTCATGTGAATAGGAAAGGCAGGAGAGTGATCAGGTACTGTTTGCTCTCAGTTGGCAAGCTGCGCACACAATCGCAGTGTTGTACAGCTTGTTTCATCACCTTTGCGAAGTTGCCGCTCTCTCCGGCTCCCGGAGACGAAGAAGCTGCTTCTTCGCCCAAAGACGATTCTGCCGCTCACAGTGCTCTGCGGTGTGCGCCTTCTGCCGAAAGAGGTCCGGGAGCGGTGCTTAGCTCTGCAGAGCACCGTACCTTCGTCTTTAGCCTCTCTTCTCGTCTACATCTTTGCAAAAAGCTTTTCCACTCTGTCTGGCAAGGAGAAAATTTTCCAGCACAGAAAACATATCCCATCTTGTTCTAGAGGCTGCACGCAGGTCTGCCGAGTGTTTTGCAAGAAGAGAAAGAAAGTTGTCCAAAACAGCTTGCAATCGAATGTTCAAGTGAATAGAAAAGGCAGGAGAGTGGTCAGGTACTGTTTTCTCTCAGTTGGCAAGCTGCGCACACAATCGCAGTGTTGTACAGCTTGTTTCATCACCTTTGCGAAGTTGCCGCTCTCTCCGGCTCCCGGAGACGAAGAAGCTGCTTCTTCGCGCAAAGACGATTCTGCCGCTCACAGTGCTCTGCGGTGTGCGCCTTCTGCCCAAAGAGGCCCGGGACCGGTGCTTAGCTCTGCAGAGCACCGTACCTTCGTCTTTAGCCTCTCTTCTCGTCTACATCTTAGCAAAAAGCTTTTCCACTCTGTCTGGCAAGGAGAAACTGTGCCAGCACAAAAAACATCTCCCATCGTGTTCTAGAGGCTGCACGCAGGTCTGCCGAGTGTTTTGCAAGAAGAGAAAGAAAGTTGTCCAAAACAGCTTGCAATCCAATGTTCAAGTGAATAGAAAAGGCAGGAGAGTGGTCAGGTACTGTTTTCTCTCAGTTGGCAAGCTGCGCACACAATCGCAGTGTTGTACAGCATGTTTCATCACCTTTGCGAAGCTGTCGCTCTCTCCGGCTCCCGGAGACGAAGAAGCTGCTTCTTCGCGCAAAGACGATTCTGCCGCTCACAGTGCTCTGCGGTGTGCGCCTTCTGCCGAAAGACGTCCGGGAGCTGTGCTTTGCTCTGCAGAGCACCGTACCTTCGTCTTTAGCCTCTCTTCTCGTCTACATCTTAGCAAAAACCTTTTCCACTCTGTCTGGCAAGGAGAAAATTTTCCAGCACAGAAAACATATCCCATCGTGTTCTAGAGGCTGCACGCAGGTCTGCCGAGTGTTTTGCAAGAAGAGAAAGAAAGTTGTCCAAAACAGCTTGCAATCGAATGTTCAAGTGAATAGAAAAGGCAGGAGAGTGGGCAGGTACTGTTTTCTCTCAGTTGGCAAGCTGCGCACACAATCGCAGTGTTGTACAGCTTGTTTCATCACCTTTCCGAAGTTGCCGCTCTCTCCGGCTCCCGGAGACGAAGAAGCTGCTTCTTCGCGCAAAGACGATTCTGCCGCTCACAGTGCTCTGCGGTGTGCGCCTTCTGCCGAAAGAGGCCCGGGAGCGGTGCTTAGCTCTGCAGAGCACCGTACCTTCGTCTTTAGCCTCTCTTCTCGTCTACATCTTAGCAAAAAGCTTTTCCACTCTGTCTGGCAAGGAGAAACTGTGCCAGCACAAAAAACATCTCCCATCGTGTTCTAGAGGCTGCACGCAGGTCTGCCGAGTGTTTTGCAAGAAGAGAAAGAAAGTTGTCCAAAACAGCTTGCAATCCAAAGTTCAAGTGAATAGAAAAGGCAGGAGAGTGGTCAGGTACTGTTTTCTCTCAGTTGGCAAGCTGCGCACACAATCGCAGTGTTGTGCAGCTTGTTTCATCACCTTTGCGAAGTTGCCGCTCTCTCCGGCTCCCGGAGACGAAGAAGCTGCTTCTTCGCCCAAAGACGATTCTGCCGCTCACAGTGCTCTGCGGTGTGCGCCTTCTGCCGAAAGAGGCCCGGGAGCGGTGCTTAGCTCTGCAGAGCACCGTACCTTCGTCTTTAGCCTCTCTTCTCGTCTACATCTTAGCAAAAAGCTTTTCCACTCTGTCTGGCAAGGAGAAACTGTGCCAGCACAGAAAACATCTCCCATCGTGTTCTAGAGGCTGCATGGAGGTCTGCAGAGTGTTTTGCACGAAGAGAAAGAAAGTTGTCCAAAACAGCTTGCAATCGAATATTCATGTGAATAGGAAAGGCAGGAGAGTGATCAGGTACTGTTTGCTCTCAGTTGGCAAGCTGCGCACACAATCGCAGTGTTGTACAGCTTGTTTCATCACCTTTGCGAAGTTGCCGCTCTCTCCGGCTCCCGGAGACGAAGAAGCTGCTTCTTCGCCCAAAGACGATTCTGCCGCTCACAGTGCTCTGCGGTGTGCGCCTTCTGCCGAAAGAGGCCCGGGAGCGGTGCTTAGCTCTGCAGAGCACCGTACCTTCGTCTTTAGCCTCTCTTCTCGTCTACATCTTAGCAAAAAGCTTTTCCACTCTGTCTGGCAAGGAGAAACTGTGCCAGCACAGAAAACATCTCCCATCGTGTTCTAGAGGCTGCATGGAGGTCTGCAGAGTGTTTTGCACGAAGAGAAAGAAAGTTGTCCAAAACAGCTTGCAATCGAATATTCATGTGAATAGGAAAGGCAGGAGAGTGGTCAGGTACTGTTTGCTCTCAGTTGGCAAGCTGCGCACACAATCGCAGTGTTGTACAGCTTGTTTCATCACCTTTGCGAAGTTGCCGCTCTCTCCGGCTCCCGGAGACGAAGAAGCTGCTTCTTCGCGCAAAGACGATTCTGCCGCTCACAGTGCTCTGCGGTGTGCGCCTTCTGCCGAAAGAGGTCCGGGAGCGGTGCTTAGCTCTGCAGAGCACCGTACCTTCATCTTTAGCCTCTCTTCTCGTCTACATCTTAGCAAAAAGCTTTTCCACTCTTTCTGGCAGGGAGAAACTGTGCCAGCACAAAAAACATCTCCCATCGTGTTCTAGAGGCTGCACGGAGGTCTGCAGAGTGTTTTGCACGAAGAGAAAGAAAGTTGTCCAAAACAGCTTGCAATCGAATGTTCATGTGAATAGGAAAGGCAGGAGAGTGATCAGGTACTGTTTGCTCTCAGTTGGCAAGCTGCGCACACAATCGCAGTGTTGTACAGCTTGTTTCATCACCTTTGCGAAGTTGCCGCTCTCTCCGGCTCCCGGAGACGAAGAAGCTGCTTCTTCGCGCAAAGACGATTCTGCCGCTCACAGTGCTCTGCGGTGTGCGCCTTCTGCCGAAAGAGGTCCGGGAGCGGTGCTTAGCTCTGCAGAGCACCGTACCTTCGTCTTTAGCCTCTCTTCTCGTCTACATCTTAGCAAAAAGCTTTTCCACTCTGTCTGGCAAGAAGAAACTGTGCCAGCACAGAAAACATCTCCCATCGTGTTCTAGAGGCTGCACGGACGTCTGCCGAGTGTTTTGCAAGAAGAGAGAGAAAGTTGTCCAAAACAGCTTGCAATCGAATGTTCATGTGAATAGAAAAGGCAGGAGAGTGGTCAGGTACTGTTTTCTCTCAGTTGGCAAGCTGCGCACACAATCGCAGTGTTGTACAGCTTGTTTCATCACCTTTGCGAAGTTGCCGCTCTCTCCGGCTCCCGGAGACGAAGAAGCTGCTTCTTCGCGCAAAGACGATTCTGCCGCTCACAGTGCTCTGCTGTGTGCGCCTTCTGCCGAAAGAGGCCCGGGAGCGGTGCTTAGCTCTGCAGAGCACCATTCCTGCTTCTTTAGCCTCTCTTCTCGTCTACATCTTAGCAAAAAGCTTTTCCACTCTGTCTGGCAAGGAGAAACTGTGCCAGCACAAAAAACATCTCCCATCGTTTTCTAGAGGCTGCACGGAGTTCTGCCGAGTGTTTTGCAAGAAGAGAAAGAAAGTTGTTCAGAACAGCTTGCAATCGAATGTTCAAGTGAATAGAAAAGGCAGGAGAGTGGTCAGTTACTGTTTTCTCTCAGTTGGCAAGCTGCGCACACAATCGCAGTGTTGTACAGCATGTTTCATCACCTTTGCGAAGCTGTCGCTCTCTCCGGCTCCCGGAGACGAAGAAGCTGCTTCTTCGCGCAAAGACGATTCTGCCGCTCACAGTGCTCTGCGGTGTGCGCCTTCTGCCGAAAGAGGTCCGGGAGCGGTGCTTTGCTCTGCAGAGCACCGTACCTTCGTCTTTAGCCTCTCTTCTCGTCTACATCTTAGCAAAAACCTTTTCCACTCTGTCTGGCAAGGAGAAAATTTACCAGAACAGAAAACATATCCCATCGTGTTCTAGAGGCTGCACGCAGGTCTGCCGAGTGTTTTGCAAGAAGAGAAAGAAAGTTGTCCAAAACAGCTTGCAATCGAATGTTCAAGTGAATAGAAAAGGCAGGAGAGTGGTCAGGTACTGTTTTCTCTCAGTTGGCAAGCTGCGCACACAATCGCAGTGTTGTACAGCTTGTTTCATCACCTTTGCGAAGTTGCCGCTCTCTCCGGCTCCCGGAGACGAAGAAGCTGCTTCTTCGCGCAAAGACGATTCTGCCGCTCACAGTGCTCTGCGGTGTGCGCCTTCTGCCGAAAGACGCCCGGGAGCGGTGCTTAGCTCTGCAGAGCACCGTACCTTCGTCTTTAGCCTCTCTTCTCGTCTACATCTTAGCAAAAAGCTTTTCCACTCTGTCTGGCAAGGAGAAACTGTGCCAGCACAAAAAACATCTCCCATCGTGTTCTAGAGGCTGCACGGAGGTCTGCCGAGTGTTTTGCAAGAAGAGAAAGTTGTCCAACACAGCTTGCAATCGAATGTTCATGTGAATAGGAAAGGCAGGAGAGTGGTCAGGTACTGTTTTCTCTCAGTTGGCAAGCTGCGCACACAATCGCAGTGTTGTACAGCTTGTTTCATCACCTTTGCGAAGTTGCCGCTCTCTCCGGCTCCCGGAGACGAAGAAGCTGCTTCTTCGCGCAAAGACGATTCTGCCGCTCACAGTGCTCTGCGGTGTGCGCCTTCTGCCGAAAGACGCCCGGGAGCGGTGCTAAGCTCTGCAGAGCACCGTACCTTCGTCTTTAGCCTCTCTTCTCGTCTACATCTTAGCAAAAAGCTTTTCCACTCTTTCTGGAAGGGAGAAACTGTGCCAGCACAGAAAACATCTCCCATCGTCTTCTAGAGGCTGCACGGAGGTCTGCAGAGTGTTTTGCACGAAGAGAAAGAAAGTTGTCCAAAACAGCTTGCAATCGAATGTTCATGTGAATAGGAAAGGCAGGAGAGTGATCAGGTACTGTTTGCTCTCAGTTGGCAAGCTGCGCACACAATCGCAGTGTTGTACAGCTTGTTTCATCACCTTTGCGAAGTTGCCGCTCTCTCCGGCTCCCGGAGACGAAGAAGCTGCTTCTTCGCGCAAAGACGATTCTGCCGCTCACAGTGCTCTGCGGTGTGCGCCTTCTGCCGAAAGAGGTCCGGGAGCGGTGCTTAGCTCTGCAGAGCACCGTACCTTCGTCTTTAGCCTCTCTTCTCGTCTACATCTTTGCAAAAAGCTTTTCCACTCTGTCTGGCAAGGAGAAAATTTTCCAGCACAGAAAACATATCCCATCTTGTTCTAGAGGCTGCACGCAGGTCTGCCGAGTGTTTTGCAAGAAGAGAAAGAAAGTTGTCCAAAACAGCTTGCAATCGAATGTTCAAGTGAATAGAAAAGGCAGGAGAGTGGTCAGGTACTGTTTTCTCTCAGTTGGCAAGCTGCGCACACAATCGCAGTGTTGTACAGCTTGTTTCATCACCTTTGCGAAGTTGCCGCTCTCTCCGGCTCCCGGAGACGAAGAAGCTGCTTCTTCGCGCAAAGACGATTCTGCCGCTCACAGTGCTCTGCGGTGTGCGCCTTCTGCCCAAAGAGGCCCGGGACCGGTGCTTAGCTCTGCAGAGCACCGTACCTTCGTCTTTAGCCTCTCTTCTCGTCTACATCTTAGCAAAAAGCTTTTCCACTCTGTCTGGCAAGGAGAAACTGTGCCAGCACAAAAAACATCTCCCATCGTGTTCTAGAGGCTGCACGCAGGTCTGCCGAGTGTTTTGCAAGAAGAGAAAGAAAGTTGTCCAAAACAGCTTGCAATCCAATGTTCAAGTGAATAGAAAAGGCAGGAGGCAGGAGAGTGGTCAGGTACTGTTTTCTCTCAGTTGGCAAGCTGCGCACACAATCGCAGTGTTGTACAGCTTGTTTCATCACCTTTGCGAAGTTGCCGCTCTCTCCGGCTCCCGGAGACGAAGAAGCTGCTTCTTCGCGCAAAGATGATTCTGCCGCTCACAGTGCTCTGCTGTGTGCGCCTTCTGCCGAAAGAGGCCCGGGAGCGGTGCTTAGCTCTGCAGAGCACCGTACCTTCGTCTTTAGCCTCTCTTCTCGTCTACATCTAGCAAAAAGCTTTTCCACTCTTTCTGGCAGGGAGAAACTGTGCCAGCACACAAAACATCTCCCATCGTCTTCTAGAGGCTGCACGGAGGTCTGCAGAGTGTTTTGCACGAAGAGAAAGAAAGTTGTCCAAAACAGCTTGCAATCGAATGTTCATGTGAATAGAAAAGGCAGGAGAGTGATCAGGTACTGTTTGCTCTCAGTTGGCAAGCTGCGCACACAATCGCAGTGTTGTACAGCTTGTTTCATCACCTTTGCGAAGTTGCCGCTCTCTCCGGCTCCCGGAGACGAAGAAGCTGCTTCTTCGCGCAAAGACGATTCTGCCGCTCACAGTGCTCTGCGGTGTGCGCCTTCTGCCGAAAGAGGTCCGGGAGCGGTGCTTAGCTCTGCAGAGCACCGTACCTTCGTCTTTAGCCTCTCTTCTCGTCTACATCTTAGCAAAAAGCTTTTCCACTCTGTCTGCAAGGAGAAACTGTGCCAGCACAGAAAACATCTCCCATCGTGTTCTAGAGGCTGCACGGAGGTCTGCCGAGTGTTTTGCAAGAAGAGAAAGAAAGTTGTCCAAAACAGCTTGCAATCGAATGTTCATGTGAATAGAAAATGCAGGAGAGTGGTCAGGTACTGTTTTCTCTCAGTTGGCAAGCTGCGCACACAATCGCAGTGTTGTACAGCTTGTTTCATCACCTTTGCGAAGTTGCCGCTCTCTCCGGCTCCCGGAGACGAAGAAGCTGCTTCTTCGCGCAAAGACGATTCTGCCGCTCACTGTGTTCTGCAGAGTGTGTCTTCTGCCGAAAGAGGCCCGGGAGCTGTGCTTAGCTCTGCAGAGCACCATACCTGCTTCTTTTAGCCTGTCTTCTCGTCTACATCTTAGCAGAAAGCTTTTCCACTCTGTCTGGCAAGGAGAAACTGTGCCAGCACAAAAAACATCTCCCATCGTGTTCTAGAGGCTGCACGCAGGTCTGCCGAGTGTTTTGCAAGAAGAGAAAGAAAGTTGTTCAAAACGGCTTGCAATCGAATGTTCAAGTGAATAGAAAAGGCAGGAGAGTGGTCAGTTACTGTTTTCTCTCAGTTGGCAAGCTGCGCACACAATCGCAGTGTTGTACAGCATGTTTCATCACCTTTGCGAAGCTGTCGCTCTCTCCGGCTCCCGGAGACGAAGAAGCTGCTTCTTCGCGCAAAGACGATTCTGCCGCTCACAGTGCTCTGCGGTGTGCGCCTTCTGCCGAAAGACGTCCGGGAGCGGTGCTTAGCTCTGCAGAGCACCGTACCTTCGTCTTTAGCCTCTCTTCTCGTCTACATCTTAGCAAAAAGCTTTTCCACTCTGTCTGGCAAGGAGAAAATTTACCAGCACAGAAAACATATCCCATCGTGTTCTAGAGGCTGCACGCAGGTCTGCGAGTGTTTTGCAAGAAGAGAAAGAAAGTTGTCCAAAACAGCTTGCAATCGAATGTTCAAGTGAATAGAAAAGGCAGGAGAGTGGTCAGGTACTGTTTTCTCTCAGTTGGCAAGCTGCGCACACAATCGCAGTGTTGTACAGCTTGTTTCATCACCTTTGCGAAGTTGCCGCTCTCTCCGGCTCCCGGAGACGAAGAAGCTGCTTCTTCGCGCAAAGACGATTCTGCCGCTCACAGTGCTCTGCGGTGTGCGCCTTCTGCCCAAAGAGGCCCGGGACCGGTGCTTAGCTCTGCAGAGAACCGTACCTTCGTCTTTAGCCTCTCTTCTCGTCTACATCTTAGCAAAAAGCTTTTCCACTCTGTCTGGCAAGGAGAAACTGTGCCAGCACAAAAAACATCTCCCATCGTGTTCTAGAGGCTGCACGCAGGTCTGCCGAGTGTTTTGCAAGAAGAGAAAGAAAGTTGTCCAAAACAGCTTGCAATCGAATGTTCATGTGAATACAAAAGGCAGGAGAGTGGTCAGGTATTGTTTTCTCTCAGTTGGCAAGCTGCGCACACAATCGCAGTGTTGTACAGCTTGTTTCATCACCTTTGCGAAGCTGCCGCTCTCTCCGGCTCCCGGAGACGAAGAAGCTGCTTCTTCGCGCAAAGACGATTCTGCCGCTCACAGTGCTCTGCGGTGTGCGCCTTCTGCCGAAAGAGGTCCGGGAGCGGTGCTTAGCTCTGCAGAGCACCGTACCTTCGTCTTTAGCTTCTCTTCTCGTCTACATCTTAGCAAAAAGCTTTTCCACTCTGTCTGGCAAGGAGAAACTGTGCCAGCACAAAAAACATCTCCCATCGTCTTCTAGAGGCTGCAAGGAGGTCTGCCGAGTGTTTTGCAAGAAGAGAAAGAAAGTTGTCCAAAACAGCTTCCAATCGAATGTTCATGTGAATAGAAAAGGCAGGAGAGTGGTCAGGTACTCTTTTCTCTCAGTTGGCAAGCTGCGCACACAATCGCAGTGTTGTACAGCTTGTTTCATCACCTTTGCGAATTTGCCGCTCTCTCCGGCTCCCGGAGACGAAGAAGCTGCTTCTTCGCGCAAAGACAATTCTGCCGCTCACTGTGTTCTGCAGTGTGTGTCTTCTGCCGAAAGAGGCCCGGGAGCTGTGCTTAGCTCTGCAGAGCACCATACCTGCTTCTTTAGTCTCTCTTCTCGTCTACATCTTAGCAAAAAGCTTTTCCACTCTGTCTGGCAAGGAGAAACTGTGCCAGCACAGAAAACATCTCCCATCGTGTTCTAGAGGCTGCACGGAGGTCTGCAGATTGTTTTGCAAGAAGAGAAAGTAAGTTGTTCAAAACAGCTTGCAATCGAATGTTCATGTGAATGGAAAAGGCAGGAGAGTGGTCAGGTACTGTTTTCTCTCAGTTGGTAAGCTGCGCACACAATCGCAGTGTTGTACAGCTTGTTTCATCACCTTTGCGAAGTTGCCGCTCTCTCCGGCTCCCGGAGACGAAGAAGCTGCTTCTTCGCGCAAAGACGATTCTGCCGCTCACAGTGCTCTGCGGTGTGCGCCTTCTGCCGAAAGACGCCGGGAGCGGTGCTTAGCTCTGCAGAGCACTGTACCTTCGTCTTTAGCCTCTCTTCTCGTCTACATCTTAGCAAAAAGCTTTTCCACTCTGTCTGGCAAGGAGAAACTGTGCCAGCACAAAAAACATCTCCCATCGTGTTCTAGAGGCTGCACGGAGGTCTGCCGAGTGTTTTGCAAGAAGAGAAAGAAAGTTGTCCAAAACAGATTGCAATCGAATGTTCATGTGAATAGAAAGGCAGGAGAGTGGTCAGGTACTGTTTTCTCTCACTTGGCACGCTGCGCACACAATCGCAGTGTTGTACAGCTTGTTTCATCACCTTTGCGAAGTTGCCGCTCTCTCCGGCTCCCGGAGACGAAGAAGCTGCTTCTTCGCGCAAAGACGATTCTGCCGCTCACAGTGCTCTGCGGTGTGCGCCTTCTGCCGAAAGAGCCCGGGAGCTGTGCTTAGCTCTGAGAAGTACCATACGTGATTCTTTAGGCTCTCTTCTCGTCTACATCTTAGCAAAAAGCTTTTCCACTCTGTCTGGCAAGGAGAAACTGTGCCAGCACAGAAAACATCTCCCATCGTGTTCTAGAGGCTGCACGCAGGTCTGCCGAGTGTTTTGCAAGAAGAGAAAGAAAGTTGTCCAAAACAGCTTGCAATCGAATGTTCATGTGAATAGAAAAGGCAGGAGAGTGGTCAGTACTGTTTTCTCTCACTTGGCAAGCTGCGCACACAATCGCAGTGTTGTACAGCTTGTTTCATCACCTTTGCGAAGTTGCCGCTCTCTCCGGCTCCCGGAGACGAAGAAGCTGCTTCTTCGCGCAAAGACGATTCTGCCGCTCACAGTGCTCTGCGGTGTGCGCCTTCTGCCGAAAGAGGCCCGGGAGCGGTGCTTAGCTCTGCAGAGCACCGTACCTTCGTCTTTAGCCTCTCTTCTCGTCTACATCTTAGCAAAAAGCTTTTCCACTCTGTCTGGCAAGGAGAAACTGTGCCAGCACAAAAAACATCTCCCATCGTGTTCTAGAGGCTGCACGGAGGTCTGCCGAGTGTTTTGCAAGAAGAGAAAGTTGTCCAAAACAGCTTGCAATCGAATGTTCATGTGAATAGAAAAGGCAGGAGAGTGGTCAGGTACTGTTTTCTCTCACTTGGCAAGCTGCGCACACAATCGCAGTGTTGTACAGCTTGTTTCATCACCTTTGCGAAGTTGCCGCTCTCTCCGGCTCCCGGAGACGAAGAAGCTGCTTCTTCGCGCAAAGACGATTCTGCCGCTCACAGTGCTCTGCGGTGTGCGCCTTCTGCCGAAAGACGCCCGGGAGCGGTGCTTAGCTCTGCAGAGCACCGTACCTTCGTCTTTAGCCTCTCTTCTCGTCTACATCTTAGCAAAAAGCTTTTCCACTCTGTCTGGCAAGGAGAAACTGTGCCAGCACAGAAAACATCTCCCATCGTGTTCTAGAGGCTGCACGGAGGTCTGCAGAGTGTTTTGCAAGAAGAGAAAGAAAGTTGTCCAAAACAGCTGGCAATCGAATGTTCATGTGAATAGAAAATGCAGGAGAGTGGTCAGGTATTGTTTTCTCTCAGTTGGCAAGCTGCGCACACAATCGCAGTGTTGTACAGCTTGTTTCATCACCTTTGCGAAGTTGCCGCTCTCTCCGGCTCCCGGAGACGAAGAAGCTGCTTCTTCGCGCAAAGACGATTCTGCCGCTCACAGTGCTCTGCGGTGTGCGCCTTCTGCCGAAAGAGGTCCGGGAGCGGTGCTTTGCTCTGCAGAGCACCGTACCTTCGTCTTTAGCCTCTCTTCTCGTCTACATCTTAGCAAAAAGCTTTTCCACTCTGTCTGGCAAGGAGAAACTGTGCCAGCACAGAAAACATCTCCCATCGTGTTCTAGAGGCTGCACGGAGGTCTGCCGAGTGTTTTGCAAGAAGAGAAAGAAAGTTGTCCAAAACAGCTTGCAATCGAATGTTCATGTGAATAGAAAAGGCAGGAGAGTGGTCAGGTACTGTTTTCTCTCAGTTGGCAAGCTGCGCACACAATCGCAGTGTTGTACAGCTTGTTTCATCACCTTTGCCAAGTTGCCGCTCTCTCCGGCTCCCGGAGACGAAGAAGCTGCTTCTTCGCGCAAAGACGATTCTGCCGCTCACAGTGCTCTGCGGTGTGCGCCTTCTGCCGAAAGACGCCCGGGAGCGGTGCTTAGCTCTGCAGAGCACCGTACCTTCGTCTTTAGCCTCTCTTCTCGTCTACATCTTAGCAAAAAGCTTTTCCACTCTTTCTGGCAGGGAGAAACTGTGCCAGCACAGAAAACATCTCCCATCGTCTTCTAGAGGCTGCACGGAGGTCTGCCGAGTGTTTTGCAAGAAGAGAAAGAAAGTTGTCCAAAACAGCTTGCAATCGAATGTTCAAGTGAATAGAAAAGGCAGGAGAGTGGTCAGTTACTGTTTTCTCTCAGTTGGCAAGCTGCGCACACAATCGCAGTGTTGTACAGCATGTTTCATCACCTTTGCGAAGCTGTCGATCTCTCCGGCTCCCGGAGACGAAGAAGCTGCTTCTTCGCGCAAAGACGATTCTGCCGCTCACAGTGCTCTGCGGTGTGCGCCTTCTGCCGAAAGACGTCCGGGAGATGTGCTTTGCTCTGCAGAGCACCGTACCTTCGTCTTTAGCCTCTCTTCTCGTCTACATCTTTGCAAAAACCTTTTCCACTCTGTCTGGCAAGGAGAAAATTTTCCAGCACAAAAAACATATCCCATCGTGTCCTAGAGGCTGCACGAAGGTCTGCCGAGTGTTTTGCAAGAAGAGAAAGAAAATTGTCCAAAACAGCTTGCAATCGAATGTTCAAGTGAATAGAAAAGGCAGGAGAGTGGGCAGGTACTGTTTTCTCTCAGTTGGCAAGCTGCGCACACAATCGCAGTGTTGTACAGCTTGTTTCATCACCTTTGCGAAGTTGCCGCTCTCTCCGGCTCCCGGAGACGAAGAAGCTGCTTCTTCGCGCAAAGACGATTCTGCCGCTCACAGTGCTCTGCGGTGTGCGCCTTCTGCCCAAAGAGGCCCGGGACCGGTGCTTAGCTCTGCAGAGCACCGTACCTTCGTCTTTAGCCTCTCTTCTCGTCTACATCTTAGCAAAAAGCTTTTCCACTCTGTCTGGCAAGGAGAAACTGTGCCAGCACAAAAAACATCTCCCATCGTGTTCTAGAGGCTGCACGCAGGTCTGCCGAGTGTTTTGCAAGAAGAGAAAGAAAGTTGTCCAAAACAGCTTGCAATCCAATGATCAAGTGAATAGAAAAGGCAGGAGAGTGGGCAGGTACTGTTTTCTCTCAGTTGGCAAGCTGCGCACACAATCGCAGTGTTGTACAGCTTGTTTCATCACCTTTGCGAAGTTGCCGCTCTCTCCGGCTCCCGGAGACGAAGAAGCTGCTTCTTCGCCCAAAGACGATTCTGCCGCTCACAGTGCTCTGCGGTGTGCGCCTTCTGCCGAAAGAGGCCCGGGAGCGGTGCTTTGCTCTGCAGAGCACCGTACCTTCGTCTTTAGCCTCTCTTCTCGTCTACATCTTAGCAAAAAGCTTTTCCACTCTGTCTGGCAAGGAGAAACTGTGCCAGCACAGAAAACATCTCCCATCGTGTTCTAGAGGCTGCACGGAGGTCCGCCGAGTGTTTTGCAAGAAGAGAGAGAAAGTTGTCCAAAACAGCTTGCAATCGAATGTTCATGTGAATAGAAAAGGCAGGAGAGTGGTCAGGTATTGTTTTCTCTCAGTTGGCAAGCTGCGCACACAATCGCAGTGTTGTACAGCTTGTTTCATCACCTTTGCGAAGCTGCCGCTCTCTCCGGCTCCCGGAGACGAAGAAGCTGCTTCTTCGCGCAAAGACGATTCTGCCGCTCACAGTGCTCTGCGGTGTGCGCCTTCTGCCGAAAGACGCCCGGGAGCGGTGCTTAGCTCTGCAGACCACCGTACCTTCATCTTTAGCCTCTCTTCTCGTCTACATCTTAGCAAAAAGCTTTTCCACTCTTTCTGGCAGGGAGAAACTGTGCCAGCACAAAAAACATCTCCCATCGTGTTCTAGAGTCTGCACGGAGGTCTGCAGAGTGTTTTGCACGAAGAGAAAGAAAGTTGTCCAAAACAGCTTGCAATCGAATGTTCATGTGAATAGGAAAGGCAGGAGAGTGATCAGGTACTGTTTGCTCTCAGTTGGCAAGCTGCGCACACAATCGCAGTGTTGTACAGCTTGTTTCATCACCTTTGCGAAGTTGCCGCTCTCTCCGGCTCCCGGAGACGAAGAAGCTGCTTCTTCGCGCAAAGACGATTCTGCCGCTCACAGTGCTCTGCGGTGTGCGCCTTCTGCCGAAAGACGCCCGGGAGCGGTGCTTAGCTCTGCAGAGCACCGTACCTTCATCTTTAGCCTCTCTTCTCGTCTACATCTTAGCAAAAAGCTTTTCCACTCTTTCTGGCAGGGAGAAACTGTGCCAGCACAAAAAACATCTCCCATGGTGTTCTAGAGGCTGCACGGAGGTCTGCAGAGTGTTTTGCACGAAGAGAAAGAAAGTTGTCCAAAACAGCTTGCAATCGAATGTTCATGTGAATAGGAAAGGCAGGAGAGTGATCAGGTACTGTTTGCTCTCAGTTGGCAAGCTGCGCACACAATCGCAGTGTTGTACAGCTTGTTTCATCACCTTTGCGAAGTTGCCGCTCTCTCCGGCTCCCGGAGACGAAGAAGCTGCTTCTTCGCGCAAAGACGATTCTGCCGCTCACAGTGCTCTGCGGTGTGCGCCTTCTGCCGAAAGAGGTCCGGGAGCGGTGCTTAGCTCTGCAGAGCACCGTACCTTCGTCTTTAGCCTCTCTTCTCGTCTACATCTTAGCAAAAAGCTTTTCCACTCTGTCTGGCAAGGAGAAACTGTGCCAGCACAGAAAACATCTCCCATCGTGTTCTAGAGGCTGCACGGAGGTCTGCCGACTGTTTTGCAAGAAGAGAGAGAAAGTTGTCCAAAACAGCTTGCAATCGAATGTTCATGTGAATAGAAAAGGCAGGAGAGTGGTCAGGTACTGTTTTCTCTCAGTTGGCAAGCTGCGCACACAATCGCAGTGTTGTACAGCTTGTTTCATCACCTTTGCGAAGTTGCCGCTCTCTCCGGCTCCCGGAGACGAAGAAGCTGCTTCTTCGCGCAAAGACGATTCTGCCGCTCACAGTGCTCTGCTGTGTGCGCCTTCTGCCGAAAGAGGCCCGGGAGCGGTGCTTAGCTCTGCAGAGCACCGTACCTTCGTCTTTAGCCTCTCTTCTCGTCTACATCTTAGCAAAAAGCTTTTCCACTCTTTCTGGCAGGGAGAAACTGTGCCAGCACACAAAACATCTCCCATCGTCTTCTAGAGGCTGCACGGAGGTCTGCAGAGTGTTTTGCACGAAGAGAAAGAAAGTTGTCCAAAACAGCTTGCAATCGAATGTTCATGTGAATAGAAAAGGCAGGAGAGTGATCAGGTACTGTTTGCTCTCAGTTGGCAAGCTGCGCACACAATCGCAGTGTTGTACAGCTTGTTTCATCACCTTTGCGAAGTTGCCGCTCTCTCCGGCTCCCGGAGACGAAGAAGCTGCTTCTTCGCGCAAAGACGATTCTGCCGCTCACAGTGCTCTGCGGTGTGCGCCTTCTGCCGAAAGAGGTCCGGGAGCGGTGCTTAGCTCTGCAGAGCACCGTACCTTCGTCTTTAGCCTCTCTTCTCGTCTACATCTTAGCAAAAAGCTTTTCCACTCTGTCTGGCAAGGAGAAACTGTGCCAGCACAGAAAACATCTCCCATCGTGTTCTAGAGGCTGCACGGAGGTCTGCCGAGTGTTTTGCAAGAAGAGAAAGAAAGTTGTCCAAAACAGCTTGCAATCGAATGTTCATGTGAATAGAAAATGCAGGAGAGTAGTCAGGTACTGTTTTCTCTCAGTTGGCAAGCTGCGCACACAATCGCAGTGTTGTACAGCTTGTTTCATCACCTTTGCGAAGTTGCCGCTCTCTCCGGCTCCCGGAGACGAAGAAGCTGCTTCTTCGCGCAAAGACGATTCTGCCGCTCACTGTGTTCTGCAGTGTGTGTCTTCTGCCGAAAGAGGCCCGGGAGCTGTGCTTAGCTCTGCAGAGCACCATACCTGCTTCTTTAGCCTCTCTTCTCGTCTACATCTTAGCAAAAAGCTTTTCCACTCTGTCTGGCAAGGAGAAACTGTGCCAGCACAAAAAACATCTCCCATCGTGTTCTAGAGGCTGCACGCAGGTCTGCCGAGTGTTTTGCAAGAAGAGAAAGAAAGTTGTTCAAAACGGCTTGCAATCGAATGTTCAAGTGAATAGAAAAGGCAGGAGAGTGGTCAGTTACTGTTTTCTCTCAGTTGGCAAGCTGCGCACACAATCGCAGTGTTGTACAGCATGTTTCATCACCTTTGCGAAGCTGTCGCTCTCTCCGGCTCCCGGAGACGAAGAAGCTGCTTCTTCGCGCAAAGACGATTCTGCCGCTCACAGTGCTCTGCGGTGTGCGCCTTCTGCCGAAAGACGTCCGGGAGCGGTGCTTTGCTCTGCAGAGCACCGTACCTTCGTCTTTAGCCTCTCTTCTCGTCTACATCTTAGCAAAAAGCTTTTCCACTCTGTCTGGCAAGGAGAAAATTTACCAGCACAGAAAACATATCCCATCGTGTTCTAGAGGCTGCACGCAGGTCTGCCGAGTGTTTTGCAAGAAGAGAAAGAAAGTTGTCCAAAACAGCTTGCAATCGAATGTTCAAGTGAATAGAAAAGGCAGGAGAGTGGTCAGGTACTGTTTTCTCTCAGTTGGCAAGCTGCGCACACAATCGCAGTGTTGTACAGCTTGTTTCATCACCTTTGCGAAGTTGCCGCTCTCTCCGGCTCCCGGAGACGAAGAAGCTGCTTCTTCGCGCAAAGACGATTCTGCCGCTCACAGTGCTCTGCGGTGTGCGCCTTCTGCCCAAAGAGGCCCGGGACCGGTGCTTAGCTCTGCAGAGAACCGTACCTTCGTCTTTAGCCTCTCTTCTCGTCTACATCTTAGCAAAAAGCTTTTCCACTCTGTCTGGCAAGGAGAAACTGTGCCAGCACAAAAAACATCTCCCATCGTGTTCTAGAGGCTGCACGCAGGTCTGCCGAGTGTTTTGCAAGAAGAGAAAGAAAGTTGTCCAAAACAGCTTGCAATCGAATGTTCATGTGAATACAAAAGGCAGGAGAGTGGTCAGGTATTGTTTTCTCTCAGTTGGCAAGCTGCGCACACAATCGCAGTGTTGTACAGCTTGTTTCATCACCTTTGCGAAGCTGCCGCTCTCTCCGGCTCCCGGAGACGAAGAAGCTGCTTCTTCGCGCAAAGACGATTCTGCCGCTCACAGTGCTCTGCGGTGTGCGCCTTCTGCCGAAAGAGGTCCGGGAGCGGTGCTTAGCTCTGCAGAGCACCGTACCTTCGTCTTTAGCTTCTCTTCTCGTCTACATCTTAGCAAAAAGCTTTTCCACTCTGTCTGGCAAGGAGAAACTGTGCCAGCACAAAAAACATCTCCCATCGTCTTCTAGAGGCTGCAAGGAGGTCTGCCGAGTGTTTTGCAAGAAGAGAAAGAAAGTTGTCCAAAACAGCTTCCAATCGAATGTTCATGTGAATAGAAAAGGCAGGAGAGTGGTCAGGTACTCTTTTCTCTCAGTTGGCAAGCTGCGCACACAATCGCAGTGTTGTACAGCTTGTTTCATCACCTTTGCGAAGTTGCCGCTCTCTCCGGCTCCCGGAGACGAAGAAGCTGCTTCTTCGCGCAAAGACAATTCTGCCGCTCACTGTGTTCTGCAGTGTGTGTCTTCTGCCGAAAGAGGCCCGGGAGCTGTGCTTAGCTCTGCAGAGCACCATACCTGCTTCTTTAGTCTCTCTTCTCGTCTACATCTTAGCAAAAAGCTTTTCCACTCTGTCTGGCAAGGAGAAACTGTGCCAGCACAGAAAACATCTCCCATCGTGTTCTAGAGGCTGCACGGAGGTCTGCAGATTGTTTTGCAAGAAGAGAAAGTAAGTTGTTCAAAACAGCTTGCAATCGAATGTTCATGTGAATGGAAAAGGCAGGAGAGTGGTCAGGTACTGTTTTCTCTCAGTTGGTAAGCTGCGCACACAATCGCAGTGTTGTACAGCTTGTTTCATCACCTTTGCGAAGTTGCCGCTCTCTCCGGCTCCCGGAGACGAAGAAGCTGCTTCTTCGCGCAAAGACGAGTCTGCTGCTCACATTGCTCTGCGGTGTGCGCCTTCTGCCGAAAGACGCCCGGGAGCGGTGCTCAGCTCTGCAGAGCACCGTACCTTCGTCTTTAGCCTCTCTTCTCGTCTATATCTTAGCAAAAAGCTTTTCCACTCTGTCTGGCAAGGAGAAACTGTGCCAGCACAGAAAACATCTCCCATCGTGTTCTAGAGGCTGCACGGAGGTCTGCAGAGTGTTTTGCACGAAGAGAAAGAAAGTTGTCCAAAACAGCTTGCAATCGAATGTTCATGTGAATACAAAAGGCAGGAGAGTGGTCAGGTACTGTTTTCTCTCACTTGGCAAGCTGCGCACACAATCGCAGTGTTGTACAGCTTGTTTCATCACCTTTGCGAAGTTGCCGCTCTCTCCGGCTCCCGGAGACGAAGAAGCTGCTTCTTCGCGCAAAGACGATTCTGCCGCTCACAGTGCTCTGCGGTGTGCGCCTTCTGCCGAAAGACGCCCGGGAGCGGTGCTTAGCTCTGCAGAGCACCGTACCTTCGTCTTTAGCCTCTCTTCTCGTCTACATCTTAGCAAAAAGCTTTTCCACTCTGTCTGGCAAGGAGAAACTGTGCCAGCACAAAAAACATCTCCCATCGTGTTCTAGAGGCTGCACGGAGGTCTGCCGAGTGTTTTGCAAGAAGAGAAAGAAAGTTGTCCAAAACAGATTGCAATCGAATGTTCATGTGAATAGAAAAGGCAGGAGAGTGGTCAGGTACTGTTTTCTCTCACTTGGCACGCTGCGCACACAATCGCAGTGTTGTACAGCTTGTTTCATCACCTTTGCGAAGTTGCCGCTCTCTCCGGCTCCCGGAGACGAAGAAGCTGCTTCTTCGCGCAAAGACGATTCTGCCGCTCACAGTGCTCTGCGGTGTGCGCCTTCTGCCGAAAGAGCCCCGGGAGCTGTGCTTAGCTCTGAGAAGTACCATACGTGCTTGTTTAGCCTCTCTTCTCGTCTACATCTTAGCAAAAAGCTTTTCCACTCTGTCTGGCAAGGAGAAACTGTGCCAGCACAGAAAACATCTCCCATCGTGTTCTAGAGGCTGCACGCAGGTCTGCCGAGTGTTTTGCAAGAAGAGAAAGAAAGTTGTCCAAAACAGCTTGCAATCGAATGTTCATGTGAATAGAAAAGGCAGGAGAGTGGTCAGGTACTGTTTTCTCTCACTTGGCAAGCTGCGCACACAATCGCAGTGTTGTACAGCTTGTTTCATCACCTTTGCGAAGTTGCCGCTCTCTCCGGCTCCCGGAGACGAAGAAGCTGCTTCTTCGCGCAAAGACGATTCTGCCGCTCACAGTGCTCTGCGGTGTGCGCCTTCTGCCGAAAGAGGCCCGGGAGCGGTGCTTAGCTCTGCAGAGCACCGTACCTTCGTCTTTAGCCTCTCTTCTCGTCTACATCTTAGCAAAAAGCTTTTCCACTCTGTCTGGCAAGGAGAAACTGTGCCAGCACAAAAAACATCTCCCATCGTGTTCTAGAGGCTGCACGCAGGTCTGCCGAGTGTTTTGCAAGAAGAGAAAGAAAGTTGTCCAAAACAGCTTGCAATCGAATGTTCATGTGAATAGAAAAGGCAGGAGAGTGGTCAGGTACTGTTTTCTCTCACTTGGCACGCTGCGCACACAATCGCAGTGTTGTACAGCTTGTTTCATCACCTTTGCGAAGTTGCCGCTCTCTCCGGCTCCCGGAGACGAAGAAGCTGCTTCTTCGCGCAAAGACGATTCTGCCGCTCACAGTGCTCTGCGGTGTGCGCCTTCTGCCGAAAGACGCCCGGGAGCGGTGCTTAGCTCTGCAGAGCACCGTACCTTCGTCTTTAGCCTCTCTTCTCGTCTACATCTTAGCAAAAAGCTTTTCCACTCTGTCTGGCAAGGAGAAATTGTGCCAGCACAGAAAACATCTCCCATCGTGTTCTAGAGGCTGCACGGAGGTCTGCCGAGTGTTTTGCAAGAAGAGAAAGAAAGTTGTCCAAAACAGCTTGCAATCGAATGTTCATGTGAATAGAAAAGGCAGGAGAGTGGTCAGGTACTGTTTTCTCTCAGTTGGCAAGCTGCGCACACAATCGCAGTGTTGTACAGCTTGTTTCATCACCTTTGCCAAGTTGCCGCTCTCTCCGGCTCCCGGAGACGAAGAAGCTGCTTCTTCGCGCAAAGACGATTCTGCCGCTCACTGTGTTCTGCAGTGTGTGTCTTCTGCCGAAAGAGGCCCGGGAGCTGTGCTTAGCTCTGCAGAGCACCATACCTGCTTCTTTAGCCTCTCTTCTCGTCTACATCTTAGCAAAAAGCTTTTCCACTCTGTCTGGCAAGGAGAAACTGTGCCAGCACAAAAAACATCTCCCATCGTGTTCTAGAGGCTGCACGGAGGTCTGCCGAGTGTTTTGCAAGAAGAGAAAGAAAGTTGTTCAAAACAGCTTGCAATCGAATGTTCAAGTGAATAGAAAAGGCAGGAGAGTGGTCAGTTACTGTTTTCTCTCAGTTGGCAAGCTGCGCACACAATCGCAGTGTTGTACAGCATGTTTCATCACCTTTGCGAAGCTGTCACTCTCTCCGGCTCCCGGAGACGAAGAAGCTGCTTCTTCGCGCAAAGACGATTCTGCCGCTCACTGTGTTCTGCAGTGTGTGTCTTCTGCCGAAAGAGGCCCGGGAGCTGTGCTTAGCTCTGCAGAGCACCATACCTGCTTCTTTAGCCTCTCTTCTCGTCTACATCTTAGCAAAAAGCTTTTCCACTCTGTCTGGCAAGGAGAAACTGTGCCAGCACAAAAAACATCTCCCATCGTGTTCTAGAGGCTGCACGGAGGTCTGCCGAGTGTTTTGCAAGAAGAGAAAGAAAGTTGTTCAAAACAGCTTGCAATCGAATGTTCAAGTGAATAGAAAAGGCAGGAGAGTGGTCAGTTACTGTTTTCTCTCAGTTGGCAAGCTGCGCACACAATCGCAGTGTTGTACAGCATGTTTCATCACCTTTGCGAAGCTGTCACTCTCTCCGGCTCCCGGAGACGAAGAAGCTGCTTCTTCGCGCAAAGACGATTCTGCCGCTCACAGTGCTCTGCGGTGTGCGCCTTCTGCCGAAAGACGTCCGGGTGCGGTGCTTTGCTCTGCAGAGCACCGTACCTTCGTCTTTAGCCTCTCTTCTCGTCTACATCTTAGCAATAAACTTTTCCACTCTGTCTGGCAAGGAGAAAATTTACCAGCACAGAAAACATATCCCATCGTGTTCTAGAGGCTGCACGCAGGTCTGCCGAGTGTTTTGCAAGAAGAGAAAGAAAGTTGTCCAAAACAGCTTGCAATCGAATGTTCAAGTGAATAGAAAAGGCAGGAGAGTGGTCAGGTACTGTTTTCTCTAAGTTGCCAAGCTGCGCACACAATCGCAGTGTTGTACAGCTTGTTTCATCACCTTTGCGAAGCTGCCGCTCTCTCCGGCTCCCGGAGACGAAGAAGCTGCTTCTTCGCGCAAAGACGATTCTGCCGCTCACAGTGCTCTGCGGTGTGCGCCTTCTGCCCAAAGAGGCCCGGGACCGGTGCTTAGCTCTGCAGAGCACCGTACCTTCGTCTTTAGCCTCTCTTCTCGTCTACATCTTAGCAAAAAGCTTTTCCACTCTGTCTGGCAAGGAGAAACTGTGCCAGCACAAAAAACATCTCCCATCGTGTTCTAGAGGCTGCACGCAGGTCTGCCGAGTGTTTTGCAAGAAGAGAAAGAAAGTTGTCCAAAACAGCTTGCAATCCAATGTTCATGTGAATAGAAAAGGCAGGAGAGTGGTCAGGTACTGTTTTCTCTCAGTTGGCAAGCTGCGCACACAATCGCAGTGTTGTACAGTTTGTTTCATCACCTTTGCCAAGTTGCCGCTCTCTCCGGCTCCCGGAGACGAAGAAGCTGCTTCTTCGCGCAAAGACGATTCTGCCGCTCACAGTGCTCTGCGGTGTGCGCCTTCTGCCGAAAGACGCCCGGGAGCGGTGCTTAGCTCTGCAGAGCACCGTACCTTCGTCTTTAGCCTCTCTTCTCGTCTACATCTTAGCAAAAAGCTTTTCCACTCTGTCTGGCAAGGAGAAACTGTGCCAGCACAGAAAACATCTCCCATCGTGTTCTAGAGGCTGCACGCAGGTCTGCCGAGTGTTTTGCAAGAAGAGAGAGAAAGTTGTCCAAAACAGCTTCCAATCGAATGTTCATGTGAATAGAAAAGGCAGGAGAGTGGTCAGGTACTGTTTTCTCTCAGTTGGCAAGCTGCGCACACAATCGCTGTGTTGTACAGCTTGTTTCATCACCTTTGCGAAGTTGCCGCTCTCTCCGGCTCCCGGAGACGAAGAAGCTGCTTCTTCGCGCAAAGACGATTCTGCCGCTCACTGTGTTCTGCAGTGTGTGTCTTCTGGGAAAGAGGCCCGGGAGCTGTGCTTAGCTCTGCAGAGCACCATACCTGCTTCTTTAGTCTCTCTTCTCGTCTACATCTTAGCAAAAAGCTTTTCCACTCTGTCTGGCAAGGAGAAACTGTGCCAGCACAAAAAACATCTCCCATGGTGTTCTAGAGGCTGCACGGAGGTCTGCAGAGTGTTTTGCAAGAAGAGAAAGTAAGTTGTTCAAAACAGCTTGCAATCGAATGTTCATGTGAATGGAAAAGTCAGGAGAGTGGTCAGGTACTGTTTTCTCTCAGTTGGTAAGCTGCGCACACAATCGCAGTGTTGTAGAGCTTGTTTCATCACCTTTGCGAAGTTGCCGCTCTCTCCGGCTCCCGGAGACGAAGAAGCTGCTTCTTCGCGCAAAGACGAGTCTGCTGCTCACAGTGCTCTGCGGTGTGCGCCTTCTGCCGAAAGACGCCCGGGAGCGGTGCTCAGCTCTGCAGAGCACCGTACCTTCGTCTTTAGCCTCTCTTCTCGTCTACATCTTAGCAAAAAGCTTTTCCACTCTGTCTGGCAAGGAGAAACTGTGCCAGCACAGAAAACATCGCCCATCGTGTTCTAGAGGCTGCACGCAGGTCTGCCGAGTGTTTTGCAAGAAAAGAAAGAAAGTTGTCCAAAACAGCTTGCAATCGAATGTTCATGTGAATACAAAAGGCAGGAGAGTGGTCAGGTACTGTTTTCTCTCACTTGGCAAGCTGCGCACACAATCGCAGTGTTGTACAGCTTGTTTCATCACCTTTGCGAAGTTGCCGCTCTCTCCGGCTCCCGGAGACGAAGAAGCTGCTTCTTCGCGCAAAGACGATTCTGCCGCTCACAGTGCTCTGCGGTGTGCGCCTTCTGCCGAAAGACGCCCGGGAGCGGTGCTTAGCTCTGCAGAGCACCGTACCTTCGTCTTTAGCCTCTCTTCTCGTCTACATCTTAGCAAAAAGCTTTTCCACTCTGTCTGGCAAGGAGAAACTGTGCCAGCACAAAAAACATCTCCCATCGTGTTCTAGAGGCTGCACGGAGGTCTGCCGAGTGTTTTGCAAGAAGAGAAAGAAAGTTGTCCAAAACAGCTTGCAATCGAATGTTCATGTGAATAGAAAAGGCAGGAGAGTGGTCAGGTACTGTTTTCTCTCAGTTGGCACGCTGCGCACACAATCGCAGTGTTGTACAGCTTGTTTCATCACCTTTGCGAAGTTGCCGCTCTCTCCGGCTCCCGGAGACGAAGAAGCTGCTTCTTCGCGCAAAGACGATTCTGCCGCTCACAGTGCTCTGCGGTGTGCGCCTTCTGCCGAAAGAGCCCCGGGAGCTGTGCTTAGCTCTGGGAAGTACCATACGTGCTTCTTTAGCCTCTCTTCTCGTCTACATCTTAGCAAAAAGCTTTTCCACTCTGTCTGGCAAGGAGAAACTGTGCCAGCACAAAAAACATCTCCCATCGTGTTCTAGAGGCTGCACGCAGGTCTGCCGAGTGTTTTGCAAGAAGAGAAAGAAAGTTGTCCAAAACAGCTTGCAATCGAATGTTCATGTGAATAGAAAAGGCAGGAGAGTGGTCAGGTACTGTTTTCTCTCAGTTGGCAAGCTGCGCACACAATCGCAGTGTTGTACAGCTTGTTTCATCACCTTTGCCAAGTTGCCGCTCTCTCCGGCTCCCGGAGACGAAGAAGCTGCTTCTTCGCGCAAAGACGATTCTGCCGCTCACAGTGCTCTGCGGTGTGCGCCTTCTGCCGAAAGACGCCCGGGAGCGGTGCTTAGCTCTGCAGAGCACCGTACCTTCGTCTTTAGCCTCTCTTCTCGTCTACATCTTAGCAAAAAGCTTTTCCACTCTGTCTGGCAAGGAGAAACTGTGCCAGCACAGAAAACATCTCCCATCGTGTTCTAGAGGCTGCACGGAGGTCTGCCGAGTGTTTTGCAAGAAGAGAAAGAAAGTTGTCCAAAACAGCTTGCAATCGAATGTTCATGTGAATAGAAAAGGCAGGAGAGTGGTCAGGTACTGTTTTCTCTCAGTTGGCAAGCTGCGCACACAATCGCAGTGTTGTACAGCTTGTTTCATCACCTTTGCGAAGTTGCCGCTCTCTCCGGCTCCCGGAGACGAAGAAGCTGCTTCTTCGCGCAAAGACGATTCTGCCGCTCACAGTGCTCTGCGGTGTGCGCCTTCTGCCGAAAGACGCCCGGGAGCGGTGCTTAGCTCTGCAGAGCACCGTACCTTCGTCTTTAGCCTCTCTTCTCGTCTACATCTTAGCAAAAAGCTTTTCCACTCTGTCTGGCATGGAGAAACTGTGCCAGCACAGAAAACATCTCCCATCGTGTTCTAGAGGCTGCACGGAGGTCTGCCGAGTGTTTTGCAAGAAGAGAAAGAAAGTTGTCCAAAACAGCTTGCAATCGAATGTTCATGTGAATAGAAAAGGCAGGAGAGTGGTCAGGTACTGTTTTCTCTCAGTTGGCAAGCTGCGCACACAATCGCAGTGTTGTACAGCTTGTTTCATCACCTTTGCCAAGTTGCCGCTCTCTCCGGCTCCCGGAGACGAAGAAGCTGCTTCTTCGCGCAAAGACGATTCTGCCGCTCACAGTGCTCTGCGGTGTGCGCCTTCTGCCGAAAGACGCCCGGGAGCGGTGCTTAGCTCTGCAGAGCACCGTACCTTCGTCTTTAGCCTCTCTTCTCGTCTACATCTTAGCAAAAAGCTTTTCCACTCTTTCTGGCAGGGAGAAACTGTGCCAGCACACAAAACATCTCCCATCGTGTTCTAGAGGCTGCACGGAGGTCTGCCGAGTGTTTTGCAAGAAGAGAAAGAAAGTTGTCCAAAACAGCTTGCAATCGAATGTTCATGTGAATAGGAAAGGCAGGAGAGTGATCAGGTACTGTTTGCTCTCAGTTGGCAAGCTGCGCACACAATCGCAGTGTTGTACAGCTTGTTTCATCACCTTTGCGAAGCTGCCGCTCTCTCCGGCTCCCGGAGACGAAGAAGCTGCTTCTTCGCGCAAAGACGATTCTGCCGCTCACAGTGCTCTGCGGTGTGCGCCTTCTGCCGAAAGACGCCCGGGAGCGGTGCTTAGCTCTGCAGAGCACCGTACCTTCGTCTTTAGCCTCTCTTCTCGTCTACATCTTAGCAAAAAGCTTTTCCACTCTGTCTGGCAAGGAGAAACTGTGCCAGCACAGAAAACATCTCCCATCGTGTTCTAGAGTCTGCACGAAGGTCTGCCGAGTGTTTTGCAACAAGAGAGAGAAAGTTGTCCAAAACAGCTTGCAATCGAATATTCATGTGAATAGAAAAGGCAGGAGAGTGGTCAGGTACTGTTTTCTCTCACTTGGCAAGCTGCGCACACAATCGCAGTGTTGTACAGCTTGTTTCATCACCTTTGCCAAGTTGCCGCTCTCTCCGGCTCCCGGAGACGAAGAAGCTGCTTCTTCGCGCAAAGACGATTCTGCCGCTCACAGTGCTCTGCGGTGTGCGCCTTCTGCCGAAAGAGGCCCGGGAGCGGTGCTTAGCTCTGCAGAGCACCGTACCTTCATCTTTAGCCTCTCTTCTCGTCTACATCTTAGCAAAAAGCTTTTCCACTCTTTCTGGCAGGGAGAAACTGTGCCAGCACACAAAACATCTCCCATCGTGTTCTAGTGGCTGCACGGAGGTCTGCAGAGTGTTTTGCACGAAGAGAAAGAAAGTTGTCCAAAACAGCTTGCAATCGAATGTTCATGTGAATAGGAAAGGCAGGAGAGTGATCAGGTACTGTTTGCTCTCAGTTGGCAAGCTGCGCACACAATCGCAGTGTTGTACAGCTTGTTTCATCACCTTTGCGAAGTTGCTGCTCTCTCCGGCTCCCGGAGACGAAGAAGCTGCTTCTTCGCGCAAAGACGATTCTGCCGCTCACAGTGCTCTGCGGTGTGCGCCTTCTGCCGAAAGAGGTCCGGGAGCGGTGCTTAGCTCTGCAGAGCACCGTACCTTCGTCATTAGCTTCTCTTCTCGTCTACATCTTAGCAAAAAGCTTTTCCACTCTGTCTGGCAAGGAGAAACTGTGCCAGCACAGAAAACATATCCCATCGTGTTCTAGAGGCTGCACGGGGGTCTGCCGAGTGTTTTGCAAGAAGAGAAAGAAAGTTGTCCAAAACCGCTTGCAATCAAATGTTCATGTGAATAGAAAATGCAGGAGAGTGGTCAGGTACTGTTTTCTCTCAGTTGGCAAGCTGCGCACACAATCGCAGTGTTGTACAGCTTTTTTCATCACCTTTGCGAAGTTGCCGCTCTCTCCGGCTCCCGGAGACGAAGAAGCTGCTTCTTCGCGCAAAGACGATTCTGCCGCTCACTGTGTTCTGCAGTGTGTGTCTTCTGCCGAAAGAGGCCCGGGAGCTGTGCTTAGCTCTGCAGAGCACCATACCTGCTTCTTTAGCCTCTCTTCTCGTCTACGTCTTAGCAAAAAGCTTTTCCACTCTGTCTGGCAAGGAGAAACTGTGCCAGCACAAAAAACATCTCCCATCGTGTTCTAGAGGCTGCACGGAGGTCTGCCGAGTGTTTTGCAAGAAGAGAGAGAAAGTTGTTCAAAACAGCTTGCAATCGAATGTTCAAGTGAATAGAAAAGGCACGAGAGTGGTCAGGTACTGTTTTCTCTCAAGTGGCGAGCTGCGCACACAATCGCAGTGTTGTACAGCTTGTTTCATCACCTTTGCGAAGTTGCCGCTCTCTCCGGCTCCCGGAGACGAAGAAGCTGCTTCTTCGCGCAAAGACGATTCTGCCGCTCACAGTGCTCTGCGGTGTGCGCCTTCTGCCGAAAGACGTCCGGGAGCGGTGCTTTGCTCTGCAGAGCACCGTACCTTCGTCTTTAGCCTCTCTTCTCGTCTACATCTTAGCAAAAAGCTTTTCCACTCTGTCTGGCAAGGAGAAAATTTACCAGAACATAAAACATATCCCATCGTGTTCTAGAGGCTGCCCGGAGGTCTGCCAAGTGTTTTGCAAGAAGAGAAAGGAAGTTGTCCAAAACAGCTTGCAATCGAATGTTCATGTGAATAGAAAAGGCAGGAGAGTGGTCAGGTACTGTTTTCTCTCACTTGGCAAGCTGCGCACACAATCGCAGTGTTGTACAGCTTGTTTCATCACCTTTGCGAAGCTGTGGCTCTCTCCGGCTCCCGGAGACGAAGAAGCTGCTTCTTCGCGCAAAGACGATTCTGCCGCTCACAGTGCTCTGCGGTGTGCGCCTTCTGCCCAAAGAGGCCCGGGAGCGGTGCTTAGCTCTGCAGAGCACCGTACCTTCGTCTTTAGCCTCTCTTCTCGTCTACATCTTAGCAAAAAGCTTTTCCACTCTGTCTGGAAAGGAGAAACTGTGCCAGCACAAAAAACATCTCCCATCGTGTTCTAGAGGCTGCACGGAGGTCTGCCGAGTGTTTTGCAAGAAGAGAAAGAAAGTTGTCCAAAACAGCTTGCAATCGAATGTTCATGTGAATAGAAAAGGCAGGAGAGTGGTCAGGTACTGTTTTCTCTCAGTTGGCAAGCTGCGCACACAATCGCAGTGTTGTACAGCTTGTTTCATCACCTTTGCGAAGTTGCCGCTCTCTCCGGCTCCCGGAGACGAAGAAGCTGCTTCTTCGCGCAAAGACGATTCTGCCGCTCACAGTGCTCTGCGGTGTGCGCCTTCTGCCGAAAGACGCCCGGGAGCGGTGCTTAGCTCTGCAGAGCACCGTACCTTCGTCTTTAGCCTCTCTTCTCGTCTACATCTTAGCAAAAAGCTTTTCCACTCTTTCTGGCAGGGAGAAACTGTGCCAGCACAGAAAACATCTCCCATCGTCTTCTAGAGGCTGCACGGAGGTCTGCAGAGTGTTTTGCACGAAGAGAAAGAAAGTTGTCCAAAACAGCTTGCAATCGAATGTTCATGTGAATAGGAAAGGCAGGAGAGTGATCAGGTACAGTTTTCTCTCACTTGGCAAGCTGCGCACACAATCGCAGTGTTGTACAGCTTGTTTCATCACCTTTGCGAAGTTGCCGCTCTCTCCGGCTCCCGGAGACGAAGAAGCTGCTTCTTCGCGCAAAGACGATTCTGCCGCTCACAGTGCTCTGCGGTGTGCGCCTTCTGCCGAAAGACGCCCGGGAGCGGTGCTTAGCTCTGCAGAGCACCGTACCTTCGTCTTTAGCCTCTCTTCTCGTCTACATCTTAGCAAAAAGCTTTTCCACTCTGTCTGGCAAGGAGAAACTGTGCCAGCACAGAAAACATCTCCCATCGTGTTCTAGAGGCTGCACGGAGGTCTGCCGAGTGTTTTGCAAGAAGAGAGAGAAAGTTGTCCAAAACAGCTTGCAATCGAATGTTCATGTGAATAGAAAATGCAGGAGAGTGGTCAGGTACTGTTTTCTCTCAGTTGGCAAGCTGCGCACACAATCGCAGTGTTGTACAGCTTGTTTCATCACCTTTGCGAAGTTGCCGCTCTCTCCGGCTCCCGGAGACGAAGAAGCTGCTTCTTCGCGCAAAGACGATTCTGCCGCTCACAGTGCTCTGCGGTGTGCGCCTTCTGCCCAAAGAGGACCGGGACCGGTGCTTTGCTCTGCAGAGCACCGTACCTTTGTCTTTAGCCTCTCTTCTCGTCTACATCTTAGCAAAAAGCTTTTCCACTCTGTCTGGCAAGGAGAAACTGTGCCAGCACAAAAAACATCTCCCATCGTGTTCTAGAGGCTGCACGGAGGTCTGCCGAGTGTTTTGCAAGAAGAGAGAGAAAGTTGTCCAAAACAGCTTGCAATCGAATGTTCATGTGAATAGAAAAGGCAGGAGAGTGGTCAGGAACTGAATTCTCTCAGTTGGCAAGCTGCGCACACAATCGCAGTGTTGTACAGCTTGTTTCATCACCTTTGCGAAGTTGCCGCTCTCTCCGGCTCCCGGAGACGAAGAAGCTGCTTCTTCGCGCAAAGACGATTCTGCCGCTCACAGTGCTCTGCGGTGTGCGCCTTCTGCCGAAAGACGCCCGGGAGCGGTGCTTAGCTCTGCAGAGCACCGTACCTTCATCTTTAGCCTCTCTTCTCGTCTACATCTTAGCAAAAAGCTTTTCCACTCTGTCTGGCAGGGAGAAACTGTGCCAGCACAAAAATATCTCCCATCGTGTTCTAGAGGCTGCACGGAGGTCTGCAGAGTGTTTTGCACGAAGAGAAAGAAAGTTGTCCAAAACAGCTTGCAATCGAATGTTCATGTGAATAGGAAAGGCAGGAGAGTGATCAGGTACTGTTTGCTCTCAGTTGGCAAGCTGCGCACACAATCGCAGTGTTGTACAGCTTGTTTCATCACCTTTGCGAAGTTGCCGCTCTCTCCGGCTCCCGGAGACGAAGAAGCTGCTTCTTCGCGCAAAGACGATTCTGCCGCTCACAGTGCTCTGCGGTGTGCGCCTTCTGCCGAAAGAGGCCCGGGAGCGGTGCTTAGCTCTGCAGAGCACCGTACCTTCGTCTTTAGCCTCTCTTCTCGTCTACATCCTAGCAAAAAGCTTTTCCACACTTTCTGGCAGGGAGAAACTGTGCCAGCACAGAAAACATCTCCCATCGTGTTCTAGAGGCTGCACGGAGGTCTGCAGAGTGTTTTGCACGAAGAGAGAGAAAGTTGTCCAAAACAGCTTGCAATCGAATGTTCATGTGAATAGAAAAGGCAGGAGAGTGGTCAGGAACTGAATTCTCTCAGTTGGCAAGCTGCGCACACAATCGCAGTGTTGTACAGCTTGTTTCATCACCTTTGCGAAGTTGCCGCTCTCTCCGGCTCCCGGAGACGAAGAAGCTGCTTCTTCGCGCAAAGACGATTCTGCCGCTCACAGTGCTCTGCGGTGTGCGCCTTCTGCCGATAGAGGCCCGGGAGCGGTGCTTAGATCTGCAGAGCACCGTACGTTGGTCTTTAGCCTCTCTTCTCGTCTACATCTTAGCAAAAACCTTTTCCACTCTGTCTGGCAAGGAGAAACTGTGCCAGCACAGAAAACATCTCCCATCGTGTTCTAGAGGCTGCACGGAGGTCTGCCGAGTGTTTTGCAAGAAGAGAGAGAAAGTTGTCCAAAACAGCTTGCAATCGAATGTTCATGTGAATAGAAAAGGCAGGAGAGTGGTCAGGTATTTTTTTCTCTCAGTTGGCAAGCTGCGCACACAATCGCAGTGTTGTACAGCTTGTTTCATCACCTTTGCCAAGTTGCCGCTCTCTCCGGCTCCCGGAGACGAAGAAGCTGCTTCTTCGCGCAAATACGATTCTGCCGCTCACTGTGTTCTGCAGTGTGTGTCTTCTGCCGAAAGAGGCCCGGGAGCTGTGCTTAGCTCTGCAGAGCACCATACCTGCTTCTTTAGCCTCTCTTCTCGTCTACGTCTTAGCAAAAAGCTTTTCCACTCTGTCTGGCAAGGAGAAACTGTGCCAGCACAAAAAACATCTCCCATGGTGTTCTAGAGGCTGCACGGAGGTCTGCCGAGTGTTTTGCAAGAAGAGAGAGAAAGTTGTTCAAAACAGCTTGCAATCGAATATTCAAGTGAATAGAAAAGGCAGGAGAGTGGTCAGGTACTGTTTTCTCTCAAGTGGCGAGCTGCGCACACAATCGCAGTGTTGTACAGCTTGTTTCATCACCTTTGCGAAGTTGCCGCTCTCTCCGGCTCCCGGAGATGAAGAAGCTGCTTCTTCGCGCAAAGACGATTCTGCCGCTCACAGTGCTCTGCGGTGTGCGCCTTCTGCCGAAAGACGTCCGGGAGCGGTGCTTTGCTCTGCAGAGCACCGTACCTTCGTCTTTAGCCTCTCTTCTCGTCTACATCTTAGCAAAAAGCTTTTCCACTCTGTCTGGCAAGGAGAAAATTTACCAGCACATAAAACATATCCCATCGTGTTCTAGAGGCTGTCCGGAGGTCTGCCAAGTGTTTTGCAAGAAGAGAAAGGAAGTTGTCCAAAACAGCTTGCAATCGAATGTTCATGTGAATAGAAAAGGCAGGAGAGTGGTCAGGTACTGTTTTCTCTCACTTGGCAAGCTGCGCACACAATCGCAGTGTTGTACAGCTTGTTTCATCACCTTTGCCAAGTTGTCGCTCTCTCCCGCTCCCGGAGACGAAGAAGCTGCTTCTTCGCGCAAAGACGATTCTGCCGCTCACAGTGCTCTGCGGTGTGCGCCTTCTGCCGAAAGAGGTCCGGGAGTGGTGCTTAGCTCTGCAGAGCACCGTACCTTCGTCTTTAGCCTCTCTTCTCGTCTACATCTTAGCAAAAAGCTTTTCCACTCTGTCTGCCAAGGAGAAACTGTGCCAGCACAGAAAACATCTCCCATCGTGTTCTAGAGGCTGCACGCAGGTCTGCCGAGTGTTTTGCAAGAAGAGAAAGAAAGTTGTCCAAAACAGCTTGCAATCGAATGTTCAAGTGAATAGAAAAGGCAGGAGAGTGGTCAGGTACTGTTTTCTCTCACTTGGCAAGCTGCGCACACAATCGCAGTGTTGTACAGCTTGTTTCATCACCTTTGCGAAGCTGTCGCTCTCTCCGGCTCCCGGAGACGAAGAAGCTGCTTCTTCGCGCAAAGACGATTCTGCCGCTCACAGTGCTCTGCGGTGTGCGCCTTCTGCCGAAAGAGGTCCGGGAGCGGTGCTTAGCTCTGCAGAGCACCATACCTGCTTCTTTGGCCTCTCTTCTGGTCTACATCTTAGCAAAAAGCTTTTCCACTCTTTCTGGCAGGGAGAAACTGTGCCAGCACAAAAAACATCTCCCATCGTGTTCTAGAGGCTGCACGGAGGTCTGCCGAGTGTTTTGCAAGAAGAGAAAGAAAGTTGTCCAAAACAGCTTGCAATCGAATGTTCATGTGAATAGAAAATGCAGGAGAGTGGTCAGGTACTGTTTTCTCTCAGTTGGCAAGCTGCGCACACAATCGCAGTGTTGTACAGCTTGTTTCATCACCTTTGCCAAGTTGCCGCTCTCTCCGGCTCCCGGAGACGAAGAAGCTGCTTCTTCGCGCAAAGACGATTCTGCCGCTCACTGTGTTCTGCAGTGTGTGTCTTCTGCCGAAAGAGGCCCGGGAGCTGTGCTTAGCTCTGCAGAGCACCATACCTGCTTCTTTAGCCTCTCTTCTCGTCTACGTCTTAGCAAAAAGCTTTTCCACTCTGTCTGGCAAGGAGAAACTGTGCCAGCACAAAAAACATCTCCCATGGTGTTCTAGAGGCTGCACGGAGGTCTGCCGAGTGTTTTGCAAGAAGAGAGAGAAAGTTGTTCAAAACAGCATGCAATCGAATGTTCAAGTGAATAGAAAAGGCAGGAGAGTGGTCAGGTACTGTTTTCTCTCAAGTGGCGAGCTGCGCACACAATCGCAGTGTTGTACAGCTTGTTTCATCACCTTTGCGAAGTTGCCGCTCTCTCCGGCTCCCGGAGACGAAGAAGCTGCTTCTTCGCGCAAAGACGATTCTGCCGCTCACAGTGCTCTGCGGTGTGCGCCTTCTGCCGAAAGACGTCCGGGAGCGGTGCTTTGCTCTGCAGAGCACCGTACCTTCGTCTTTAGCCTCTCTTCTCGTCTACATCTTAGCAAAAAGCTTTTCCACTCTGTCTGGCAAGGAGAAAATTTACCAGCACATAAAACATATCCCATCGTGTTCTAGAGGCTGTCCGGAGGTCTGCCAAGTGTTTTGCAAGAAGAGAAAGGAAGTTGTCCAAAACAGCTTGCAATCGAATGTTCATGTGAATAGAAAAGGCAGGAGAGTGGTCAGGTACTGTTTTCTCTCACTTGGCAAGCTGCGCACACAATCGCAGTGTTGTACAGCTTGTTTCATCACCTTTGCCAAGTTGTCGCTCTCTCCCGCTCCCGGAGACGAAGAAGCTGCTTCTTCGCGCAAAGACGATTCTGCCGCTCACAGTGCTCTGCGGTGTGCGCCTTCTGCCGAAAGAGGTCCGGGAGTGGTGCTTAGCTCTGCAGAGCACCGTACCTTCGTCTTTAGCCTCTCTTCTCGTCTACATCTTAGCAAAAAGCTTTTCCACTCTGTCTGCCAAGGAGAAACTGTGCCAGCACAGAAAACATCTCCCATCGTGTTCTAGAGGCTGCACGCAGGTCTGCCGAGTGTTTTGCAAGAAGAGAAAGAAAGTTGTCCAAAACAGCTTGCAATCGAATGTTCAAGTGAATAGAAAAGGCAGGAGAGTGGTCAGGTACTGTTTTCTCTCACTTGGCAAGCTGCGCACACAATCGCAGTGTTGTACAGCTTGTTTCATCACCTTTGCGAAGCTGTCGCTCTCTCCGGCTCCCGGAGACGAAGAAGCTGCTTCTTCGCGCAAAGACGATTCTGCCGCTCACAGTGCTCTGCGGTGTGCGCCTTCTGCCGAAAGACGCCCGGGAGCGGTGCTTAGCTCTGCAGAGCACCATACCTGCTTCTTTGGCCTCTCTTCTGGTCTACATCTTAGCAAAAAGCTTTTCCACTCTGTCTGGCAAGGAGAAACTGTGCCAGCACAGAAAACATCTCCCATCGTGTTCTAGAAGCTGCACGGAGATCTGCCGAGTGTTTTGCAAGAAGAGAAAGAAAGTTGTCCAAAACAGCTTGCAATCGAATGTTCATGTGAATAGAAAAGGCAGGAGAGTGGTCAGGTACTGTTTTCTCTCAGTTGGCAAGCTGCGCACACAATCGCAGTGTTGTACAGCTTGTTTCATCACCTTTGCGAAGCTGTCGCTCTCTCCGGCTCCCGGAGACGAAGAAGCTGCTTCTTCGCACAAAGACGATTCTGCCGCTCACAGTGCTCTGCGGTGTGCGCCTTCTGCCGAATGAGCCCCGGGAGCTGTGCTTAGCTCTGAGAAGTACCATACGTGCTTCTTTAGCCTCTCTTCTCGTCTACATCTTAGCAAAAAGCTTTTCCACTCTGTCTGGCAAGGAGAAACTGTGCCAGCACAGAAAACATCTCCCATCGTGTTCTAGAGGCTGCACGCAGGTCTGCCGAGTGTTTTGCAAGAAGAGAAAGAAAGTTGTCCAAAACAGCTTCCAATCGAATGTTCATGTGAATAGAAAAGGCAGGAGAGTGGTCAGGTACTGTTTTCTCTCAGTTGGCAAGCTGCGCACACAATCGCAGTGTTGTACAGCTTGTTTCATCACCTTTGCGAAGTTGCCGCTCTCTCCGGCTCCCGGAGACGAAGAAGCTGCTTCTTCGCGCAAAGACGATTCTGCCGCTCACTGTGTTCTGCAGTGTGTGTCTTCTGCCGAAAGAGGCCCGGGAGCTGTGCTTAGCTCTGCAGAGCACCATACCTGCTTCTTTAGCCTCTCTTCTCGTCTACGTCTTAGCAAAAAGCTTTTCCACTCTGTCTGGCAAGGAGAAACTGTGCCAGCACAAAAAACATATCCCATGGTGTTCTAGAGGCTGCACGGAGGTCTGCCGAGTGTTTTGCAAGAAGAGAGAGAAAGTTGTTCAAAACAGCTTGCAATCGAATGTTCAAGTGAATAGAAAAGGCAGGAGAGTGGTCAGGTACTGTTTTCTCTCAAGTGGCGAGCTGCGCACACAATCGCAGTGTTGTACAGCTTGTTTCATCACCTTTGCGAAGTTGCCGCTCTCTCCGGCTCCCGGAGACGAAGAAGCTGCTTCTTCGCGCAAAGACGATTCTGCCGCTCACAGTGCTCTGCGGTGTGCGCCTTCTGCCGAAAGACGTCCGGGAGCGGTGCTTTGCTCTGCAGAGCACCGTACCTTCGTCTTTAGCCTCTCTTCTCGTCTACATCTTAGCAAAAAGCTTTTCCACTCTCTCTGGCAAGGAGAAAATTTACCAGCACATAAAACATATCCCATCGTGTTCTAGAGGCTGTCCGGAGGTCTGCCAAGTGTTTTGCAAGAAGAGAAAGGAAGTTGTCCAAAACAGCTTGCAATCGAATGTTCATGTGAATAGAAAAGGCAGGAGAGTGGTCAGGTACTGTTTTCTCTCACTTGGCAAGCTGCGCACACAATCGCAGTGTTGTACAGCTTGTTTCATCACCTTTGCCAAGTTGTCGCTCTCTCCCGCTCCCGGAGACGAAGAAGCTGCTTCTTCGCGCAAAGACGATTCTGCCGCTCACAGTGCTCTGCGGTGTGCGCCTTCTGCCGAAAGAGGTCCGGGAGTGGTGCTTAGCTCTGCAGAGCACCGTACCTTCGTCTTTAGCCTCTCTTCTCGTCTACATCTTAGCAAAATCTTTTCCACTCTGTCTGGCAAGGAGAAACTGTGCCAGCACAGAAAACATCTCCCATCGTGTTCTAGAGGCTGCACGCAGGTCTGCCGAGTGTTTTGCAAGAAGAGAAAGAAAGTTGTCCAAAACAGCTTGCAATCGAATGTTCAAGTGAATAGAAAAGGCAGGAGAGTGGTCAGGTACTGTTTTCTCTCAGTTGGCAAGCTGCGCACACAATCGCAGTGTTGTACAGCTTGTTTCATCACCTTTGCGAAGCTGTCGCTCTCTCCGGCTCCCGGAGACGAAGAAGCTGCTTCTTCGCGCAAAGACGATTCTGCCGCTCACAGTGCTCTGCGGTGTGCGCCTTCTGCCGAAAGAGGTCCGGGAGCGGTGCTTAGATCTGCAGAGCACCATACCTGCTTCTTTGGCCTCTCTTCTCGTCTACATCTTAGCAAAAAGCTTTTCCACTCTGTCTGGCAATGAGAAACTGTGCCAGCACAGAAAACATCTCCCATCGTGTTCTAGAGGCTGCACGGAGGTCTGCCGAGTGTTTTGCAAGAAGAGAAAGAAAGTTGTCCAAAACAGCTTGCAATCGAATGTTCATGTGAATAGAAAATGCAGGAGAGTGGTCAGGTACTGTTTTCTCTCAGTTGGCAAGCTGCGCACACAATCGCAGTGTTGTACAGCTTGTTTCATCACCTTTGCCAAGTTGCCGCTCTCTCCGGCTCCCGGAGACGAAGAAGCTGCTTCTTCGCGCAAAGACGATTCTGCCGCTCACTGTGTTCTGCAGTGTGTGTCTTCTGCCGAAAGAGGCCCGGGAGCTGTGCTTAGCTCTGCAGAGCACCATACCTGCTTCTTTAGCCTCTCTTCTCGTCTACGTCTTAGCAAAAAGCTTTTCCACTCTGTCTGGCAAGGAGAAACTGTGCCAGCACAAAAAACATATCCCATGGTGTTCTAGAGGCTGCACGGAGGTCTGCCGAGTGTTTTGCAAAAAGAGAGAGAAAGTTGTTCAAAACAGCTTGCAATCGAATGTTCAAGTGAATAGAAAAGGCAGGAGAGTGGTCAGGTACTGTTTTCTCTCAAGTGGCGAGCTGCGCACACAATCGCAGTGTTGTACAGCTTGTTTCATCACCTTTGCGAAGTTGCCGCTCTCTCCGGCTCCCGGAGATGAAGAAGCTGCTTCTTCGCGCAAAGACGATTCTGCCGCTCACAGTGCTCTGCGGTGTGCGCCTTCTGCCGAAAGACGTCCGGGAGCGGTGCTTTGCTCTGCAGAGCACCGTACCTTCGTCTTTAGCCTCTCTTCTCGTCTACATCTTAGCAAAAAGCTTTTCCACTCTGTCTGGCAAGGAGAAAATTTACCAGCACATAAAACATATCCCATCGTTTTCTAGAGGCTGTCCGGAGGTCTGCCAAGTGTTTTGCAAGAAGAGAAAGGAAGTTGTCCAAAACAGCTTGCAATCGAATGTTCATGTGAATAGAAAAGGCAGGAGAGTGGTCAGGTACTGTTTTCTCTCACTTGGCAAGCTGCGCACACAATCGCATTGTTGTACAGCTTGTTTCATCACCTTTGCCAAGTTGTCGCTCTCTCCCGCTCCCGGAGACGAAGAAGCTGCTTCTTCGCGCAAAGACGATTCTGCCGCTCACAGTGCTCTGCGGTGTGCGCCTTCTGCCGAAAGAGGTCCGGGAGTGGTGCTTAGCTCTGCAGAGCACCGTACCTTCGTCTTTAGCCTCTCTTCTCGTCTACATCTTAGCAAAAAGCTTTTCCACTCTGTCTGGCATGGAGAAACTGTGCCAGCACAGAAAACATCTCCCATCGTGTTCTAGAGGCTGCACGCAGGTCTGCCGAGTGTTTTGCAAGAAGAGAAAGAAAGTTGTCCAAAACAGCTTGCAATCGAATGTTCAAGTGAATAGAAAATGCAGGAGAGTGGTCAGGTACTGTTTTCTCTCACTTGGCAAGCTGCGCACACAATCGCAGTGTTGTACAGCTTGTTTCATCACCTTTGCGAAGCTGTCGCTCTCTCCGGCTCCCGGAGACGAAGAAGCTGCTTCTTCGCGCAAAGACGATTCTGCCGCTCACAGTGCTCTGCGGTGTGCGCCTTCTGCCGAAAGAGGTCCGGCAGCGGTGCTTAGCTCTGCAGAGCACCATACGTGCTTCTTTGGCCTCTCTTCTGGTCTACATCTTAGCAAAAAGCTTTTCCACTCTGTCTGGCAAGGAGAAACTCTGCCAGCACAGAAAACATCTCCCATCGTGTTCTAGAAGCTGCACGGAGATCTGCCGATTGTTTTGCAAGAAGAGAAGGAAAGTTGTCCAAAACAGCTTGCAATCGAATGTTCATGTGAATAGAAAAGGCAGGAGAGTGGTCAGGTACTGTTTTCTCTCAGTTGGCAAGCTGCGCACACAATCGCAGTGTTGTACAGCTTGTTTCATCACCTTTGAGAAGATGTCGCTCTCTCCGGCTCCCGGAGACGAAGAAGCTGCTTCTTCGCACAAAGACGATTCTGCCGCTCACAGTGCTCTGCGGTGTGCGCCTTCTGCCGAAAGAGCCCCGGGAGCTGTGCTTAGCTCTGAGAAGTACCATACGTGCTTCTTTAGCCTCTCTTCTCGTCTACATCTTAGCAAAAAGCTTTTCCACTCTGTCTGGCAAGGAGAAACTGTGCCAGCACAGAAAACATCTCCCATCGTGTTCTAGAGGCTGCACGCAGGTCTGCCGAGTGTTTTGCAAGAAGAGAAAGAAAGTTGTCCAAAACAGCTTGCAATCGAATGTTCATGTGAATAGAAAAGGCAGGAGAGTGGTCAGGTACTGTTTTCTCTCAGTTGGCAAGCTGCGCACACAATCGCAGTGTTGTACAGCTTGTTTCATCACCTTTGCGAAGTTGCCGCTCTCTCCGGCTCCCGGAGACGAAGAAGCTGCTTCTTCGCGCAAAGACGATTCTGCCGCTCACTGTGTTCTGCAGTGTGTGTCTTCTGCCGAAAGAGGCCCGGGAGCTGTGCTTAGCTCTGCAGAGCACCATACCTGCTTCTTTAGCCTCTCTTCTCGTCTACGTCTTAGCAAAAAGCTTTTCCACTCTGTCTGGCAAGGAGAAACTGTGCCAGCACAAAAAACATCTCCCATGGTGTTCTAGAGGCTGCACGGAGGTCTGCCGAGTGTTTTGCAAGAAGAGAGAGAAAGTTGTTCAAAACAGCTTGCAATCGAATGTTCAAGTGAATAGAAAAGGCAGGAGAGTGGTCAGGTACTGTTTTCTCTCAAGTGGCGAGCTGCGCACACAATCGCAGTGTTGTACAGCTTGTTTCATCACCTTTGCGAAGTTGCCGCTCTCTCCGGCTCCCGGAGACGAAGAAGCTGCTTCTTCGCGCAAAGACGATTCTGCCGCTCACAGTGCTCTGCGGTGTGCGCCTTCTGCCGAAAGAGGTCCGGGAGTGGTGCTTAGCTCTGCAGAGCACCGTACCTTCGTCTTTAGCCTCTCTTCTCGTCTACATTTAGCAAAATCTTTTCCACTCTGTCTGGCAAGGAGAAACAGTGCCACCACAGAAAACATCTCCCATCGTGTTCTAGAGGCTGCACGCAGGTCTGCCGAGTGTTTTGCAAGAAGAGAAAGAAAGTTGTCCAAAACAGCTTGCAATCGAATGTTCAAGTGAATAGAAAAGGCAGGAGAGTGGTCAGGTACTGTTTTCTCTCAGTTGGCAAGCTGCGCACACAATCGCAGTGTTGTACAGCTTGTTTCATCACCTTTGCGAAGCTGTCGCTCTCTCCGGCTCCCGGAGACGAAGAAGCTGCTTCTTCGCGCAAAGACGATTCTGCCGCTCACAGTGCTCTGCGGTGTGCGCCTTCTGCCGAAAGAGGTCCGGGAGCGGTGCTTAGCTCTGAGAAGTACCATACGTGCTTCTTTAGCCTCTCTTCTCGTCTACATCTTAGCAAAAAGCTTTTCCACTCTGTCTGGCAAGGAGAAACTGTGCCAGCACAGAAAACATCTCCCATCGTGTTCTAGAGGCTGCACGCAGGTCTGCCGAGTGTTTTGCAAGAAGAGAAAGAAAGTTGTCCAAAACAGCTTGCAATCGAATGTTCATGTGAATAGAAAAGGCAGGAGAGTGGTCAGGTACTGTTTTCTCTCAGTTGGCAAGCTGCGCACACAATCGCAGTGTTGTACAGCTTGTTTCATCACCTTTGCGAAGTTGCCGCTCTCTCCGGCTCCCGGAGACGAAGAAGCTGCTTCTTCGCGCAAAGACGATTCTGCCGCTCACAGTGCTCTGCGATGTGCGCCTTCTGCCGAAAGACGTCCGGGAGCGGTGCTTAGGTCTGAGAAGCACCATACGTGCTTCTTTAGCCTCTCTTCTCGTCTACATCTTAGCAAAAAGCTTTTCCACTCTGTCTGGCAAGGAGAAACTGTGCCAGCACAGAAAACATCTCCCATCGTGTTCTAGAGGCTGCACGGAGGTCTGCCGAGTGTTTTGCAAGAAGAGAAAGAAAGTTGTCCAAAACAGCTTGCAATCGAATGTTCATGTGAATAGAAAAGGCAGGAGAGTGGTCAGGTACTGTTTTCTCTCAGTTGGCAAGCTGCGCACACAATCGCAGTGTTGTACAGCTTGTTTCATCACCTTTGCCAAGTTGCCGCTCTCTCCGGCTCCCGGAGACGAAGAAGCTGCTTCTTCGCGCAAAGACGATTCTGCCGCTCACAGTGCTCTGCGGTGTGCGCCTTCTGCCGAAAGACATCCGGGAGCGGTGCTTAACTCTGCAGAGCACCGTACCTTCGTCTTTAGCCTCTCTTCTCGTCTACATCTTAGCAAAAAGCTTTTCCACTCTGTCTGGCAAAGAGAAACTGTGCCAGCACAGAAAACATCTCCCATCGTGTTCTAGAGTCTGCACGAAGGTCTGCCGAGTGTTTTGCAAGAAGAGAGAGAAAGTTGTCCAAAACAGCTTGCAATCGAATGTTCATGTGAATAGAAAAGGCAGGAGAGTGGTCAGGTACTGTTTTCTCTCAGTTGGCACGCTGCGCACACAATCGCAGTGTTGTACAGCTTGTTTCATCACCTTTGCGAAGTTGCCGCTCTCTCCGGCTCCCGGAGACGAAGAAGCTGCTTCTTCGCGCAAAGACGATTCTGCCGCTCACAGTGCTCTGCGGTGTGCGCCTTCTGCCGAAAGACGCCCGGGAGCGGTGCTTAGCTCTGCAGAGCACCGTACCTTCGTCTTTAGCCTCTCTTCTCGTCTACATCTTAGCAAAAAGCTTTTCCACTCTTTCTGGCAGGGAGAAACTGTGCCAGCACACAAAACATCTCCCATCGTGTTCTAGAGGCTGCACGGATGTCTGCCGAGTGTTTTGCAAGAAGAGAAAGAAAGTTGTCCAAAACAGCTTCCAATCGAATGTTCATGTGAATAGGAAAGGCAGGAGAGTGATCAGGTACTGTTTGCTCTCAGTTGGCAAGCTGCGCACACAATCGCAGTGTTGTACAGCTTGTTTCATCACCTTTGCGAAGTTGCCGCTCTCTCCGGCTCCCGGAGACGAAGAAGCTGCTTCTTCGCGCAAAGACGATTCTGCCGCTCACAGTGCTCTGCGGTGTGCGCCTTCTGCCGAAAGACGTCCGGGAGCGGTGCTTAGGTCTGAGAAGCACCATACGTGCTTCTTTAGCCTCTCTTCTCGTCTACATCTTAGCAAAAAGCTTTTCCACTCTGTCTGGCATGGAGAAACTGTGCCAGCACAGAAAACATCTCCCATCGTGTTCTAGAGGCTGCACGGAGGTCTGCCGAGTGTTTTGCAAGAAGAGAAAGAAAGTTGTCCAAAACAGCTTGCAATCGAATGTTCATGTGAATAGAAAAGGCAGGAGAGTGGTCAGGTACTGTTTTCTCTCAGTTGGCAGGCTGCGCACACAATCGCAGTGTTGTACAGCTTGTTTCATCACCTTTGCGAAGTTGCCGCTCTCTCCGGCTCCCGGAGACGAAGAAGCTGCTTCTTCGCGCAAAGACGATTCTGCCGCTCACAGTGCTCTGCGGTGTGCGCCTTCTGCCGAAAGACGCCCGGGAGCGGTGCTTAGCTCTGCAGAGCACCGTACCTTCGTCTTTAGCCTCTCTTCTCGTCTACATCTTAGCAAAAAGCTTTTCCACTCTTTCTGGCAGGGAGAAACTGTGCCAGCACACAAAACATCTCCCATCGTGTTCTAGAGGCTGCACGGAGGTCTGCCGAGTGTTTTGCAAGAAGAGAAAGAAAGTTGTCCAAAACAGCTTGCAATCGAATGTTCATGTGAATAGGAAAGGCAGGAGAGTGATCAGGTACTGTTTGCTCTCAGTTGGCAAGCTGCGCACACAATCGCAGTGTTGTACAGCTTGTTTCATCACCTTTGCGAAGTTGCCGCTCTCTCCGGCTCCCGGAGACGAAGAAGCTGCTTCTTCGCGCAAAGACGATTCTGCCGCTCACAGTGCTCTGCGGTGTGCGCCTTCTGCCGAAAGAGGTCCGGGAGCGGTGCTTAGCTCTGCAGAGCACCGTACCTTCGTCTTTAGCCTCTCTTCTCGTCTACATCTTAGCAAAAAGCTTTTCCACTCTGTCTGGCAAGGAGAAACTGTGCCAGCACAGAAAACATCTCCCTGCGTGTTCTAGAGGCTGCACGGAGGTCTGCCGAGTGTTTTGCAAGAAGAGAAAGAAAGTTGTCCAAAACAGCTTGCAATCGAATGTTCATGTGAATAGAAAATGCAGGAGAGTTGTCAGGTACTGTTTTCTCTCAGTTGGCAAGCTGCGCACACAATCGCAGTGTTGTACAGCTTGTTTCATCACCTTTGCGAAGTTGCCGCTCTCTCCGGCTCCCGGAGACGAAGAAGCTGCTTCTTCGCGCAAAGACGATTCTGCCGCTCACTGTGTTCTGCAGTGTGTGTCTTCTGCCGAAAGAGGCCCGGGAGCTGTGCTTAGCTCTGCAGAGCACCATACCTGCTTCTTTAGCCTCTCTTCTCGTCTACATCTTAGCAAAAAGCTTTTCCACTCTGTCTGGCAAGGAGAAACTGTGCCAGCACAAAAAACATCTCCCATGGTGTTCTAGAGGCTGCACGGAGGTCTGCCGAGTGTTTTGCAAGAAGAGAGAGAAAGTTGTTCAAAACAGCTTGCAATCGAATGTTCAAGTGAATAGAAAAGGCAGGAGAGTGGGCAGGTACTGTTTTCTCTCAAGTGGCGAGCTGCGCACACAATCGCAGTGTTGTACAGCTTGTTTCATCACCTTTGCGAAGTTGCCGCTCTCTCCGGCTCCCGGAGACGAAGAAGCTGCTTCTTCGCGCAAAGACGATTCTGCCGCTCACAGTGCTCTGCGGTGTGCGCCTTCTGCCGAAAGATGTCCGGGAGCGGTGCTTTGCTCTGCAGAGCACCGTACCTTCGTCTTTAGCCTCTCTTCTCGTCTACATCTTAGCAAAAAGCTTTTCCACTCTGTCTGGCAAGGAGAAAATTTACCAGCACATAAAACATATCCCATCGTGTTCTAGAGGCTGTCCGGAGGTCTGCCAAGAGTTTTGCAAGAAGAGAAAGGAAGTTGTCCAAAACAGCTTGCAATCGAATGTTCATGTGAATAGAAAAGGCAGGAGAGTGGTCAGGTACTGTTTTCTCTCACTTGGCAAGCTGCGCACACAATCGCAGTGTTGTACAGCTTGTTTCATCACCTTTGCCAAGTTGTCGCTCTCTCCCGCTCCCGGAGACGAAGAAGCTGCTTCTTCGCGCAAAGACGATTCTGCCGCTCACAGTGCTCTGCGGTGTGCGCCTTCTGCCGAAAGACGTCCGGGAGCGGTGCTTTGCTCTGCAGAGCACCGTACCTTCGTCTTTAGCCTCTCTTCTCGTCTACATCTTAGCAAAAACCTTTTCCACTCTGTCTGGCAAGGAGAAAATTTACCAGCACAGAAAACATATCCCATCGTGTTCTAGAGGCTGCACGGAGATCTGCCGAGTGTTTTGCAAGAAGAGAAATAAAGTTGTCCAAAACAGCTTCCAATCGAATGTTCATGTGAATAGGAAAGGCAGGAGAGTGATCAGGTACTGTTTTCTCTCAGTTGGCAAGCTGCGCACACAATCGCAGTGTTGTAGAGCTTGTTTCATCACCTTTGCGAAGTTGCCGCTCTCTCCGGCTCCCGGAGACGAAGAAGCTGCTTCTTCGCGCAAAGACGATTCTGCCGCTCACAGTGCTCTGCGGTGTGCGCCTTCTGCCGAAAGAGGTCCGGGAGCGGTGCTTAGCTCTGCAGAGCACCGTACCTTCGTCTTTAGCCTCTCTTCTCGTCTACATCTTAGCAAAAAGCATTTCCACTCTGTCTGGCAAGGAGAAACTGTGCCAGCACAGAAAACATCTCCCATCGTGTTCTAGAGTCTGCACGGAGGTCTGCCGAGTGTTTTGCAAGAAGAGAAAGAAAGTTGTCCAAAACAGCTTGCAATCGAATGTTCATGTGAATAGAAAAGGCAGGAGAGTGGTCAGGTACTGTTTTCTCTCAGTTGGCAAGCTGCGCACACAATCGCAGTGTTGTACAGCTTGTTTCATCACCTTTGCGAAGTTGCCGCTCTCTCCGGCTCCCGGAGACGAAGAAGCTGCTTCTTCGCGCAAAGACGATTCTGCCGCTCACTGTGTTCTGCAGTGTGTGTCTTCTGCCGAAAGAGGCCCGGGAGCTGTGCTTAGCTCTGCAGAGCACCATACCTGCTTCTTTAGCCTCTCTTCTCGTCTACGTCTTAGCAAAAAGCTTTTCCACTCTGTCTGGCAAGGAGAAACTGTGCCAGCACAAAAAACATCTCCCATGGTGTTCTAGAGGCTGCACGGAGGTCTGCCGAGTGTTTTGCAAGAAGAGAGAGAAAGTTGTTCAAAACAGCTTGCAATCGAATGTTCAAGTGAATAGAAAAGGCAGGAGAGTGGTCAGGTACTGTTTTCTCTCAAGTGGCGAGCTGCGCACACAATCGCAGTGTTGTACAGCTTGTTTCATCACCTTTGCGAAGTTGCCGCTCTCTCCGGCTCCCGGAGACGAAGAAGCTGCTTCTTCGCGCAAAGACGATTCTGCCGCTCACAGTGCTCTGCGGTGTGCGACTTCTGCCGAAAGACGTCCGGGAGCGGTGCTTTGCTCTGCAGAGCACCGTACCTTCGTCTTTAGCCTCTCTTCTCGTCTACATCTTAGCAAAAAGTTTTTCCACTCTGTCTGGCAAGGAGAAAATTTACCAGCACATAAAACATATCCCATCGTGTTCTAGAGGCTGTCCGGAGGTCTGCCAAGTGTTTTGCAAGAAGAGAAAGGAAGTTGTCCAAAACAGCTTGCAATCGAATGTTCATGTGAATAGAAAAGGCAGGAGAGTGGTCAGGTACTGTTTTCTCTCAGTTGGCAAGCTGCGCACACAATCGCAGTGTTGTACAGCTTGTTTCATCACCTTTGCCAAGTTGTCGCTCTCTCCCGCTCCCGGAGACGAAGAAGCTGCTTCTTCGCGCAAAGACGATTCTGCCGCTCACAGTGCTCTGCGTTGTGCGCCTTCTGCCGAAAGAGGTCCGGGAGTGGTGCTTAGCTCTGCAGAGCACCGTACCTTCGTCTTTAGCCTCTCTTCTCGTCTACATTTAGCAAAATCTTTTCCACTCTGTCTGGCAAGGAGAAACTGTGCCAGCACAGAAAACATCTCCCATCGTGTTCTAGAGGCTGCACGCAGGTCTGCCGAGTGTTTTGCAAGAAGAGAAAGAAAGTTGTCCAAAACAGCTTGCAATCGAATGTTCAAGTGAATAGAAAAGGCAGGAGAGTGGTCAGGTACTGTTTTCTCTCAGTTGGCAAGCTGCGCACACAATCGCAGTGTTGTACAGCTTGTTTCATCACCTTTGCGAAGCTGTCGCTCTCTCCGGCTCCCGGAGACGAAGAAGCTGCTTCTTCGCGCAAAGACGATTCTGCCGCTCACAGTGCTCTGCGGTGTGCGCCTTCTGCCGAAAGAGGTCCGGGAGCGGTGCTTAGCTCTGAGAAGTACCATACGTGCTTCTTTAGCCTCTCTTCTCGTCTACATCTTAGCAAAAAGCTTTTCCACTCTGTCTGGCAAGGAGAAACTGTGCCAGCACAGAAAACATCTCCCATCGTGTTCTAGAGGCTGCACGCAGGTCTGCCGAGTGTTTTGCAAGAAGAGAAAGAAAGTTGTCCAAAACAGCTTCCAATCGAATGTTCATGTGAATAGAAAAGGCAGGAGAGTGGTCAGGTACTGTTTTCTCTCAGTTGGCAAGCTGCGCACACAATCGCAGTGTTGTACAGCTTGTTTCATCACCTTTGCGAAGTTGCCGCTCTCTCCGGCTCCCGGAGACGAAGAAGCTGCTTCTTCGCGCAAAGACGATTCTGCCGCTCACAGTGCTCTGCGGTGTGCGCCTTCTGCCGAAAGACGTCCGGGAGCGGTGCTTAGGTCTGAGAAGCACCATACGTGCTTCTTTAGCCTCTCTTCTCGTCTACATCTTAGCAAAAAGCTTTTCCACTCTGTCTGGCAAGGAGAAACTGTGCCAGCACAGAAAACATCTCCCATCGTGTTCTAGAGGCTGCACGGAGGTCTGCCGAGTGTTTTGCAAGAAGAGAAAGAAAGTTGTCCAAAACAGCTTGCAATCGAATGTTCATGTGAATAGAAAAGGCAGGAGAGTGGTCAGGTACTGTTTTCTCTCAGTTGGCAAGCTGCGCACACAATCGCAGTGTTGTACAGCTTGTTTCATCACCTTTGCCAAGTTGCCGCTCTCTCCGGCTCCCGGAGACGAAGAAGCTGCTTCTTCGCGCAAAGACGATTCTGCCGCTCACAGTGCTCTGCGGTGTGCGCCTTCTGCCGAAAGAGGTCCGGGAGCGGTGCTTAGCTCTGCAGAGCACCGTACCTTCGTCTTTAGCCTCTCTTCTCGTCTACATCTTAGCAAAAAGCTTTTCCACTCTGTCTGGCAAAGAGAAACTGTGCCAGCACAGAAAACATATCCCATCGTGTTCTAGAGTCTGCACGCAGGTCTGCCGAGTGTTTTGCAAGAAGAGAGAGAAAGTTGTCCAAAACAGCTTGCAATCGAATGTTCATGTGAATAGAAAAGGCAGGAGAGTGGTCAGGTACTGTTTTCTCTCAGTTGGCACGCTGCGCACACAATCGCAGTGTTGTACAGCTTGTTTCATCACCTTTGCGAAGTTGCCGCTCTCTCCGGCTCCCGGAGACGAAGAAGCTGCTTCTTCGCGCAAAGACGATTCTGCCGCTCACAGTGCTCTGCGGTGTGCGCCTTCTGCCGAAAGACGCCCGGGAGCGGTGCTTAGCTCTGCAGAGCACCGTACCTTCGTCTTTAGCCTCTCTTCTCGTCTACATCTTAGCAAAAAGCTTTTCCACTCTTTCTGGCAGGGAGAAACTGTGCCAGCACACAAAACATCTCCCATCGTGTTCTAGAGGCTGCACGGAGGTCTGCCGAGTGTTTTGCAAGAAGAGAAAGAAAGTTGTCCAAAACAGCTTGCAATCGAATGTTCATGTTTATAGGAAAGGCAGGAGAGTGATCAGGTACTGTTTGCTCTCAGTTGGCAAGCTGCGCACACAATCGCAGTGTTGTACAGCTTGTTTCATCACCTTTGCGAAGTTGCCGCTCTCTCCGGCTCCCGGAGACGAAGAAGCTGCTTCTTCGCGCAAAGACGATTCTGCCGCTCACAGTGCTCTGCGGTGTGCGCCTTCTGCCGAAAGACGTCCGGGAGCGGTGCTTAAGTCTGAGAAGCACCATACGTGCTTCTTTAGCCTCTCTTCTCGTCTACATCTTAGCAAAAAGCTTTTCCACTCTGTCTGGCATGGAGAAACTGTGCCAGCACAGAAAACATCTCCCATCGTGTTCTAGAGGCTGCACGGAGGTCTGCCGAGTGTTTTGCAAGAAGAGAAAGAAAGTTGTCCAAAACAGCTTGCAATCGAATGTTCATGTGAATAGAAAAGGCAGGAGAGTGGTCAGGTACTGTTTTCTCTCAGTTGGCAAGCTGCGCACACAATCGCAGTGTTGTACAGCTTGTTTCATCACCTTTGCCAAGTTGCCGCTCTCTCCGGCTCCCGGAGACGAAGAAGCTGCTTCTTCGCGCAAAGACGATTCTGCCGCTCACAGTGCTCTGCGGTGTGCGCCTTCTGCCGAAAGACGCCCGGGAGCGGTGCTTAGCTCTGCAGAGCACCGTACCTTCGTCTTTAGCCTCTCTTCTCGTCTACATCTTAGCAAAAAGCTTTTCCACTCTTTCTGGCAGGGAGAAACTGTGCCAGCACACAAAACATCTCCCATCGTGTTCTAGAGGCTGCACGGAGGTCTGCCGAGTGTTTTGCAAGAAGAGAAAGAAAGTTGTCCAAAACAGCTTGCAATCGAATGTTCATGTGAATAGGAAAGGCAGGAGAGTGATCAGGTACTGTTTGCTCTCAGTTGGCAAGCTGCGCACACAATCGCAGTGTTGTACAGCTTGTTTCATCACCTTTGCGAAGTTGCCGCTCTCTCCGGCTCCCGGAGACGAAGAAGCTGCTTCTTCGCGCAAAGACGATTCTGCCGCTCACAGTGCTCTGCGGTGTGCGCCTTCTGCCGAAAGAGGTCCGGGAGCGGTGCTTAGCTCTGCAGAGCACCGTACATTCGTCTTTAGCCTCTCTTCTCGTCTACATCTTAGCAAAAAGCTTTTCCACTCTGTCTGGCAAGGAGAAACTGTGCCAGCACAGAAAACATCTCCCTGCGTGTTCTAGAGGCTGCACGGAGGTCTGCCGAGTGTTTTGCAAGAAGAGAAAGAAAGTTGTCCAAAACAGCTTGCAATCGAATGTTCATGTGATAAGAAAAGGCAGGAGAGTTGTCAGGTACTGTTTTCTCTCAGTTGGCAAGCTGCGCACACAATCGCAGTGTTGTACAGCTTGTTTCATCACCTTTGCGAAGTTGCCGCTCTCTCCGGCTCCCGGAGACGAAGAAGCTGCTTCTTCGCGCAAAGACGATTCTGCCGCTCACTGTGTTCTGCAGTGTGTGTCTTCTGCCGAAAGAGGCCCGGGAGCTGTGCTTAGCTCTGCAGAGCACCATACCTGCTTCTTTAGCCTCTCTTCTCGTCTACATCTTAGCAAAAAGCTTTTCCACTCTGTCTGGCAAGGAGAAACTGTGCCAGCACAAAAAACATCTCCCATGGTGTTCTAGAGGCTGCACGGAGGTCTGCCGAGTGTTTTGCAAGAAGAGAGAGAAAGTTGTTCAAAACAGCTTGCAATCGAATGTTCAAGTGAATAGAAAAGGCAGGAGAGTGGGCAGGTACTGTTTTCTCTCAAGTGGCGAGCTGCGCACACAATCGCAGTGTTGTACAGCTTGTTTCATCACCTTTGCGAAGTTGCCGCTCTCTCCGGCTCCCGGAGACGAAGAAGCTGCTTCTTCGCGCAAAGACGATTCTGCCGCTCACAGTGCTCTGCGGTGTGCGCCTTCTGCCGAAAGATGTCCGGGAGCGGTGCTTTGCTCTGCAGAGCACCGTACCTTCGTCTTTAGCCTCTCTTCTCGTCTACATCTTAGCAAAAAGCTTTTCCACTCTGTCTGGCAAGGAGAAAATTTACCAGCACATAAAACATATCCCATCGTGTTCTAGAGGCTGTCCGGAGGTCTGCCAAGTGTTTTGCAAGAAGAGAAAGGAAGTTGTCCAAAACAGCTTGCAATCGAATGTTCATGTGAATAGAAAAGGCAGGAGAGTGGTCAGGTACTGTTTTCTCTCACTTGGCAAGCTGCGCACACAATCGCAGTGTTGTACAGCTTGTTTCATCACCTTTGCCAAGTTGTCGCTCTCTCCCGCTCCCGGAGACGAAGAAGCTGCTTCTTCGCGCAAAGACGATTCTGCCGCTCACAGTGCTCTGCGGTGTGCGCCTTCTGCCGAAAGACGTCCGGGAGTGGTGCTTTGCTCTGCAGAGCACCGTACCTTCGTCTTTAGCCTCTCTTCTCGTCTACATCTTAGCAAAAACCTTTTCCACTCTGTCTGGCAAGGAGAAAATTTACCAGCACAGAAAACATATCCCATCGTGTTCTAGAGGCTGCACGGAGATCTGCCGAGTGTTTTGCAAGAAGAGAAATAAAGTTGTCCAAAACAGCTTCCAATCGAATGTTCATGTGAATAGGAAAGGCAGGAGAGTGATCAGGTACTGTTTTCTCTCAGTTGGCAAGCTGCGCACACAATCGCAGTGTTGTAGAGCTTGTTTCATCACCTTTGCGAAGTTGCCGCTCTCTCCGGCTCCCGGAGACGAAGAAGCTGCTTCTTCGCGCAAAGACGATTCTGCCGCTCACAGTGCTCTGCGGTGTGCGCCTTCTGCCGAAAGAGGTCCGGGAGCGGTGCTTAGCTCTGCAGAGCACCGTACCTTCGTCTTTAGCCTCTCTTCTCGTCTACATCTTAGCAAAAAGCATTTCCACTCTGTCTGGCAAGGAGAAACTGTGCCAGCACAGAAAACATCTCCCATCGTGTTCTAGAGTCTGCACGGAGGTCTGCCGAGTGTTTTGCAAGAAGAGAGAGAAAGTTGTCCAAAACAGCTTGCAATCGAATGTTCATGGGAATAGGAAAGGCAGGAGAGTGATCAGGTACTGTTTGCTCTCAGTTGGCAAGCTGCGCACACAATCGCAGTGTTGTACAGCTTGTTTCATCACCTTTGCGAAGTTGCCGCTCTCTCCGGCTCCCGGAGACGAAGAAGCTGCTTCTTCGCGCAAAGACGATTCTGCCGCTCACAGTGCTCTGCGGTGTGCGCCTTCTGCCGAAAGAGGTCCGGGAGCGGTGCTTAGCTCTGCAGAGCACCGTACCTTCGTCTTTAGCCTCTCTTCTCGTCTACATCTTAGCAAAAAGCTTTTCCACTCTGTCTGGCAAGGAGAAACTGTGCCAGCACAGAAAACATCTCCCATCGTGTTCTAGAGGCTGCACGGAGGTCTGCCGAGTGTTTTGCAAGAAGAGAAAGAAAGTTGTCCAAAACAGCTTGCAATCGAATGTTCATGTGAACAGAAAATGCAGGAGAGTGGTCAGGTACTGTTTTCTCTCAGTTGGCAAGCTGCGCACACAATCGCAGTGTTGTACAGCTTGTTTCATCACCTTTGCGAAGTTGCCGCTCTCTCCGGCTCCCGGAGACGAAGAAGCTGCTTCTTCGCGCAAAGACGATTCTGCCGCTCACAGTGCTCTGCGGTGTGCGCCTTCTGCCGAAAGAGGCCCGGGAGCGGTGCTTAGCTCTGCAGAGCACCGTACCTTCGTCTTTAGCCTCTCTTCTCGTCTACATCTTAGCAAAAAGCTTTTCCACTCTGTCTGGCAAGGAGAAACTGTGCCAGCACAAAAAACATCTCCCATCGTGTTCTAGAGGCTGCACGCAGGTCTGCCGAGTGTTTTGCAAGAAGAGAAAGAAAGTTGTCCAAAACAGCTTGCAATCGAATGTTCAAGTGAATAGAAAAGGCAGGAGAGTGGTCAGGTACTGTTTTCTCTCAGTTGGCAAGCTGCGCACACAATCGCAGTGTTGTACAGCTTGTTTCATCACCTTTGCGAAGTTGCCGCTCTCTCCGGCTCCCGGAGACGAAGAAGCTGCTTCTTCGCGCAAAGACGATTCTGCCGCTCACAGTGCTCTGCGGTGTGCGCCTTCTGCCGAAAGAGCCCCGGGAGCTGTGCTTAGCTCTGAGAAGCACCATACGTGCTTCTTTAGCCTCTCTTCTCGTCTACATCTTAGCAAAAAGCTTTTCCACTCTGTCTGGCAAGGAGAAACTGTGCCAGCACAGAAAGCATCTCCCATCGTGTTCTAGAGGCTGCACGGAGGTCTGCCGAGTGTTTTGCAAGAAGAGAGAGAAAGTTGTCCAAAACAGCTTGCAATCGAATGTTCATGTGAATAGAAAAGGCAGGAGAGTGGTCAGGTACTGTTTTCTCTCAGTTGGCACGCTGCGCACACAATCGCAGTGTTGTACAGCTTGTTTCATCACCTTTGCGAAGTTGCCGCTCTCTCCGGCTCCCGGAGACGAAGAAGCTGCTTCTTCGCGCAAAGACGATTCTGCCGCTCACAGTGCTCTGCGGTGTGCGCCTTCTGCCGAAAGAGGCCCGGGAGCGGTGCTTAGCTCTGCAGAGCACCGTACCTTCGTCTTTAGCCTCTCTTCTCGTCTACATCTTAGCAAAAAGCTTTTCCACTCTTTCTGGCAGGGAGAAACTGTGCCAGCACACAAAACATCTCCCATCGTGTTCTAGAGGCTGCACGGAGGTCTGCCGAGTGTTTTGCAAGAAGAGAAAGAAAGTTGTCCAAAACAGCTTGCAATCGAATGTTCATGTGAATAGAAAATGCAGGAGAGTTGTCAGGTACTGTTTTCTCTCAGTTGGCAAGCTGCGCACACAATCGCAGTGTTGTACAGCTTGTTTCATCACCTTTGCGAAGTTGCCGCTCTCTCCGGCTCCCGGAGACGAAGAAGCTGCTTCTTCGCGCAAAGACGATTCTGCCGCTCACTGTGTTCTGCAGTGTGTGTCTTCTGCCGAAAGAGGCCCGGGAGCTGTGCTTAGCTCTGCAGAGCACCATACCTGCTTCTTTAGCCTCTCTTCTCGTCTACATCTTAGCAAAAAGCTTTTCCACTCTGTCTGGCAAGGAGAAACTGTGCCAGCACAAAAAACATCTCCCATGGTGTTCTAGAGGCTGCACGGAGGTCTGCCGAGTGTTTTGCAAGAAGAGAGAGAAAGTTGTTCAAAACAGCTTGCAATCGAATGTTCAAGTGAATAGAAAAGGCAGGAGAGTGGGCAGGTACTGTTTTCTCTCAAGTGGCGAGCTGCGCACACAATCGCAGTGTTGTACAGCTTGTTTCATCACCTTTGCGAAGTTGCCGCTCTCTCCAGCTCCCGGAGACGAAGAAGCTGCTTCTTCGCGCAAAGACGATTCTGCCGCTCACAGTGCTCTGCGGTGTGCGCCTTCTGCCGAAAGATGTCCGGGAGCGGTGCTTTGCTCTGCAGAGCACCGTACCTTCGTCTTTAGCCTCTCTTCTCGTCTACATCTTAGCAAAAACCTTTTCCACTCTGTCTGGCAAGGAGAAAATTTACCAGCACAGAAAACATATCCCATCGTGTTCTAGAGGCTGCACGGAGATCTGCCGAGTGTTTTGCAAGAAGAGAAATAAAGTTGTCCAAAACAGCTTCCAATCGAATGTTCATGTGAATAGGAAAGGCAGGAGAGTGATCAGGTACTGTTTTCTCTCAGTTGGCAAGCTGCGCACACAATCGCAGTGTTGTAGAGCTTGTTTCATCACCTTTGCGAAGTTGCCGCTCTCTCCGGCTCCCGGAGACGAAGAAGCTGCTTCTTCGCGCAAAGACGATTCTGCCGCTCACAGTGCTCTGCGGTGTGCGCCTTCTGCCGAAAGAGGTCCGGGAGCGGTGCTTAGCTCTGCAGAGCACCGTACCTTCGTCTTTAGCCTCTCTTCTCGTCTACATCTTAGCAAAAAGCATTTCCACTCTGTCTGGCAAGGAGAAACTGTGCCAGCACAGAAAACATCTCCCATCGTGTTCTAGAGTCTGCACGAAGGTCTGCCGAGTGTTTTGCAAGAAGAGAGAGAAAGTTGTCCAAAACAGCTTGCAATCGAATGTTCATGGGAATAGGAAAGGCAGGAGAGTGATCAGGTACTGTTTGCTCTCAGTTGGCAAGCTGCGCACACAATCGCAGTGTTGTACAGCTTGTTTCATCACCTTTGCGAAGTTGCCGCTCTCTCCGGCTCCCGGAGACGAAGAAGCTGCTTCTTCGCGCAAAGACGATTCTGCCGCTCACAGTGCTCTGCGGTGTGCGCCTTCTGCCGAAAGAGGTCCGGGAGCGGTGCTTAGCTCTGCAGAGCACCGTACCTTCGTCTTTAGCCTCTCTTCTCGTCTACATCTTAGCAAAAAGCTTTTCCACTCTGTCTGGCAAGGAGAAACTGTGCCAGCACAGAAAACATCTCCCATCGTGTTCTAGAGGCTGCACGGAGGTCTGCCGAGTGTTTTGCAAGAAGAGAAAGAAAGTTGTCCAAAACAGCTTGCAATCGAATGTTCATGTGAACAGAAAATGCAGGAGAGTGGTCAGGTACTGTTTTCTCTCAGTTGGCAAGCTGCGCACACAATCGCAGTGTTGTACAGCTTGTTTCATCACCTTTGCGAAGTTGCCGCTCTCTCCGGCTCCCGGAGACGAAGAAGCTGCTTCTTCGCGCAAAGACGATTCTGCCGCTCACTGTGTTCTGCAGTGTGTGTCTTCTGCCGAAAGAGGCCCGGGAGCTGTGCTTAGCTCTGCAGAGCACCATACCTGCTTCTTTAGCCTCTCTTCTCGTCTACATCTTAGCAAAAAGCTTTTCCACTCTGTCTGGCAAGGAGAAACTGTGCCAGCACAAAAAACATCTCCCATCGTGTTCTAGAGGCTGCACGGAGGTCTGCCGAGTGTTTTGCAAGAAGAGGAAGAAAGTTGTTCAAAACAGCTTGCAATCGAATGTTCAAGTGAATAGAAAAGGCAGGAGAGTGGTCAGGTACTGTTTTCTCTCAGTTGGCAAGCTGCGCACACAATCGCAGTGTTGTACAGCATGTTTCATCACCTTTGCGAAGCTGTCGCTCTCTCCGGCTCCCGGAGACGAAGAAGCTGCTTCTTCGCGCAAAGACGATTCTGCCGCTCACAGTGCTCTGCGGTGTGCGCCTTCTGCCGAAAGACGTCCGGGAGCGGTGCTTTGCTCTGCAGAGCACCGTACCTTCGTCTTTAGCCTCTCTTCTCGTCTACATCTTAGCAAAAACCTTTTCCACTCTGTCTGGCAAGGAGAAAATTTACCAGAACAGAAAACATATCCCATCGTGTTCTAGAGGCTGCACGCAGGTCTGCCGAGTGTTTTGCAAGAAGAGAAAGAAAGTTGTCCAAAACAGCTTCCAATCGAATGTTCAAGTGAATAGAAAAGGCAGGAGAGTGGTCAGGTACTGTTTTCTCTCAGTTGGCAAGCTGCGCACACAATCGCAGTGTTGTACAGCTTGTTTCATCACCTTTGCGAAGTTGCCGCTCTCTCCGGCTCCCGGAGACGAAGAAGCTGCTTCTTCGCGCAAAGACGATTCTGCCGCTCACAGTGCTCTGCGGTGTGCGCCTTCTGCCGAAAGAGGCCCGGGAGCGGTGCTTAGCTCTGCAGAGCACCGTACCTTCGTCTTTAGCCTCTCTTCTCGTCTACATCTTAGCAAAAAGCTTTTCCACTCTGTCTGGCAAGGAGAAACTGTGCCAGCACAAAAAACATCTCCCATCGTGTTCTAGAGGCTGCACGCAGGTCTGCCGAGTGTTTTGCAAGAAGAGAAAGAAAGTTGTCCAAAACAGCTTGCAATCGAATGTTCAAGTGAATAGAAAAGGCAGGAGAGTGGTCAGGTACTGTTTTCTCTCAGTTGGCAAGCTGCGCACACAATCGCAGTGTTGTACAGCTTGTTTCATCACCTTTGCGAAGTTGCCGCTCTCTCCGGCTCCCGGAGACGAAGAAGCTGCTTCTTCGCGCAAAGACGATTCTGCCGCTCACAGTGCTCTGCGGTGTGCGCCTTCTGCCGAAAGAGCCCCGGGAGCTGTGCTTAGCTCTGAGAAGCACCATACGTGCTTCTTTAGCCTCTCTTCTCGTCTACATCTTAGCAAAAAGCTTTTCCACTCTGTCTGGCAAGGAGAAACTGTGCCAGCACAGAAAGCATCTCCCATCGTGTTCTAGAGGCTGCACGGAGGTCTGCCGAGTGTTTTGCAAGAAGAGAGAGAAAGTTGTCCAAAACAGCTTGCAATCGAATGTTCATGTGAATAGAAAAGGCAGGAGAGTGGTCAGGTACTGTTTTCTCTCAGTTGGCACGCTGCGCACACAATCGCAGTGTTGTACAGCTTGTTTCATCACCTTTGCGAAGTTGCCGCTCTCTCCGGCTCCCGGAGACGAAGAAGCTGCTTCTTCGCGCAAAGACGATTCTGCCGCTCACAGTGCTCTGCGGTGTGCGCCTTCTGCCGAAAGAGGCCCGGGAGCGGTGCTTAGCTCTGCAGAGCACCGTACCTTCGTCTTTAGCCTCTCTTCTCGTCTACATCTTAGCAAAAAGCTTTTCCACTCTTTCTGGCAGGGAGAAACTGTGCCAGCACACAAAACATCTCCCATCGTGTTCTAGAGGCTGCACGGAGGTCTGCCGAGTGGTTTGCAATAAGAGAAAGAAAGTTGTCCAAAACAGCTTGCAATCGAATGTTCATGTGAATAGAAAATGCAGGAGAGTGGTCAGGTACTGTTTTCTCTCAGTTGGCAAGCTGCGCACACAATCGCAGTGTTGTACAGCTTGTTTCATCACCTTTGCGAAGTTGCCGCTCTCTCCGGCTCCCGGAGACGAAGAAGCTGCTTCTTCGCGCAAAGACGATTCTGCCGCTCACTGTGTTCTGCAGTGTGTGTCTTCTGCCGAAAGAGGCCCGGGAGCTGTGCTTAGCTCTGCAGAGCACCATACCTGCTTCTTTAGCCTCTCTTCTCGTCTACATCTTAGCAAAAAGCTTTTCCACTCTGTCTGGCAAGGAGAAACTGTGCCAGCACAAAAAACATCTCCCATGGTGCTCTAGAGGCTGCACGGAGGTCTGCCGAGTGTTTTGCAAGAAGAGAGAGAAAGTTGTTCAAAACAGCTTGCAATCGAATGTTCAAGTGAATAGAAAAGGCAGGAGAGTGGGCAGGTACTGTTTTCTCTCAAGTGGCGAGCTGCGCACACAATCGCAGTGTTGTACAGCTTGTTTCATCACCTTTGCGAAGTTGCCGCTCTCTCCGGCTCCCGGAGACGAAGAAGCTGCTTCTTCGCGCAAAGACGATTCTGCCGCTCACAGTGCTCTGCGGTGTGCGCCTTCTGCCGAAAGATGTCCGGGAGCGGTGCTTTGCTCTGCAGAGCACCGTACCTTCGTCTTTAGCCTCTCTTCTCGTCTACATCTTAGCAAAAAGCTTTTCCACTCTGTCTGGCAAGGAGAAAATTTACCAGCACATAAAACATATCCCATCGTGTTCTAGAGGCTGTCCGGAGGTCTGCCAAGTGTTTTGCAAGAAGAGAAAGGAAGTTGTCCAAAACAGCTTGCAATCGAATGTTCATGTGAATAGAAAAGGCAGGAGAGTGGTCAGGTACTGTTTTCTCTCACTTGGCAAGCTGCGCACACAATCGCAGTGTTGTACAGCTTGTTTCATCACCTTTGCCAAGTTGTCGCTCTCTCCCGCTCCCGGATACGAAGAAGCTGCTTCTTCGCGCAAAGACGATTCTGCCGCTCACAGTGCTCTGCGGTGTGCGCCTTCTGCCGAAAGACGTCCGGGAGCGGTGCTTTGCTCTGCAGAGCACCGTACCTTCGTCTTTAGCCTCTCTTCTCGTCTACATCTTAGCAAAAAGCTTTTCCACTCTGTCTGGCAAGGAGAAAATTTACCAGCACAGAAAACATATCCCATCGTGTTCTAGAGGCTGCACGGAGATCTGCCGAGTGTTTTGCAAGAAGAGAAATAAAGTTGTCCAAAACAGCTTCCAATCGAATGTTCATGTGAATAGGAAAGGCAGGAGAGTGATCAGGTACTGTTTTCTCTCAGTTGGCAAGCTGCGCACACAATCGCATTGTTGTAGAGCTTGTTTCATCACCTTTGCGAAGTTGCCGCTCTCTCCGGCTCCCGGAGACGAAGAAGCTGCTTCTTCGCGCAAAGACGATTCTGCCGCTCACAGTGCTCTGCGGTGTGCGCCTTCTGCCGAAAGAGGTCCGGGAGCGGTGCTTAGCTCTGCAGAGCACCGTACCTTCGTCTTTAGCCTCTCTTCTCGTCTACATCTTAGCAAAAACCTTTTCCACTCTGTCTGGCAAGGAGAAACTGTGCCAGCACAGAAAACATCTCCCATCGTGTTCTAGAGTCTGCACGGAGGTCTGCCGAGTGTTTTGCAAGAAGAGAGAGAAAGTTGTCCAAAACAGCTTGCAATCGAATGTTCATGGGAATAGGAAAGGCAGGAGAGTGATCAGGTACTGTTTGCTCTCAGTTGGCAAGCTGCGCACACAATCGCAGTGTTGTACAGCTTGTTTCATCACCTTTGCGAAGTTGCCGCTCTCTCCGGCTCCCGGAGACGAAGAAGCTGCTTCTTCGCGCAAAGACGATTCTGCCGCTCACAGTGCTCTGCGGTGTGCGCCTTCTGCCGAAAGAGGTCCGGGAGCGGTGCTTAGCTCTGCAGAGCACCGTACCTTCGTCTTTAGCCTCTCTTCTCGTCTACATCTTAGCAAAAAGCTTTTCCACTCTGTCTGGCAAGGAGAAACTGTGCCAGCACAGAAAACATCTCCCATCGTGTTCTAGAGGCTGCACGGAGGTCTGCCGAGTGTTTTGCAAGAAGAGAAAGAAAGTTGTCCAAAACAGCTTGCAATCGAATGTTCATGTGAACAGAAAATGCAGGAGAGTGGTCAGGTACTGTTTTCTCTCAGTTGGCAAGCTGCGCACACAATCGCAGTGTTGTACAGCTTGTTTCATCACCTTTGCGAAGTTGCCGCTCTCTCCGGCTCCCGGAGACAAAGAAGCTGCTTCTTCGCGCAAAGACGATTCTGCCGCTCACTGTGTTCTGCAGTGTGTGTCTTCTGCCGAAAGAGGCCCGGGAGCGGTGATTAGCTCTGCAGAGCACCATACCTGCTTCTTTAGCCTCTCTTCTCGTCTACATCTTAGCAAAAAGCTTTTCCACTCTGTCTGGCAAGGAGAAACTGTGCCAGCACAAAAATCATCTCCCATCGTGTTCTAGAGGCTGCACGGAGGTCTGCCGAGTGTTTTGCAAGAAGAGGAAGAAAGTTGTTCAAAACAGCTTGCAATCGAATGTTCAAGTGAATAGAAAAGGCAGGAGAGTGGTCAGGTACTGTTTTCTCTCAGTTGGCAAGCTGCGCACACAATCGCAGTGTTGTACAGCATGTTTCATCACCTTTGCGAAGCTGTCGCTCTCTCCGGCTCCCGGAGACGAAGAAGCTGCTTCTTCGCGCAAAGACGATTCTGCCGCTCACAGTGCTCTGCGGTGTGCGCCTTCTGCCGAAAGACGTCCGGGAGCGGTGCTTTGCTCTGCAGAGCACCGTACCTTCGTCTTTAGCCTCTCTTCTCGTCTACATCTTAGCAAAAACCTTTTCCACTCTGTCTGGCAAGGAGAAAATTTACCAGCACAGAAAACATATCCCATCGTGTTCTAGAGGCTGCACGCAGGTCTGCCGAGTGTTTTGCAAGAAGAGAAAGAAAGTTGTCCAAAACAGCTTCCAATCGAATGTTCAAGTGAATAGAAAAGGCAGGAGAGTGGTCAGGTACTGTTTTCTCTCACTTGGCAAGCTGCGCACACAATCGCAGTGTTGTACAGCTTGTTTCATCACCTTTGCGAAGTTGCCGCTCTCTCCGGCTCCCGGAGACGAAGAAGCTGCTTCTTCGCGCAAAGACGATTCTGCCGCTCACAGTGCTCTGCGGTGTGCGCCTTCTGCCGAAAGAGGCCCGGGAGCGGTGCTTAGCTCTGCAGAGCACCGTACCTTCGTCTTTAGCCTCTCTTCTCGTCTACATCTTAGCAAAAAGCTTTTCCACTCTGTCTGGCAAGGAGAAACTGTGCCAGCACAAAAAACATCTCCCATCGTGTTCTAGAGGCTGCACGCAGGTCTGCCGAGTGTTTTGCAAGAAGAGAAAGAAAGTTGTCCAAAACAGCTTGCAATCGAATGTTCAAGTGAATAGAAAAGGCAGGAGAGTGGTCAGGTACTGTTTTCTCTCAGTTGGCAAGCTGCGCACACAATCGCAGTGTTGTACAGCTTGTTTCATCACCTTTGCGAAGTTGCCGCTCTCTCCGGCTCCCGGAGACGAAGAAGCTGCTTCTTCGCGCAAAGACGATTCTGCCGCTCACAGTGCTCTGCGGTGTGCGCCTTCTGCCGAAAGAGCCCCGGGAGCTGTGCTTAGCTCTGAGAAGCACCATACGTGCTTCTTTAGCCTCTCTTCTCGTCTACATCTTAGCAAAAAGCTTTTCCACTCTGTCTGGCAAGGAGAAACTGTGCCAGCACAGAAAGCATCTCCCATCGTGTTCTAGAGGCTGCACGGAGGTCTGCCGAGTGTTTTGCAAGAAGAGAGAGAAAGTTGTCCAAAACAGCTTGCAATCGAATGTTCATGTGAATAGAAAAGGCAGGAGAGTGGTCAGGTACTGTTTTCTCTCAGTTGGCACGCTGCGCACACAATCGCAGTGTTGTACAGCTTGTTTCATCACCTTTGCGAAGTTGCCGCTCTCTCCGGCTCCCGGAGACGAAGAAGCTGCTTCTTCGCGCAAAGACGATTCTGCCGCTCACAGTGCTCTGCGGTGTGCGCCTTCTGCCGAAAGAGGCCCGGGAGCGGTGCTTAGCTCTGCAGAGCACCGTACCTTCGTCTTTAGCCTCTCTTCTCGTCTACATCTTAGCAAAAAGCTTTTCCACTCTTTCTGGCAGGGAGAAACTGTGCCAGCACACAAAACATCTCCCATCGTGTTCTAGAGGCTGCACGGAGGTCTGCCGAGTGTTTTGCAAGAAGAGAGAGAAAGTTGTCCAAAACAGCTTGCAATCGAATGTTCATGTGAATAGGAAAGGCAGGAGAGTGATCAGGTACTGTTTGCTCTCAGTTGGCAAGCTGCGCACACAATCGCAGTGTTGTACAGCTTGTTTCATCACCTTTGCGAAGTTGCCGCTCTCTCCGGCTCCCGGAGACGAAGAAGCTGCTTCTTCGCGCAAAGACGATTCTGCCGCTCACAGTGCTCTGCGGTGTGCGCCTTCTGCCGAAAGAGGTCCGGGAGCGGTGCTTAGGTCTGCAGAGCACCGTACCTTCGTCTTTAGCCTCTCTTCTCGTCTACATCTTAGCAAAAAGCTTTTCCACTCTGTCTGGCAAGGAGAAACTGTGCCAGCACAGAAAACATCTCCCATCGTGTTCTAGAGGCTGCACGCAGGTCTGCCTAGTGTTTTGCAAGAAGAGAAAGAAAGTTGTCCAAAACAGCTTCCAATCGAATGTTCATGTGAATAGAAAATGCAGGAGAGTGGTCAGGTACTGTTTTCTCTCAGTTGGCAAGCTGCGCACACAATCGCAGTGTTGTACAGCTTGTTTCATCACCTTTGCGAAGTTGCCGCTCTCTCCGGCTCCCGGAGACGAAGAAGCTGCTTCTTCGCGCAAAGACGATTCTGCCGCTCACAGTGCTCTGCGGTGTGCGCCTTCTGCCGAAAGACGTCCGGGAGCGGTGCTTTGCTCTGCAGAGCACCGTACCTTCGTCTTTAGCCTCTCTTCTCGTCTACATCTTAGCAAAAAGCTTTTCCACTCTGTCTGGCAAGGAGAAAATTTACCAGCACATAAAACATATCCCATCGTGTTCTAGAGGCTGTCCGGAGGTCTGCCAAGTGTTTTGCAAGAAGAGAAAGGAAGTTGTCCAAAACAGCTTGCAATCGAATATTCATGTGAATAGAAAAGGCAGGAGAGTGGTCAGGTACTGTTTTCTCTCACTTGGCAAGCTGCGCACACAATCGCAGTGTTGTACAGCTTGTTTCATCACCTTTGCCAAGTTGCCGCTCTCTCCGGCTCCCGGAGACGAAGAAGCTGCTTCTTCGCGCAAAGACGATTCTGCCGCTCACAGTGCTCTGCGGTGTGCGCCTTCTGCCGAAAGAGGTCCGGGAGTGGTGCTTAGCTCTGCAGAGCACCGTACCTTCGTCTTTAGCCTCTCTTCTCGTCTACATCTTAGCAAAAAGCTTTTCCACTCTGTCTGGCAAGGAGAAACTGTGCCAGCACAGAAAACATCTCCCATCGTGTTCTAGAGGCTGCACGGAGGTCTGCCGAGTGTTTTGCAAGAAGAGAAAGGAAGTTGTCCAAAACAGCTTGCAATCGAATGTTCAAGTGAATAGAAAAGGCAGGAGAGTGGTCAGGTACTGTTTTCTCTCAGTTGGCAAGCTGCGCACACAATCGCAGTGTTGTATAGCTTGTTTCATCACCTTTGCGAAGCTGTCGCTCTCTCCGGCTCCCGGAGACGAAGAAGCTGCTTCTTCGCGCAAAGACGATTCTGCCGCTCACAGTGCTCTGCGGTGTGCGCCTTCTGCCGAAAGAGGTCCGGGAGCGGTGCTTAGCTCTGCAGAGCACCATACCGGCTTCTTTGGCCTCTCTTCTCGTCTACATCTTATCAAAAAGCTTTTCCACTCTGTCTGGCAAGGAGAAACTGTGCCAGCACAGAAAACATCTCCCATCGTGTTCTAGAGGCTGCACGGAGATCTGCCGAGTGTTTTGCAAGAAGAGAAAGAAAGTTATCCAAAACAGCTTGCAATCGAATGTTCATGTGAATAGAAAAGGCAGGAGAGTGGTCAGGTACTGTTTTCTCTCAGTTGGCAAGCTGCGCACACAATCGCAGTGTTGTACAGCTTGTTTCATCACCTTTGCGAAGCTGTCGCTCTCTCCGGCTCCCGGAGACGAAGAAGCTGCTTCTTCGCACAAAGACGATTCTGCCGCTCACAGTGCCCTGCGGTGTGCGCCTTCTGCCGAAAGACGTCCGGGAGCGGTGCTTTGCTCTGCAGAGCACCGTACCTTCGTCTTTAGCCTCTCTTCTCGTCTACATCTTAGCAAAAAGCTTTTCCACTCTGTCTGGCAAGGAGAAACTGTGCCAGCACAGAAAACATCTCCCATCGTGTTCTAGAGGCTGCACGGAGGTCTGCCGAGTGTTTTGCAAGAAAAGAAAGAAAGTTGCCCAAAACAGCTTCCAATCGAATGTTCATGTGAATAGAAAAGGCAGGAGAGTGGTCAGGTAGTGTTTGCTCTCAGTTGGCAAGCTGCGCACACAATCGCAGTGTTGTACAGCTTGTTTCATCACCTTTGCGAAGTTGCCGCTCTCTCCGGCTCCCGGAGACGAAGAAGCTGCTTCTTCGCGCAAAGACGATTCTGCCGCTCACAGTGCTCTGCGGTTTGCGCCTTCTGCCGAAAGACGCCCGGGAGCGGTGCTTAGCTCTGCAGAGCACCGTACCTTCGTCTTTAGCCTCTCTTCTCGTCTACATCTTAGCAAAAAGCTTTTCCACTCTGTCTGGCAAGGAGAAACTGTGCCAGCACAAAAAACATCTCCCATGGTGTTCTAGAGGCTGCACGGAGGTCTGCCGAGTGTTTTGCAAGAAGAGAAAGAAAGTTGTCCAAAACAGCTTGCAATCGAATGTTCATGTGAATAGAAAAGGCAGGAGAGTGGTCAGGTACTGTTTTCTCTCAGTTGGCAAGCTGCGCACACAATCGCAGTGTTGTACAGCTTGTTTCATCACCTTTGCGAAGTTGCCGCTCTCTCCGGCTCCCGGAGACGAAGAAGCTGCTTCTTCGCGCAAAGACGATTCTGCCGCTCACAGTGCTCTGCGGTGTGCGCCTTCTGCCGAAAGAGGTCCGGGAGCGGTGCTTAGCTCTGCAGAGCACCGTACCTTCGTCTTTAGCCTCTCTTCTCGTCTACATCTTAGCAAAAAGCTTTTCCACTCTGTCTGGCAAGGAGAAACTGTGCCAGCACAGAAAACATCTCCCATCGTGTTCTAGAGGCTGCACGCAGGTCTGCCGAGTGTTTTGCAAGAAGAGAAAGAAAGTTGTCCAAAACAGCTTGCAATCGAATGTTCATGTGATAAGAAAAGGCAGGAGAGTGGTCAGGTACTGTTTTCTCTCAGTTGGCAAGCTGCGCACACAATCGCAGTGTTGTACAGCTTGTTTCATCACCTTTGCGAAGTTGCCGCTCTCTCCGGCTCCCGGAGACGAAGAAGCTGCTTCTTCGCGCAAAGACGATTCTGCCGCTCACAGTGCTCTGCGGTGTGCGCCTTCTGCCGAAAGACGCCCGGGAGCGGTGCTTAGCTCTGCAGAGCACCGTACCTTCGTCTTTAGCCTCTCTTCTCGTCTACATCTTAGCAAAAAGCTTTTCCACTCTGTCTGGCAAGGAGAAACTGTGCCAGCACAGAAAACATCTCCCATCGTGTTCTAGAGTCTGCACGGAGGTCTGCCGAGTGTTTTGCAAGAAGAGAGAGAAAGTTGTCCAAAACAGCTTGCAATCGAATGTTCATGTGAATAGAAAAGGCAGGAGAGTGGTCAGGTACTGTTTTCTCTCAGTTGGCAAGCTGCGCACACAATCGCAGTGTTGTACAGCTTGTTTCATCACCTTTGCGAAGTTGCCGCTCTCTCCGGCTCCCGGAGACGAAGAAGCTGCTTCTTCGCGCAAAGACGATTCTGCCGCTCACAGTGCTCTGCGGTGTGCGCCTTCTGCCGAAAGAGGCCCGGGAGCGGTGCTTAGCTCTGCAGAGCACCGTACCTTCGTCTTTAGCCTCTCTTCTCGTCTACATCTTAGCAAAAAGCTTTTCCACTCTTTCTGGCAGGGAGAAACTGTGCCAGCACAGAAAACATATCCCATCGTCTTCTAGAGGCTGCACGCAGGTCTGCAGAGTGTTTTGCACGAAGAGAAAGAAAGTTGTCCAAAACAGCTTGCAATCGAATGTTCATGGGAATAGGAAAGGCAGGAGAGTGATCAGGTACTGTTTGCTCTCAGTTGGCAAGCTGCGCACACAATCGCAGTGTTGTACACCTTGTTTCATCACCTTTGCGAAGTTGCCGCTCTCTCCGGCTCCCGGAGACGAAGAAGCTGCTTCTTCGCGCAAAGACGATTCTGCCGCTCACTGTGTTCTGCAGTGTGTGTCTTCTGCCGAAAGAGGCCCGGGAGCTGTGCTTAGCTCTGCAGAGCACCATACCTGCTTCTTTAGCCTCTCTTCTCGTCTACATCTTAGCAAAAAGCTTTTCCACTCTGTCTGGCAAGGAGAAACTGTGCCAGCACAAAAAACATCTCCCATCGTGTTCTAGAGGCTGCACGGAGGTCTGCCGAGTGTTTTGCAAGAAGAGAAAGAAAGTTGTTCAAAACAGCTTGCAATCGAATATTCAAGTGAATAGAAAAGGCAGGAGAGTGGTCAGGTACTGTTTTCTCTCAGTTGGCAAGCTGCGCACACAATTGCAGTGTTGTACAGCATGTTTCATCACCTTTGCGAAGCTGTCGCTCTCTCCGGCTCCCGGAGACGAAGAAGCTGCTTCTTCGCGCAAAGACGATTCTGCCGCTCACAGTGCTCTGCGGTGTGCGCCTTCTGCCGAAAGACGTCCGGGAGCGGTGCTTTGCTCTGCAGAGCACCGTACCTTCGTCTTTAGCCTCTCTTTTCGTCTACATCTTAGCAAAAAGCTTTTCCACTCTGTCTGGCAAGGAGAAAATTTACCAGCACAGAAAACATATCCCATCGTGTTCTAGAGGCTGCACGGAGGTCTGCCGAGTCTTTTGCAAGAAGAGAAAGAAAGTTGTCCAATACAGCTTGCAATCGAATGTTCAAGTGAATAGAAAAGGCAGGAGAGTGGTCAGGTACTGTTTTCTCTCACTTGGCAAGCTGCGCACACAATCGCAGTGTTGTACAGCTTGTTTCATCACCTTTGCGAAGTTGCCGCTCTCTCCGGCTCCCGGAGACGAAGAAGCTGCTTCTTCGCGCAAAGATGATTCTGCCGCTCACAGTGCTCTGCGGTGTGCGGCTTCTGCCGAAAGAGGCCCGGGAGCGGTGCTTAGCTCTGCAGAGCACCGTACCTTCATCTTTAGCCTCTCTTCTCGTCTACATCTTAGCAAAAAGCTTTTCCACTCTGTCTGGCAAGGAGAAACTGTGCCAGCACAGAAAACATCTCCCATCGTGTTCTAGAGGCTGCACGGAGGTCTGCCGAGTGTTTTGCAAGAAGAGAAAGAAAGTTGTCCAAAACAGCTTGCAATCGAATGTTCATGTGAATAGAAAAGGCAGGAGAGTGGTCAGGTACTGTTTTCTCTCAGTTGGCACGCTGCGCACACAATCGCAGTGTTGTACAGCTTGTTTCATCACCTTTGCGAAGTTGCCGCTCTCTCCGGCTCCCGGAGACGAAGAAGCTGCTTCTTCGCGCAAAGACGATTCTGCCGCTCACAGTGCTCTGCGGTGTGCGCCTTCTGCCCAAAGAGGCCCGGGACCGGTGCTTAGCTCTGCAGAGCACCGTACCTTCGTCTTTAGCCTCTCTTCTCGTCTACATCTTAGCAAAAAGCTTTTCCACTCTGTCTGGCAAGGAGAAACTGTGCCAGCACAAAAAACATCTCCCATCGTGTTCTAGAGGCTGCACGGAGGTCTGCCGAGTGTTTTGCAAGAAGAGAAAGAAAGTTGTCCAAAACAGCTTCCAATCGAATCTTCATGTGAATAGAAAAGGCAGGAGAGTGGTCAGGTAGTGTTTGCTCTCAGTTGGCAAGCTGCGCACACAATCGCAGTGTTGTACAGCTTGTTTCATCACCTTTGCGAAGTTGCCGCTCTCTCCGGCTCCCGGAGACGAAGAAGCTGCTTCTTCGCGCAAAGACGATTCTGCCGCTCACAGTGCTCTGCGGTTTGCGCCTTCTGCCGAAAGACGCCCGGGAGCGGTGCTTAGCTCTGCAGAGCACCGTACCTTCGTCTTTAGCCTCTCTTCTCGTCTACATCTTAGCAAAAAGCTTTTCCACTCTGTCTGGCAAGGAGAAACTGTGCCAGCACAAAAAACATCTCCCATCGTGTTCTAGAGGCTGCACGGAGGTCTGCCGAGTGTTTTGCAAGAAGAGAAAGAAAGTTGTCCAAAACAGCTTGCAATCGAATGTTCATGTGAATAGAAAAGGCAGGAGAGTGGTCAGGTACTGTTTTCTCTCAGTTGGCAAGCTGCGCACACAATCGCAGTGTTGTACAGCTTGTTTCATCACCTTTGCGAAGTTGCCGCTCTCTCCGGCTCCCGGAGACGAAGAAGCTGCTTCTTCGCGCAAAGACGATTCTGCCGCTCACAGTGCTCTGCGGTGTGCGCCTTCTGCCGAAAGAGGTCCGGGAGCGGTGCTTAGCTCTGCAGAGCACCGTACCTTCGTCTTTAGCCTCTCTTCTCGTCTACATCTTAGCAAAAAGCTTTTCCACTCTGTCTGGCAAGGAGAAACTGTGCCAGCACAGAAAACATCTCCCATCGTGTTCTAGAGGCTGCACGCAGGTCTGCCGAGTGTTTTGCAAGAAGAGAAAGAAAGTTGTCCAAAACAGCTTGCAATCGAATGTTCATGTGATAAGAAAAGGCAGGAGAGTGGTCAGGTACTGTTTTCTCTCAGTTGGCAAGCTGCGCACACAATCGCAGTGTTGTACAGCTTGTTTCATCACCTTTGCGAAGTTGCCGCTCTCTCCGGCTCCCGGAGACGAAGAAGCTGCTTCTTCGCGCAAAGACGATTCTGCCGCTCACAGTGCTCTGCGGTGTGCGCCTTCTGCCGAAAGACGCCCGGGAGCGGTGCTTAGCTCTGCAGAGCACCGTACCTTCGTCTTTAGCCTCTCTTCTCGTCTACATCTTAGCAAAAAGCTTTTCCACTCTGTCTGGCAAGGAGAAACTGTGCCAGCACAGAAAACATCTCCCATCGTGTTCTAGAGTCTGCACGGAGGTCTGCCGAGTGTTTTGCAAGAAGAGAGAGAAAGTTGTCCAAAACAGCTTGCAATCGAATGTTCATGTGAATAGAAAAGGCAGGAGAGTGGTCAGGTACTGTTTTCTCTCAGTTGGCAAGCTGCGCACACAATCGCAGTGTTGTACAGCTTGTTTCATCACCTTTGCGAAGTTGCCGCTCTCTCCGGCTCCCGGAGACGAAGAAGCTGCTTCTTCGCGCAAAGACGATTCTGCTGCTCACAGTGCTCTGCGGTGTGCGCCTTCTGCCGAAAGAGGCCCGGGAGCGGTGCTTAGCTCTGCAGAGCACCGTACCTTCGTCTTTAGCCTCTCTTCTCGTCTACATCTTAGCAAAAAGCTTTTCCACTCTTTCTGGCAGGGAGAAACTGTGCCAGCACAGAAAACATATCCCATCGTCTTCTAGAGGCTGCACGCAGGTCTGCAGAGTGTTTTGCACGAAGAGAAAGAAAGTTGTCCAAAACAGCTTGCAATCGAATGTTCATGGGAATAGGAAAGGCAGGAGAGTGATCAGGTACTGTTTGCTCTCAGTTGGCAAGCTGCGCACACAATCGCAGTGTTGTACAGCTTGTTTCATCACCTTTGCGAAGTTGCCGCTCTCTCCGGCTCCCGGAGACGAAGAAGCTGCTTCTTCGCGCAAAGACGATTCTGCCGCTCACAGTGCTCTGCGGTGTGCGCCTTCTGCCGAAAGAGGTCCGGGAGCGGTGCTTAGCTCTGCAGAGCACCGTACCTTCGTCTTTAGCCTCTCTTCTCGTCTACATCTTAGCAAAAAGCTTTTCCACTCTGTCTGGCAAGGAGAAACTGTGCCAGCACAGAAAACATCTCCCATCGTGTTCTAGAGGCTGCACGGAGGTCTGCCGAGTGTTTTGCAAGAAGAGAAAGAAAGTTGTCCAAAACAGCTTGCAATCGAATGTTCATGTGAACAGAAAATGCAGGAGAGTGGTCAGGTACTGTTTTCTCTCAGTTGGCAAGCTGCGCACACAATCGCAGTGTTGTACAGCTTGTTTCATCACCTTTGCGAAGTTGCCGCTCTCTCCGGCTCCCGGAGACGAAGAAGCTGCTTCTTCGCGCAAAGACGATTCTGCCGCTCACTGTGTTCTGCAGTGTGTGTCTTCTGCCGAAAGAGGCCCGGGAGCTGTGCTTAGCTCTGCAGAGCACCATACCTGCTTCTTTAGCCTCTCTTCTCGTCTACATCTTAGCAAAAAGCTTTTCCACTCTGTCTGGCAAGGAGAAACTGTGCCAGCACAAAAAACATCTCCCATCGTGTTCTAGAGGCTGCACGGAGGTCTGCCGAGTGTTTTGCAAGAAGAGAAAGAAAGTTGTTCAAAACAGCTTGCAATCGAATATTCAAGTGAATAGAAAAGGCAGGAGAGTGGTCAGGTACTGTTTTCTCTCAGTTGGCAAGCTGCGCACACAATTGCAGTGTTGTACAGCATGTTTCATCACCTTTGCGAAGCTGTCGCTCTCTCCGGCTCCCGGAGACGAAGAAGCTGCTTCTTCGCGCAAAGACGATTCTGCCGCTCACAGTGCTCTGCGGTGTGCGCCTTCTGCCGAAAGACGTCCGGGAGCGGTGCTTTGCTCTGCAGAGCACCGTACCTTCGTCTTTAGCCTCTCTTTTCGTCTACATCTTAGCAAAAAGCTTTTCCACTCTGTCTGGCAAGGAGAAAATTTACCAGCACAGAAAACATATCCCATCGTGTTCTAGAGGCTGCACGGAGGTCTGCCGAGTCTTTTGCAAGAAGAGAAAGAAAGTTGTCCAATACAGCTTGCAATCGAATGTTCAAGTGAATAGAAAAGGCAGGAGAGTGGTCAGGTACTGTTTTCTCTCACTTGGCAAGCTGCGCACACAATCGCAGTGTTGTACAGCTTGTTTCATCACCTTTGCGAAGTTGCCGCTCTCTCCGGCTCCCGGAGACGAAGAAGCTGCTTCTTCGCGCAAAGATGATTCTGCCGCTCACAGTGCTCTGCGGTGTGCGGCTTCTGCCGAAAGAGGCCCGGGAGCGGTGCTTAGCTCTGCAGAGCACCGTACCTTCATCTTTAGCCTCTCTTCTCGTCTACATCTTAGCAAAAAGCTTTTCCACTCTGTCTGGCAAGGAGAAACTGTGCCAGCACAGAAAACATCTCCCATCGTGTTCTAGAGGCTGCACGGAGGTCTGCCGAGTGTTTTGCAAGAAGAGAAAGAAAGTTGTCCAAAACAGCTTGCAATCGAATGTTCATGTGAATAGAAAAGGCAGGAGAGTGGTCAGGTACTGTTTTCTCTCAGTTGGCACGCTGCGCACACAATCGCAGTGTTGTACAGCTTGTTTCATCACCTTTGCGAAGTTGCCGCTCTCTCCGGCTCCCGGAGACGAAGAAGCTGCTTCTTCGCGCAAAGACGATTCTGCCGCTCACAGTGCTCTGCGGTGTGCGCCTTCTGCCCAAAGAGGCCCGGGACCGGTGCTTAGCTCTGCAGAGCACCGTACCTTCGTCTTTAGCCTCTCTTCTCGTCTACATCTTAGCAAAAAGCTTTTCCACTCTGTCTGGCAAGGAGAAACTGTGCCAGCACAAAAAACATCTCCCATCGTGTTCTAGAGGCTGCACGGAGGTCTGCCGAGTGTTTTGCAAGAAGAGAAAGAAAGTTGTCCAAAACAGCTTCCAATCGAATCTTCATGTGAATAGAAAAGGCAGGAGAGTGGTCAGGTACTGTTTTCTCTCAGTTGGCAAGCTGCGCACACAATCGCAGTGTTGTACAGCATGTTTCATCACCTTTGCGAAGCTGTCGCTCTCTCCGGCTCCCGGAGACGAAGAAGCTGCTTCTTCGCGCAAAGACGATTCTGCCGCTCACAGTGCTCTGCGGTGTGCGCCTTCTGCCGAAAGACGTCCGGGAGCGGTGCTTTGCTCTGCAGAGCACCGTACCTTCGTCTTTAGCCTCTCTTTTCGTCTACATCTTAGCAAAAAGCTTTTCCACTCTGTCTGGCAAGGAGAAAATTTACCAGCACACAAAACATATCCCATCGTGTTCTAGAGGCTGCACGGAGGTCTGCCGAGTCTTTTGCAAGAAGAGAAAGAAAGTTGTCCAATACAGCTTGCAATCGAATGTTCAAGTGAATAGAAAAGGCAGGAGAGTGGTCAGGTACTGTTTTCTCTCACTTGGCAAGCTGCGCACACAATCGCAGTGTTGTACAGCTTGTTTCATCACCTTTGCGAAGTTGCCGCTCTCTCCGGCTCCCGGAGACGAAGAAGCTGCTTCTTCGCGCAAAGACGATTCTGCCGCTCACAGTGCTCTGCGGTGTGCGGCTTCTGCCGAAAGAGGCCCGGGAGCGGTGCTTAGCTCTGCAGAGCACCGTACCTTCATCTTTAGCCTCTCTTCTCGTCTACATCTTAGCAAAAAGCTTTTCCACTCTGTCTGGCAAGGAGAAACTGTGCCAGCACAGAAAACATCTCCCATCGTGTTCTAGAGGCTGCACGGAGGTCTGCCGAGTGTTTTGCAAGAAGAGAAAGAAAGTTGTCCAAAACAGCTTGCAATCGAATGTTCATGTGAATAGAAAAGGCAGGAGAGTGGTCAGGTACTGTTTTCTCTCAGTTGGCACGCTGCGCACACAATCGCAGTGTTGTACAGCTTGTTTCATCACCTTTGCGAAGTTGCCGCTCTCTCCGGCTCCCGGAGACGAAGAAGCTGCTTCTTCGCGCAAAGACGATTCTGCCGCTCACAGTGCTCTGCGGTGTGCGCCTTCTGCCGAAAGAGGCCCGGGAGCGGTGCTTAGCTCTGCAGAGCACCGTACCTTCGTCTTTAGCCTCTCTTCTCGTCTACATCTTAGCAAAAAGCTTTTCCACTCTGTCTGGCAAGGAGAAACTGTGCCAGCACAAAAAACATCTCCCATCGTGTTCTAGAGGCTGCACGGAGGTCTGCCGAGTGTTTTGCAAGAAGAGAAAGAAAGTTGTCCAAAACAGCTTGCAATCGAATGTTCATGTGAATAGAAAAGGCAGGAGAGTGGTCAGGTACTGTTTTCTCTCAGTTGGCACGCTGCGCACACAATCGCAGTGTTGTACAGCTTGTTTCATCACCTTTGCCAAGTTGCCGCTCTCTCCGGCTCCCGGAGACGAAGAAGCTGCTTCTTCGCGCAAAGACGATTCTGCCGCTCACAGTGCTCTGCGGTGTGCGCCTTCTGCCGAAAGAGCCCCGGGAGCTGTGCTTAGCTCTGAGAAGCACCATACGTGCTTCTTTAGCCTCTCTTCTCGTCTACATCTTAGCAAAAAGCTTTTCCACTCTGTCTGGCAAGGAGAAACTGTGCCAGCACAGAAAACATCTCCCATCGTGTTCTAGAGGCTGCACGGAGGTCTGCCGAGTGTTTTGCAAGAAGAGAAAGAAAGTTGTCCAAAACAGCTTGCAATCGAATGTTCATGTGAATAGAAAAGGCAGGAGAGTGGTCAGGTACTGTTTTCTCTCACTTGGCAAGCTGCGCACACAATCGCAGTGTTGTACAGCTTGTTTCATCACCTTTGCGAAGTTGCCGCTCTCTCCGGCTCCCGGAGACGAAGAAGCTGCTTCTTCGCGCAAAGACGATTCTGCCGCTCACAGTGCTCTGCGGTGTGCGCCTTCTGCCGAAAGAGGCCCGGGACCTGTGCTTAGCTCTGCAGAGCACCGTACCTTCGTCTTTAGCCTCTCTTCTCGTCTACATCTTAGCAAAAAGCTTTTCCACTCTGTCTGGCAAGGAGAAACTGTGCCAGCACAAAAAACATCTCCCATCGTGTTCTAGAGGCTGCACGGAGGTCTGCCGAGTGTTTTGCAAGAAGAGAAAGAAAGTTGTCCAAAACAGCTTGCAATCGAATGTTCATGTGCATAGAAAAGGCAGGAGAGTGGTCAGGTACTGTTTTCTCTCAGTTGGCAAACTGCGCACACAATCTCAGTGTTGTACAGCTTGTTTCATCACCTTTGCGAAGTTGCCGCTCTCTCCGGCTCCCGGAGACGAAGAAGCTGCTTCTTCGCGCAAAGACGATTCTGCCGCTCACAGTGCTCTGCGGTGTGCGCCTTCTGCCCAAAGAGGCCCGGGACCGGTGCTTAGCTCTGCAGAGCACCGTACCTTCGTCTTTAGCCTCTCTTCTCGTCTACATCTTAGCAAAAAGCTTTTCCACTCTGTCTGGCAAGGAGAAACTGTGCCAGCACAAAAAACATCTTGCATCGTGTTCTAGAGGCTGCACGGAGGTCTGCCGAGTGTTTTGCAAGAAGAGAAAGAAAGTTGTCCAAAACAGCTTCCAATCGAATCTTCATGTGAATAGAAAAGGCAGGAGAGTGGTCAGGTACTGTTTTCTCTCACTTGGCAAGCTGCGCACACAATCGCAGTGTTGTACAGCTTGTTTCATCACCTTTGCGAAGTTGCCGCTCTCTCCGGCTCCCGGAGACGAAGAAGCTGCTTCTTCGCGCAAAGACGATTCTGCCGCTCACAGTGCTCTGCGGTGTGCGCCTTCTGCCGAAAGAGGTCCGGGAGCGGTGCTTAGCTCTGCAGAGCACCGTACCTTCGTCTTTAGCCTCTCTTCTCGTCTACATCTTAGCAAAAAGCTTTTCCACTCTGTCTGGCAAGGAGAAACTGTGCCAGCACAGAAAACATCTCCCATCGTGTTCTAGAGTCTGCACGGAGGTCTGCCGAGTGTTTTGCAAGAAGAGAGAGAAAGTTGTCCAAAACAGCTTGCAATCGAATGTTCATGTGAATAGAAAAGGCAGGAGAGTGGTCAGGTACTGTTTTCTCTCACTTGGCAAGCTGCGCACACAATCGCAGTGTTGTACAGCTTGTTTCATCACCTTTGCCAAGTTGCCGCTCTCTCCGGCTCCCGGAGACGAAGAAGCTGCTTCTTCGCGCAAAGACGATTCTGCCGCTCACAGTGCTCTGCGGTGTGCGCCTTCTGCCGAAAGAGCCCCGGGAGCTGTGCTTAGCTCTGAGAAGCACCATACGTGCTTCTTTAGCCTCTCTTCTCGTCTACATCTTAGCAAAAAGCTTTTCCACTCTGTCTGGCAAGGAGAAACTGTGCCAGCACAGAAAACATCTCCCATCGTGTTCTAGAGGCTGCACGGAGGTCTGCCGAGTGTTTTGCAAGAAGAGAAAGAAAGTTGTCCAAAACAGCTTGCAATCGAATGTTCATGTGAATAGAAAAGGCAGGAGAGTGGTCAGGTACTGTTTTCTCTCAGTTGGCACGCTGCGCACACAATCGCAGTGTTGTACAGCTTGTTTCATCACCTTTGCGAAGTTGCCGCTCTCTCCGGCTCCCGGAGACGAAGAAGCTGCTTCTTCGCGCAAAGACGATTCTGCCGCTCACAGTGCTCTGCGGTGTGCGCCTTCTGCCGAAAGAGCCCCGGGAGCTGTGCTTAGCTCTGAGAAGCACCATACGTGCTTCTTTAGCCTCTCTTCTCGTCTACATCTTAGCAAAAAGCTTTTCCACTCTGTCTGGCAAGGAGAAACTGTGCCAGCACAAAAAATATCTCCCATCGTGTTCTAGAGGCTGCACGGAGGTCTGCCGAGTGTTTTGCAAGAAGAGAGAGAAAGTTGTCCAAAACAGCTTGCAATCGAATGTTCATGTGAATAGAAAAGGCAGGAGAGTGGTCAGGTACTGTTTTCTCTCAGTTGGCAAACTGCGCACACAATCTCAGTGTTGTACAGCTTGTTTCATCACCTTTGCGAAGTTGCCGCTCTCTCCGGCTCCCGGAGACGAAGAAGCTGCTTCTTCGCGCAAAGACGATTCTGCCGCTCACAGTGCTCTGCGGTGTGCGCCTTCTGCCGAAAGAGGCCCGGGACCGGTGCTTAGCTCTGCAGAGCACCGTACCTTCGTCTTTAGCCTCTCTTCTCGTCTACATCTTAGCAAAAAGCTTTTCCACTCTGTCTGGCAAGGAGAAACTGTGCCAGCACAAAAAACATCTCCCATCGTGTTCTAGAGGCTGCACGGAGGTCTGCCGAGTGTTTTGCAAGAAGAGAAAGAAAGTTGTCCAAAACAGCTTCCAATCGAATCTTCATGTGAATAGAAAAGGCAGGAGAGTGGTCAGGTACTGTTTTCTCTCACTTGGCAAGCTGCGCACACAATCGCAGTGTTGTACAGCTTGTTTCATCACCTTTGCCAAGTTGCCGCTCTCTCCGGCTCCCGGAGACGAAGAAGCTGCTTCTTCGCGCAAAGACGATTCTGCCGCTCACAGTGCTCTGCGGTGTGCGCCTTCTGCCGAAAGAGGTCCGGCAGCGGTGCTTAGCTCTGCAGAGCACCGTACCTTCGTCTTTAGCCTCTCTTCTCGTCTACATCTTAGCAAAAAGCTTTTCCACTCTGTCTGGCAAGGAGAAACTGTGCCAGCACAGAAAATATCTCCCATCGTGTTCTAGAGTCTGCACGGAGGTCTGCCGAGTGTTTTGCAAGAAGAGAGAGAAAGTTGTCCAAAACAGCTTGCAATCGAATGTTCATGTGAATAGAAAAGGCAGGAGAGTGGTCAGGTACTGTTTTCTCTCACTTGGCAAGCTGCACACACAATCGCAGTGTTGTACAGCTTGTTTCATCACCTTTGCGAAGTTGCCGCTCTCTCCGGCTCCCGGAGACGAAGAAGCTGCTTCTTCGCGCAAAGACGATTCTGCCGCTCACAGTGCTCTGCGGTGTGCGCCTTCTGCCGAAAGACGCCCGGGAGCGGTGCTTAGCTCTGCAGAGCACCGTACCTTCGTCTTTAGCCTCTCTTCTCGTCTACATCTTAGCAAAAAGCTTTTCCACTCTTTCTGGCAGGGAGAAACTGTGCCAGCACACAAAACATCTCCCATCGTGTTCTAGAGGCTGCACGGAGGTCTGCAGAGTGTTTTGCACGAAGAGAAAGAAAGTTGTCCAAAACAGCTTGCAATCGAATGTTCATGTGAATAGGAAAGGCAGGAGAGTGGTCAGGTACTGTTTGCTCTCAGTTGGCAAGCTGCGCACACAATCGCAGTGTTGTACAGCTTGTTTCATCACCTTTGCGAAGTTTCCGCTCTCTCCGGCTCCCGGAGACGAAGAAGCTGCTTCTTCGCGCAAAGACGATTCTGCCGCTCACAGTGCTCTGCGGTGTGCGCCTTGTGCCGAAAAAGGTCCGGGAGCGGTGCTTAGGTCTGCAGAGCACCGTACCTTCGTCTTTAGCCTCTCTTCTCGTCTACATCTTAGCAAAAAGCTTTTCCACTCTGTCTGGCAAGGAGAAACTGTGCCAGCACAAAAAACATCTCCCATCGTGTTCTAGAGGCTGCACGGAGGTCTGCCGAGTGTTTTGCAAGAAGAGAAAGAAAGTTGTCCAAAACAGCTTGCAATCGAATGTTCATGTGAATAGAAAAGGCAGGAGAGTGGTCAGGTACTGTTTTCTCTCACTTGGCAAGCTGCGCACACAATCGCAGTGTTGTACAGCTTGTTTCATCACCTTTGCCAAGTTGCCGCTCTCTCCGGCTCCCGGAGACGAAGAAGCTGCTTCTTCGCGCAAAGACGATTCTGCCGCTCACAGTGCTCTGCGGTGTGCGCCTTCTGCCGAAAGAGGTCCGGCAGCGGTGCTTAGCTCTGCAGAGCACCGTACCTTCGTCTTTAGCCTCTCTTCTCGTCTACATCTTAGCAAAAAGCTTTTCCACTCTGTCTGGCAAGGAGAAACTGTGCCAGCACAAAAAACATCTCCCATCGTGTTCTAGAGGCTGCACGGAGGTCTGCCGAGTGTTTTGCAAGAAGAGAGAGAAAGTTGTCCAAAACAGCTTGCAATCGAATGTTCATGTGAATAGAAAAGGCAGGAGAGTGGTCAGGTACTGTTTTCTCTCAGTTGGCAAACTGCGCACACAATCGCAGTGTTGTACAGCTTGTTTCATCACCTTTGCGAAGTTGCCGCTCTCTCCGGCTCCCGGAGACGAAGAAGCTGCTTCTTCGCGCAAAGACGATTCTGCCGCTCACAGTGCTCTGCGGTGTGCGCCTTCTGCCGAAAGAGCCCCGGGAGCTGTGCTTAGCTCTGAGAAGCACCATACGTGCTTCTTTAGCCTCTCTTCTCGTCTACATCTTAGCAAAAAGCTTTTCCACTCTGTCTGGCAAGGAGAAACTGTGCCAGCACAGAAAACATCTCCCATCGTGTTCTAGAGGCTGCACGGAGGTCTGCCGAGTGTTTTGCAAGAAGAGAAAGAAAGTTGTCCAAAACAGCTTGCAATCGAATGTTCATGTGAATAGAAAAGGCAGGAGAGTGGTCAGGTACTGTTTTCTCTCAGTTGGCACGCTGCGCACACAATCGCAGTGTTGTACAGCTTGTTTCATCACCTTTGCGAAGTTGCCGCTCTCTCCGGCTCCCGGAGACGAAGAAGCTGCTTCTTCGCGCAAAGACGATTCTGCCGCTCACAGTGCTCTGCGGTGTGCGCCTTCTGCCGAAAGAGCCCCGGGAGCTGTGCTTAGCTCTGAGAAGCACCATACGTGCTTCTTTAGCCTCTCTTCTCGTCTACATCTTAGCAAAAAGCTTTTCCACTCTGTCTGGCAAGGAGAAACTGTGCCAGCACAAAAAATATCTCCCATCGTGTTCTAGAGGCTGCACGGAGGTCTGCCGAGTGTTTTGCAAGAAGAGAGAGAAAGTTGTCCAAAACAGCTTGCAATCGAATGTTCATGTGAATAGAAAAGGCAGGAGAGTGGTCAGGTACTGTTTTCTCTCAGTTGGCAAACTGCGCACACAATCTCAGTGTTGTACAGCTTGTTTCATCACCTTTGCGAAGTTGCCGCTCTCTCCGGCTCCCGGAGACGAAGAAGCTGCTTCTTCGCGCAAAGACGATTCTGCCGCTCACAGTGCTCTGCGGTGTGCGCCTTCTGCCCAAAGAGGCCCGGGACCGGTGCTTAGCTCTGCAGAGCACCGTACCTTCGTCTTTAGCCTCTCTTCTCGTCTACATCTTAGCAAAAAGCTTTTCCACTCTGTCTGGCAAGGAGAAACTGTGCCAGCACAAAAAACATCTCCCATCGTGTTCTAGAGGCTGCACGGAGGTCTGCCGAGTGTTTTGCAAGAAGAGAAAGAAAGTTGTCCAAAACAGCTTCCAATCGAATCTTCATGTGAATAGAAAAGGCAGGAGAGTGGTCAGGTACTGTTTTCTCTCACTTGGCAAGCTGCGCACACAATCGCAGTGTTGTACAGCTTGTTTCATCACCTTTGCCAAGTTGCCGCTCTCTCCGGCTCCCGGAGACGAAGAAGCTGCTTCTTCGCGCAAAGACGATTCTGCCGCTCACAGTGCTCTGCGGTGTGCGCCTTCTGCCGAAAGAGGTCCGGCAGCGGTGCTTAGCTCTGCAGAGCACCGTACCTTCGTCTTTAGCCTCTCTTCTCGTCTACATCTTAGCAAAAAGCTTTTCCACTCTGTCTGGCAAGGAGAAACTGTGCCAGCACAGAAAATATCTCCCATCGTGTTCTAGAGTCTGCACGGAGGTCTGCCGAGTGTTTTGCAAGAAGAGAGAGAAAGTTGTCCAAAACAGCTTGCAATCGAATGTTCATGTGAATAGAAAAGGCAGGAGAGTGGTCAGGTACTGTTTTCTCTCACTTGGCAAGCTGCACACACAATCGCAGTGTTGTACAGCTTGTTTCATCACCTTTGCCAAGTTGCCGCTCTCTCCGGCTCCCGGAGACGAAGAAGCTGCTTCTTCGCGCAAAGACGATTCTGCCGCTCACAGTGCTCTGCGGTGTGCGCCTTCTGCCGAAAGACGCCCGGGAGCGGTGCTTAGCTCTGCAGAGCACCGTACCTTCGTCTTTAGCCTCTCTTCTCGTCTACATCTTAGCAAAAAGCTTTTCCACACTTTCTGGCAGGGAGAAACTGTGCCAGCACACAAAACATCTCCCATCGTGTTCTAGAGGCTGCACGGAGGTCTGCAGAGTGTTTTGCACGAAGAGAAAGAAAGTTGTCCAAAACAGCTTGCAATCGAATGTTCATGTGAATAGGAAAGGCAGGAGAGTGGTCAGGTACTGTTTGCTCTCAGTTGGCAAGCTGCGCACACAATCGCAGTGTTGTACAGCTTGTTTCATCACCTTTGCGAAGTTTCCGCTCTCTCCGGCTCCCGGAGACGAAGAAGCTGCTTCTTCGCGCAAAGACGATTCTGCCGCTCACAGTGCTCTGCGGTGTGCGCCTTGTGCCGAAAGAGGTCCGGGAGCGGTGCTTAGGTCTGCAGAGCACCGTACCTTCGTCTTTAGCCTCTCTTCTCGTCTACATCTTAGCAAAAAGCTTTTCCACTCTGTCTGGCAAGGAGAAACTGTGCCAGCACAGAAAACATCTCCCATCGTGTTCTAGAGGCTGCACGGAGGTCTGCAGAGTGTTTTGCAAGAAGAGAGAGAAAGTTGTCCAAAACAGCTTGCAATCGAATGTTCATGTGAATAGAAAAGGCAGGAGAGTGGTCAGGTACTGTTTTCTCTCAGTTGGCAAGCTGCGCACACAATCGCAGTGTCGTACAGCATGTTTCATCACCTTTGCGAAGCTGCCGCTCTCTCCGGCTCCCGGAGACAAAGAAGCTGCTTCTTCGCGCAAAGACGATTCTGCCGCTCACAGTGCTCTGCGGTGTGCGCCTTCTGCCGAAAGACGCCCGGGAGCGGTGCTTAGCTCTGCAGAGCACCGTACCTTCGTCTTTAGCCTCTCTTCTCGTCTACATCTTAGCAAAAAGCTTTTCCACTCTGTCTGGCAAGGAGAAACTGTGCCAGCACAAAAAACATCTCCCATCGTGTTCTAGAGGCTGCACGCAGGTCTGCCGAGTGTTTTGCAAGAAGAGAAAGAAAGTTGTCCAAAACAGCTTGCAATCGAATGTTCATGTGAATAGAAAAGGCAGGAGAGTGGTCAGGTACTGTTTTCTCTCAGTTGGCACGCTGCGCACACAATCGCAGTGTTGTACATCTTGTTTCATCACCTTTGCGAAGTTGCCGCTCTCTCCGGCTCCCGGAGACGAAGAAGCTGCTTCTTCGCGCAAAGACGATTCTGCCGCTCACAGTGCTCTGCGGTGTGCGCCTTCTGCCGAAAGAGGCCCGGGAGCTGTGCTTAGCTCTGAGAAGCACCATACGTGCTTCTTTAGCCTCTCTTCTCGTCTACATCTTAGCAAAAAGCTTTTCCACTCTGTCTGGCAAGGAGAAACTGTGCCAGCACAGAAAACATATCCCATCGTGTTCTAGAGGCTGCACGGAGGTCTGCCAAGTGTTTTGCAAGAAGAGAGAGAAAGTTGTCCAAAACAGCTTGCAATCGAATGTTCATGTAAGTAGAAAAGGCAGGAGAGTGGTCAGGTACTGTTTTCTCTCAGTTGGCAAGCTGCGCACACAATCGCAGTGTTGTACAGCTTGTTTCATCACCTTTGCGAAGTTGCCGCTCTCTCCGGCTCCCGGAGACGAAGAAGCTGCTTCTTCGCGCAAAGACGATTCTGCCGCTCACAGTGCTCTGCGGTGTGCGCCTTCTGCCGAAAGAGGTCCGGGAGCGGTGCTTAGCTCTGCAGAGCACCGTACCTTCGTCTTTAGCCTCTCTTCTCGTCTACATCTTAGCAAAAAGCTTTTCCACTCTGTCTGGCAAGGAGAAACTGTGCCAGCACAAAAAACATCTCCCATCGTGTTCTAGAGGCTGCACGGAGGTCTGCCGAGTGTTTTGCAAGAAGAGAAAGAAAGTTGTCCAAAACAGCTTCCAATCGAATCTTCATGTGAATAGAAAAGGCAGGAGAGTGGTCAGGTACTGTTTTCTCTCACTTGGCAAGCTGCGCACACAATCGCAGTGTTGTACAGCTTGTTTCATCACCTTTGCCAAGTTGCCGCTCTCTCCGGCTCCCGGAGACGAAGAAGCTGCTTCTTCGCGCAAAGACGATTCTGCCGCTCACAGTGCTCTGCGGTGTGCGCCTTCTGCCGAAAGAGGTCCGGCAGCGGTGCTTAGCTCTGCAGAGCACCGTACCTTCGTCTTTAGCCTCTCTTCTCGTCTACATCTTAGCAAAAAGCTTTTCCACTCTGTCTGGCAAGGAGAAACTGTGCCAGCACAGAAAATATCTCCCATCGTGTTCTAGAGTCTGCACGGAGGTCTGCCGAGTGTTTTGCAAGAAGAGAGAGAAAGTTGTCCAAAACAGCTTGCAATCGAATGTTCATGTGAATAGAAAAGGCAGGAGAGTGGTCAGGTACTGTTTTCTCTCACTTGGCAAGCTGAACACACAATCGCAGTGTTGTACAGCTTGTTTCATCACCTTTGCGAAGTTGCCGCTCTCTCCGGCTCCCGGAGACGAAGAAGCTGCTTCTTCGCGCAAAGACGATTCTGCCGCTCACAGTGCTCTGCGGTGTGCGCCTTCTGCCGAAAGACGCCCGGGAGCGGTGCTTAGCTCTGCAGAGCACCGTACCTTCGTCTTTAGCCTCTCTTCTCGTCTACATCTTAGCAAAAAGCTTTTCCACTCTGTCTGGCAGGGAGAAACTGTGCCAGCACACAAAACATCTCCCATCGTGTTCTAGAGGCTGCACGGAGGTCTGCCGAGTGTTTTGCACGAAGAGAAAGAAAGTTGTCCAAAACAGCTTGCAATCGAATGTTCATGTGAATAGGAAAGGCAGGAGAGTGGTCAGGTACTGTTTGCTCTCAGTTGGCAAGCTGCGCACACAATCGCAGTGTTGTACAGCTTGTTTCATCACCTTTGCGAAGTTGCCGCTCTCTCCGGCTCCCGGAGACGAAGAAGCTGCTTCTTCGCGCAAAGACGATTCTGCCGCTCACAGTGCTCTGCGGTGTGCGCCTTCTGCCGAAAGAGGTCCGGGAGCGGTGCTTAGCTCTGCAGAGCACCGTACCTTCGTCTTTAGCCTCTCTTCTCGTCTACATCTTAGCAAAAAGCTTTTCCACTCTGTCTGGCAAGGAGAAACTGTGCCAGCACAGAAAACATCTCCCATCGTGTTCTAGAGGCTGCACGGAGGTCTGCAGAGTGTTTTGCAAGAAGATAGAGAAAGTTGTCCAAAACAGCTTGCAATCGAATGTTCATGTGAATAGAAAAGGCAGGAGAGTGGTCAGGTACTGTTTTCTCTCAGTTGGCAAGCTGCGCACACAATCGCAGTGTCGTACAGCATGTTTCATCACCTTTGCGAAGCTGCCGCTCTCTCCGGCTCCCGGAGACGAAGAAGCTGCTTCTTCGCGCAAAGACGATTCTGCCGCTCACAGTGCTCTGCGGTGTGCGCCTTCTGCCGAAAGAGGTCCGGGAGCTGTGCTTAGGTCTGAGAAGCACCATACGTGCTTCTTTAGCCTCTCTTCTCGTCTACATCTTAGCAAAAAGCTTTTCCACTCTGTCTGGCAAGGAGGAAATTTACCAGCACAGAAAACATATCCCATCGTGTTCTAGAGGCTGCACGGAGGTCTGCCGTGTGTTTTGCAAGAAGAGAAAGAAAGTTGTCCAAAACAGCTTGCAATCGAATGTTCTTGTGAATAGAAAAGGCAGGACAGCGGTCAGGTACTGTTTTCTCTCACTTGGCAAGCTGCGCACACAATCGCAGTGTTGTACAGCTTGTTTCATCACCTTTGCCAAGTTGCCGCTCTCTCCGGCTCCCGGAGACGAAGAAGCTGCTTCTTCGCGCAAAGACGATTCTGCCGCTCACAGTGCTCTGCGGTGTGCGCCTTCTGCTGAAAGAGGCCCGGGAGCGGTGCTTAGCTCTGCAGAGCACCGTACCTTCGTCTTTAGCCTCTCTTCTCGTCTACATCTTAGCAAAAAGCTTTTCCACTCTGTCTGGCAAGGAGAAACTGTGCCAGCACAAAAAACATCTCCCATCGTGTTCTAGAGGCTGCACGCAGGTCTGCCGAGTGTTTTGCAAGAAGAGAAAGAAAGTTGTCCAAAACAGCTTGCAATCGAATGTTCATGTGAATAGAAAAGGCAGGAGAGTGGTCAGGTACTGTTTTCTCTCAGTTGGCACGCTGCGCACACAATCGCAGTGTTGTACATCTTGTTTCATCACCTTTGCGAAGTTGCCGCTCTCTCCGGCTCCCGGAGACGAAGAAGCTGCTTCTTCGCGCAAAGACGATTCTGCCGCTCACAGTGCTCTGCGGTGTGCGCCTTCTGCCGAAAGAGGCCCGGGAGCTGTGCTTAGCTCTGAGAAGCACCATACGTGCTTCTTTAGACTCTCTTCTCGTCTACATCTTAGCAAAAAGCTTTTCCACTCTGTCTGGCAAGGAGAAACTGTGCCAGCACAGAAAACATATCCCATCGTGTTCTAGAGGCTGCACGGAGGTCTGCCAAGTGTTTTGCAAGAAGAGAGAGAAAGTTGTCCAAAACAGCTTGCAATCGAATGTTCATGTGAATAGAAAAGGCAGGAGAGTGGTCAGGTACTGTTTTCTCTCAGTTGGCAAGCTGCGCACACAATCGCAGTGTTGTACAGCTTGTTTCATCACCTTTGCGAAGTTGCCGCTCTCTCCGGCTCCCGGAGACGAAGAAGCTGCTTCTTCGCGCAAAGACGATTCTGCCGCTCACAGTGCTCTGCGGTGTGCGCCTTCTGCCGAAAGACGCCCGGGAGCGGTGCTTAGCTCTGCAGAGCACCGTACCTTCGTCTTTAGCCTCTCTTCTCGTCTACATCTTAGCAAAAAGCTTTTCCACTCTGTCTGGCAAGGAGAAACTGTGCCAGCACAGAAAACATCTCCCATCATGTTCTAGAGGCTGCACGAAGGTCTGCCGAGTGTTTTGCAAGAAGAGAGAGAAAGTTGTCCAAAACAGCTTGCAATCGAATGTTCATGTGAATAGAAAAGGCAGGAGAGTGGTCAGGTACTGTTTTCTCTCAGTTGGCAAGCTGCGCACACAATCGCAGTGTTGTACAGCTTGTTTCATCACCTTTGCCAAGTTGTCGCTCTCTCCGGCTCCCGGAGACGAAGAAGCTGCTTCTTCGCGCAAAGACGATTCTGCCGCTCACAGTGCTCTGCGGTGTGCGCCTTCTGCCCAAAGAGGCCCGGGACCGGTGCTTAGCTCTACAGAGCACCGTACCTTCGTCTTTAGCCTCTCTTCTCGTCTACATCTTAGCAAAAAGCTTTTCCACTCTGTCTGGCAAGGAGAAACTGTGCCAGCACAAAAAACATCTCCCATCGTGTTCTAGAGGCTGCACGGAGGTCTGCCGAGTGTTTTGCAAGAAGAGAAGGAAAGTTGTACAAAACAGCTTGCAATCGAATGTTCATGTGAATAGAAAAGGCAGGAGAGTGGTCAGGTACTGTTTTCTCTCACTTGGCAAGCTGCGCACACAATCGCAGTGTTGTACAGCTTGTTTCATCACCTTTGCCAAGTTGTCGCTCTCTCCGGCTCCCGGAGACGAAGAAGCTGCTTCTTCGCGCAAAGACGATTCTGTCGCTCACAGTGCTCTGCGGTGTGCGCCTTCTGCCCAAAGAGGCCCGGGACCGGTGCTTTGCTCTGCAGAGCACCGTACCTTCGTCTTTAGCCTCTCTTCTCGTCTACATCTTAGCAAAAAGCTTTTCCACTCTGTCTGGCAAGGAGAAACTGTGCCAGCACAAAAAACATCTCCCATCGTGTTCTAGAGGCTGCACGGAGGTCTGCCGAGTGTTTTGCAAGAAGAGAAAGAAAGTTGTCCAAAACAGCTTGCAATCGAATGTTCATGTGATAAGAAAAGGCAGGAGAGTGGTCAGGTACTTTTTTCTCTCACTTGGCAAGCTGCGCACACAATCGCAGTGTTATACATCTTGTTTCATCACCTTTGCGTAGTTGCCGCTCTCTCCGGCTCCCGGAGACGAAGAAGCTGCTTCTTCGCGCAAAGACGATTCTGCCACTCACTGTGTTCTGCAGTGTGTGTCTTCTGCCGAAATAGGCCCGGGAGCTGTGCTTAGCTCTGCAGAGCACCATACCTGCATCTTTAGCCTCTCTTCTCGTCTACATCTTAGCAAAAAGCTTTTCCACTCTGTCTGGCAAGGAGAAACTGTGCCAGCACAAAAAACATCTCCCATCGTGTTCTAGAGGCTGCACGGAGGTCTGCCGAGTGTTTTGCAAGAAGAGAAAGAAAGTTGTTCAAAACAGCTTGCAATCGAATGTTCAAGTGAATAGAAAAGGCAGGAGAGGGGTCAGGTACTGTTTTCTCTCAGTTGGCAAGCTGCGCACACAATCGCAGTGTCGTACAGCATGTTTCATCACCTTTGCGAAGCTGTCGCTCTCTCCGGCTCCCGGAGACGAAGAAGCTGCTTCTTCGCGCAAAGACGATTCTGCCGCTCACAGTGCTCTGCGGTGTGCGCTTTCTGCCGAAAGACGTCCGGGAGCGGTGCTTAGCTCTGCAGAGCACCGTACCTTCGTCTTTAGCCTCTCTTCTCGTCTACATCTTAGCAAAAAGCTTTTCCACTGTGTCTGGGAAGGAGAAACTTTGCCAGCACAGAAAACATCTCCCATCGTGTTCTAGAGGCTGCACGGAGGTCTGCCGAGTGTTTTGCAAGAAGAGAAAGAAAGTTGTCCAAAATAGCTTGCAATCGAATGTTCATGTGAATAGAAAAGGCAGGAGAGTGGTCAGGTACTGTTTTCTCTCACTTGGCAAGCTGCGCACACAATCGCAGTGTTGTACAGCTTGTTTCATCACCTTTGCCAAGTTGCCGCTCTCTCCGGCTCCCGGAGACGAAGAAGCTGCTTCTTCGCGCAAAGACGATTCTGCCGCTCACAGTGCTCTGCGGTGTGCGCCTTCTGCCGAAAGAGGCCCGGGACCGGTGCTTAGCTCTGCAGAGCACCGTACCTTCGTCTTTAGCCTCTCCTCTCGTCTACATCTTAGCAAAAAGCTTTTCCACTCTGTCTGGCAAGGAGAAACTGTGCCAGCACAAAAAACATCTCCCATCGTGTTCTAGAATCTGCACGGAGGTCTGCCGAGTGTTTTGTAAGAAGAGAAAGAAAGTTGTCCAAAACAGCTTGCAATCGAATATTCATGTGAATAGAAAATGCAGGAGAGTGGTCAGGTACTTTTTTCTCTCAGTTGGCAAACTGCGCACACAATCGCAGTGTCGTACAGCATGTTTCATCACCTTTGCGAAGCTGTCGCTCTCTCCGGCTCCCGGAGACGAAGAAGCTGCTTCTTCGCGCAAAGACGATTCTGCCGCTCACAGTGCTCTGCGGTGTGCGCTTTCTGCCGAAAGACGTCCGGGAGCGGTGCTTAGCTCTGCAGAGCACCGTACCTTCGTCTTTAGCCTCTCTTCTCGTCTACATCTTAGCAAAAAGCTTTTCCACTGTGTCTGGCAAGGAGAAATTTTGCCAGCACAGAAAACATCTCCCATCGTCTTCTAGAGGCTGCACGGAGGTCTGCCGAGTGTTTTGCAAGAAGAGAAAGAAAGTTGTCCAAAATAGCTTGCAATCGAATATTCATGTGAATAGAAAAGGCAGGAGAGTGGTCAGGTACTGTTTTCTCTCAGTTGGCAAGCTGTGCACACAATCGCAGTGTTGTACAGCTTGTTTCATCACCTTTGCGAAGTTGCCGCTCTCTCCAGCTCCCGGAGACGAAGAAGCTGCTTCTTCGCGCAAAGACGATTCTGCCGCTCACAGTGCTCTGCGGTGTGCGCCTTCTCCGAAAGAGGTCCGGGAGCGGTGCTTAACTCTGAGAATCACCGTACCTTCGTCTTTAGCCTCTCTTCTCGTCTACATCTTAGCAAAAAGCTTTTCCACTCTGTCTGGCAAGGAGAAACTGTGCCAGCACAGAAAACATCTCCCATCGTGTTCTAGAGGCTGCACGGAGGTCTGCCGAGTGTTTTGCAAGAAGAGAAAGAAAGTTGTCCAAAACAGCTTGCAATCGAATGTTCATGTGAATAGAAAAGGCAGGAGAGTGGTCAGGTACTGTTTTCTCTCAGTTGGCAAGCTGCGCACACAATCGCAGTGTTGTACAGCTTGTTTCATCACCTTTGCGAAGTTGCCGCTCTCTCCGGCTCCCGGAGACGAAGAAGCTGCTTCTTCGCGCAAAGACGATTCTGCCGCTCACAGTGCTCTGCGGTGTGCGCCTTCTGCCGAAAGAGGCCCGGGACCGGTGCTTAGCTCTGCAGAGCACCGTACCTTGGTCTTTAGCCTCTCTTCTCGTCTACATCTTAGCAAAAAGCTTTTCCACTCTGTCTGGCAAGGAGAAACTGTGCCAGAACAAAAAACATCTCCCATCGTGTTCTAGAGGCTGCACGCAGGTCTGCCGAGTGTTTTGCAAGAAGAGAAAGAAAGTTGTCCAAAACAGCTTGCAATCGAATGTTCATGTGAATAGAAAAGGCAGGAGAGTGGTCAGGTACTGTTTTCTCTCAGTTGGCAAGCTGCGCACACAATCGCAGTGTTGTACACCTTGTTTCATCACCTTTGCGAAGTTGCCGCTCTCTCCGGCTCCCGGAGACAAAGAAGCTGCTTCTTCGCGCAAAGACGATTCTGCCGCTCACAGTGCTCTGCGGTGTGCGCCTTCTGCCGAAAGACATCCGGGAGCGGTGCTTAGCTCTGCAGAGCACCGTACCTTCGTCTTTAGCCTCTCTTCTCGTCTACATCTTAGCAAAAAGCTTTTCCACTCTGTCTGGCAAGGAGAAACTGTGCCAGCACAGAAAACATCTCCCATGGTGTTCTAGAGGCTGCACGGAGGTCTGCCGAGTGTTTTGCAAGAAGAGAGAGAAAGTTGTCCAAAACAGCTTGCAATCGAATGTTCATGTGAATAGAAAAGGCAGGAGAGTGGTCAGGTACTGTTTTCTCGCACTTGGCAAGCTGCGCACACAATCGCAGTGTTGTACAGCTTGTTTCATCACCTTTGCCAAGTTGCCGCTCTCTCCGGCTCCCGGAGACGAAGAAGCTGCTTCTTCGCGCAAAGACGATTCTGCCGCTCACTGTGTTCTGCAGTGTGTGTCTTCTGACGAAATAGGCCCAGGAGCTGTGCTTAGCTCTGCAGAGCACCATACCTGCTTCTTTAGCCTCTCTTCTCGTCTACATCTTAGCAAAAAGCTTTTCCACTCTGTCTGGCAAGGAGAAACTGTGCCAGCACAAAAAACATCTCCCATCGTGTTCTAGAGGCTGCACGGAGGTCTGCCGAGTGTTTTGCAAGAAGAGAAAGAAAGTTGTTCAAAACAGCTTGCAATCGAATGTTCAAGTGAATAGAAAAGGCAGGAGAGTGGTCAGGTACTGTTTTCTCTCAGTTGGCAAGCTGCGCACACAATCGCGGTGTCGTAGAGCATGTTTCATCACCTTTGCGAAGCTGTCGCTCTCTCCGGCTCCCGGAGACGAAGAAGCTGCTTCTTCGCGCAAAGACGATTCTGCCGCTCACAGTGCTCTGCGGTGTGCGCTTTCTGCCGAAAGACGTCCGGGAGCGGTGCTTAGCTCTGCAGAGCACCGTACCTTCGTCTTTAGCCTCTCTTCTCGTCTACATCTTAGCAAAAAGCTTTTCCACTCTGTCTGGCAAGGAGAAATTGTGCCAGCACAGAAAACATCTCCCATCGTGTTCTAGAGGCTGCACGGAGGTCTGCCGAGTGTTTTGCAAGAAGAGAGAGAAAGTTGTCCAAAACAGCTTGCAATCGAATGTTCATGTGAATAGAAAAGGCAGGAGAGTGGTCAGGTACTGTTTTCTCTCAGTTGGCAAGCTGCGCACACAATCGCAGTGTTGTACAGCTTGTTTCATCACCTTTGCCAAGTTGTCGCTCTCTCCGGCTCCCGGAGACGAAGAAGCTGCTTCTTCGCGCAAAGACGATTCTGCCGCTCACAGTGCTCTGCGGTGTGCGCCTTCTGCCGAAAGAGGTCCGGGAGCGGTGCTTAGCTCTACAGAGCACCGTACCTTCGTCTTTAGCCTCTCTTCTCGTCTACATCTTAGCAAAAAGCTTTTCCACTCTGTCTGGCAAGGAGAAACTGTGCCAGCACAAAAAACATCTCCCATCGTGTTCTAGAGGCTGCACGGTGGTCTGCCGAGTGTTTTGCAAGAAGAGAAGGAAAGTTGTACAAAACAGCTTGCAATCGAATGTTCATGTGAATAGAAAAGGCAGGAGAGTGGTCAGGTACTGTTTTCTCTCACTTGGCAAGCTGCGCACACAATCGCAGTGTTGTACAGCTTGTTTCATCACCTTTGCGAAGTTGCCGCTCTCTCCGGCTCCCGGAGACGAAGAAGCTGCTTCTTCGCGCAAAGACGATTCTGCCGCTCACTGTGTTCTGCAGTGTGTGTCTTCTGCCGAAATAGGCCCGGGAGCTGTGCTTAGCTCTGCAGAGCACCATACCTGCTTCTTTAGCCTCTCTTCTCGTCTACATCTTAGCAAAAAGCTTTTCCACTCTGTCTGGCAAGGAGAAACTGTGCCAGCACAAAAAACATCTCCCATCGTGTTCTAGAGGCTGCACGGAGGTCTGCCGAGTGTTTTGCAAGAAGAGAAAGAAAGTTGTTCAAAACAGCTTGCAATCGAATGTTCAAGTGAATAGAAAAGGCAGGAGAGTGGTCAGGTACTGTTTTCTCTCAGTTGGCAAGCTGCGCACACAATCGCAGTGTTGTACAGCTTGTTTCATCACCTTTGCGAAGTTGCCGCTCTCTCCGGCTCCCGGAGACGAAGAAGCTGCTTCTTCGTGCAAAGACGATTCTGCCGCTCACAGTGCTCTGTGGTGTGCGCCTTCTGCCGAAAGAGGCCCGGGAGCGGTGCTTAGCTCTGCAGAGCACCGTACCTTCCTCTTTAGCCTCTCTTCTCGTCTACATTCTTAGCAAAAAGCTTTTCCACTCTGTCTGGCAAGGAGAAACAGTGCCAGAACAAAAAACATCTCCCATCGTGTTCTAGAGGCTGCACGCAGGTCTGCCGAGTGTTTTGCAAGAAGAGAAAGAAAGTTGTCCAAAACAGCTTCCAATCGAATGTTCATGTGAATAGAAAAGGCAGGAGAGTGGTCAGGTACTGTTTTCTCTCAGTTGGCAAGCTGCGCACACAATCGCAGTGTCGTACAGCATGTTTCATCACCTTTGCGAAGCTGTCACTCTCTCCGGCTCCCGGAGACGAAGAAGCTGCTTCTTCGCGCAAAGACGATTCTGCCGCTCACAGTGCTCTGCGGTGTGCGCTTTCTGCCGAAAGACGTCCGGGAGCGGTGCTTTGCTCTGCAGAGCACCGTACCTTCGTCTTAAGCCTCTCTTCTCGTCTACATCTTAGCAAAAAGCTTTTCCACTCTGTCTGGCAAGGAGAAACTGTGCCAGCACAAAAAACATCTCCCATCGTGTTCTAGAGGCTGCACGGTGGTCTGCCGAGTGTTTTGCAAGAAGAGAAGGAAAGTTGTACAAAACAGCTTGCAATCGAATGTTCATGTGAATAGAAAAGGCAGGAGAGTGGTCAGGTACTGTTTTCTCTCACTTGGCAAGCTGCGCACACAATCGCAGTGTTGTACAGCTTGTTTCATCACCTTTGCCAAGTTGTCGCTCTCTCCGGCTCCCGGAGACGAAGAAGCTGCTTCTTCGCGCAAAGACGATTCTGTCGCTCACAGTGCTCTGCGGTGTGCGCCTTCTGCCCAAAGAGGCCCGGGACCGGTGCTTTGCTCTGCAGAGCACCGTACCTTCGTCTTTAGCCTCTCTTCTCGTCTACATCTTAGCAAAAAGCTTTTCCACTCTGTCTGGCAAGGAGAAACTGTGCCAGCACAAAAAACATCTCCCATCGTGTTCTAGAGGCTGCACGGAGGTCTGCCGAGTGTTTTGCAAGAAGAGAAAGAAAGTTGTCAAAAACAGCTTGCAATCTAATGTTCATGTGAATAGAAAAGGCAGGAGAGTGGTCAGGTACTTTTTTCTCTCAGTTGGCAAGCTGCGCACACAATCGCAGTGTTATACAGCTTGTTTCATCACCTTTGCGAAGTTGCCGCTCTCTCCGGCTCCCGGAGACGAAGAAGCTGCTTCTTCGCGCAAAGACGATTCTGCCGCTCACTGTGTTCTGCAGTGTGTGTCTTCTGCCGAAATAGGCCCGGGAGCTGTGCTTAGCTCTGCAGAGCACCATACCTGCTTCTTTAGCCTCTCTTCTCGTCTACATCTTAGCAAAAAGCTTTTCCACTCTGTCTGGCAAGGAGAAACTGTGCCAGCACAAAAAACATCTCCCATCGTGTTCTAGAGGCTGCACGGAGGTCTGCCGAGTGTTTTGCAAGAAGAGAAAGAAAGTTGTTCAAAACAGCTTGCAATCGAATGTTCAAGTGAATAGAAAAGGCAGGAGAGTGGTCAGGTACTGTTTTCTCTCAGTTGGCAAGCTGCGCACACAATCGCAGTGTTGTACAGCTTGTTTCATCACCTTTGCGAAGTTGCCGCTCTCTCCGGCTCCCGGAGACGAAGAAGCTGCTTCTTCGCGCAAAGACGATTCTGCCGCTCACAGTGCTCTGTGGTGTGCGCCTTCTGCCGAAAGAGGCCCGGGAGCGGTGCTTAGCTCTGCAGAGCACCGTACCTTCCTCTTTAGCCTCTCTTCTCGTCTACATTCTTAGCAAAAAGCTTTTCCACTCTGTCTGGCAAGGAGAAACAGTGCCAGAACAAAAAACATCTCCCATCGTGTTCTAGAGGCTGCTAGCAGGTCTGCCGAGTGTTTTGCAAGAAGAGAAAGAAAGTTGTCCAAAACAGCTTCCAATCGAATGTTCATGTGAATAGAAAAGGCAGGAGAGTGGTCAGGTACTGTTTTCTCCCAGTTGGCAAGCTGCGCACACAATCGCAGTGTCGTACAGCATGTTTCATCACCTTTGCGAAGCTGTCGCTCTCTCCGGCTCCCGGAGACGAAGAAGCTGCTTCTTCGCGCAAAGACGATTCTGCCGCTCACAGTGCTCTGCGGTGTGCGCTTTCTGCCGAAAGACGCCCGGGAGCGGTGCTTTGCTCTGCAGAGCACCGTACCTTCGTCTTAAGCCTCTCTTCTCGTCTACATCTTAGCAAAAAGCTTTTCCACTCTGTCTGGCAAGGAGAAAATTTACCAGCACAGAAAACATCTCCCATCGTGTTCTAGAGGCTGCACGGAGGTCTGCCAAGTGTTTTGCAAGAAGAGAAAGGAAGTTGTCCAAAACAGCTTGCAATCGAATCTTCATGTGAATACAAAAGGCAGGAGAGTGGTCAGGTACTGTTTTCTCTCAGTTGGCAAGCTGCGCACACAATCGCAGTGTTGTACAGCTTGTTTCATCACCTTTGCCAAGTTGTCGCTCTCTCCGGCTCCCGGAGACGAAGAAGCTGCTTCTTCGAGCAAAGACGATTCTGCCGCTCACTGTGTTCTGCAGTGTCTGTCTTCTGCCGAAATAGGCCCGGGAGCTGTGCTTAGCTCTGCAGAGCACCATACCTGCTTCTTTAGCCTCTCTTCTCGTCTACATCTTAGCAAAAAGCTTTTCCACTCTGTCTGGCAAGGAGAAACTGTGCCAGCACAAAAAACATCTCCCATCGTGTTCTAGAGGCTGCACGGAGGTCTGCCGAGTGTTTTGCAAGAAGAGAAAGAAAGTTGTTCAAAACAGCTTGCAATCGAATGTTCAAGTGAATAGAAAAGGCAGGAGAGTGGTCAGGTACTGTTTTCTCTCAGTTGGCAAGCTGCGCACACAATCGCAGTGTCGTACAGCATGTTTCATCACCTTTGCGAAGCTGTCGCTCTCTCCGGCTCCCGGAGACGAAGAAGCTGCTTCTTCGCGCAAAGACGATTCTGCCGCTCACAGTGCTCTGCGGTGTGCGCTTTCTGCCGAAAGACGTCCGGGACCGGTGCTTTGCTCTGCAGAGCACCGTACCTTCGTCTTAAGCCTCTCTTCTCGTCTACATCTTAGCAAAAAGCTTTTCCACTCTGTCTGGCAAGGAGAAAATTTACCAGCACAGAAAACATCTCCCATCGTGTTCTAGAGGCTGCACGGAGGTCTGCCAAGTGTTTTGCAAGAAGAGAAAGGAAGTTGTCCAAAACAGCTTGCAATCGAATCTTCATGTGAATACAAAAGGCAGGAGAGTGGTCAGGTACTGTTTTCTCTCAGTTGGCAAGCTGCGCACACAATCGCAGTGTTGTACAGCTTGTTTCATCACCTTTGCCAAGTTGTCGCTCTCTCCGGCTCCCGGAGACGAAGAAGCTGCTTCTTCGCGCAAAGACGATTCTGCCGCTCACAGTACTCTGCGGTGTGCGCCTTCTGCCGAAAGAGGTCCGGGAGCGGTGCTTAGCTCTACAGAGCACCGTACCTTCGTCTTTAGCCTCTCTTCTCGTCTACATCTTAGCAAAAAGCTTTTCCACTCTGTCTGGCAAAGAGAAACTGTGCCAGCACAAAAAACATCTCCCATCGTGTTCTAGAGGCTGCACGGAGGTCTGCCGAGTGTTTTGCAAGAAGAGAAAGAAAGTTGTCAAAAACAGCTTCCAATCGAATGTTCATGTGAATAGAAAAGGCAGGAGAGGAGTCAGGTACTGTTTTCTCTCAGTTGGCAAGCTGCGCACACAATCGCAGTGTTGTACAGCTTGTTTCATCACCTTTGCGAAGCTGCCGCTCTCTCCGGCTCCCGGAGACGAAGAAGCTGCTTCTTCGCGCAAAGACGATTCTGCCGCTCACAGTGCTCTGCGGTGTGCGCCTTCTGCCGAAAGACGTCCGGGAGCGGTGCTTTGCTCTGCAGAGAACCGTACCTTCGTCTTTAGCCTCTCTTCTCGTCTACATCTTAGCAAAAAGCTTTTCCACTCTGTCTGGCAAGGAGAAACTGTGCCAGCACAAAAAACATCTCCCATCGTGTTCTAGAGTCTGCACGGAGGTCTGCCGAGTGTTTTGCAAGAAGAGAAAGAAAGTTGTCCAAAACAGCTTGCAATCGAATGTTCATGTGAATAGAAAAGGCAGGAGAGTGGTCAGGTACTGTTTTCTCTCACTTGGCAAGCTGCGCACACAATCGCAGTGTTGTACAGCTTGTTTCATCACCTTTGCGAAGTTGCCGCTCTCTCCGGCTCCCGGAGACGAAGAAGCTGCTTCTTCGCGCAAAGACGATTCTGCCGCTCACAGTGCTCTGCGGTGTGCGCCTTCTGCCGAAAGAGGCCCGGGAGCTGTGCTTAGCTCTGCAGAGCACCATACCTTCGTCTTTAGCCTCTCTTCTCGTCTACATCTTAGCAAAAACTTTTCCACTCTTTCTGGCAAGGATAAACTGTGCCGCAACAAAAAACATCTCCCATCGTGTTCTAGAGGCTGCACGGAGGTCTGCCGAGTGTTTTGCAAGAAGAGGAAGAAAGTTGTCCAAAACAGCTTCCAATCGAATGTTCATGTGAATAGAAAAGGCAGGAGAGGAATCAGGTACTGTTTTCTCTCAGTTGGCAAGCTGCGCACACAATCGCAGTGTTGTACAGCTTGTTTCATCACCTTTGCGAAGCTGCCGCTCTCTCCGGCTCCCGGAGACGAAGAAGCTGCTTCTTCGCGCAAAGACGATTCTGCCGCTCACAGTGCTCTGCGGTGTGCGCCTTCTGCCGAAAGACGTCCGGGAGCGGTGCTTTGCTCTGCAGAGCACCGTACCTTCGTCTTTAGCCTCTCTTCTCGTCTACATCTTAGCAAAAAGCTTTTCCACTCTGTCTGGCAAGGAGAAACTGTGCCAGCACAGAAAACATATCCCATCGTGTTGTAGAGGCTGCACGCATGTCTGCCGAGTGTTTTGCAAGAAGAGAAAGAAAGTTGTCCAAAACAGCTTGCAATCGAATGTTCATGTGAATAGAAAAGGCAGGACAGCGGTCAGGTACTGTTTTCTCTCAGTTGGCAAGCTGCGCACACAATCGCAGTGTTGTACAGCTTGTTTCATCACCTTTGCCAAGTTGCCGCTCTCTCCGGCTCCCGGAGACGAAGAAGCTGCTTCTTCGCGCAAAGACGATTCTGCCGCTCACAGTGCTCTGCTGTGTGCGCCTTCTGCCGAAAGAGGCCCGGGAGTGGTGCTTAGCTCTGCAGAGCACCGTACCTTCGTCTTTAGCCTCTCTTCTCGTCTACATCTTAGCAAAAAGCTTTTCCACTCTGTCTGGCAAGGAGAAACTGTGCCAGCACAAAAAACATATCCCATCGTGTTCTAGAGGCTGCACGGAGGTCTGCCGAGTGTTTTGCAAGAAGAGAAAGAAAGTTGTTCAAAACAGCTTGCAATCGAATGTTCAAGTGAATAGAAAAGGCAGGAGAGTGGTCAGGTACTGTTTTCTCTCAGTTGGCAAGCTGCGCACACAATCGCAGTGTCGTACAGCATGTTTCATCACCTTTGCGAAGCTGTCGCTCTCTCCGGCTCCCGGAGACGAAGAAGCTGCTTCTTCGCGCAAAGACGATTCTGCCGCTCACAGTGCTCTGCGGTGTGCGCTTTCTGCCGAAAGACGTCCGGGAGCGGTGCTTTGCTCTGCAGAGCACCGTACCTTCGTCTTAAGCCTCTCTTCTCGTCTACATCTTAGCAAAAAGCTTTTCCACTCTGTCTGGCAAGGAGAAAATTTACCAGCACAGAAAACATATCCCATCGTGTTCTAGAGGCTGCACGGAGGTCTGCCGAGTGTTTTGCAAGAAGAGAAGGAAAGTTGTACAAAACAGCTTGCAATCGAATGTTCAAGTGAATAGAAAAGGCAGGAGAGTGGTCAGGTACTGTTTTCTCTCACTTGGCAAGCTGCGCACACAATCGCAGTGTTGTAGAGCTTGTTTCATCACCTTTGCCAAGTTGCCGCTCTCTCCGGCTCCCGGAGACGAAGAAGCTGCTTCTTCGAGCAAAGACGATTCTGCCGCTCACTGTGTTCTGCAGTGTGTGTCTTCTGCCGAAATAGGCCCGGGAGCTGTGCTTAGCTCTGCAGAGCACCATACCTGCTTCTTTAGCCTCTCTTCTCGTCTACATCTTAGCAAAAAGCTTTTCCACTCTGTCTGGCAAGGAGAAACTGTGCCAGCACAAAAAACATCTCCCATGGTGTTCTAGAGGCTGCACGGAGGTCTGCCGAGTGTTTTGCAAGAAGAGAAAGAAAGTTGTTCAAAACAGCTTGCAATCGAATGTTCAAGTGAATAGAAAAGGCAGGAGAGTGGTCAGGTACTGTTTTCTCTCAGTTGGCAAGCTGCGCACACAATCGCAGTGTCGTACAGCATGTTTCATCACCTTTGCGAAGCTGTCGCTCTCTCCGGCTCCCGGAGACGAAGAAGCTGCTTCTTCGCGCAAAGACGATTCTGCCGCTCACAGTGCTCTGCGGTGTGCGCTTTCTGCCGAAAGACGTACGGGAGCGGTGCTTTGCTCTGCAGAGCACCGTAACTTCGTCTTAAGCCTCTCTTCTCGTCTACATCTTAGCAAAAAGCTTTTCCACTCTGTCTGGCAAGGAGAAAATTTACCAGCACAGAAAACATCTCCCATCGTGTTCTAGAGGCTGCACGGAGGTCTGCCAAGTGTTTTGCAAGAAGAGAAAGGAAGTTGTCCAAAACAGCTTGCAATCGAATCTTCATGTGAATACAAAAGGCAGGAGAGTGGTCAGGTACTGTTTTCTCTCAGTTGGCAAGCTGCGCACACAATCGCAGTGTTGTACAGCTTGTTTCATCACCTTTGCCAAGTTGTCGCTCTCTCCGGCTCCCGGAGACGAAGAAGCTGCTTCTTCGCGCAAAGACGATTCTGCCGCTCACAGTGCTCTGCGGTGTGCGCCTTCTGCCGAAAGACGCCCGGGAGCGGTGCTTTGCTCTACAGAGCACCGTACCTTCGTCTTTAGCCTCTCTTCTCGTCTACATCTTAGCAAAAAGCTTTTCCACTCTGTCTGGCAAGGAGAAACTGTGCCAGCACAGAAAACATCTCCCATCGTGTTCTAGAGGCTGCACGGAGGTCTGCCGAGTGTTTTGCAAGAAGAGAAGGAAAGTTGTACAAAACAGCTTGCAATCGAATGTTCATGTGAATAGAAAAGGCAGGAGAGTGGTCAGGTACTGTTTTCTCTCACTTGGCAAGCTGCGCACACAATCGCAGTGTTGTACAGCTTGTTTCATCACCTTTGCGAAGTTGCCGCTCTCTCCGGCTCCCGGAGACGAAGAAGCTGCTTCTTCGCGCAAAGACGATTCTGCCGCTCACAGTGCTCTGCGGTGTGCGCCTTCTGCCGAAAGAGGCCCGGGACCGGTGCTTAGCTCTGCAGAGCACCATACCTGCTTCTTTAGCCTCTCTTCTCGTCTACATCTTAGCAAAAAGCTTTTCCACTCTTTCTGGCAAGGATAAACTGTGCCGCAACAAAAAACATCTCCCATCGTGTTCTAGAGGCTGCACGGATGTCTGCCGAGTGTTTTGCAAGAAGAGAAAGAAAGTTGTCCAAAACAGCTTGCAATCGAATGTTCATGTGAATAGAAAAGGCAGGAGAGGAGTCAGGTACTGTTTTCTCTCAGTTGGCAAGCTGCGCACACAATCGCAGTGTTGTACAGCTTGTTTCATCACCTTTGCGAAGCTGCCGCTCTCTCCGGCTCCCGGAGACGAAGAAGCTGCTTCTTCGCGCAAAGACGATTCTGCCGCTCACAGTGTGCGCACCGCTCTGCGGTGTGCGCCTTCTGCCGAAAGACGTCCGGGAGCGGTGCTTTGCTCTGCAGAGCACCGTACCTTCGTCTTTAGCCTCTCTTCTCGTCTATATCTTAGCAAAAAGCTTTTCCACTCTGTCTGGCAAGGAGAAACTGTGCCAGCACAAAAAACATCTGCCATAGTGTTCTAGAGGCTGCACGGAGTTCTGCCGAGCGTTTTGCAAGAAGAGAAAGAAAGTTGTCCAAAACAGCTTGCAATCGAATGTTCATGTGAATAGAAAAGGCAGGAGAGTGGTCAGGTACTGTTTTCTCTCACTTGGCAACCTGCGCACACAATCGCAGTGTTGTACAGCTTGTTTCATCACCTTTGCGAAGTTGCCGCTCTCTCCGGCTCCCGGAGACGAAGAAGCTGCTTCTTCGCGCAAAGACGATTCTGCCGCTCACAGTGCTCTGCGGTGTGCGCCTTCTGCCGAAAGAGGCCCGGGAGCTGTGCTTAGCTCTGCAGAGCACCATACCTGCTTCTTTAGCCTCTCTTCTCGTCTACATCTTAGCAAAAAGCTTTTCCACTCTGTCTGGCAAGGAGAAACTGTGCCAGCACAAAGAACATCTCCCATGGTGTTCTAGAGGCTGCACGGAGGTCTGCCGAGTGTTTTGCAAGAAGAGAAAAAAGTTGTTCAAAACAGCTTGCAATCGAATGTTCAAGTGAATAGAAAAGGCAGGATAGTGGTCAGGTACTGTTTTCTCTCAGTTGGCAAGCTGCGCACACAATCGCAGTGTCGTACAGCATGTTTCATCACCTTTGCGAAGCTGTCGCTCTCTCCGGCTCCCGGAGACGAAGAAGCTGCTTCTTCGCGCAAAGACGATTCTGCCGCTCACAGTGCTCTGCGGTGTGCGCTTTCTGCCGAAAGACGTCCGGGAGCGGTGCTTTGATCTGCAGAGCACCGTACCTTCGTCTTAAGCCTCTCTTCTCGTCTACATCTTAGCAAAAAGCTTTTCCACTCTGTCTGGCAAGGAGAAAATTTACCAGCACAGAAAACATCTCCCATCGTGTTCTAGAGGCTGCACGGAGGTCTGCCAAGTGTTTTGCAAGAAGAGAAAGGAAGTTGTCCAAAACAGCTTGCAATCGAATCTTCATGTGAATACAAAAGGCAGGAGAGTGGTCAGGTACTGTTTTCTCTCAGTTGGCAAGCTGCGCACACAATCGCAGTGTTGTACAGCTTGTTTCATCACCTTTGCCAAGTTGTCGCTCTCTCCGGCTCCCGGAGACGAAGAAGCTGCTTCTTCGCGCAAAGACGATTCTGCCGCTCACAGTGCTCTGCGGTGTGCGCCTTCTGCCGAAAGACGCCCGGGAGCGGTGCTTAGCTCTACAGAGCACCGTACCTTCGTCTTTAGCCTCTCTTCTCGTCTACATCTTAGCAAAAAGCTTTTCCACTCTGTCTGGCAAGGAGAAACTGTGCCAGCACAAAAAACATCTCCCATCGTGTTCTAGAGGCTGCACGGAGGTCTGCCGAGTGTTTTGCAAGAAGAGAAGGAAAGTTGTACAAAACAGCTTGCAATCGAATTTTCAAGTGAATAGAAAAGGCAGGAGAGTGGTCAGGTACTGTTTTCTCTCACTTGGCAAGCTGCGCACACAATCGCAGTGTTGTACAGCTTGTTTCATCACCTTTGCGAAGTTGCCGCTCTCTCCGGCTCCCGGAGACGAAGAAGCTGCTTCTTCGCGCAAAGACGATTCTGCCGCTCACAGTGCTCTGCGGTGTGCGCCTTCTGCCGAAGGAGGCCCGGGAGCTGTGCTTAGGTCTGCAGAGCACCATACCTGCTTCTTTAGCCTCTCTTCTCGTCTACATCTTAGCAAAAAGCTTTTCCACTCTTTCTGGCAAGGATAAACTGTGCCGCAACAAAAAACATCTCCCATCGTGTTCTAGAGGCTGCACGGAGGTCTGCCGAGTGTTTTGCAAGAAGAGAAAGAAAGTTGTCCAAAACAGCTTCCAATCGAATGTTCATGTGAATAGAAAAGGCAGGAGAGGAGTCAGGTACTGTTTTCTCTCAGTTGGCAAGCTGCGCACACAATCGCAGTGTTGTACAGCTTGTTTCATCACCTTTGCGAAGCTGCCGCTCTCTCCGGCTCCCGGAGACGAAGAAGCTGCTTCTTCGCGCAAAGACGATTCTGCCGCTCACAGTGTGCGCACCGCTCTGCGGTGTGCGCCTTCTGCCGAAAGACGTCCGGGAGCGGTGCTTTGCTCTGCAGAGCACCGTACCTTCGTCTTTAGCCTCTCTTCTCGTCTACATCTTAGCAAAAAGCTTTTCCACTCTGTCTGGCAAGGAGAAACTGTGCCAGCACAAAAAACATCTCCCATCGTGTTCTAGAGGCTGCACGCAGGTCTGCCGAGTGTTTTGCAAGAAGAGAAAGAAAGTTGTCCAAAACAGCTTGCAATCGAATGTTCATGTGAATAGAAAAGGCAGGAGAGTGGTCAGGTACTCTTTTCTCTCAGTTGGCAAGCTGCGCACACAATCGCAGTGTTGTACAGCTTGTTTCATCACCTTTGCGAAGTTGCCGCTCTCTCCGGCTCCCGGAGACGAAGAAGCTGCTTCTTCGCGCAAAGACGATTCTGCCGCTCACAGTGCTCTGCGGTGTGCGCCTTCTGCCGAAAGAGGCCCGGGAGCGGTGCTTAGCTCTGCAGAGCACCGTACCTTCGTCTTTAGCCTCTCTTCTCGTCTACATCTTAGCAAAAAGCTTTTCCACTCTGTCTGGCAAGGAGAAACTGTGCCAGCACAGAAAACATCTCCCATCGTGTTCTAGAGGCTGCTCGGAGGTCTGCCGAGTGTTTTGCAAGAAGAGAGAGAAAGTTGTCCAAAACAGCTTGCAATCGAATGTTAGAGTGAATAGAAAAGGCAGGAGAGTGGTCAGGTACTGTTTTCTCTCACTTGGCAAGCTGCGCACACAATCGCAGTGTTGTACAGCTTGTTTCATCACCTTTGCCAAGTTGCCGCTCTCTCCGGCTCCCGGAGACGAAGAAGCTGCTTCTTCGCGCAAAGACGATTCTGCCGCTCACAGTGCTCTGCGGTGTGCGCCTTCTGCCGAAAGAGGCCCGGGAGCGGTGCTTAGCTCTGCAGAGCACCGTACCTTCGTCTTTAGCCTCTCTTCTCGTCTACATCTTAGCAAAAATCTTTTCCACTCTTTCTGGCAGGGAGAAACTGTGACAGCACAGAAAACATCTCCCATCGTGTTCTAGAGGCTGCACGGAGGTCTGCAGAGTGTTTTGCAAGAAGAGAAAGAAAGTTGTCCAAAACAGCTTGCAATCGAATGTTCATGTGAATAGAAAAGGCAGGAGAGTGATCAGGTACTGTTTGCTCTAAGTTGGCAAGCTGCGCACACAATCGCAGTGTTGTACAGCTTGTTTCATCACCTTTGCGAAGTTGCCGCTCTCTCCGGCTCCCGGAGACGAAGAAGCTGCTTCTTCGCGCAAAGACGATTCTGCCGCTCACAGTGCTCTGCGGTGTGCGCCTTCAGCCGAAAGAGGCCCGGGAGCGGTGCTTAGCTCTGCAGAGTACCGTACCTTCGTCTTTAGCCTCTCTTCTCGTCTACACCTTAGCAAAAAGCTTTTCCACTCTGTCTGGCAAGGAGAAACTGTGCCAGCACAAAAAACATCTCCCATCGTGTTCTAGAGGCTGCACGCAGGTCTGCCGAGTGTTTTGCAAGAAGAGAAAGAAAGTTGTCCAAAACAGCTTGCAATCGAATGTTCAAGTGAATAGAAAAGGCAGGAGAGTGGTCAGGTACTGTTTTCTCTCAGTTGGCAAGCTGCGCACACAATCGCAGTGTTGTACAGCTTGTTTCATCACCTTTGCGAAGTTGCCGCTCTCTCCGGCTCCCGGAGACGAAGAAGCTGCTTCTTCGCGCAAAGACGATTCTGCCGCTCACAGTGCTCTGCGGTGTGCGCCTTCTGCCCAAAGAGGCCCTGGACCGGTGCTTAGCTCTGCAGAGCACCGTACCTTCGTCTTTAGCCTCTCTTCTCGTCTACATCTGAGCAAAAAGCTTTTCCACTCTGTCTGGCAAGGAGAAACTGTGCCAGCACAAAAAACATCTCCCATCGTGTTCTAGAGGCTGCACGGAGGTCTGCAGAGTGTTTTGCAAGAAGAGAGAGAAAGTTGTCCAAAACAGCTTGCAATCGAATGTTCATGTGAATAGAAAAGGCAGGAGAGTGGTCAGGTATTGTTTTCTCTCACTTGGCAAGCTGCGCACACAATCGCAGTGTTGTACAGCTTGTTTCATCACCTTTGCGAAGCTGCCGCTCTCTCCGGCTCCCGGAGACGAAGAAGCTGCTTCTTCGCGCAAAGACGATTCTGCCGCTCACAGTGTTCTGCGGTGTGCACCTTCTGCCGAAAGAGGTCCGGGAGCGGTGCTTAGCTCTGCAGAGCACCATACCTGCTTCTTTAGCCTCTCTTCTCGTCTACATCTTAGCAAAAAGCTTTTCCACTCTTTCTGGCAAGGATAAACTGTGCCGCAACAAAAAACATCTCCCATCGTGTTCTAGAGGCTGCACGGAGGTCTGCCGAGTGTTTTGCAAGAAGAGAAAGAAAGTTGTCCAAAACAGCTTCCAATCGAATGTTCATGTGAATAGAAAAGGCAGGAGAGGAGTCAGGTACTGTTTTCTCTCAGTTTGCAAGCTGCGCACACAATCGCAGTGTTGTACAGCTTGTTTCATCACCTTTGCCAAGTTGCCGCTCTCTCCGGCTCCCGGAGACGAAGAAGCTGCTTCTTCGCGCAAAGACGATTCTGCCGCTCACAGTGCTCTGCGGTGTGCGCCTTCTGCCGAAAGACGTCCGGGAGCGGTGCTTAGCTCTGCAGAGCACCGTACCTTCGTCTTTAGCCTCTCTTCTCGTCTACATCTTAGCAAAAAGCTTTTCCACTCTGTCTGGCAAGGAGAAACTGTGCCAGCACAAAAAACATCTCCCATCGTGTTCTAGAGGCTGCACGCAGGTCTGCCGAGTGTTTTGCAAGAAGAGAAAGAAAGTTGTCCAAAACAGCTTGCAATCGAATGTTCATGTGATTACAAAAGGCAGGAGAGTGGTCAGGTACTGTTTTCTCTCACTTGGCAAGCTGCGCACACAATCGCAGTGTTGTACAGCTTGTTTCATTACCTTTGCCAAGTTGCCGCTCTCTCCGGCTCCCGGAGACGAAGAAGCTGCTTCTTCGCGCAAAGATGATTCTGCCGCTCACAGTGCTCTGCGGTGTGCGCCTTCTGCCGAAAGAGGCCCGGGAGCGGTGCTTAGCTCTGCAGAGCACCGTACCTTCGTCTTTAGCCTCTCTTCTCGTCTACATCTTAGCAAAAAGCTTTTCCACTCTTTCTGGCAGGGAGAAACTGTGCCAGCACAGAAAACATCTCCCATCGTGTTCTAGAGGCTGCACGGAGGTCTGCAGAGTGTTTTGCACGAAGAGAAAGAAAGTTGTCCAAAACAGCTTGCAATCGAATGTTCATGTGAATAGAAAAGGCAGGAGAGTGATCAGGTACTGTTTGCTCTCAGTTGGCAAGCTGCGCACACAATCGCAGTGTTGTACAGCTTGTTTCATCACCTTTGCGAAGTTGCCGCTCTCTCCGGCTCCCGGAGACGAAGAAGCTGCTTCTTCGCGCAAAGACGATTCTGCCGCTCACAGTGCTCTGCGGTGTGCGCCTTCTGCCGAAAGAGGCCCGGGAGCGGTGCTTAGCTCTGCAGAGCACCGTACCTTCGTCTTTAGCCTCTCTTCTCGTCTACACCTTAGCAAAAAGCTTTTCCACTCTGTCTGGCAAGGAGAAACTGTGCCAGCACAAAAAACATCTCCCATCGTGTTCTAGAGGCTGCACGGAGGTCTGCCGAGTGTTTTGCAAGAAGAGAAAGAAAGTTGTCCAAAACAGCTTGCAATCGAATGTTCAAGTGAATAGAAAAGGCAGGAGAGTGGTCAGGTACTGTTTTCTCTCAGTTGGCAAGCTGCGCACACAATCGCAGTGTTGTACAGCTTGTTTCATCACCTTTGCGAAGTTGCCGCTCTCTCCGGCTCCAGGAGACGAAGAAGCTGCTTCTTCGCGCAAAGACGATTCTGCCGCTCACAGTGCTCTGCGGTGTGCGCCTTCTGCCGAAAGAGGCCCGGGACCGGTGCTTAGCTCTGCAGAGCACTGTACCTTCGTCTTAAGCCTCTCTTCTCGTCTACATCTGAGCAAAAAGCTTTTCCACTCTGTCTGGCAAGGAGAAACTGTGCCAGCACAGAAAACATCTCCCATCGTGTTCTAGAGGCTGCACGGAGGTCTGCCGAGTGTTTTGCAAGAAGAGAAAGGAAGTTGTCCAAAACAGCTTGCAATCGAATGTTCATGTGAATACAAAAGGCAGGAGAGTGGTCAGGTACTGTTTTCTCTCAGTTGGCAAGCTGCGCACACAATCGCAGTGTTGTACAGCTTGTTTCATCACCTTTGCCAAGTTGCCGCTCTCTCCGGCTCCCGGAGACGAAGAAGCTGCTTCTTCGCGCAAAGACGATTCTGCCGCTCACAGTGCTCTGCGGTGTGCGCCTTCTGCCGAAAGAGGCCCGGGAGCTGTGCTTAGCTCTGCAGAGCACCATACCTGCTTCTTTAGCCTCTCTTCTCGTCTACATCTTAGCAAAAAGCTTTTCCACTCTGTCTGGCAAGGAGAAACTGTGCCGCAACAAAAAACATCTCCCATCGTGTTCTAGAGGCTGCACGGAGGTCTGCCGAGTGTTTTGCAAGAAGAGAAATAAAGTTGTCCAAAACAGCTTCCAATCGAATGTTCATGTGAATAGAAAAGGCAGGAGAGGAGTCAGGTACTGTTTTCTCTCAGTTGGCAAGCTGCGCACACAATGGCAGTGTTGTACAGCTTGTTTCATCACCTTTGCGAAGCTGCCACTCTCTCCGGCTCCCGGAGACGAAGAAGCTGCTTCTTCGCGCAAAGACGATTCTGCCGCTCACAGTGCTCTGCGGTGTGCGCCTTCTGCCGAAAGACGTCCGGGAGCGGTGCTTTGCTCTGCAGAGCACCGTACCTTCGTCTTTAGCTTCTCTTCTCGTCTACATCTTAGCAAAAAGCTTTTCCACTCTGTCTGGCAAGGAGAAACTGTGCCAGCACAGAAAACATATCCCATCGTGTTCTAGAGGCTGCACGGAGGTCTGCCGAGTGTTTTGCAAGAAGAGAAAGAAAGTTGTCCAAAACAGCTTGCAATCGAATGTTCATGTGAATAGAAAAGGCAGGAGGGTGGTCAGGTACTGTTTTCTCTCACTTGGCAAGCTGCGCACACAATCGCAGTGTTGTACAGCTTGTTTCATCACCTTTGCGAAGTTGCCGCTCTCTCCGGCTCCCGGAGACGAAGAAGCTGCTTCTTCGCGCAAAGACGATTCTGCCGCTCACAGTGCTCTGCGGTGTGCGCCTTCTGCCGAAAGAGGCCCGGGAGCGGTGCTTAGCTCTGCAGAGCACCGTACCTTCGTCTTTAGCCTCTCTTCTCGTCTACATCTTAGCAAAAAGCTTTTCCACTCTGTCTGGCAAGGAGAAACTGTGCCAGCACAAAAAACATCTCCCATCGTGTTCTAGAGGCTGCACGGAGGTCTGCCGAGTGTTTTGCAAGAAGAGAGAGAAAGTTGTCCAAAACAGCTTGCAATCGAATGTTCATGTGAATAGAAAAGGCAGGAGAGTGGTCAGGTACTGTTTTCTCTCAGTTGGCAAGCTGCGCACACAATCGCAGTGTTGTACAGCTTGTTTCATCACCTTTGCGAAGTTGCCGCTCTCTCCGGCTCCCGGAGACGAAGAAGCTGCTTCTTCGCGCAAAGACGATTCTGCCGCTCACAGTGCTCTGCGGTGTGCGCCTTCTGCCGAAAGAGGCCCGGGAGCGGTGCTTAGCTCTGCAGAGCACCGTACCTTCGTCTTTAGCCTCTCTTCTCGTCTACATCTTAGCAAAAAGCTTTTCCACTCTTTCTGGCAGGGAGAAACTGTGACAGCACAGAAAACATCTCCCATCGTGTTCTAGAGGCTGCACGGAGGTCTGCAGAGTGTTTTGCACGAAGAGAAAGAAAGTTGTCCAAAACAGCTTGCAATCGAATGTTCATGTGAATAGAAAAGGCAGGAGAGTGATCAGGTACTGTTTGCTCTCAGTTGGCAAGCTGCGCACACAATCGCAGTGTTGTACAGCTTGTTTCATCACCGTTGCGAAGTTGCCGCTCTCTCCGGCTCCCGGAGACGAAGAAGCTGCTTCTTCGCGCAAAGACGATTCTGCCGCGCACAGTGCTCTGCGGTGTGCGCCTTCTGCCGAAAGAGGCCCGGGAGCGGTGCTTAGCTCTGCAGAGCACCGTACCTTCGTCTTTAGCCTCTCTTCTCGTCTACACCTTAGCAAAAGGCTTTTCCACTCTGTCTGGCAAGGAGAAAATTTACCAGCACAGAAAACATCTCCCATCGTGTTCTAGAGGCTGCACGGAGGTCTGCCAAGTGTTTTGCAAGAAGAGAAAGGAAGTTGTCCAAAACAGCTTGCAATCGAATCTTCATGTGAATACAAAAGGCAGGAGAGTGGTCAGGTACTGTTTTCTCTCACTTGGCAAGCTGCGCACACAATCGCAGTGTTGTACAGCTTGTTTCATCACCTTTGCCAAGTTGTCGCTCTCTCCGGCTCCCGGAGACGAAGAAGCTGCTTCTTCGCGCAAAGACGATTCTGCCGCTCACAGTGCTCTGCGGTGTGCGCCTTCTGCCGAAAGACGCCCGGGAGCGGTGCTTAGCTCTACAGAGCACCGTACCTTCGTCTTTAGCCTCTCTTCTCGTCTACATCTTAGCAAAAAGCTTTTCCACTCTGTCTGGCAAGGAGAAACTGTGCCAGCACAAAAAACATCTCCCATCGTGTTCTAGAGGCTGCACGGAGGTCTGCAGAGTGTTTTGCAAGAAGAGAAGGAAAGTTGTACAAAACAGCTTGCAATCGAATCTTCATGTGAATAGAAAAGGCAGGAGAGTGGTCAGGTACTGTTTTCTCTCACTTGGCAAGCTGCGCACACAATCGCAGTGTTGTACAGCTTGTTTCATCACCTTTGCGAAGTTGCCGCTCTCTCCGGCTCCCGGAGACGAAGAAGCTGCTTCTTCGCGCAAAGACGATTCTGCCGCTCACAGTGCTCTGCGGTGTGCGCCTTCTGCCGAAAGAGCCCCGGGAGCTGTGCTTAGCTCTGCAGAGCACCATACCTGCTTCTTTAGCCTCTCTTCTCGTCTACATCTTAGCAAAAAGCTTTTCCACTCTTTCTGGCAAGGATAAACTGTGCCGCAACAAAAAACATCTCCCATCGTGTTCTAGAGGCTGCACGGAGGTCTGCCGAGTGTTTTGCAAGAAGAGAAAGAAAGTTGTCCAAAACAGCTTCCAATCGAATGTTCATGTGAATAGAAAAGGCAGGAGAGGAGTCAGGTACTGTTTTCTCTCAGTTGGCAAGCTGCGCACACAATCGCAGTGTTGTACAGCTTGTTTCATCACCTTTGCGAAGCTGCCGCTCTCTCCGGCTCCCGGAGACGAAGAAGCTGCTTCTTCGCGCAAAGACGATTCTGCCGCTCACAGTGCTCTGCGGTGTGCGCCTTCTGCCGAAAGACGTCCGGGAGCGGTGCTTTGCTCTGCAGAGCACCGTACCTTCGTCTTTAGCCTCTCTTCTCGTCTACATCTTAGCAAAAAGCTTTTCCACTCTGTCTGGCAAGGAGAAACTGTGCCAGCACAAAAAACATCTCCCATCGTGTTCTAGAGGCTGCACGGAGGTCTGCCGAGTGTTTTGCAAGAAGAGAAAGAAAGTTGTCCAAAACAGCTTGCAATCGAATATTCTTGTGAATAGAAAAGGCAGGAGAGTGGTCAGGTACTGTTTTCTCTCACTTGGCAAGCTGCACACACAATCGCAGTGTTGTACAGCTTGTTTCATCACCTTTGCCAAGTTGCCGCTCTCTCCGGCTCCCGGAGACGAAGAAGCTGCTTCTTCGCGCAAAGACGATTCTGCCGCTCACAGTGCTCTGCGGTGTGCGCCTTCTGCCGAAAGACGCCCGGGAACTCTGCTTAGCTCTGCAGAGCACCATACCTGCTTCTTTAGCCTCTCTTCTCGTCTACATCTTAGCAAAAAGCTTTTCCACTCTTTCTGGCAAGGAGAAACTGTGCCGCAACAAAAAAAATCTCCCATCGTGTTCTAGAGGCTGCACGGAGGTCTGCCGAGTGTTTTGCAAGAAGAGAAAGAAAGTTGTCCAAAACAGCTTGCAATCGAATGTTCATGTGAATAGAAAAGGCAGGAGAGGAGTCAGGTACTGTTTTCTCTCAGTTGGCAAGCTGCGCACACAATCGCAGTGTTGTACAGCTTGTTTCATCACCTTTGCGAAGCTGCCGCTCTCTCCGGCTCCCGGAGACGAAGAAGCTGCTTCTTCGCGCAAAGACGATTCTGCCACTCACAGTGCTCTGCGGTGTGCGCCTTCTGCCGAAAGACTTCCGGGAGCGGTGCTTTGCTCTACAGAGCACCGTGCCTTCGTCTTTAGCCTCTCTTCTCGTCTACATCTTAGCAAAAAGCTTTTCCACTCTGTCTGGCAAGGAGAAACTGTGCCAGCACAGAAAACATATCCCATCGTGTTCTAGAGGCTGCACGGAGGTCTGCCGAGTGTTTTGCAAGAAGAGAAAGAAAGTTGTCCAAAACAGCTTGCAATCGAATGTTCATGTGAATAGAAAAGGCAGGAGAGTGGTCAGGTACTGTTTTCTCTCACTTGGCAAGCTGCGCACACAATCGCAGTGTTGTACAGCTTGTTTCATCACCTTTGCGAAGTTGCCGCTCTCTCCGGCTCCCGGAGACGAAGAAGCTGCTTCTTCGCGCAAAGACGATTCTGCCGCTCACAGTGCTCTGCGGTGTGCGCCTTCTGCCGAAAGAGGCCCGGGAGCGGTGCTTAGCTCTGCAGAGCACCGTACCTTCGTCTTTAGCCTCTCTTCTCGTCTACATCTTAGCAAAAAGCTTTTCCACTCTGTCTGGCAAGGAGAAACTGTGCCAGCACAAAAAACATCTCCCATCGTGTTCTAGAGGCTGCACGGAGGTCTGCCGAGTGTTTTGCAAGAAGAGAAAGAAAGTTGTCCAAAACAGCTTGCAATCGAATGTTCATGTGAATACAAAAGGCAGGAGAGTGGTCAGGTACTGTTTTCTCTCCGTTGGCAAGCTGCGCACACAATCGCAGTGTTGTACAGCTTGTTTCATCACCTTTGCGAAGTTGCCGCTCTCTCCGGCTCCCGGAGACGAAGAAGCTGCTTCTTCGCGCAAAGACGATTCTGCCGCTCACAGTGCTCTGCGGTGTGCGCCTTCTGCCGAAAGAGGCCCGGGAGCGGTGCTTAGCTCTGCAGAGCACCGTACCTTCGTCTTTAGCCTCTCTTCTCGTCTACATCTTAGCAAAAAGCTTTTCCACTCTTTCTGGCAGGGAGAAACTGTGACAGCACAGAAAACATCTCCCATCGTGTTCTAGAGGCTGCACGGAGGTCTGCAGAGTGTTTTGCACGAAGAGAAAGAAAGTTGTCCAAAACAGCTTGCAATCGAATGTTCATGTGAATAGAAAAGGCAGGAGAGTGATCAGGTACTGTTTGCTCTCAGTTGGCAAGCTGCGCACACAATCGCAGTGTTGTACAGCTTGTTTCATCACCTTTGCGAAGTTGCCGCTCTCTCCGGCTCCCGGAGACGAAGAAGCTGCTTCTTCGCGCAAAGACGATTCTGCCGCTCACAGTGCTCTGCGGTGTGCGCCTTCTGCCGAAAGAGGCCCGGGAGCGGTGCTTAGCTCTGCAGAGCACCGTACCTTCATCTTTAGCCTCTCTTCTCGTCTACACCTTCGCAAAAAGCTTTTCCACTCTGTCTGGCAAGGAGAAACTGTGCCAGCACAAAAAACATCTCCCATCGTGTTCTAGAGGCTGCACGCAGGTCTGCCGAGTGTTTTGCAAGAAGAGAAAGAAAGTTGTCCAAAACAGCTTGCAATCGAATGTTCAAGTGAATAGAAAAGGCAGGAGAGTGGTCAGGTACTGTTTTCTCTCAGTTGGCAAGCTGCGCACACAATCGCAGTGTTGTACAGCTTGTTTCATCACCTTTGCGAAGTTGCCGCTCTCTCCGGCTCCAGGAGACGAAGAAGCTGCTTCTTCGCGCAAAGACGATTCTGCCGCTCACAGTGCTCTGCGGTGTGCGCCTTCTGCCCAAAGAGGCCCGGGACCGGTGCTTAGCTCTGCAGAGCACCGTACCTTCGTCTTTAGCCTCTCTTCTCGTCTACATCTGAGCAAAAAGCTTTTCCACTCTGTCTGGCAAGGAGAAACTGTGCCAGCACAGAAAACTTCTCCCATCGTGTTCTAGAGGCTGCACGGAGGTCTGCCGAGTGTTTTGCAAGAAGAGAGAGAAAGTTGTCCAAAACAGCTTGCAATCGAATGTTCATGTGAATAGAAAAGGCAGGAGAGTGGTCAGGTATTGTTTTCTCTCACTTGGCATGCTGCGCACACAATCGCAGTGTTGTACAGCTTGTTTCATCACCTTTGCGAAGCTGCCGCTCTCTCCGGCTCCCGGAGACGAAGAAGCTGCTTCTTCACGCAAAGACGATTCTGCCGCTCACAGTGCTCTGCGGTGTGCGCCTTCTGCCGAAAGAGGTCCGGGAGCGGTGCTTAGCTCTGCAGAGCACCGTACCTTCGTCTTTAGCCTCTCTTCTCGTCTACATCTTAGCAAAAAGCTTTTCCACTCTGTCTGGCAAGGAGAAACTGTGCAAGCACAGAAAACATCTCCCATCGTGTTCTAGAGGCTGCACGGAGGTCTGCCGAGTGTTTTGCAAGAAGAGAAAGAAAGTTGTCCAAAACAGCTTGCAATCGAATGTTCATGTGAATAGAAAAGGCAGGACAGCGGTCTGGTACTGTTTTCTCTCAGTTGGCAAGCTGCGCACACAATCGCACTGTTGTACAGCTTGTTTCATCACCTTTGCGAAGTTGCCGCTCTCTCCGGCTCCCGGAGACGAAGAAGCTGCTTCTTCGCGCAAAGACGATTCTGCCGCTCAGAGTGCTCTGCTGTGTGCGCCTTCTGCCGAAAGAGGCCCGGGAGCGGTGCTTAGCTCTGCAGAGCACCGTACCTTCGTCTTTAGCCTCTCTTCTCGTCTACATCTTAGCAAAAAGCTTTTCCACTCTGTCTGGCAAGGAGAAACTGTGCCAGCACAAAAAACATATCCCATCGTGTTCTAGAGGCTGCACGGAGGTCTGCCGAGTGTTTTGCAAGAAGAGAAAGAAAGTTGTCCAAAACAGCTTGCAATCGAATGTTCATGTGAATAGAAAAGGCAGGAGAGTGGTCAGGTATTGTTTTCTCTCAGTTGGCAAGCTGCGCACACAATCGCAGTGTCGTACAGCATGTTTCATCACCTTTGCGAAGCTGTCGCTCTCTCCGGCTCCCGGAGACGAAGAAGCTGCTTCTTCGCGCAAAGACGATTCTGCCGCTCACAGTGCTCTGCGGTGTGCGCTTTCTGCCGAAAGACGTCCGGGAGCGGTGCTTTGCTCTGCAGAGCACCGCACCTTCGTCTTTAGCCTCTCTTCTCGTCTACATCTTAGCAAAAAGCTTTTCCACTCTGTCTGGCAAGGAGAAAATTTACCAGCACAGAAAACATCTCCCATCGTGTTCTAGAGGCTGCACGGAGGTCTGCCAAGTGTTTTGCAAGAAGAGAAAGGAAGTTGTCCAAAACAGCTTGCAATCGAATCTTCATGTGAATAGAAAAGGCAGGAGAGTGGTCAGGTACTGTTTTCTCTCAGTTGGCAAGCTGCGCACACAATCGCAGTGTTGTACAGCTTGTTTCATCACCTTTGCGAAGTTGCCGCTCTCTCCGGCTCCCGGAGACGAAGAAGCTGCTTCTTCGCGCAAAGACGATTCTGCCGCTCACAGTGCTCTGCGGTGTGCGCCTTCTGCCGAAAGAGGCCCGGGAGCGGTGCTTAGCTCTGCAGAGCACCGTACCTTCGTCTTTAGCCTCTCTTCTCGTCTACATCTTAGCAAAAAGCTTTTCCACTCTTTCTGGCAGGGAGAAACTGTGACAGCACAGAAAACATCTCCCATCGTGTTCTAGAGGCTGCACGGAGGTCTGCCGAGTGTTTTGCACGAAGAGAAAGAAAGTTGTCCAAAGCAGCTTGCAATCGAATGTTCATGTGTATAGAAAAGGCAGGAGAGTGATCAGGTACTGTTTGCTCTCAGTTGGCAAGCTGCGCACACAATCGCAGTGTTGTACAGCTTGTTTCATCACCTTTGCGAAGTTGCCGCTCTCTCCGGCTCCCGGAGACGAAGAAGCTGCTTCTTCGCGCAAAGACGATTCTGCCGCTCACAGTGCTCTGCGGTGTGCGCCTTCTGCCGAAAGAGGCCCGGGAGCGGTGCTTAGCTCTGCAGTGTTCCGTACCTTCGTCTTTAGCCTCTCTTCTCGTCTACACCTTAGCAAAAAGCTTTTCCACTCTGTCTGGCAAGGAGAAACTGTGCCAGCACAAAAAACATCTCCCATCGTGTTCTAGAGGCTGCACGCAGGTCTGCCGAGTGTTTTGCAAGAAGAGAAAGAAAGTTGTCCAAAACAGCTTGCAATCGAATGTTCAAGTGAATAGAAAAGGCAGGAGAGTGGTCAGGTACTGTTTTCTCTCAGTTGGCAAGCTGCGCACACAATCGCAGTGTTGTACAGCTTGTTTCATCACCTTTGCGAAGTTGCCGCTCTCTCCGGCTCCAGGAGACGAAGAAGCTGCTTCTTCGCGCAAAGACGATTCTGCCGCTCACAGTGCTCTGCGGTGTGCGCCTTCTGCCCAAAGAGGCCCGGGACCGGTGCTTAGCTCTGCAGAGCACCGTACCTTCGTCTTTAGCCTCTCTTCTCGTCTACATCTGAGCAAAAAGCTTTTCCACTCTGTCTGGCAAGGAGAAACTGTGCCAGCACAGAAAACATCTCCCATCGTGTTCTAGAGGCTGCACGGAGGTCTGCAGAGTGTTTCGCAAGAAGAGAGAGAAAGTTGTCCAAAACAGCTTGCAATCGAATGTTCATGTGAATAGAAAAGGCAGGAGAGTGGTCAGGTATTGTTTTCTCTCACTTGGCAAGCTGCGCACACAATCGCAGTGTTGTACAGCTTGTTTCATCACCTTTGCGAAGTTGCCGCTCTCTCCGGCTCCCGAAGACGAAGAAGCTGCTTCTTCGCGCAAAGACGATTCTGCCGCTCACAGTGCTCTGCGGTGTGCGCCTTCTGCCGAAAGAGGTCCGGGAGCGGTGCTTAGCTCTGCAGAGCACCGTACCTTCGTCTTTAGCCTCTCTTCTCGTCTACATCTTAGCAAAAAGCTTTTCCACTCTGTCTGGCAAGGAGAAACTGTGCCAGCACAGAAAACATCTCCCATCGTGTTCTAGAGGCTGCACGGAGGTCTGCAGAGTGTTTTGCAAGAAGAGAGAGAATGTTGTCCAAAACAGCTTGCAATCGAATGTTCATGTGAATAGAAAAGGCAGGAGAGTGGTCAGGTATTGTTTTCTCTCACTTGGCAAGCTGCGCACACAATCGCAGTGTTGTACAGCTTGTTTCATCACCTTTGCGAAGCTGCCGCTCTCTCCGGCTCCCGGAGACGAAGAAGCTGCTTCTTCGCGCAAAGACGATTCTGCCGCTCACAGTGCTCTGCGGTGTGCACCTTCTGCCGAAAGAGGTCCGGGAGCGGTGCTTAGCTCTGCAGAGCACCGTACCTTCGTCTTTAGCCTCTCTTCTCGTCTACATCTTAGCAAAAAGCTTTTCCACTCTGTCTGGCAAGGAGAAACTGTGCAAGCACAGAAAACATCTCCCATCGTGTTCTAGAGGCTGCACGGAGGTCTGCCGAGTGTTTTGCAAGAAGAGAAAGAAAGTTGTCCAAAACAGCTTGCAATCGAATGTTCAAGTGAATAGAAAAGGCAGGACAGCGGTCTGGTACTGTTTTCTCTCAGTTGGCAAGCTGCGCACACAATCGCAGTGTTGTACAGCTTGTTTCATCACCTTTGCGAAGTTGCCGCTCTCTCCGGCTCCCGGAGACGAAGAAGCTGCTTCTTCGCGCAAAGACGATTCTGCCGCTCAGAGTGCTCTGCTGTGTGCGCCTTCTGCCGAAAGAGGCCCGGGAGCGGTGCTTAGCTCTGCAGAGCACCGTACCTTCGTCTTTAGCCTCTCTTCTCGTCTACATCTTAGCAAAAAGCTTTTCCACTCTGTCTGGCAAGGAGAAACTGTGCCAGCACAAAAAACATATCCCATCGTGTTCTAGAGGCTGCACGGAGGTCTGCCGAGTGTTTTGCAAGAAGAGAGAGAAAGTTGTCCAAAACAGCTTGCAATCGAATGTTCATGTGAATAGAAAAGGCAGGAGAGTGGTCAGGTATTGTTTTCTCTCAGTTGGCAAGCTGCGCACACAATCGCAGTGTCGTACAGCATGTTTCATCACCTTTGCGAAGCTGTCGCTCTCTCCGGCTCCCGGAGACGAAGAAGCTGCTTCTTCGCGCAAAGACGATTCTGCCGCTCACAGTGCTCTGCGGTGTGCGCTTTCTGCCGAAAGACGTCCGGGAGCGGTGCTTTGCTCTGCAGAGCACCGTACCTTCGTCTTAAGCCTCTCTTCTCGTCTACATCTTAGCAAAAAGCTTTTCCACTCTGTCTGGCAAGGAGAAAATTTACCAGCACAGAAAACATCTCCCATCGTGTTCTAGAGGCTGCACGGAGGTCTGCCAAGTGTTTTGCAAGAAGAGAAAGGAAGTTGTCCAAAACAGCTTGCAATCGAATCTTCATGTGAATACAAAAGGCAGGAGAGTGGTCAGGTACTGTTTTCTCTCACTTGGCAAGCTGCGCACACAATCGCAGTGTTGTACAGCTTGTTTCATCACCTTTGCCAAGTTGTCGCTCTCTCCGGCTCCCGGAGACGAAGAAGCTGCTTCTTCGCGCAAAGACGATTCTGCCGCTCACAGTGCTCTGCAGTGTGCGCCTTCTGCCGAAAGACGCCCGGGAGCGGTGCTTAGCTCTACAGAGCACCGTACCTTCGTCTTTAGCCTCTCTTCTCGTCTACATCTTAGCAAAAAGCTTTTCCACTCTGTCTGGCAAGGAGAAACTGTGCCAGCACAAAAAACATCTCCCATCGTGTTCTAGAGGCTGCACGGAGGTCTGCCGAGTGTTTTGCAAGAAGAGAAGGAAAGTTGTACAAAACAGCTTGCAATCGAATGTTCAAGTGAATAGAAAAGGCAGGAGAGTGGTCAGGTACTGTTTTCTCTCAGTTGGCAAGCTGCGCACACAATCGCAGTGTTGTACAGCTTGTTTCATCACCTTTGCCAAGTTGCCGCTCTCTCCGGCTCCCGGAGACGAAGAAGCTGCTTCTTCGCGCAAAGACGATTCTGCCGCTCACAGTGCTCTGCGGTGTGCGCCTTCTGCCGAAAGAGCCCCGGGAGCTGTGCTTAGCTCTGCAGAGCACCATACCTGCTTCTTTAGCCTCTCTTCTCGTCTACATCTTAGCAAAAAGCTTTTCCACTCTTTCTGGCAAGGATAAACTGTGCCGCAACAAAAAACATCTCCCATCGTGTTCTAGAGGCTGCACGGAGGTCTGCCGAGTGTTTTGCAAGAAGAGAAAGAAAGTTGTCCAAAACAGCTTCCAATCGAATGTTCATGTGAATAGAAAAGGCAGGAGAGGAGTCAGGTACTGTTTTCTCTCAGTTGGCAAGCTGCGCACACAATCGCAGTGTTGTACAGCTTGTTTCATCACCTTTCCGAAGCTGCCGCTCTCTCCGGCTCCCGGAGACGAAGAAGCTGCTTCTTCGCGCAAAGACGATTCTGCCGCTCACAGTGCTCTGCGGTGTGCGCCTTCTGCCGAAAGACGTCCGGGAGCGGTGCTTTGCTCTGCAGAGCACCGTACCTTCGTCTTTAGCCTCTCTTCTCGTCTACATCTTAGCAAAAAGCTTTTCCACTCTGTCTGGCAAGGAGAAACTGTGCCAGAACAAAAAACATCTCCCATCGTGTTCTAGAGGCTGCACAGAGGCCTGCCGAGTGTTTTGCAAGAAGAGAAAGAAAGTTGTCCAAAACAGCTTGCAATCGAATGTTCATGTGAATAGAAAAGGCAGGAGAGTGGTCAGGTACTGTTTTCTCTCAGTTGGCAAGCTGCGCACACAATCGCAGTGTTGTACAGCTTGTTTCATCACCTGTGCGAAGTTGCCGCTCTCTCCGGCTCCCGGAGACGAAGAAGCTGCTTCTTCGCGCAAAGACGATTCTGCCGCTCACAGTGCTCTGCGGTGTGCGCCTTTTGCCGAAAGAGGCCCGGGAGCGGTGCTTAGCTCTGCAGAGCACCATACCTGCTTCTTTAGCCTCTCTTCTCGTCTACATCTTAGCAAAAAGCTTTTCCACTCTTTCTGGCAAGGATAAATTGTGCCGCAACAAAAAACATCTCCCATCGTGTTCTAGAGGCTGCACGGAGGTCTGCCGAGTGTTTTGCAAGAAGAGAAAGAAAGTTGTCCAAAACAGCTTCCAATCGAATGTTCATGTGAATAGAAAAGGCAGGAGAGGAGTCAGGTACTGTTTTCTCTCAGTTGGCAAGCTGCGCACACAATCGCAGTGTTGTACAGCTTGTTTCATCACCTTTGCGAAGTTGCCGCTCTCTCCGGCTCCCGGAGACGAAGAAGCTGCTTCTTCGCGCAAAGACGATTCTGCCGCTCAGAGTGCTCTGCTGTGTGCGCCTTCTGCCGAAAGAGGCCCGGGAGCGGTGCTTAGCTCTGCAGAGCACCGTACCTTCGTCTTTAGCCTCTCTTCTCGTCTACATCTTAGCAAAAAGCTTTTCCACTCTGTCTGGCAAGGAGAAACTGTGCCAGCACAAAAAACATATCCCATCGTGTTCTAGAGGCTGCACGGAGGTCTGCCGAGTGTTTTGCAAGAAGAGAGAGAAAGTTGTCCAAAACAGCTTGCAATCGAATGTTCATGTGAATAGGAAAGGCAGGAGAGTGGTCAGGTATTGTTTTCTCTCAGTTGGCAAGCTGCGCACACAATCGCAGTGTCGTACAGCATGTTTCATCACCTTTGCGAAGCTGTCGCTCTCTCCGGCTCCCGGAGACGAAGAAGCTGCTTCTTCGCGCAAAGACGATTCTGCCGCTCACAGTGCTCTGCAGTGTGCGCTTTCTGCCGAAAGACGTCCGGGAGCGGTGCTTTGCTCTGCAGAGAACCGTACCTTCGTCTTAAGCCTCTCTTCTCGTCTACATCTTAGCAAAAAGCTTTTCCACTCTGTCTGGCAAGGAGAAAATTTACCAGCACAGAAAACATCTCCCATCGTGTTCTAGAGGCTGCACGGAGGTCTGCCAAGTGTTTTGCAAGAAGAGAAAGGAAGTTGTCCAAAACAGCTTGCAATCGAATCTTCATGTGAATACAAAAGGCAGGAGAGTGGTCAGGTACTGTTTTCTCTCAGTTGGCAAGCTGCGCACACAATCGCAGTGTTGTACAGCTTGTTTCATCACCTTTGCCAAGTTGTCGCTCTCTCCGGCTCCCGGAGACGAAGAAGCTGCTTCTTCGCGCAAAGACGATTCTGCCGCTCACAGTGCTCTGCGCTGTGCGCCTTCTGCCGAAAGACGCCCGGGAGCGGTGCTTAGCTCTACAGAGCACCGTACCTTCGTCTTTAGCCTCTCTTCTCGTCTACATCTTAGCAAAAATCTTTTCCACTCTGTCTGGCAAGGAGAAACTGTGCCAGCACAAAAAACATCTCCCATCGTGTTCTAGAGGCTGCACGGAGGTCTGCCGAGTGTTTTGCAAGAAGAGAAGGAAAGTTGTACAAAACAGCTTGCAATCGAATGTTCAAGTGAATAGAAAAGGCAGGAGAGTGGTCAGGTACTGTTTTCTCTCAGTTGGCAAGCTGCGCACACAATCGCAGTGTTGTACAGCTTGTTTCATCACCTTTGCGAAGTTGCCGCTCTCTCCGGCTCCCGGAGACGAAGAAGCTGCTTCTTCGCGCAAAGACGATTCTGCCGCTCACAGTGCTCTGCGGTGTGCGCCTTCTGCCGAAAGAGCCCCGGGAGCTGTGCTTAGCTCTGCAGAGCACCATACCTGCTTCTTTAGCCTCTCTTCTCGTCTACATCTTAGCAAAAAGCTTTTCCACTCTTTCTGGCAAGGATAAACTGTGCCGCAACAAAAAACATCTCCCATCGTGTTCTAGAGGCTGCACGGAGGTCTGCCGAGTGTTTTGCAAGAAGAGAAAGAAAGTTGTCCAAAACAGCTTCCAATCGAATGTTCATGTGAATAGAAAAGGCAGGAGAGGAGTCAGGTACTGTTTTCTCTCAGTTGGCAAGCTGCGCACACAATCGCAGTGTTGTACAGCTTGTTTCATCACCTTTGCGAAGCTGCCGCTCTCTCCGTCTCCCGAAGACGAAGAAGCTGCTTCTTCGCGCAAAGACGATTCTGCCGCTCACAGTGCTCTGCGGTGTGCGCCTTCTGCCGAAAGAGGTCCGGGAGCGGTGCTTAGCTCTGCAGAGCACCGTACCTTCGTCTTTAGCCTCTCTTCTCGTCTACATCTTAGCAAAAAGCTTTTCCACTCTGTCTGGCAAGGAGAAACTGTGCCAGCACAGAAAACATCTCCCATCGTGTTCTAGAGGCTGCACGGAGGTCTGCAGAGTGTTTTGCATGAAGAGAGAGAAAGTTGTCCAAAACAGCTTGCAATCGAATGTTCATGTGAATAGAAAAGGCAGGAGAGTGGTCAGGTATTGTTTTCTCTCACTTGGCAAGCTGCGCACACAATCGCAGTGTTGTACAGCTTGTTTCATCACCTTTGCGAAGCTGCCGCTCTCTCCGGCTCCCGGAGACGAAGAAGCTGCTTCTTCGCGCAAAGACGATTCTGCCGCTCACAGTGCTCTGCGGTGTGCGCCTTCTGCCGAAAGACGCCCGGGAGCGGTGCTTAGCTCTGCAGAGCACCGTACCTTCGTCTTTAGCCTCTCTTCTCGTCTACATCTTAGCAAAAAGCTTTTCCACTCTGTCTGGCAAGGAGAAACTGTGCAAGCACAGAAAACATCTCCCATCGTGTTCTAGAGGCTGCACGGAAGTCTGCCGAGTGTTTTGCAAGAAGAGAAAGAAAGTTGTCCAAAACAGCTTGCAATCGAATGTTCAAGTGAATAGAAAAGGCAGGACAGCGGTCTGGTACTGTTTTCTCTCAGTTGGCAAGCTGCGCACACAATCGCAGTGTTGTACAGCTTGTTTCATCACCTTTGCGAAGTTGCCGCTCTCTCCGGCTCCCGGAGACGAAGAAGCTGCTTCTTCGCGCAAAGACGATTCTGCCGCTCAGAGTGCTCTGCTGTGTGCGCCTTCTGCCGAAAGAGGCCCGGGAGCGGTGCTTAGCTCTGCAGAGCACCGTACCTTCGTCTTTAGCCTCTCTTCTCGTCTACATCTTAGCAAAAAGCTTTTCCACTCTGTCTGGCAAGGAGAAACTGTGCCAGCACAAAAAACATATCCCATCGTGTTCTAGAGGCTGCACGGAGGTCTGCCGAGTGTTTTGCAAGAAGAGAGAGAAAGTTGTCCAAAACAGCTTGCAATCGAATGTTCATGTGAATAGAAAAGGCAGGAGAGTGGTCAGGTACTGTTTTCTCTCACTTGGCAAGCTGCGCACACAATCGCAGTGTCGTACAGCATGTTTCATCACCTTTGCGAAGCTGTCGCTCTCTCCGGCTCCCGGAGACGAAGAAGCTGCTTCTTCGCGCAAAGACGATTCTGCCGCTCACAGTGCTCTGCGGTGTGCGCTTTCTGCCGAAAGACGTCCGGGAGCGGTGCTTTGCTCTGCAGAGCACCGTACCTTCGTCTTAAGCCTCTCTTCTCGTCTACATCTTAGCAAAAAGCTTTTCCACTCTGTCTGGCAAGGAGAAAATTTACCAGCACAGAAAACATCTCCCATCGTGTTCTAGAGGCTGCACGGAGGTCTGCCAAGTGTTTTGCAAGAAGAGAAAGGAAGTTGTCCAAAACAGCTTGCAATCGAATCTTCATGTGAATAGAAAAGGCAGGAGAGTGGTCAGGTACTGTTTTCTCTCAGTTGGCAAGCTGCGCACACAATCGCAGTGTTGTACAGCTTGTTTCATCACCTTTGCCAAGTTGTCGCTCTCTCCGGCTCCCGGAGACGAAGAAGCTGCTTCTTCGCGCAAAGACGATTCTGCCGCTCACAGTGCTCTGCGGTGTGCGCCTTCCGCCGAAAGACGCCCGGGAGCGGTGCTTAGCTCTACAGAGCACCGTACCTTCGTCTTTAGCCTCTCTTCTCGTCTACATCTTAGCAAAAAGCTTTTCCACTCTGTCTGGCAAGGAGAAACTGTGCCAGCACAAAAAACATCTCCCATCGTGTTCTAGAGGCTGCACGGAGGTCTGCCGAGTGTTTTGCAAGAAGAGAAGGAAAGTTGTACAAAACAGCTTGCAATCGAATGTTCAAGTGAATAGAAAAGGCAGGAGAGTGGTCAGGTACTGTTTTCTCTCACTTGGCAAGCTGCGCACACAATCGCAGTGTTGTACAGCTTGTTTCATCACCTTTGCGAAGATGCCGCTCTCTCCGGCTCCCGGAGACGAAGAAGCTGCTTCTTCGCGCAAAGACGATTCTGCCGCTCACAGTGCTCTGCAGTGTGCGCCTTCTGCCGAAAGAGCCCCGGGAGCTGTGCTTAGCTCTGCAGAGCACCATACCTGCTTCTTTAGCCTCTCTTCTCGTCTACATCTTAGCAAAAAGCTTTTCCACTCTTTCTGGCAAGGATAAACTGTGCCGCAACAAAAAACATCTCCCATCGTGTTCTAGAGGCTGCACGGAGGTCTGCCGAGTGTTTTGCAAGAAGAGAAAGAAAGTTGTCCAAAACAGCTTCCAATCGAATGTTCATGTGAATAGAAAAGGCAGGAGAGGAGTCAGGTACTGTTTTCTCTCAGTTGGCAAGCTGCGCACACAATCGCAGTGTTGTACAGCTTGTTTCATCACCTTTGCGAAGCTGCCGCTCTCTCCGGCTCCCGGAGACGAAGAAGCTGCTTCTTCGCGCAAAGACGATTCTGCCGCTCACAGTGCTCTGCGGTGTGCGCCTTCTGCCGAAAGACGTCCGGGAGCGGTGCTTTGCTTTGCAGAGCACCGTACCTTCGTCTTTAGCCTCTCTTCTCGTCTACATCTTAGCAAAAAGCTTTTCCACTCTGTCTGGCAAGGAGAAACTGTGCCAGAACAAAAAACATCTCCCATCGTGTTCTAGAGGCTGCACGGAGGTCTGCCGAGTGTTTTGCAAGAAGAGAAAGAAAGTTGTCCAAAACAGCTTGCAATCGAATGTTCATGTGAATAGAAAAGGCAGGAGAGTGGTCAGGTACTGTTTTCTCTCAGTTGGCAAGCTGCGCACACAATCGCAGTGTTGTACAGCTTGTTTCATCACCTTTGCGAAGTTGCCGCTCTCTCCGGCTCCCGGAGACGAAGAAGCTGCTTCTTCGCGCAAAGACGATTCTGCCGCTCACAGTGCTCTGCGGTGTGCGCCTTCTGCCGAAAGAGGCCCGGGAGCTGTGCTTAGCTCTGCAGAGCACCATACCTGCTTCTTTAGCCTCTCTTCTCGTCTACATCTTAGCAAAAAGCTTTTCCACTCTTTCTGGCAATGATAAACTGTGCCGCAACAAAAAACATCTCCCATCGTGTTCTAGAGGCTGCACGGAGGTCTGCCGAGTGTTTTGCAAGAAGAGAAAGAAAGTTGTCCAAAACAGCTTCCAATCGAATGTTCATGTGAATAGAAAAGGCAGGAGAGGAGTCAGGTACTGTTTTCTCTCAGTTGGCAAGCTGCGCACACAATCGCAGTGTTGTACAGCTTGTTTCATCACCTTTGCGAAGCTGCCGCTCTCTCCGGCTCCCGAAGACGAAGAAGCTGCTTCTTCGCGCAAAGACGATTCTGCCGCTCACAGTGCTCTGCGGTGTGCGCCTTCTGCCGAAAGACCTCCGGGAGCGGTGCTTAGCTCTGCAGAGCACCGTACCTTCGTCTTTAGCCTCTCTTCTCGTCTACATCTTAGCAAAAAGCTTTTCCACTCTGTCTGGCAAGGAGAAACTGTGCCAGCACAGAAAACACCTCCCATCGTGTTCTAGAGGCTGCACGGAGGTCTGCAGAGTGTTTTGCAAGAAGAGAAAGAAAGTTGTCCAAAACAGCTTGCAATCGAATGTTCATGTGAATAGAAAAGGCAGGAGAGTGGTCAGGTACTGTTTTCTCTCAGTTGGCAAGCTGCGCACACAATCGCAGTGTTGTACAGCTTGTTTCATCACCTTTGCGAAGTTGCCGCTCTCTCCGGCTCCCGGAGACGAAGAAGCTGCTTCTTCGCGCAAAGACGATTCTGCCGCTCACAGTGCTCTGCGGTGTGCGCCTTCTGCCGAAAGAGGCCCGGGAGCGGTGCTTAGCTCTGCAGAGCACCGTACCTTCGTCTTTAGCCTCTCTTCTCGTCTACATCTTAGCAAAAAGCTTTTCCACTCTGTCTGGCAATGAGAAACTGTGCCAGCACAAAAAACATCTCCCATCGTGTTCTAGAGGCTGCACGCAGGTCTGCCGAGTGTTTTGCAAGAAGAGAAAGAAAGTTGTCCAAAACAGCTTGCAATCGAATGTTCATGTGAATAGAAAAGGCAGGAGAGTGGTCAGGTACTGTTTTCTCTCACTTGGCAAGCTGCGCACACAATCGCAGTGTTGTACAGCTTGTTTCATCACCTTTGCCAAGTTGCCGCTCTCTCCGGCTCCCGGAGACGAAGAAGCTGCTTCTTCGCGCAAAGACGATTCTGCCGCTCACAGTGCTCTGCGGTGTGCGCCTTCTGCCCAAAGAGGCCCGGGACCGGTGCTTAGCTCTGCAGAGCACCGTACCTTCGTCTTTAGCCTCTCTTCTCGTCTACATCTTAGCAAAAAGCTTTTCCACTCTTTCTGGCAGGGAGAAACTGTGACAGCACAGAAAACATCTCCCATCGTGTTCTAGAGGCTGCACGGAGGTCTGCAGAGTGTTTTGCACGAAGAGAAAGAAAGTTGTCCAAAACAGCTTGCAATCGAATGTTCATGTGAATAGAAAAGGCAGGAGAGTGATCAGGTACTGTTTGCTCTCAGTTGGCAAGCTGCGCACACAATCGCAGTGTTGTACAGCTTGTTTCATCACCTTTGCGAAGTTGCCGCTCTCTCCGGCTCCCGGAGACGAAGAAGCTGCTTCTTCGCGCAAAGACGATTCTGCCGCTCACAGTGCTCTGCGGTGTGCGCCTTCTGCCGAAAGAGGCCCGGGAGCTGTGCTTAGCTCTGAAGAGCACCGTACCTTCGTCTTTAGCCTCTCTTCTCGTCTACACCTTAGCAAAAAGCTTTTCCACTCTGTCTGGCAAGGAGAAACTGTGCCAGCACAAAAAACATCTCCCATCGTGTTCTAGAGGCTGCACGCAGGTCTGCCGAGTGTTTTGCAAGAAGAGAAAGAAAGTTGTCCAAAACAGCTTGCAATCGAATGTTCAAGTGAATAGAAAAGGCAGGAGAGTGGTCAGGTTCTGTTTTCTCTCAGTTGGCAAGCTGCGCACACAATCGCAGTGTTGTACAGCTTGTTTGATCACCTTTGCGAAGTTGCCGCTCTCTCCGGCTCCAGGAGACGAAGAAGCTGCTTCTTCGCGCAAAGACGATTCTGCCGCTCACAGTGCTCTGCGGTGTGCGCCTTCTGCCCAAAGAGGCCCGGGACCGGTGCTTAGCTCTGCAGAGCACCGTACCTTCGTCTTTAGCCTCTCTTCTCGTCTACATCTGGGCAAAAAGCTTTTCCACTCTGTCTGGCAAGGAGAAACTGTGCCAGCACAGAAAACATCTCCCATCGTGTTCTAGAGGCTGCACGGATCTCTGCAGAGTGTTTTGCAAGAAGAGAGAGAAAGTTGTCCAAAACAGCTTGCAATCGAATGTTCATGTGATTAGAAAAGGCAGGAGAGTGGTCAGGTATTGTTTTCTCTCACTTGGCAAGCTGCGCACACAATCGCAGTGTTGTACAGCTTGTTTCATCACCTTTGCGAAGCTGCCGCTCTCTCCGGCTCCCGGAGACGAAGAAGCTGCTTCTTCGCGCAAAGACGATTCTGCCGCTCACAGTGCTCTGCGGTGTGCGCCTTCTGCCGAATGAGGTCCGGGAGCGGTGCTTAACTCTGCAGAGCACCGTACCTTCGTCTTTAGCCTCTCTTCTCGTCTACATCTTAGCAAAAAGCTTTTCCACTCTGTCTGGCAAGGAGAAACTGTGCAAGCACAGAAAACATCTCCCATCGTGTTCTAGAGGCTGCACGGGGGTCTGCCGAATGTTTTGCAAGAAGAGAAAGAAAGTTGTCCAAAACAGCTTGCAATCGAATGTTCAAGTGAATAGAAAAGGCAGGAGAGCTGTCTGGTACTGTTTTCTCTCAGTTGGCAAGCTGCGCACACAATCGCAGTGTTGTACAGCTTGTTTCATCACCTTTGCGAAGTTGCCGCTCTCTCCGGCTCCCGGAGACGAAGAAGCTGCTTCTTCGCGCAAAGACGATTCTGCCGCTCACAGTGCTCTGCTGTGTGCGCCTTCTGCCGAAAGAGGCCCGGGAGCGGTGCTTAGCTCTGCAGAGCACCGTACCTTCGTCTTTAGCCTCTCTTCTCGTCTACATCTTAGCAAAAAGCTTTTCCACTCTGTCTGGCAAGGAGAAACTGTGCCAGCACAAAAAACATATCCCATCGTGTTCTAGAGGCTGCACGGAGGTCTGCCGAGTGTTTTGCAAGAAGAGAGAGAAAGTTGTCCAAAACAGCTTGCAATCGAATGTTCATGTGAATAGAAAAGGCAGGAGAGTGGTCAGGTATTGTTTTCTCTCAGTTGGCAAGCTGCGCACACAATCGCAGTGTCGTACAGCATGTTTCATCACCTTTGCGAAGCTGTCGCTCTCTCCGGCTCCCGGAGACGAAGAAGCTGCTTCTTCGCGCAAAGACGATTCTGCCGCTCACAGTGCTCTGCGGTGTGCGCTTTCTGCCGAAAGACGTCCGGGAGCGGTGCTTTGCTCTGCAGAGAACCGTACCTTCGTCTTAAGCCTCTCTTCTCGTCTACATCTTAGCAAAAAGCTTTTCCACTCTGTCTGGCAAGGAGAAAATTTACCAGCACAGAAAACATCTCCCATCGTGTTCTAGAGGCTGCACGGAGGTCTGCCGAGTGTTTTGCAAGAAGAGAAAGGAAGTTGTCCAAAACAGCTTGCAATCGAATCTTCATGTGAATACAAAAGGCAGAAGAGTGGTCAGGTACTGTTTTCTCTCACTTGGCAAGCTGCGCACACAATCGCAGTGTTGTACAGCTTGTTTCATCACCTTTGCCAAGTTGTCGCTCTCTCCGGCTCCCGGAGACGAAGAAGCTGCTTCTTCGCGCAAAGACGATTCTGCCGCTCACAGTGCTCTGCGGTGTGCGCCTTCTGCCGAAAGACGCCCGGGAGCGGTGCTTAGCTCTACAGAGCACCGTACCTTCGTCTTTAGCCTCTCTTCTCGTCTACATCTTAGCAAAAAGCTTTTCCACTCTGTCTGGCAAGGAGAAACTGTGCCAGCACAGAAAACATCTCCCATCGTGTTCTAGAGGCTGCACGGAGGTCTGCAGAGTGTTTTGCAAGAAGAGAAAGAAAGTTGTCCAAAACAGCTTGCAATCGAATGTTCATGTGAATAGAAAAGGCAGGAGAGTGGTCAGGTACTGTTTTCTCTCAGTTGGCAAGCTGCGCACACAATCGCAGTGTTGTACAGCTTGTTTCATCACCTTTGCCAAGTTGCCGCTCTCTCCGGCTCCCGGAGACGAAGAAGCTGCTTCTTCGCGCAAAGACGATTCTGCCGCTCACAGTGCTCTGCGGTGTGCGCCTTCTGCCGAAAGAGGCCCGGGAGCTGTGCTAAGCTCTGCAGAGCACCGTACCTTCGTCTTTAGCCTCTCTTCTCGTCTACATCTTAGCAAAAAGCTTTTCCACTCTGTCTGGCAATGAGAAACTGTGCCAGCACAAAAAACATCTCCCATCGTGTTCTAGAGGCTGCACGCAGGTCTGCCGAGTGTTTTGCAAGAAGAGAAAGAAAGTTGTCCAAAACAGCTTGCAATCGAATGTTCATGTGAATAGAAAAGGCAGGAGAGTGGTCAGGTACTGTTTTCTCTCAGTTGGCAAGCTGCGCACACAATCGCAGTGTTGTACAGCTTGTTTCATCACCTTTGCGAAGTTGCCGCTCTCTCCGGCTCCCGGAGACGAAGAAGCTGCTTCTTCGCGCAAAGACGATTCTGCCGCTCACAGTGCTCTGCGGTGTGCGCCTTCTGCCCAAAGAGGCCCGGGACCGGTGCTTAGCTCTGCAGAGCACCGTACCTTCGTCTTTAGCCTCTCTTCTCGTCTACATCTTAGCAAAAAGCTTTTCCACTCTTTCTGGCAGGGAGAAACTGTGACAGCACAGAAAACATCTCCCATCGTGTTCTAGAGGCTGCACGGAGGTCTGCAGAGTGTTTTGCACGAAGAGAAAGAAAGTTGTCCAAAACAGCTTGCAATCGAATGTTCATGTGAATAGAAAAGGCAGGAGAGTGATCAGGTACTGTTTGCTCTCAGTTGGCAAGCTGCGCACACAATCGCAGTGTTGTACAGCTTGTTTCATCACCTTTGCGAAGTTGCCGCTCTCTCCGGCTCCCGGAGACGAAGAAGCTGCTTCTTCGCGCAAAGACGATTCTGCCGCTCACAGTGCTCTGCGGTGTGCGCCTTCTGCCCAAAGAGGCCCGGGAGCTGTGCTTAGCTCTGAAGAGCACCGTACCTTCGTCTTTAGCCTCTCTTCTCGTCTACACCTTAGCAAAAAGCTTTTCCACTCTGTCTGGCAAGGAGAAACTGTGCCAGCACAAAAAACATCTCCCATCGTGTTCTAGAGGCTGCACGCAGGTCTGCCGAGTGTTTTGCAAGAAGAGAAAGAAAGTTGTCCAAAACAGCTTGCAATCGAATGTTCAAGTGAATAGAAAAGGCAGGAGAGTGGTCAGGTTCTGTTTTCTCTCAGTTGGCAAGCTGCGCACACAATCGCAGTGTTGTACAGCTTTTTTGATCACCTTTGCGAAGTTGCCGCTCTCTCCGGCTCCAGGAGACGAAGAAGCTGCTTCTTCGCGCAAAGACGATTCTGCCGCTCACAGTGCTCTGCGGTGTGCGCCTTCTGCCCAAAGAGGCCCGGGACCGGTGCTTAGCTCTGCAGAGCACCGTACCTTCGTCTTTAGCCTCTCTTCTCGTCTACATCTGGGCAAAAAGCTTTTCCACTCTGTCTGGCAAGGAGAAACTGTGCCAGCACAGAAAACATCTCCCATCGTGTTCTAGAGGCTGCACGGATCTCTGCAGAGTGTTTTGCAAGAAGAGAGAGAAAGTTGTCCAAAACAGCTTGCAATCGAATGTTCATGTGATTAGAAAAGGCAGGAGAGTGGTCAGGTATTGTTTTCTCTCACTTGGCAAGCTGCGCACACAATCGCAGTGTTGTACAGCTTGTTTCATCACCTTTGCGAAGCTGCCGCTCTCTCCGGCTCCCGGAGACGAAGAAGCTGCTTCTTCGCGCAAAGACGATTCTGCCGCTCACAGTGCTCTGCGGTGTGCGCCTTCTGCCGAATGAGGTCCGGGAGCGGTGCTTAACTCTGCAGAGCACCGTACCTTCGTCTTTAGCCTCTCTTCTCGTCTACATCTTAGCAAAAAGCTTTTCCACTCTGTCTGGCAAGGAGAAACTGTGCAAGCACAGAAAACATCTCCCATCGTGTTCTAGAGGCTGCACGGGGGTCTGCCGAATGTTTTGCAAGAAGAGAAAGAAAGTTGTCCAAAACAGCTTGCAATCGAATGTTCAAGTGAATAGAAAAGGCAGGAGAGCTGTCTGGTACTGTTTTCTCTCAGTTGGCAAGCTGCGCACACAATCGCAGTGTTGTACAGCTTGTTTCATCACCTTTGCGAAGTTGCCGCTCTCTCCGGCTCCCGGAGACGAAGAAGCTGCTTCTTCGCGCAAAGACGATTCTGCCGCTCACAGTGCTCTGCTGTGTGCGCCTTCTGCCGAAAGAGGCCCGGGAGCGGTGCTTAGCTCTGCAGAGCACCGTACCTTCGTCTTTAGCCTCTCTTCTCGTCTACATCTTAGCAAAAAGCTTTTCCACTCTGTCTGGCAAGGAGAAACTGTGCCAGCACAAAAAACATATCCCATCGTGTTCTAGAGGCTGCACGGAGGTCTGCCGAGTGTTTTGCAAGAAGAGAGAGAAAGTTGTCCAAAACAGCTTGCAATCGAATGTTCATGTGAATAGAAAAGGCAGGAGAGTGGTCAGGTATTGTTTTCTCTCAGTTGGCAAGCTGCGCACACAATCGCAGTGTCGTACAGCATGTTTCATCACCTTTGCGAAGCTGTCGCTCTCTCCGGCTCCCGGAGACGAAGAAGCTGCTTCTTCGCGCAAAGACGATTCTGCCGCTCACAGTGCTCTGCGGTGTGCGCTTTCTGCCGAAAGACGTCCGGGAGCGGTGCTTTGCTCTGCAGAGAACCGTACCTTCGTCTTAAGCCTCTCTTCTCGTCTACATCTTAGCAAAAAGCTTTTCCACTCTGTCTGGCAAGGAGAAAATTTACCAGCACAGAAAACATCTCCCATCGTGTTCTAGAGGCTGCACGGAGGTCTGCCAAGTGTTTTGCAAGAAGAGAAAGGAAGTTGTCCAAAACAGCTTGCAATCGAATCTTCATGTGAATACAAAAGGCAGAAGAGTGGTCAGGTACTGTTTTCTCTCACTTGGCAAGCTGCGCACACAATCGCAGTGTTGTACAGCTTGTTTCATCACCTTTGCCAAGTTGTCGCTCTCTCCGGCTCCCGGAGACGAAGAAGCTGCTTCTTCGCGCAAAGACGATTCTGCCGCTCACAGTGCTCTGCGGTGTGCGCCTTCTGCCGAAAGACGCCCGGGAGCGGTGCTTAGCTCTACAGAGCACCGTACCTTCGTCTTTAGCCTCTCTTCTCGTCTACATCTTAGCAAAAAGCTTTTCCACTCTGTCTGGCAAGGAGAAACTGTGCCAGCACAAAAAACATCTCCCATCGTGTTCTAGAGGCTGCACGGAGGTCTGCCGAGTGTTTTGCAAGAAGAGAAGGAAAGTTGTACAAAACAGCTTGCAATCGAATGTTCAAGTGAATAGAAAAGGCAGGAGAGTGGTCAGGTACTGTTTTCTCTCAGTTGGCAAGCTGCGCACACAATCGCAGTGTTGTACAGCTTGTTTCATCACCTTTGCGAAGTTGCCGCTCTCTCCGGCTCCCGGAGACGAAGAAGCTGCTTCTTCGCGCAAAGACGATTCTGCCGCTCACAGTGCTCTGCGGTGTGCGCCTTCTGCCGAAAGAGCCCCGGGAGCTGTGCTTAGCTCTGCAGAGCACCATACCTGCTTCTTTAGCCTCTCTTCTCGTCTACATCTTAGCAAAAAGCTTTTCCACTCTTTCTGGCAAGGATAAACTGTGCCGCAACAAAAAACATCTCCCATCGTGTTCTAGAGGCTGCACGGAGGTCTGCCGAGTGTTTTGCAAGAAGAGAAAGAAAGTTGTCCTAAACAGCTTCCAATCGAATGTTCATGTGAATAGAAAAGGCAGGAGAGGATTCAGGTACTGTTTTCTCTCAGTTGGCAAGCTGCGCACACAATCGCAGTGTTGTACAGCTTGTTTCATCACCTTTGCGAAGCTGCCGCTCTCTCCGGCTCCCAGAGACGAAGAAGCTGCTTCTTCGCGCAAAGACGATTCTGCCGCTCACAGTGCTCTGCGGTGTGCGCCTTCTGCCGAAAGACGTCCGGGAGCGGTGCTTTGCTCTGCAGAGCACCGTACCTTCGTCTTTAGCCTCTCTTCTCGTCTACATCTTAGCAAAAAGCTTTTCCACTCTGTCTGGCAAGGAGAAACTTTGCCAGAACAAAAAACATCTCCCATCGTGTTCTAGAGGCTGCACGGAGGTCTGCCGAGTGTTTTGCAAGAAGAGAAAGAAAGTTGTCCAAAACAGCTTGCAATCGAATGTTCATGTGAATAGAAAAGGCAGGAGAGTGGTCAGGTACTGTTTTCTCTCAGTTGGCAAGCTGCGCACACAATCGCAGTGTTGTACAGCTTGTTTCATCACCTTTGCGAAGTTGCCGCTCTCTCCGGCTCCCGGAGACGAAGAAGCTGCTTCTTCGCGCAAAGACGATTCTGCCGCTCACAGTGCTCTGCTGTGTGCGCCTTCTGCCGAAAGAGGCCCGGGAGCGGTGCTTAGCTCTGCAGAGCACCGTACCTTCGTCTTTAGCCTCTCTTCTCGTCTACATCTTAGCAAAAAGCTTTTCCACTCTGTCTGGCAAGGAGAAACTGTGCCAGCACAAAAAACATATCCCATCGTGTTCTAGAGGCTGCACGGAGGTCTGCCGAGTGTTTTGCAAGAAGAGAGAGAAAGTTGTCCAAAACAGCTTGCAATCGAATGTTCATGTGAATAGAAAAGGCAGGAGAGTGGTCAGGTATTGTTTTCTCTCAGTTGGCAAGCTGCGCACACAATCGCAGTGTCGTACAGCATGTTTCATCACCTTTGCGAAGCTGTCGCTCTCTCCGGCTCCCGGAGACGAAGAAGCTGCTTCTTCGCGCAAAGACGATTCTGCCGCTCACAGTGCTCTGCGGTGTGCGCTTTCTGCCGAAAGACGTCCGGGAGCGGTGCTTTGCTCTGCAGAGAACCGTACCTTCGTCTTAAGCCTCTCTTCTCGTCTACATCTTAGCAAAAAGCTTTTCCACTCTGTCTGGCAAGGAGAAAATTTACCAGCACAGAAAACATCTCCCATCGTGTTCTAGAGGCTGCACGGAGGTCTGCCAAGTGTTTTGCAAGAAGAGAAAGGAAGTTGTCCAAAACAGCTTGCAATCGAATCTTCATGTGAATACAAAAGGCAGAAGAGTGGTCAGGTACTGTTTTCTCTCACTTGGCAAGCTGCGCACACAATCGCAGTGTTGTACAGCTTGTTTCATCACCTTTGCCAAGTTGTCGCTCTCTCCGGCTCCCGGAGACGAAGAAGCTGCTTCTTCGCGCAAAGACGATTCTGCCGCTCACAGTGCTCTGCGGTGTGCGCCTTCTGCCGAAAGACGCCCGGGAGCGGTGCTTAGCTCTACAGAGCACCGTACCTTCGTCTTTAGCCTCTCTTCTCGTCTACATCTTAGCAAAAAGCTTTTCCACTCTGTCTGGCAAGGAGAAACTGTGCCAGCACAAAAAACATCTCCCATCGTGTTCTAGAGGCTGCACGGAGGTCTGCCGAGTGTTTTGCAAGAAGAGAAGGAAAGTTGTACAAAACAGCTTGCAATCGAATTTTCAAGTGAATAGAAAAGGCAGGAGAGTGGTCAGGTACTGTTTTCTCTCAGTTGGCAAGCTGCGCACACAATCGCAGTGTTGTACAGCTTGTTTCATCACCTTTGCGAAGTTGCCGCTCTCTCCGGCTCCCGGAGACGAAGAAGCTGCTTCTTCGCGCAAAGACGATTCTGCCGCTCACAGTGCTCTGCGGTGTGCGCCTTCTGCCGAAAGAGGCCCGGGAGCTGTGCTTAGCTCTGCAGAGCACCATACCTGCTTCTTTAGCCTCTCTTCTCGTCTACATCTTAGCAAAAAGCTTTTCCACTCTTTCTGGCAAGGATAAACTGTGCCGCAACAAAAAACATCTCCCATCGTGTTCTAGAGGCTGCACGGAGGTCTGCCGAGTGTTTTGCAAGAAGAGAAAGAAAGTTGTCCAAAACAGCTTCCAATCGAATGTTCATGTGAATAGAAAAGGCAGGAGAGGATTCAGGTACTGTTTTCTCTCAGTTGGCAAGCTGCGCACACAATCGCAGTGTTGTACAGCTTGTTTCATCACCTTTGCGAAGCTGCCGCTCTCTCCGGCTCCCAGAGACGAAGAAGCTGCTTCTTCGCGCAAAGACGATTCTGCCGCTCACAGTGCTCTGCGGTGTGCGCCTTCTGCCGAAAGACGTCCGGGAGCGGTGCTTTGCTCTGCAGAGCACCGTACCTTCGTCTTTAGCCTCTCTTCTCGTCTACATCTTAGCAAAAAGCTTTTCCACTCTGTCTGGCAAGGAGAAACTTTGCCAGAACAAAAAACATCTCCCATCGTGTTCTAGAGGCTGCACGGAGGTCTGCCGAGTGTTTTGCAAGAAGAGAAAGAAAGTTGTCCAAAACAGCTTGCAATCGAATGTTCATGTGAATAGAAAAGGCAGGAGAGTGGTCAGGTACTGTTTTCTCTCACTTGGCAAGCTGCGCACACAATCGCAGTGTTGTACAGCTTGTTTCATCACCTTTGCGAAGTTGCCGCTCTCTCCGGCTCCCGGAGACGAAGAAGCTGCTTCTTCGCGCAAAGACGATTCTGCCGCTCACAGTGCTCTGCGGTGTGCGCCTTCTGCCGAAAGAGGCCCGGGAGCTGTGCTTAGCTCTGCAGAGCACCATACCTGCTTCTTTAGCCTCTCTTCTCGTCTACATCTTAGCAAATAGCTTTTCCACTCTTTCTGGCAAGGATAAACTGTGCCGCAACAAAAAACATCTCCCATCGTGTTCTAGAGGCTGCACGGAGGTCTGCCGAGTGTTTTGCAAGAAGAGAAAGAAAGTTGTCCAAAACAGCTTCCAATCGAATGTTCATGTGAATAGAAAAGGCAGGAGAGGAGTCAGGTACTGTTTTCTCTCAGTTGGCAAGCTGCGCACACAATCGCAGTGTTGTACAGCTTGTTTCATCACCTTTGCGAAGCTGCCGCTCTCTCCGGCTCCCGAAGACGAAGAAGCTGCTTCTTCGCGCAAAGACGATTCTGCCGCTCACAGTGCTCTGCGGTGTGCGCCTTCTGCCGAAAGACCTCCGGGAGCGGTGCTTAGCTCTGCAGAGCACCGTACCTTCGTCTTTAGCCTCTCTTCTCGTCTACACCTTAGCAAAAAGCTTTTCCACTCTGTCTGGCAAGGAGAAACTGTGCCAGCACAAAAAACATCTCCCATCGTGTTCTAGAGGCTGCACGCAGGTCTGCCGAGTGTTTTGCAAGAAGAGAAAGAAAGTTGTCCAAAACAGCTTGCAATCGAATGTTCAAGTGAATAGAAAAGGCAGGAGAGTGGTCAGGTACTGTTTTCTCTCAGTTGGCAAGCTGCGCACACAATCGCAGTGTTGTACAGCTTGTTTCATCACCTTTGCGAAGTTGCCGCTCTCTCCGGCTCCAGGAGACGAAGAAGCTGCTTCTTCGCGCAAAGACGATTCTGCCGCTCACAGTGCTCTGCTGTGTGCGCCTTCTGCCGAAAGAGGCCCGGGACCGGTGCTTAGCTCTGCAGAGCACCGTACCTTCGTCTTTAGCCTCTCTTCTCGTCTACATCTTAGCAAAAAGCTTTTCCACTCTGTCTGGCAAGGAGAAACTGTGCCAGCACAAAAAACATCTCCCATCGTGTTCTAGAGGCTGCACGGAGGTCTGCCGAGTGTTTTGCAAGAAGAGAAAGAAAGTTGTCCAAAACAGCTTGCAATCGAATGTTCATGTGAATAGAAAAGGCAGGAGAGTGGTCAGGTACTGTTTTCTCTCCGTTGGCAAGCTGCGCACACAATCGCAGTGTTGTACAGCTTGTTTCATCACCTTTGCGAAGTTGCCGCTCTCTCCGGCTCCCGGAGACGAAGAAGCTGCTTCTTCGCGCAAAGACGATTCTGCCGCTCACAGTGCTCTGCGGTGTGCGCCTTCTGCCCAAAGAGGCCCGGGACCGGTGCTTAGATCTGAGAAGCACCATACGTGCTTCTTTAGCCTCTCTTCTCGTCTACATCTTAGCAAAAAGCTTTTCCACTCTGTCTGGCAAGGAGAAACTGTGCCAGCACAGAAAACATCTCCCATCGTGTTCTAGAGGCTGCACGGGGGTCTGCCGAGTGTTTTGCAAGAAGAGAAAGAAAGTTGTCCAAAACAGCTTGCAATCGAATGTTCATGTGAATAGAAAAGGCAGGAGAGTGGTCAGGTACTGTTTTCTCTCAGTTGGCAAGCTGCGCACACAATCGCAGTGTTGTACAGCTTGTTTCATCACCTTTGCGAAGTTGCCGCTCTCTCCGGCTCCCGGAGACGAAGAAGCTGCTTCTTCGCGCAAAGACGATTCTGCCGCTCACAGTGCTCTGCGGTGTGCGCCTTCTGCCGAAAGACGCCCGGGAGCTGTGCTTAGCTCTGCAGAGCACCGTACCTTCGTCTTTAGCCTCTCTTCTCGTCTACATCTTAGCAAAAAGCTTTTCCACTCTGTCTGGCAAGGAGAAACTGTTCCAGCACAGAAAACATCTCCCATCGTGTTCTAGAGGCTGCACGGAGGTCTGCCGAGTGTTTTGCAAGAAGAGAAAGAAAGTTGTCCAAAACAGCTTGCAATCGAATGTTCATGTGAATAGAAAAGGCAGGAGAGTGGTCAGGTACTGTTTTCTCTCAGTTGGCAAGCTGCGCACACAATCGCAGTGTTGTACAGCTTGTTTCACCACCTTTGCGAAGTTGCCGCTCTCTCCGGCTCCCGGAGACGAAGAAGCTGCTTCTTCGCGCAAAGACGATTCTGCCGCTCACAGTGCTCTGCGGTGTGCGCCTTCTGCCGAAAGAGGTACGGGAGCTGTGCTTAGCTCTGCAGAGCACCGTACCTTCGTCTTTAGCCTCTCTTCTCGTCTACATCTTAGCAAAAAGCTTTTCCACTCTGTCTGGCAAGGAGAAACTGTGCCAGCACAAAATCATCTCCCATCGTGTTCTAGAGGCTGCACGGAGGTCTGCCGAGTGTTTTGCAAGAAGAGAAAGAAAGTTGTCCAAAACAGCTTGCAATCGAATGTTCATGTGAATAGAAAAGGCAGGAGAGTGGTCAGGTACTGTTTTCTCTCAGTGGGCACGCTGCGCACACAATCGCAGTGTTGTACAGCTTGTTTCATCACCTTTGCGAAGTTGCCGCTCTCTCCGGCTCCCGGAGACGAAGAAGCTGCTTCTTCGCGCAAAGACGATTCTGCCGCTCACAGTGCTCTGCGGTGTGCGCCTTCTGCCGAAAGAGGCCCGGGAGCTGTGCTTAGCTCTGAGAAGCACCATACGTGCTTCTTTAGCCTCTCTTCTCGTCTACATCTTAGCAAAAAGCTTTTCCACTCTGTCTGGCAAGGAGAAACTGTGCCAGCACACAAAACATCTCCCATCGTGTTCTAGAGGCTGCACGGAGGTCTGCCGAGTGTTTTGCACGAAGAGAAAGAAAGTTGTCCAAAACAGCTTGCAATCGAATGTTCATGTGAATAGAAAAGGCAGGAGAGTGGTCAGGTACTGTTTTCTCTCACTTGGCAAGCTGCGCACACAATCGCAGTGTTGTACAGCTTGTTTCATCACCTTTGCCAAGTTGCCGCTCTCTCCGGCTCCCGGAGACGAAGAAGCTGCTTCTTCGCGTAAAGACGATTCTGCCGCTCACAGTGCTCTGCGGTGTGCGCCTTCTGCCGAAATTGGTCCGGGAGCGGTGCTTAGCTCTGCAGAGCACCGTACCTTCGTCTTTAGCCTCTCTTCTCGTCTACATCTTAGCAAAAAGCTTTTCCACTCTGTCTGGCAAGGAGAAACTGTGCCAGCACAAAAAACATCTCCCATTGTGTTCTAGAGGCTGCACGCAGGTCTGCCGAGTGTTTTGCAAGAAGAGAAAGAAAGTTGTCCAAAACAGCTTGCAATCGAATGTTCATGTGAATAGAAAAGGCAGGAGAGTGGTCAGGTACTGTTTTCTCTCACTTGGCAAGCTGCGCACACAATCGCAGTGTTGTACAGCTTGTTTCATCACCTTTGCGAAGTTGCCGCTCTCTCCGGCTCCCGGAGACGAAGAAGCTGCTTCTTCGCGCAAAGACGATTCTGCCGCTCACAGTGCTCTGCGGTGTGCGCCTTCTGCCGAAAGAGGCCCGGGAGCGGTGCTCAGCTCTACAGAGCACCATACGTGCTTCTTTAGCCTCTCTTCTCGTCTACATCTTAGCAAAAAGCTTTTCCACTCTGTCTGGCAAGGAGAAACTGTGCCAGCACAAAAAACATCTCCCATCGTGTTCTAGAGTCTGCACGGAGGTCTGCCGAGTGTTTTGCAAGAAGAGAGAGAAAGTTGTCCAAAACAGCTTGCAATCGAATGTTCATGTGAATAGAAAAGGCAGGAGAGTGGTCAGGTACTGTTTTCTCTCACTTGGCAAGCTGCGCACACAATCGCAGTGTTGTACAGCTTGTTTCATCACCTTTGCCAAGTTGCCGCTCTCTCCGGCTCCCGGAGACGAAGAAGCTGCTTCTTCGCGCAAAGACGATTCTGCCGCTCACAGTGCTCTGCGGTGTGCGCCTTCTGCCGAAAGAGGCCCGGGAGCTGTGCTTAGCTCTGAGAAGCACCATACGTGCTTCTTTAGCCTCTCTTCTCGTCTACATCTTAGCAAAAAGCTTTTCCACTCTGTCTGGCAAGGAGAAACTGTGCCAGCACAAAAAACATCTCCCATCGTGTTCTAGAGGCTGCACGGAGGTCTGCCGAGTGTTTTGCACGAAGAGAAAGAAAGTTGTCCAAAACAGCTTGCAATCGAATGTTCATGTGAATAGAAAAGGCAGGAGAGTGGTCAGGTACTGTTTTCTCTCACTTGGCAAGCTGCGCACACAATCGCAGTGTTGTACAGCTTGTTTCATCACCTTTGCCAAGTTGCCGCTCTCTCCGGCTCCCGGAGACGAAGAAGCTGCTTCTTCGCGCAAAGACGATTCTGCCGCTCACAGTGCTCTGCGGTGTGCGCCTTCTGCCGAAATTGGTCCGGGAGCGGTGCTTAGCTCTGCAGAGCACCGTACCTTCGTCTTTAGCCTCTCTTCTCGTCTACATCTTAGCAAAAAGCTTTTCCACTCTGTCTGGCAAGGAGAAACTGTGCCAGCACAAAAAACATCTCCCATTGTGTTCTAGAGGCTGCACGCAGGTCTGCCGAGTGTTTTGCAAGAAGAGAAAGAAAGTTGTCCAAAACAGCTTGCAATCGAATGTTCATGTGAATAGAAAAGGCAGGAGAGTGGTCAGGTACTGTTTTCTCTCACTTGGCAAGCTGCGCACACAATCGCAGTGTTGTACAGCTTGTTTCATCACCTTTGCGAAGTTGCCGCTCTCTCCGGCTCCCGGAGACGAAGAAGCTGCTTCTTCGCGCAAAGACGATTCTGCCGCTCACAGTGCTCTGCGGTGTGCGCCTTCTGCCGAAAGAGGCCCGGGAGCGGTGCTCAGCTCTACAGAGCACCATACGTGCTTCTTTAGCCTCTCTTCTCGTCTACATCTTAGCAAAAAGCTTTTCCACTCTGTCTGGCAAGGAGAAACTGTGCCAGCACAAAAAACATCTCCCATCGTGTTCTAGAGTCTGCACGGAGGTCTGCCGAGTGTTTTGCAAGAAGAGAGAGAAAGTTGTCCAAAACAGCTTGCAATCGAATGTTCATGTGAATAGAAAAGGCAGGAGAGTGGTCAGGTACTGTTTTCTCTCACTTGGCAAGCTGCGCACACAATCGCAGTGTTGTACAGCTTGTTTCATCACCTTTGCCAAGTTGCCGCTCTCTCCGGCTCCCGGAGACGAAGAAGCTGCTTCTTCGCGCAAAGACGATTCTGCCGCTCACAGTGCTCTGCGGTGTGCGCCTTCTGCCGAAAGACGCCCGGGAGCGGTGCTTAGCTCTGCAGAGCACCGTACCTTCGTCTTTAGCCTCTCTTCTCGTCTACATCTTAGCAAAAAGCTTTTCCACTCTGTCTGGCAAGGAGAAACTGTGCCAGCACAAAAAACATCTCCCATCGTGTTCTAGAGGCTGCACGGAGGTCTGCCGAGTGTTTTGCAAGAAGAGAAAGAAAGTTGTCCAAAACAGCTTGCAATCGAATGTTCATGTGAAGAGAAAAGGCAGGAGAGTGCTCAGGTACTGTTTTCTCTCAGTTGGCAAGCTGCGCACACAATCGCAGTGTTGTACAGCTTGTTTCATCACCTTTGCCAAGTTGCCGCTCTCTCCGGCTCCCGGAGACGAAGAAGCTGCTTCTTCGCGCAAAGACGATTCTGCCGCTCACAGTGCTCTGCGGTGTGCGCCTTCTGCCGAAAGAGGCCCGGGAGCTGTGCTTAGCTCTGAGAAGCACCATACGTGCTTCTTTAGCCTCTCTTCTCGTCTACATCTTAGCAAAAAGCTTTTCCACTCTGTCTGGCAAGGAGAAACTGTGCCAGCACAAAAAACATCTCCCATCGTGTTCTAGAGGCTGCACGCAGGTCTGCCGAGTGTTTTGCACGAAGAGAAAGAAAGTTGTCCAAAACAGCTTGCAATCGAATGTTCATGTGAATAGAAAAGGCAGGAGAGTGGTCAGGTACTGTTTTCTCTCACTTGGCAAGCTGCGCACACAATCGCAGTGTTGTACAGCTTGTTTCATCACCTTTGCCAAGTTGCCGCTCTCTCCGGCTCCCGGAGACGAAGAAGCTGCTTCTTCGCGCAAAGACGATTCTGCCGCTCACAGTGCTCTGCGGTGTGCGCCTTCTGCCGAAATTGGTCCGGGAGCGGTGCTTAGCTCTGCAGAGCACCGTACCTTCGTCTTTAGCCTCTCTTCTCGTCTACATCTTAGCAAAAAGCTTTTCCACTCTGTCTGGCAAGGAGAAACTGTGCCAGCACAAAAAACATCTCCCATTGTGTTCTAGAGGCTGCACGCAGGTCTGCCGAGTGTTTTGCAAGAAGAGAAAGAAAGTTGTCCAAAACAGCTTGCAATCGAATGTTCATGTGAATAGAAAAGGCAGGAGAGTGGTCAGGTACTGTTTTCTCTCACTTGGCAAGCTGCGCACACAATCGCAGTGTTGTACAGCTTGTTTCATCACCTTTGCGAAGTTGCCGCTCTCTCCGGCTCCCGGAGACGAAGAAGCTGCTTCTTCGCGCAAAGACGATTCTGCCGCTCACAGTGCTCTGCGGTGTGCGCCTTCTGCCGAAAGAGGCCCGGGAGCGGTGCTCAGCTCTACAGAGCACCATACGTGCTTCTTTAGCCTCTCTTCTCGTCTACATCTTAGCAAAAAGCTTTTCCACTCTGTCTGGCAAGGAGAAACTGTGCCAGCACAAAAAACATCTCCCATCGTGTTCTAGAGTCTGCACGGAGGTCTGCCGAGTGTTTTGCAAGAAGAGAGAGAAAGTTGTCCAAAACAGCTTGCAATCGAATGTTCATGTGAATAGAAAAGGCAGGAGAGTGGTCAGGTACTGTTTTCTCTCACTTGGCAAGCTGCGCACACAATCGCAGTGTTGTACAGCTTGTTTCATCACCTTTGCCAAGTTGCCGCTCTCTCCGGCTCCCGGAGACGAAGAAGCTGCTTCTTCGCGCAAAGACGATTCTGCCGCTCACAGTGCTCTGCGGTGTGCGCCTTCTGCCGAAAGACGCCCGGGAGCGGTGCTTAGCTCTGCAGAGCACCGTACCTTCGTCTTTAGCCTCTCTTCTCGTCTACATCTTAGCAAAAAGCTTTTCCACTCTGTCTGGCAAGGAGAAACTGTGCCAGCACAAAAAACATCTCCCATCGTGTTCTAGAGGCTGCACGGAGGTCTGCCGAGTGTTTTGCAAGAAGAGAAAGAAAGTTGTCCAAAACAGCTTGCAATCGAATGTTCATGTGAAGAGAAAAGGCAGGAGAGTGCTCAGGTACTGTTTTCTCTCAGTTGGCAAGCTGCGCACACAATCGCAGTGTTGTACAGCTTGTTTCATCACCTTTGCGAAGTTGCCGCTCTCTCCGGCTCCCGGAGACGAAGAAGCTGCTTCTTCGCGCAAAGACGATTCTGCCGCTCACAGTGCTCTGCGGTGTGCGCCTTCTGCCGAAAGAGGCCCGGGAGCTGTGCTTAGCTCTGAGAAGCACCATACGTGCTTCTTTAGCCTCTCTTCTCGCCTACATCTTAGCAAAAAGCTTTTCCACTCTGTCTGGCAAGGAGAAACTGTGCCAGCACCGAAAACATCTCCCATCGTGTTCTAGAGGCTGCACGGAGGTCTGCCGATTGTTTTGCAAGAAGAGAAAAAGTTGTCCAAAACAGCTTGCAATCGAATGTTCATGTGAATAGAAAAGGCAGGAGAGTGGTCAGGTACTGTTTTCTCTCACTTGGCAAGCTGCGCACACAATCGCAGTGTTGTACAGCTTGTTTCATCACCTTTGCCAAGTTGTCGCTCTCTCCGGCTCCCGGAGACGAAGAAGCTGCTTCTTCGCGCAAAGACGATTCTGCCGCTCACAGTGCTCTGCGGTGTGCGCCTTCTGCCGAAAGAGGTCCGGGAGCGGTGCTTAGCTCTGCAGAGCACCGTACCTTCGTCTTTAGCCTCTCTTCTCGTCTACATCTTAGCAAAAAGCTTTTCCACTCTGTCTGGCAAGGAGAAACTGTGCCAGCACAAAAAACATCTCCCATCGTGTTCTAGAGGCTGGACGGAGGTCTGCCGAGTGTTTTGGAAGAAGAGAAAGAAAGTTGTCCAAAACAGCTTGCAATCGAATGTTCATGTGAATAGAAAAGGCAGGAGAGTGGTCAGGTACTGTTTTCTCTCAGTTGGCAAGCTGCGCACACAATCGCAGTGTTGTACAGCTTGTTTCATCACCTTTGCCAAGTTGCCGCTCTCTCCGGCTCCCGGAGACGAAGAAGCTGCTTCTTCGCGCAAAGACGATTCTGCCGCTCACTGTGTTCTGCAGTGTGTGTCTTCTGCCGAAAGAGGCCCGGGAGCTGTGCTTAGCTCTGCAGAGCACCATACCTGCTTCTTTAGCCTCTCTTCTCGTCTACATCTTAGCAAAAAGCTTTTCCACTCTGTCTGGCAAGGAGAAACTGTGCCAGCACAGAAAACATATCCCATCGTGTTCTAGAGGCTGCACGGAGGTCTGCCAAGTGTTTTGCAAGAAAAGAAAGGAAGTTGTCCAAAACAGCTTGCAATCGAATGTTCATGTGAATAGAAAAGGCAGGAGAGTGGTCAGGTACTGTTTTCTCTCAGTTGGCAAGCTGCGCACACAATCGCAGTGTTGTACAGCTTGTTTCATCACCTTTGCGAAGTTGCCGCTCTCTCCGGCTCCCGGAGACGAAGAAGCTGCTTCTTCGCGCAAAGACGATTCTGCCGCTCACAGTGCTCTGCGGTGTGCGCCTTCTGCGGAAAGAGGTCCGGGAGCGGTGCTTAGCTCTGCAGAGCACCGTACCTTCGTCTTTAGCCTCTCTTCTCGTCTACATCTTAGCAAAAAGCTTTTCCACTCTGTCTGGCAAGGAGAAACTGTGCCAGCACAGAAAACATCTCCCATCGTGTTCTAGAGGCTGCACGGAGGTCTGCCGAGTGTTTTGCAAGAAGAGAGAGAAAGTTGTCCAAAACAGCTTGCAATCGAATGTTCATGTGAATAGAAAAGGCAGGAGAGTGGTCAGGTACTGTTTTCTCTCAGTTGGCAAGCTGCGCACACAATCGCAGTGTTGTACAGCTTGTTTCATCACCTTTGCGAAGCTGCCGCTCTCTCCGGCTCCCGGAGACGAAGAAGCTGCTTCTTCGCGCAAAGACGATTCTGCCGCTCACAGTGCTCTGCGGTGTGCGCCTTCTGCCGAAAGACGTCCGGGAGCGGTGCTTTGCTCTGCAGAGCACCGTACCTTCGTCTTTAGCCTCTCTTCTCGTCTACATCTTAGCAAAAAGCTTTTCCACTCTGTCTGGCAAGGAGAAACTGTGCCTGAACAAAAAACATCTCCCATCGTGTTCTAGAGGCTGCACGGAGGTCTGCCGAGTGTTTTGCAAGAAGAGAAAGAAAGTTGTCCAAAACAGCTTGCAATCGAATGTTCATGTGAATAGAAAAGGCAGGAGAGTGGTCAGGTACTGTTTTCTCTCACTTGGCAAGCTGCGCACACAATCGCAGTGTTGTACAGCTTGTTTCATCACCTTTGCCAAGTTGCCGCTCTCTCCGGCTCCCGGAGACGAAGAAGCTGCTTCTTCGCGCAAAGACGATTCTGCCGCTCACAGTGCTCTGCGGTGTGCGCCTTCTGCCCAAAGAGGCCCGGGAGCTGTGCTTAGCTCTGCAGAGCACCATACCTGCTTCTTTAGCCTCTCTTCTCGTCTACATCTTAGCAAAAAGCTTTTCCACTCTTTCTGGCAAGGATAAACTGTGCCGCAACAAAAAACATCTCCCATCGTGTTCTAGAGGCTGCACGGAGGTCTGCCGAGTGTTTTGCAAGAAGAGAAAGAAAGTTGTCCAAAACAGCTTCCAATCGAATGTTCATGTGAATAGAAAAGGCAGGAGAGTGGTCAGGTACTGTTTTCTCTCAGTTGGCAAGCTGCGCACACAATCGCAGTGTTGTACAGCTTGTTTCATCACCTTTGCGAAGCTGCCGCTCTCTCCGGCTCCCGAAGACGAAGAAGCTGCTTCTTCGCGCAAAGACGATTCTGCCGCTCACAGTGCTCTGCGGTGTGCGCCTTCTGCCGAAAGACCTCCGGGAGCGGTGCTTAGCTCTGCAGAGCACCGTACCTTCGTCTTTAGCCTCTCTTCTCGTCTACATCTTAGCAAAAAGCTTTTCCACTCTGTCTGGCAAGGAGAAACTGTGCCAGCACAGAAAACATCTCCCATCGTGTTCTAGAGGCTGCACGGAGGTCTGCCGAGTGTTTTGCAAGAAGAGAAAGAAAGTTGTCCAAAACAGCTTGCAATCGAATGTTCATGTGAATAGAAAAGGCAGGAGAGTGGTCAGGTACTGTTTTCTCTCAGTTGGCAAGCTGCGCACACAATCGCAGTGTTGTACAGCTTGTTTCATCACCTTTGCGAAGTTGCCGCTCTCTCCGGCTCCCGGAGACGAAGAAGCTGCTTCTTCGCGCAAAGACGATTCTGCCGCTCACAGTGCTCTGCGGTGTGCGCCTTCTGCCGAAAGAGGCCCGGGAACGGTGCTTAGCTCTGCAGAGCACCGTACCTTCGTCTTTAGCCTCTCTTCTCGTCTACATCTTAGCAAAAAGCTTTTCCACTCTGTCTGGCAAGGAGAAACTGTGCCAGCACAAAAAACATCTCCCATCGTGTTCTAGAGGCTGCACGCAGGTCTGCCGAGTGTTTTGCAAGAAGAGAAAGAAAGTTGTCCAAAACAGCTTGCAATCGAATGTTCATGTGAATAGAAAAGGCAGGAGAGTGGTCAGGTACTGTTTTCTCTCAGTTGGCAAGCTGCGCACACAATCGCAGTGTTGTACAGCTTGTTTCATCACCTTTGCGAAGTTGCCGCTCTCTCCGGCTCCCGGAGACGAAGAAGCTGCTTCTTCGCGCAAAGACGATTCTGCCGCTCACACTGCTCTGCGGTGTGCGCTTTCTGCCGAAAGACGTCCGGGAGCGGTGCTTTGCTCTGCAGAGCACCGTACCTTCGTCTTAAGCCTCTCTTCTCGTCTACATCTTAGCAAAAAGCTTTTCCACTCTGTCTGGCAAGGAGAAAATTTACCAGCACAGAAAACATCTCCCATCGTGTTCTAGAGGCTGCACGGAGGTCTGCCAAGTGTTTTGCAAGAAGAGAAAGGAAGTTGTCCAAAACAGCTTGCAATCGAATCTTCATGTGAATACAAAAGGCAGGAGAGTGGTCAGGTACTGTTTTCTCTCACTTGGCAAGCTGCGCGCACAATCGCAGTGTTGTACAGCTTGTTTCATCACCTTTGCGAAGCTGCCGCTCTCTCCGGCTCCCGAAGACGAAGAAGCTGCTTCTTCGCGCAAAGACGATTCTGCCGCTCACAGTGCTCTGCGGTGTGCGCCTTCTGCCGAAAGACCTCCGGGAGCGGTGCTTAGCTCTACAGAGCACCGTACCTTCGTCTTTAGCCTCTCTTCTCGTCTACATCTTAGCAAAAAGCTTTTCCACTCTGTCTGGCAAGGAGAAACTGTGCCAGCACAAAAAACATCTCCCATCGTGTTCTAGAGGCTGCACGGAGGTCTGCCGAGTGTTTTGCAAGAAGAGAAAGAAAGTTGTCCAAAACAGCTTGCAATCGAATGTTCATGTGAATAGAAAAGGCAGGAGAGTGGTCAGGTACTGTTTTCTCTCAGTTGGCAAGCTGCGCACACAATCGCAGTGTTGTACAGCTTGTTTCATCACCTTTGCGAAGTTGCCGCTCTCTCCGGCTCGCGGAGACGAAGAAGCTGCTTCTTCGCGCGAAGACGATTCTGCCGCTCACAGTGCTCTGCGGTGTGCGCCTTCTGCCGAAAGAGGCCCGGGAGCTGTGCTTAGCTCTGCAGAGCACCATACCTGCTTCTTTAGCCTCTCTTCTCGTCTACATCTTAGCAAAAACTTTTCCACTCTTTCTGGCAAGGATAAACTGTGCCGCAACAAAAAACATCTCCCATCGTGTTCTAGAGGCTGCACGGAGGTCTGCCGAGTGTTTTGCAAGAAGAGAAAGAAAGTTGTCCAAAACAGCTTCCAATCGAATGTTCATGTGAATAGAAAAGGCAGGAGAGGAGTCAGGTAGTGTTTTCTCTCACTTGGCAAGCTGCGCACACAATCGCAGTGTTGTACAGCTTGTTTCATCACCTTTGCGAAGCTGCCGCTCTCTCCGGCTCCCGGAGACGAAGAAGCTGCTTCTTCGCGCAAAGACGATTCTGCCGCTCACAGTGCTCTGCGGTGTGCGCCTTCTGCCGAAAGACGTCCGGGAGCGGTGCTTTGCTCTGCAGAGCACCGTACCTTCGTCTTTAGCCTCTCTTCTCGTCTACATCTTAGCAAAAAGCTTTTCCACTCTGTCTGGCAAGGAGAAACTGTGCCAGAACAGAAAACATCTCCCATCGTGTTCTAGAGGCTGCACGGAGGTCTGCAGAGTGTTTTGCAAGAAGAGAAAGAAAGTTTTCCAAAACAGCTTGCAATCGAATGTTCATGTGAATAGAAAAGGCAGGAGAGTGGTCAGGTACTGTTTTCTCTCAGTTGGCAAGCTGCGCACACAATCGCAGTGTTGTACAGCTTGTTTCATCACCTTTGCGAAGTTGCCGCTCTCTCCGGCTCCCGGAGACGAAGAAGCTGCTTCTTCGCGCAAAGACGATTCTGCCGCTCACAGTGCTCTGCGGTGTGCGCCTTCTGCCGAAAGACGTCCGGGAGCGGTGCTTTGCTCTGCAGAGCACCGTACCTTCGTCTTTAGCCTCTCTTCTCGTCTACATCTTAGCAAAAAGCTTTTCCACTCTGTCTGGCAAGGAGAAACTGTGCCAGCACAAAAAACATCTCCCATCGTGTTCTAGAGGCTGCACGGAGGTCTGCCGAGTGTTTTGCAAGAAGAGAAAGAAAGTTGTCCAAAACAGCTTGCAATCGAATGTTCATGTGAATAGAAAAGGCAGGAGAGTGGTCAGGTACTGTTTTCTCTCAGTTGGCAAGCTGCGCACACAATCGCAGTGTTGTACAGCTTGTTTCATCACCTTTGCGAAGTTGCCGCTCTCTCCGGCTCCCGGAGACGAAGAAGCTGCTTCTTCGCGCAAAGACGATTCTGCCGCTCACAGTGCTCTGCGGTGTGCGCCTTCTGCCGAAAGAGGCCCGGGAGCGGTGCTTAGCTCTGCAGAGCACCGTACCTTCGTCTTTAGCCTCTCTTCTCGTCTACATCTTAGCAAGAAGCTTTTCCACTCTTTCTGGCAAGGATAAACTGTGCCGCAACAAAAAACATCTCCCATCGTGTTCTAGAGGCTGCACGGAGGTCTGCCGAGTGTTTTGCAAGAAGAGAAAGAAAGTTGTCCAAAACAGCTTCCAATCGAATGTTCATGTGAATAGAAAAGGCAGGAGAGGAGTCAGGTACTGTTTTCTCTCAGTTGGCAAGCTGCGCACACAATCGCAGTGTTGTACAGCTTGTTTCATCACCTTTGCGAAGCTGCCGCTCTCTCCGGCTCCCGGAGACGAAGAAGCTGCTTCTTCGCGCAAAGACGATTCTGCCGCTCACAGTGCTCTGCGGTGTGCGCCTTCTGCCGAAAGACGTCCGGGAGCGGTGCTTAGCTCTGCAGAGCACCATACCTGCTTCTTTAGCCTCTCTTCTCGTCTACATCTTAGCAAAAAGCTTTTCCACTCTGTCTGGCAAGGAGAAACTGTGCCAGCACAAAAAACATCTCCCATCGTGTTCTAGAGGCTGCACGGAGGTCTGCCGAGTGTTTTGCAAGAAGAGAGAGAAAGTTGTCCAAAACAGCTTGCAATCGAATGTTCATGTGAATAGAAAAGGCAGGAGAGTGATCAGGTACTGTTTTCTCTCAGTTGGCAAGCTGCGCACACAATCGCAGTGTTGTACAGCTTGTTTCATCACCTTTGCGAAGTTGCCGCTCTCTCCGGCTCCCGGAGACGAAGAAGCTGCTTCTTCGCGCAAAGACGATTCTGCCGCTCACAGTGCTCTGCGGTGTGCGCCTTCTGCCGAAAGAGGCCCGGGAGCGGTGCTTAGCTCTGCAGAGCACCGTACCTTCGTCTTTAGCCTCTCTTCTCGTCTACATCTTAGCAAAAAGCTTTTCCACTCTTTCTGGCAAGGAGAAACTGTGCCAGCACAGAAAACATCTCCCATCGTGTTCTAGAGGCTGCACGGAGGTCTGCAGAGTGTTTTGCACGAAGAGAAAGAAAGTTGTCCAAAACAGCTTGCAATCGAATGTTCAAGTGAATAGAAAAGGCAGGAGAGGAGTCAGGTACTGTTTTCTCTCAGTTGGCAAGCTGCGCACACAATCGCAGTGTTGTACAGCTTGTTTCATCACCTTTGCGAAGCTGCCGCTCTCTCCGGCTCCCGGAGACGAAGAAGCTGCTTCTTCGCGCAAAGACGATTCTGCCGCTCACAGTGCTCTGCGGTGTGCGCCTTCTGCCGAAAGACGTCCGGGAGCGGTGCTTAGCTCTGCAGAGCACCGTACCTTCGTCTTTAGCCTCTCTTCTCGTCTACATCTTAGCAAAAAGCTTTTCCACTCTGTCTGGCAAGGAGAAACTGTGCCAGCACAGAAAACATCTCCCATCGTGTTCTAGAGGCTGCACGGAGGTCTGCAGAGTGTTTTGCAAGAAGAGAAAGAAAGTTGTCCAAAACAGCTTGCAATCGAATGTTCATGTGAATAGAAAAGGCAGGAGAGTGGTCAGGTACTGTTTTCTCTCAGTTGGCAAGCTGCGCACACAATCGCAGTGTTGTACAGCTTGTTTCATCACCTTTGCGAAGTTGCCGCTCTCTCCGGCTCCCGGAGACGAAGAAGCTGCTTCTTCGCGCAAAGACGATTCTGCCGCTCACAGTGCTCTGCGGTGTGCGCCTTCTGCCGAAAGACGCCCGGGAGCGGTGCTTAGCTCTGCAGAGCACCGTACCTTCGTCTTTAGCCTCTCTTCTCGTCTACATCTTAGCAAAAAGCTTTTCCACTCAGTCTGGCAAGGAGAAACTGTGCCAGCACAGAAAACATCTCCCATCGTGTTCTAGAGGCTGCACGGAGGTCTGCCGACTGTTTTGCAAGAAGAGAGAGAAAGTTGTCCAAAACAGCTTGCAATCGAATGTTCATGTGAATAGAAAAGGCAGGAGAGTGGTCAGGTACTGTTTTCTCTCACTTGGCAAGCTGCGCACACAATCGCAGTGTTGTACAGCTTGTTTCATCACCTTTGCCAAGTTGCCGCTCTCTCCGGCTCCCGGAGACGAAGAAGCTGCTTCTTCGCGCAAAGACGATTCTGCCGCTCACAGTGCTCTGCGGTGTGCGCCTTCTGCCGAAAGAGGCCCGGGAGCGGTGCTTAGCTCTGCAGAGCACCGTACCTTCGTCTTTAGCCTCTCTTCTCGTCTACATCTTAGCAAAAAGCTTTTCCACTCTTTCTGGCAGGGAGAAACTGTGACAGCACAGAAAACATCTCCCATCGTGTTCTAGAGGCTGCACGGAGGTCTGCAGAGTGTTTTGCACGAAGAGAAAGAAAGTTGTCCAAAACAGCTTGCAATCGAATGTTCATGTGAATAGAAAAGGCAGGAGAGTGATCAGGTACTGTTTGCTCTCAGTTGGCAAGCTGCGCACACAATCGCAGTGTTGTACAGCTTGTTTCATCACCTTTGCCAAGTTGTCGCTCTCTCCGGCTCCCGGAGACGAAGAAGCTGCTTCTTCGCGCAAAGACGATTCTGCCGCTCACAGTGCTCTGCGGTGTGCGCCTTCTGCCGAAAGAGGTCCGGGAGCGGTGCTTAGCTCTACAGAGCACCGTACCTTCGTCTTTAGCCTCTCTTCTCGTCTACATCTTAGCAAAAAGCTTTTCCACTCTGTCTGGCAAGGAGAAACTGTGCCAGCACAAAAAACATCTCCCATCGTGTTCTAGAGGCTGCACGGAGGTCTGCCGAGTGTTTTGCAAGAAGAGAAGGAACGTTGTACAAAACAGCTTGCAATCGAATGTTCAAGTGAATAGAAAAGGCAGGAGAGTCGTCAGGTACTGTTTTCTCTCAGTTGGCAAGCTGCGCACACAATCGCAGTGTTGTACAGCTTGTTTCATCACCTTTGCCAAGTTGCCGCTCTCTCCGGCTCCCGGAGACGAAGAAGCTGCTTCTTCGCGCAAAGACGATTCTGCCGCTCACAGTGCTCTGCGGTGTGCGCCTTCTGCCGAAAGAGGCCCGGGAGCGGTGCTTAGCTCTGCAGAGCACCATACCTGCTTCTTTAGCCTCTCTTCTCGTCTACATCTTAGCAAAAAGCTTTTCCACTCTTTCTGGCAAGGATAAACTGTGCCGCAACAAAAAACATCTCCCATCGTGTTCTAGAGGCTGCACGGAGGTCTGCCGAGTGTTTTGCAAGAAGAGAAAAAAGTTGTCCAAAACAGCTTCCAATCGAATGTTCATGTGAATAGAAAAGGCAGGAGAGGAGTCACGTACTGTTTTCTCTCAGTTGGCAAGCTGCGCACACAATCGCAGTGTTGTACAGCTTGTTTCATCACCTTTGCGAAGCTGCCGCTCTCTCCGGCTCCCGGAGACGAAGAAGCTGCTTCTTCGCGCAAAGACGATTCTGCCGCTCACAGTGCTCTGCGGTGTGCGCCTTCTGCCGAAAGACGTCCGGGAGCGGTGCTTTGCTCTGCAGAGCACCGTACCTTCGTCTTTAGCCTCTCTTCTCGTCTACATCTTAGCAAAAAGCTTTTCCACTCTGTCTGGCAAGGAGAAACTGTGCCAGAACAGAAAACATCTCCCATCGTGTTCTAGAGGCTGCACGGAGGTCTGCAGAGTGTTTTGCAAGAAGAGAAAGAAAGTTTTCCAAAACAGCTTGCAATCGAATGTTCATGTGAATAGAAAAGGCAGGAGAGTGGTCAGGTACTGTTTTCTCTCAGTTGGCAAGCTGCGCACACAATCGCAGTGTTGTACAGCTTGTTTCATCACCTTTGCGAAGTTGCCGCTCTCTCCGGCTCCCGGAGACGAAGAAGCTGCTTCTTCGCGCAAAGACGATTCTGCCGCTCACAGTGCACTGCGGTGTGCGCCTTCTGCCGAAAGAGGCCCGGGAGCGGTGCTTAGCTCTGCAGAGCACCGTACCTTCGTCTTTAGCCTCTCTTCTCGTCTACATCTTAGCAAAAAGCTTTTCCACTCTGTCTGGCAAGGAGAAACTGTGCCAGCACAAAAAACATCTCCCATCGTGTTCTAGAGGCTGCACGCAGGTCTGCCGAGTGTTTTGCAAGAAGAGAGAGAAAGTTGTCCAAAACAGCTTGCAATCGAATGTTCATGTGAATAGAAAAGGCAGGAGAGTGGTCAGGTACTGTTTTCTCTCACTTGGCAAGCTGCGCACACAATCGCAGTGTTGTACAGCTTGTTTCATCACCTTTGTCAAGTTGCCGCTCTCTCCGGCTCCCGGAGACGAAGAAGCTGCTTCTTCGCGCAAAGACGATTCTGCCGCTCACAGTGCTCTGCGGTGTGCGCCTTCTGCCGAAAGAGGCCCGGGAGCGGTGCTTAGCTCTGCAGAGCACCGTACCTTCGTCTTTAGCCTCTCTTCTCGTCTACATCTTAGCAAAAAGCTTTTCCACTCTTTCTGGCAGGGAGGAACTGTGACAGCACAGAAAACATCTCCCATCGTGTTCTAGAGGCTGCACGGAGGTCTGCAGAGTGTTTTGCACGAAGAGAAAGAAAGTTGTCCAAAACAGCTTGCAATCGAATGTTCAAGTGAATATAAAAGGCAGGAGAGTGGTCAGGTACTGTTTTCTCTCAGTTGGCAAACTGCGCACACAATCGCAGTGTTGTACAGCTTGTTTCATCACCTTTGCGAAGTTGCCGCTCTCTCCGGCTCCAGGAGACGAAGAAGCTGCTTCTTCGCGCAAAGACGATTCTGCCGCTCACAGTGCTCTGCGGTGTGCGCCTTCTGCCCAAAGAGGCCCGGGACCGGTGCTTAGCTCTGCAGAGCACCGTACCTTCGTCTTTAGCCTCTCTTCTCGTCTACATCTGAGCAAAAAGCTTTTCCACTCTGTCTGGCAAGGAGAAACTGTGCCAGCACAGAAAACATCTCCCATCGTGTTCTAGAGGCTGCACGGAGGTCTGCAGAGTGTTTTGCAAGAAGAGAAAGAAAGTTGTCCAAAACAGCTTGCAATCGAATGTTCATGTGAATAGAAAAGGCAGGAGAGTGGTCAGGTATTGTTTTCTCTCACTTGGCAAGCTGCGCACACAATCGCAGTGTTGTACAGCTTGTTTCATCACCTTTGCGAAGTTGCCGCTCTCTCCGGCTCCCGGAGACGAAGAAGCTGCTTCTTCGCGCAAAGACGATTCTGCCGCTCACAGTGCTCTGCTGTGTGCGCCTTCTACCGAAAGAGGCCCGGGAGCGGTGCTTAGCTCTGCAGAGCACCATACCTGCTTCTTTAGCCTCTCTTCTCGTCTACATCTTAGCAAAAAGCTTTTCCACTCTGTCTGGCAAGGAGAAACTGTGCCAGCACAGAAAACATCTCCCATCGTGTTCTAGAGGCTGCACGGAGGTCTGCCGAGTGTTTTGCAAGAAGAGAGAGAAAGTTGTCCACAACAGCTTGCAATCGAATGTTCATGTGAATAGAAAAGGCAGGAGAGTGGTCAGGTACTGTTTTCTCTCAGTTGGCAAGCTGCGCACACAATCGCAGTGTTGTACAGCTTGTTTCATCACCTTTGCGAAGTTGCCGCTCTCTCCGGCTCCCGGAGACGAAGAAGCTGCTTCTTCGCGCAAAGACGATTCTGCCGCTCACAGTGCTCTGCGGTGTGCGCCTTCTGCCCAAAGAGGCCCGGGAGCGGTGCTTAGCTCTGCAGAGCACCGTACCTTCGTCTTTAGCCTCTCTTCTCGTCTACATCTGAGCAAAAAGCTTTTCCACTCTGTCTGGCAAGGAGAAACTGTGCCAGCACAGAAAACATCTCCCATCGTGTTCTAGAGGCTGCACGGAGGTCTGCAGAGTGTTTTGCAAGAAGAGAGAGAAAGTTGTCCAAAACAGCTTGCAATCGAATGTTCATGTGAATAGAAAAGGCAGGAGAGTGGTCAGGTATTGTTTTCTCTCACTTGGCAAGCTGCGCACACAATCGCAGTGTTGTACATCTTGTTTCATCACCTTTGCGAAGCTGCCGCTCTCTCCGGCTCCCGGAGACGAAGAAGCTGCTTCTTCGCGCAAAGACGATTCTGCCGCTCACAGTGCTCTGCGGTGTGCGCCTTCTGCCGAAAGAGGTCCGGGAGCGGTGCTTAGCTCTGCAGAGCACCGTACCTTCGTCTTTAGCCTCTCTTCTCGTCTACATCTTAGCAAAAAGCTTTTCCACTTTGTCTGGCAAGGAGAAACTTTTCCAGCACAGAAAACATCTCCCATCGTGTTCTAGAGGCTGCACGCAGGTCTGCCGAGTGTTTTGCAAGAAGAGAAAGAAAGTTGTCCAAAACAGCTTCCAATCGAATGTTCATGTGAATAGAAAAGGCAGGACAGCGGTCTGGTACTGTTTTCTCTCAGTTGGCAAGCTGCGCACACAATCGCAGTGTTGTACAGCTTGTTTCATCACCTTTGCGAAGTTGCCGCTCTCTCCGGCTCCCGGAGACGAAGAAGCTGCTTCTTCGCGCAAAGACGATTCTGCCGCTCAGAGTGCTCTGCTGTGTGCGCCTTCTGCCCAAAGAGGCCCGGGACCGGTGCTTAGCTCTGCAGAGCACCATACCTGCTTCTTTAGCCACTCTTCTCGTCTACATCTTAGCAAAAAGCTTTTCCACTCTGTCTGGCAAGGAGAAACTGTGCCAGCACAAAAAACATATCCCATCGTGTTCTAGAGGCTGCACGGAGGTCTGCCGAGTGTTTTGCAAGAAGAGAGAGAAAGTTGTCCAAAACAGCTTGCAATCGAATGTTCATGTGAATAGAAAAGGCAGGAGAGTGGTCAGGTATTGTTTTCTCTCACTTGGCAAGCTGCGCACACAATCGCAGTGTTGTAGAGCTTGTTTCATCACCTTTGCGAAGCTGCCGCTCTCTCCGGCTCCCGGAGACGAAGAAGCTGCTTCTTCGCGCAAAGACGATTCTGCCGCTCACAGTGCTCTGCGGTGTGCGCCTTCTGCCGAAAGAGGTCTGGGAGCGGTGCTTAGCTCTGCAGAGCACCGTACCTTCGTCTTTAGCCTCTCTTCTCGTCTACATCTTAGCAAAAAGCTTTTCCACTCTGTCTGGCAAGGAGAAACTGTGCCAGCACAGAAAACATCTCCCATCGTGTTCTAGAGGCTGCACGGAGGTCTGCAGAGTGTTTTGCAAGAAGAGAAAGAAAGTTGTCCAAAACAGCTTGCAATCGAATGTTCATGTGAATAGAAAAGGCAGGACAGCGGTCTGGTACTGTTTTCTCTCAGTTGGCAAGCTGCGAACACAATCGCAGTGTTGTACAGCTTGTTTCATCACCTTTGCGAAGTTGCCGCTCTCTCCGGCTCCCGGAGACGAAGAAGCTGCTTCTTCGCGCAAAGACGATTCTGCCGCTCACAGTGCTCTGCTGTGTGCGCCTTCTGCCGAAAGAGGCCCGGGAGCGGTGCTTAGCTCTGCAGAGCACCGTACCTTCGTCTTTAGCCTCTCTTCTCGTCTACATCTTAGCAAAAAGCTTTTCCACTCTGTCTGGCAAGGAGAAACTGTGCCAGCACAAAAAACATCTCCCATGGTGTTCTAGAGGCTGCACGGAGGTCTGCCGAGTGTTTTGCAAGAAGAGAAAGAAAGTTGTCCAAAACAGCTTGCAATCGAATGTTCATGTGAATAGAAAAGGCAGGAGAGTGGTCAGGTACTGTTTTCTCTCCGTTGGCAAGCTGCGCACACAATCGCAGTGTTGTACAGCTTGTTTCATCACCTTTGCGAAGTTGCCGCTCTCTCCGGCTCCCGGAGACGAAGAAGCTGCTTCTTCGCGCAAAGACGATTCTGCCGCTCACAGTGCTCTGCGGTGTGCGCCTTCTGCCCAAAGAGGCCCGGGAGCTGTGCTTAGCTCTGAGAAGCACCATACGTGCTTCTTTAGCCTCTCTTCTCGTCTACATCTTAGCAAAAAGCTTTTCCACTCTGTCTGGCAAGGAGAAACTGTGCCAGCACAGAAAACATCTCCCATCGTGTTCTAGAGGCTGCACGGGGGTCTGCCGAGTGTTTTGCAAGAAGAGAAAGAAAGTTGTCCAAAACAGCTTGCAATCGAATGTTCATTTGAATAGAAAAGGCAGGAGAGTGGTCAGGTACTGTTTTCTCTCAGTTGGCAAGCTGCGCACACAATCGCAGTGTTGTACAGCTTGTTTCATCACCTTTGCGAAGTTGCCGCTCTCTCCGGCTCCCGGAGACGAAGAAGCTGCTTCTTCGCGCAAAGACGATTCTGCCGCTCACAGTGCTCTGCGGTGTGCGCCTTCTGCCGAAAGACGCCCGGGAGCGGTGCTTAGCTCTGCAGAGCACCGTACCTTCGTCTTTAGCCTCTCTTCTCGTCTACATCTTAGCAAAAAGCTTTTCCACTCTGTCTGGCAAGGATAAACTGTGCCAGCACAAAAAACATCTCCCATCGTGTTCTAGAGGCTGCACGCAGGTCTGCCGAGTGTTTTGCAAGAAGAGAAAGAAAGTTGTCCAAAACAGCTTGCAATCGAATGTTCAAGTGAATAGAAAAGGCAGGAGAGTGGTCAGGTACTGTTTTCTCTCAGTTGGCAAGCTGCGCACACAATCGCAGTGTTGTACAGCTTGTTTCATCACCTTTGCGAAGTTGCCGCTCTCTCCGGCTCCAGGAGACGAAGAAGCTGCTTCTTCGCGCAAAGACGATTCTGCCGCTCACAGTGCTCTGCTGTGTGCGCCTTCTGCCGAAAGAGGCCCGGGAGCGGTGCTTAGCTCTGCAGAGCACCGTACCTTCGTCTTTAGCCTCTCTTCTCGTCTACATCTTAGCAAAAAGCTTTTCCACTCTGTCTGGCAAGGAGAAACTGTGCCAGCACAAAAAACATCTCCCATCGTGTTCTAGAGGCTGCACGGAGGTCTGCCGAGTGTTTTGCAAGAAGAGAAAGAAAGTTGTCCAAAACAGCTTGCAATCGAATGTTCATGTGAATAGAAAAGGCAGGAGAGTGGTCAGGTACTGTTTTCTCTCCGTTGGCAAGCTGCGCACACAATCGCAGTGTTGTACAGCTTGTTTCATCACCTTTGCGAAGTTGCCGCTCTCTCCGGCTCCCGGAGACGAAGAAGCTGCTTCTTCGCTCAAAGACGATTCTGCCGCTCACAGTGCTCTGCGGTGTGCGCCTTCTGCCCAAAGAGGCCCGGGACCGGTGCTTAACTCCGAGAAGCACCATACGTGCTTCTTTAGCCTCTCTTCTCGTCTACATCTTAGCAAAAAGCTTTTCCACTCTGTCTGGCAAGGAGAAACTGTGCCAGCACAGAAAACATCTCCCATCGTGTTCTAGAGGCTGCACGGGGGTCTGCCGAGTGTTTTGCAAGAAGAGAAAGAAAGTTGTCCACAACAGCTTGCAATCGAATGTTCATGTGAATAGAAAAGGCAGGAGAGTGGTCAGGTACTGTTTTCTCTCAGTTGGCAAGCTGCGCACACAATCGCAGTGTTGTACAGCTTGTTTCATCACCTTTGCGAAGTTGCCGCTCTCTCCGGCTCCCGGAGACGAAGAAGCTGCTTCTTCGCGCAAAGACGATTCTGCCGCTCACAGTGCTCTGCGGTGTGCGCCTTCTGCCGAAAGAGGCCCGGGAGCGGTGCTTAGCTCTGCAGAGCACCGTACCTTCGTCTTTAGCCTCTCTTCTCGTCTACATCTTAGCAAAAAGCTTTTCCACTCTGTCTGGCAAGGAGAAACTGTGCCAGCACAGAAAACATCTCCCATCGTGTTCTAGAGGCTGCACGGAGGTCTGCCGAGTGTTTTGCAAGAAGAGAAAGAAAGTTGTCCAAAACAGCTTGCAATCGAATGTTCATGTGAATAGAAAAGGCAGGAGAGTGGTCAGGTACTGTTTTCTCTCAGTTGGCAAGCTGGGCACACAATCGCAGTGTTGTACAGCTTGTTTCATCACCTTTGCGAAGTTGCCGCTCTCTCCGGCTCCCGGAGACGAAGAAGCTGCTTCTTCGCGCAAAGACGATTCTGCCGCTCACAGTGCTCTGCGGTGTGCGCCTTCTGCCGAAAGAGGCCCGGGACCGGTGCTTAGCTCTGCAGAGCACCGTACCTTCGTCTTTAGCCTCTCTTCTCGTCTACATCTTAGCAAAAAGCTTTTCCACTCTGTCTGGCAAGGAGAAACTGTGCCAGCACAAAAAACATCTCCCATCGTGTTCTAGAGGCTGCACGGAGGTCTGCCGAGTGTTTTGCAAGAAGAGAAAGAAAGTTGTCCAAAACAGCTTGCAATCGAATGTTCATGTGAATAGAAAAGGCAGGAGAGCGGTCAGGTACTGTTTTCTCTCAGTGGGCACGCTGCGCACACAATCGCAGTGTTGTACAGCTTATTTCATCACCTTTGCGAAGTTGCCGCTCTCTCCGGCTCCCGGAGACGAAGAAGCTGCTTCTTCGCGCAAAGACGATTCTGCCGCTCACAGTGCTCTGCGGTGTGCGCCTTCTGCCGAAAGAGGCCCGGGAGCGGTGCTTAGCTCTGCAGAGCACCGTACCTTCGTCTTTAGCCTCTCTTCTCGTCTACATCTTAGCAAAAAGCTTTTCCACTCTGTCTGGCAAGGAGAAACTGTGCCAGCACAAAAAACATCTCCCATCGTGTTCTAGAGGCTGCACGCAGGTCTGCCGAGTGTTTTGCAAGAAGAGAGAGAAAGTTGTCCAAAACAGCTTGCAATCGAATGTTCATGTGAATAGAAAAGGCAGGAGAGTGGTCAGGTACTGTTTTCTCTCACTTGGCAAGCTGCGCACACAATCGCAGTGTTGTACAGCTTGTTTCATCACCTTTGTCAAGTTGCCGCACTCTCCGGCTCCCGGAGACGAAGAAGCTGCTTCTTCGCGCAAAGACGATTCTGCCGCTCACAGTGCTCTGCGGTGTGCGCCTTCTGCCGAAAGAGGCCCGGGAGCGGTGCTTAGCTCTGCAGAGCACCGTACCTTCGTCTTTAGCCTCTCTTCTCGTCTACATCTTAGCAAAAAGCTTTTCCACTCTGTCTGGCAAGGAGAAACTGTGCCGCAACAAAAAATATCTCCCATCGTGTTCTAGAGGCTGCACGGAGGTCTGCCGAGTGTTTTGCAAGAAGAGAAAGAAAGTTGTCCAAAACAGCTTCCAATCGAATGTTCATGTGAATAGAAAAGGCAGGAGAGGAGTCAGGTACTGTTTTCTCTCAGTTGGCAAGCTGCGCACACAATCGCAGTGTTGTACAGCTTGTTTCATCACCTTTGCGAAGCTGCCGCTCTCTCCGGCTCCCGGAGACGAAGAAGCTGCTTCTTCGCGCAAAGACGATTCTGCCGCTCACAGTGCTCTGCGGTGTGCGCCTTCTGCCGAAAGACGTCCGGGAGCGGTGCTTTGCTCTGCAGAGCACCGTACCTTCGTCTTTAGCCTCTCTTCTCGTCTACATCTTAGCAAAAAGCTTTTCCACTCTGTCTGGCAAGGAGAAACTGTTCCAGCACAGAAAACATCTCCCATCGTGTTCTAGAGGCTGCACGGAGGTCTGCCGAGTGTTTTGCAAGAAGAGAAAGAAAGTTGTCCAAAACAGCTTGCAATCGAATGTTCATGTGAATAGAAAAGGCAGGAGAGTGGTCAGGTACTGTTTTCTCTCAGTTGGCAAGCTGCGCACACAATCGCAGTGTTGTACAGCTTGTTTCATCACCTTTGCGAAGTTGCCGCTCTCTCCGGCTCCCGGAGACGAAGAAGCTGCTTCTTCGCGCAAAGACGATTCTGCCGCTCACAGTGCTCTGCGGTGTGCGCCTTCTGCCGAAAGAGGCCCGGGAGCTGTGCTTAGCTCTGCAGAGCACCGTACCTTCGTCTTTAGCCTCTCTTCTCGTCTACATCTTAGCAAAAAGCTTTTCCACTCTGTCTGGCAAGGAGAAACTGTGCCAGCACAAAAAACATCTCCCATCGTGTTCTAGAGGCTGCACGGAGGTCTGCCGAGTGTTTTGCAAGAAGAGAAAGAAAGTTGTCCAAAACAGCTTGCAATCGAATGTTCATGTGAATAGAAAAGGCAGGAGAGTGGTCAGGTACTGTTTTCTCTCAGTGGGCACGCTGCGCACACAATCGCAGTGTTGTACAGCTTGTTTCATCACCTTTGCCAAGTTGCCGCTCTCTCCGGCTCCCGGAGACGAAGAAGCTGCTTCTTCGCGCAAAGACGATTCTGCCGCTCACAGTGCTCTGCGGTGTGCGCCTTCTGCCGAAAGAGGCCCGGGAGCTGTGCTTAGCTCTGAGAAGCACCATACGTGCTTCTTTAGCCTCTCTTCTCGTCTACATCTTAGCAAAAAGCTTTTCCACTCTTTCTGGCAAGGATAAACTGTGCCGCAACAAAAAACATCTCCCATCGTGTTCTAGAGGCTGCACGGAGGTCTGCCGAGTGTTTTGCAAGAAGAGAAAGAAAGTTGTCCAAAACAGCTTCCAATCGAATGTTCATGTGAATAGAAAAGGCAGGAGAGGAGTCAGGTACTGTTTTCTCTCAGTTGGCAAGCTGCGCACACAATCGCAGTGTTGTACAGCTTGTTTCATCACCTTTACGAAGCTGCCGCTCTCTCCGGCTCCCGGAGACGAAGAAGCTGCTTCTTCGCGCAAAGACGATTCTGCCGCTCACAGTGCTCTGCGGTGTGCGCCTTCTGCCGAAAGACGTCCGGGAGTGGTGCTTTGCTCTGCAGAGCACCGTACCTTCGTCTTTAGCCTCTCTTCTCGTCTACATCTTAGCAAAAAGCTTTTCCACTCTGTCTGGCAAGGAGAAACTGTGCCAGCACAGAAAACATCTCCCATCGTGTTCTAGAGGCTGCACGGAGGTCTGCCGAGTGTTTTGCAAGAAGAGAAAGAAAGTTGTCCAAAACAGCTTGCAATCGAATGTTCATGTGAATAGAAAAGGCAGGAGAGTGGTCAGGTACTGTTTTCTCTCCGTTGGCAAGCTGCGCACACAATCGCAGTGTTGTACAGCTTGTTTCATCACCTTTGCCAAGTTGCCGCTCTCTCCGGCTCCCGGAGACGAAGAAGCTGCTTCTTCGCGCAAAGACGATTCTGCCGCTCACAGTGCTCTGCGGTGTGCGCCTTCTGCCGAAAGAGGCCCGGGAGCGGTGCTTAGCTCTGCAGAGCACCGTACCTTCGTCTTTAGCCTCTCTTCTCGTCTACATCTTAGCAAAAAGCTTTTCCACTCTGTCTGGCAAGGAGAAACTGTGCCAGCACAAAAAATATCTCCCATCGTGTTCTAGAGGCTGCACGGAGGTCTGCCGAGTGTTTTGCAAGAAGAGAAAGAAAGTTGTCCAAAACAGCTTGCAATCGAATGTTCATGTGAATAGAAAAGGCAGGACAGCGGTCAGGTACTGTTTTCTCTCAGTTGGCAAGCTGCGCACACAATCGCAGTGTTGTACAGCTTGTTTCATCACCTTTGCGAAGTTGCCGCTCTCTCCGGCTCCCGGAGACAAAGAAGCTGCTTCTTCGCGCAAAGACGATTCTGCCGCTCACAGTGCTCTGCGGTGTGCGCCTTCTGCCGAAAGAGGCCCGGGAGCTGTGCTTAGCTCTGCAGAGCACCGTACCTTCGTCTTTAGCCTCTCTTCTCGTCTACATTTTAGCAAAAAGCTTTTCCACTCAGTCTGGCAAGGAGAAACTGTGCAAGCACAGAAAACATCTCCCATCGTGTTCTAGAGGCTGCACGGAGGTCTGCCGAGTGTTTTGCAAGAAGAGAGAGAAAGTTGTCCAAAACAGCTTGCAATCGAATGTTCATGTGAATAGAAAAGGCAGGAGAGTGGTCAGGTACTGTTTTCTCTCAGTTGGCAAGCTGCGCACACAATCGCAGTGTTGTACAGCTTGTTTCATCACCTTTGCCAAGTTGCCGCTCTCTCCGGCTCCCGGAGACGAAGAAGCTGCTTCTTCGCGCAAAGACGATTCTGCCGCTCACAGTGCTCTGCGGTGTGCGCCTTCTGCCGAAAGACGTCCGGGAGCGGTGCTTTGCTATGCAGAGCACCGTACCTTCGTCTTTAGCCTCTCCTCCCGTCTACATCTTAGCAAAAAGCTTTTCCACTCTGTCTGGCAAGGAGAAACTGTGCCAGCACAGAAAACATCTCCCATCGTGTTCTAGAGGCTGCACGGAGGTCTGCAGAGTGTTTTGCAAGAAGAGAAAGAAAGTTGTCCAAAACAGCTTGCAATCGAATGTTCATGTGAATAGAAAAGGCAGGAGAGTGGTCAGGTACTGTTTTCTCTCAGTTGGCAAGCTGCGCACACAATCGCAGTGTTGTACAGCTTGTTTCATCACCTTTGCGAAGTTGCCGCTCTCTCCGGCTCCCGGAGACGAAGAAGCTGCTTCTTCGCGCAAAGACGATTCTGCCGCTCACAGTGCTCTGCGGTGTGCGCCTTCTGCCGAAAGAGGCCCGGGACCGGTGCTTAGCTCTGCAGAGCACCGTACCTTCGTCTTTAGCCTCTCTTCTCGTCTACATCTTAGCAAAAAGCTTTTCCACTCTGTCTGGCAAGGAGAAACTGTGCCAGCACAAAAAACATCTCCCATGGTGTTCTAGAGGCTGCACGGAGGTCTGCCGAGTGTTTTGCAAGAAGAGAAAGAAAGTTGTCCAAAACAGCTTGCAATCGAATGTTCATGTGAATAGAAAAGGCAGGAGAGTGGTCAGGTACTGTTTTCTCTCAGTTGGCAAGCTGCGCACACAATCGCAGTGTTGTACAGCTTGTTTCATCACCTTTGCCAAGTTGCCGCTCTCTCCGGCTCCCGGAGACGAAGAAGCTGCTTCTTCGCGCAAAGACGATTCTGCCGCTCACAGTGCTCTGCGGTGTGCGCCTTCTGCCGAAAGACGCCCGGGAGCGGTGCTTAGCTCTGCAGAGCACCGTACCTTCGTCTTTAGCCTCTCTTCTCGTCTACATCTTAGCAAAAAGCTTTTCCACTCTGTCTGGCAAGGAGAAACTGTGCCAGCACAGAAAACATCTCCCATCGTGTTCTAGAGGCTGCACGCAGGTCTGCCGAGTGTTTTGCAAGAAGAGAGAGAAAGTTGTCCAAAACAGCTTGCAATCGAATGTTCATGTGAATAGAAAAGGCAGGAGAGTGGTCAGGTACTGTTTTCTCTCACTTGGCAAGCTGCGCACACAATCGCAGTGTTGTACAGCTTGTTTCATCACCTTTGCCAAGTTGCCGCTCTCTCCGGCTCCCGGAGACGAAGAAGCTGCTTCTTCGCGCAAAGACGATTCTGCCGCTCACAGTGCTCTGCGGTGTGCGCCTTCTGCCGAAAGAGGCCCGGGAGCGGTGCTTAGCTCTGCAGAGCACCGTACCTTCGTCTTTAGCCTCTCTTCTCGTCTACATCTTAGCAAAAAGCTTTTCCACACTTTCTGGCAGGGAGAAACTGTGACAGCACAGAAAACATCTCCCATCGTGTTCTAGAGGCTGCACGGAGGTCTGCAGAGTGTTTTGCACGAAGAGAAAGAAAGTTGTCCAAAACAGCTTGCAATCGAATGTTCATGTGAATAGAAAAGGCAGGAGAGTGATCAGGTACTGTTTGCTCTCAGTTGGCAAGCTGCGCACACAATCGCAGTGTTGTACAGCTTGTTTCATCACCTTTGCGAAGTTGCCGCTCTCTCCGGCTCCCGGAGACGAAGAAGCTGCTTCTTCGGGCAAAGACGATTCTGCCGCTCACAGTGCTCTGCGGTGTGCGCCTTCTGCCGAAAGAGGCCCGGGAGCGGTGCTTAGCTCTGCAGAGCACCGTACCTTCGTCTTTAGCCTCTCTTCTCGTCTACATCTTAGCAAAAAGCTTTTCCACTCTTTCTGGCAGGGAGAAACTGTGACAGCACAGAAAACATCTCCCATCGTGTTCTAGAGGCTGCACGGAGGTCTGCAGAGTGTTTTGCACGAAGAGAAAGAAAGTTGTCCAAAACAGCATGCAATCGAATGTTCATGTGAATAGAAAAGGCAGGAGAGTGATCAGGTACTGTTTGCTCTCAGTTGGCAAGCTGCGCACACAATCGCAGTGTTGTACAGCTTGTTTCATCACCTTTGCGAAGTTGCCGCTCTCTCCGGCTCCCGGAGACGAAGAAGCTGCTTCTTCGCGCAAAGACGATTCTGCCGCTCACAGTGCTCTGCGGTGTGCGCCTTCTGCCGAAAGAGGCCCGGGAGCGGTGCTTAGCTCTGCAGAGCACCGTACCTTCGTCTTTAGCCTCTCTTCTCGTCTACACCTTAGCAAAAAGCTTTTCCACTCTGTCTGGCAAGGAGAAACTGTGCCAGCACAAAAAACATCTCCCATCGTGTTCTAGAGGCTGCACGGAGGTCTGCCGAGTGTTTTGCAAGAAGAGAAAGAAAGTTGTCCAAAACAGCTTGCAATCGAATGTTCAAGTGAATAGAAAAGGCAGGAGAGTGGTCAGGTACTGTTTTCTCTCAGTTGGCAAGCTGCGCACACAATCGCAGTGTTGTACAGCTTGTTTCATCACCTTTGCGAAGTTGCCGCTCTCTCCGGCTCCAGGAGACGAAGAAGCTGCTTCTTCGCGCAAAGACGATTCTGCCGCTCACAGTGCTCTGCGGTGTGCGCCTTCTGCCCAAAGAGGCCCGGGACCGGTGCTTAGCTCTGCAGAGCACCGTACCTTCGTATTTAGCCTCTCTTCTCGTCTACATCTTAGCAAAAAGCTTTTCCACTCTGTCTGGCAAGGAGAAACTGTGCCAGCACAGAAAACATCTCCCATCGTGTTCTAGAGGCTGCACGGAGGTCTGCCGAGTGTTTTGCAAGAAGAGAGAGAAAGTTGTCCAAAACAGCTTGCAATCGAAAGTTCATGTGAATAGAAAAGGCAGGAGAGTGGTCAGGTATTGTTTTCTCTCACTTGGCAAGCTGCGCACACAATCGCAGTGTTGTACAGCTTGTTTCATCACCTTTGCGAAGCTGCCGCTCTCTCCGGCTCCCGGAGACGAAGAAGCTGCTTCTTCGCGCAAAGACGATTCTGCCGCTCACAGTGCTCTGCGGTGTGCGCCTTCTGCCGAAAGAGGTCCGGGAGCGGTGCTTAGCTCTGCAGAGCACCGTACCTTCGTCTTTAGCCTCTCTTCTCGTCTACATCTTAGCAAAAAGCTTTTCCACTCTGTCTGGCAAGGAGAAACTGTGCCAGCACAGAAAACATCTCCCATCGTGTTCTAGAGGCTGCACGGAGGTCTGCCGAGTGTTTTGCAAGAAGAGAAAGAAAGTTGTCCAAAACAGCTTGCAATCGAATGTTCATGTGAATAGAAAAGGCAGGACAGCGGTCTGGTACTCTTTTCTCTCAGTTGGCAAGCTGCGCACACAATCGCAGTGTTGTACAGCTTGTTTCATCACCTTTGCCAAGTTGCCGCTCTCTCCGGCTCCCGGAGACGAAGAAGCTGCTTCTTCGCGCAAAGACGATTCTGCCGCTCACAGTGCTCTGCTGTGTGCGCCTTCTGCCGAAAGAGGCCCGGGAGCGGTGCTTAGCTCTGCAGAGCACCATACCTGCTTCTTTAGCCTCTCTTCTCGTCTACATCTTAGCAAAAAGCTTTTCCACTCTGTCTGGCAAGGAGAAACTGTGCCAGCACAAAAAACATATCCCATCGTGTTCTAGAGGCTGCACGGAGGTCTGCCGAGTGTTTTGCAAGAAGAGAGAGAAAGTTGTCCAAAACAGCTTGCAATCGAATGTTCATGTGAATAGAAAAGGCAGGAGAGTGGTCAGGTATTGTTTTCTCTCACTTGGCAAGCTGCGCACACAATCGCAGTGTTGTACAGCTTGTTTCATCACCTTTGCGAAGCTGCCGCTCTCTCCGGCTCCCGGAGACGAAGAAGCTGCTTCTTCGCGCAAAGACGATTCTGCCGCTCACAGTGCTCTGCGGTGTGCGCCTTCTGCCAAAAGAGGTCCGGGAGCGGTGCTTAGCTCTGCAGAGCACCGTACCTTCGTCTTTAGCCTCTCTTCTCGTCTACATCTTAGCAAAAAGCTTTTCCACTCTGTCTGGCAAGGAGAAACTGTGCAAGCACAGAAAACATCTCCCATCGTGTTCTAGAGGCTGCACGGAGGTCTGCCGAGTGTTTTGCAAGAAGAGAAAGAAAGTTGTCCAAAACAGCTTCCAATCGAATGTTCATGTGAATAGAAAAGGCAGGACAGCGGTCTGGTACTGTTTTCTCTCAGTTGGCAAGCTGCGCACACAATCGCAGTGTTGTACAGCTTGTTTCATCACCTTTGCGAAGTTGCCGCTCTCTCCGGCTCCCGGAGACGAAGAAGCTGCTTCTTCGCGCAAAGACGATTCTGCCGCTCACAGTGCTCTGCTGTGTGCGCCTTCTGCCGAAAGAGGCCCGGGAGCGGTGCTTAGCTCTGCAGAGCACCGTACCTTCGTCTTTAGCCTCTCTTCTCGTCTACATCTTAGCAAAAAGCTTTTCCACTCTGTCTGGCAAGGAGAAACTGTGCCAGCACAAAAAACATCTCCCATCGTGTTCTAGAGGCTGCACGCAGGTCTGCCGAGTGTTTTGCAAGAAGAGAAAGAAAGTTGTCCAAAACAGCTTGCAATCGAATGTTCATGTGAATAGAAAAGGCAGGAGAGTGGTCAGGTACTGTTTTCTCTCCGTTGGCAAGCTGCGCACACAATCGCAGTGTTGTACAGCTTGTTTCATCACCTTTGCGAAGTTGCCGCTCTCTCCGGCTCCCGGAGACGAAGAAGCTGCTTCTTCGCGCAAAGACGATTCTGCCGCTCACAGTGCTCTGCGGTGTGCGCCTTCTGCCGAAAGAGGCCCGGGAGCTGTGCTTAGCTCTGCAGAGCACCGTACCTTCGTCTTTAGCCTCTCTTCTCGTCTACATCTTAGCAAAAAGCTTTTGCACTCTGTCTGGCAAGGAGAAACTGTGCCAGCACAAAAAACATTTCCCATCGTGTTCTAGAGGCTGCACGGAGGTCTGCCGAGTGTTTTGCAAGAAGAGAAAGAAAGTTGTCCAAAACAGCTTGCAATCGAATGTTCATGTGAATAGAAAAGGCAGGAGAGTGGTCAGGTACTGTTTTCTCTCAGTGGGCACGCTGCGCACACAATCGCAGTGTTGTACAGCTTGTTTCATCACCTTTGCGAAGTTGCCGCTCTCTCCGGCTCCCGGAGACGAAGAAGCTGCTTCTTCGCGCAAAGACGATTCTGCCGCTCACAGTGCTCTGCGGTGTGCGCCTTCTGCCGAAAGAGGCCCGGGAGCTGTGCTTAGCTCTGAGAAGCACCATACGTGCTTCTTTAGCCTCTCTTCTCGTCTACATCTTAGCAAAAAGCTTTTCCACTCTGTCTGGCAAGGAGAAACTGTGCCAGCACAAAAAACATCTCCCATCGTGTTCTAGAGGCTGCACGGAGGTCTGCCGAGTGTTTTGCACGAAGAGAAAGAAAGTTGTCCAAAACAGCTTGCAATCGAATGTTCATGTGAAGAGAAAAGGCAGGAGAGTGGTCAGGTACTGTTTTCTCTCACTTGGCAAGCTGCGCACACAATCGCAGTGTTGTACAGCTTGTTTCATCACCTTTGCCAAGTTGCCGCTCTCTCCGGCTCCCGGAGACGAAGAAGCTGCTTCTTCGCGTAAAGACGATTCTGCCGCTCACAGTGCTCTGCGGTGTGCGCCTTCTGCCGAAATTGGTCCGGGAGCGGTGCTTAGCTCTGCAGAGCACCGTACCTTCGTCTTTAGCCTCTCTTCTCGTCTACATCTTAGCAAAAAGCTTTTCCACTCTGTCTGGCAAGGAGAAACTGTGCCAGCACAAAAAACATCTCCCATTGTGTTCTAGAGGCTGCACGCAGGTCTGCCGTGTGTTTTGCAAGAAGAGAAAGAAAGTTGTCCAAAACAGCTTGCAATCGAATGTTCATGTGAATAGAAAAGGCAGGAGAGTGGTCAGGTACTGTTTTCTCTCAGTTAGCAAGCTGCGCACACAATCGCAGTGTTGTACAGCTTGTTTCATCACCTTTGCGAAGCTGCCGCTCTCTCCGGCTCCCGGAGACGAAGAAGCTGCTTCTTCGCGCAAAGACGATTCTGCCGCTCACAGTGCTCTGCGGTGTGCGCCTTCTGCCGAAAGACGCCCGGGAGCGGTGCTTAGCTCTGCAGAGCACCATACCTTCGTCTTTAGCCTCTCTTCTCGTCTACATCTTAGCAAAAAGCTTTTCCACTCTGTCTGGCAAGGAGAAACTGTGCCAGCACAGAAAACATCTCCCATCGTGTTCTAGAAGCTGCACGGAGGTCTGCCGAGTGTTTTGCAAGAAGAGAAAGAAAGTTGTCCAAAACAGCTTGCAATCGAATGTTCATGTGAATAGAAAAGGCAGGAGAGTGGTCAGGTACTGTTTTCTCTCAGTTGGCAAGCTGCGCACACAATCGCAGTGTTGTACAGCTTGTTTCATCACCTTTGCGAAGTTGCCGCTCTCTCCGGCTCCCGGAGACGAAGAAGCTGCTTCTTCGCGCAAAGACGATTCTGCCGCTCACAGTGCTCTGCGGTGTGCGCCTTCTGCCCAAAGAGGCCCGGGACCGGTGCTTAGCTCTGAGAAGCACCATACGTGCTTCTTTAGCCTCTCTTCTCGTCTACATCTTAGCAAAAAGCCTTTCCACTCTGTCTGGCAAGGAGAAACTGTGCCAGCATAGAAAACATCTCCCATCGTGTTCTAGAGGCTGCACGGAGGTCTGCCGAGTGTTTTGCAAGAAGAGAGAGAAAGTTGTCCAAAACAGCTTGCAATCGAATGTTCATGTGAATAGAAAAGGCAGGACAGCTGTCAGGTACTGTTTTCTCTCAGTTGGCAAGCTGCGCACACAATCGCAGTGTTGTACAGCTTGTTTCATCACCTTTGCCAAGTTGCCGCTCTCTCCGGCTCCCGGAGACGAAGAAGCTGCTTCTTCGCGCAAAGACGATTCTGCCGCTCACAGTGCTCTGCGGTGTGCGCCTTCTGCCCAAAGAGGCCCGGGAGCTGTGCTTAGCTCTGCAGAGCACCGTACCTTCGTCTTTAGCCTCTCTTCTCGTCTACATCTTAGCAAAAAGCTTTTCCACTCTGTCTGGCAAGGAGAAACTGTGCCAGCACCACAAACATCTCCCATCGTGTTCTAGAGGCTGCACGCAGGTCTGCCGAGTGTTTTGCAAGAAGAGAAAGAAAGTTGTCCAAAACAGCTTGCAATCGAATGTTCATGTGAATAGAAAAGGCAGGAGAGTGGTCAGGTACTGTTTTCTCTCAGTTGGCACGCTGCGCACACAATCGCAGTGTTGTACAGCTTGTTTCATCACCTTTGCGAAGTTGCCGCTCTCTCCGGCTCCCGGAGACGAAGAAGCTGCTTCTTCGCGCAAAGACGATTCTGCCGCTCACAGTGCTCTGCGGTGTGCGCCTTCTGCCGAAAGAGGTCCGGGAGCGGTGCTTAGCTCTGCAGAGCACCGTACCTTCGTCTTTAGCCTCTCTTCTCGTCTACATCTTAGCAAAAAGCTTTTCCACTCTGTCTGGCATAGAGAAACTGTGCCAGCACAAAAAACATCTCCCATCGTGTTCTAGAGGCTGCACGGAGGTCTGCCGAGTGTTTTGCAAGAAGAGAAAGAAAGTTGTCCAAAATAGCTTGCAATCGAATGTTCAAGTGAATAGAAAAGGCAGGAGAGTGGTCAGGTACTGTTTTCTCTCCGTTGGCAAGCTGCGCACACAATCGCAGTGTTGTACAGCTTGTTTCATCACCTTTGCGAAGTTGCCGCTCTCTCCGGCTCCCGGAGACGAAGAAGCTGCTTCTTCGCGCAAAGACGATTCTGCCGCTCACAGTGCTCTGCGGTGTGCGCCTTCTGCCGAAAGAGGCCCGGGAGCTGTGCTTAGCTCTGCAGAGCACCGTACCTTCGTCTTTAGCCTCTCTTCTCGTCTACATCTTAGCAAAAAGCTTTTCCACTCTGTCTGGCAAGGAGAAACTGTGCCAGCACAAAAAACATCTCCCATCGTGTTCTAGAGGCTGCACGGAGGTCTGCCGAGTGTTTTGCAAGAAGAGAAAGAAAGTTGTCCAAAACAGCTTGCAATCGAATGTTCATGTGAATAGAAAAGGCAGGAGAGTGGTCAGGTACTGTTTTCTCTCAGTGGGCACGCTGCGCACACAATCGCAGTGTTGTACAGCTTGTTTCATCACCTTTGCCAAGTTGCCGCTCTCTCCGGCTCCCGGAGACGAAGAAGCTGCTTCTTCGCGCAAAGACGATTCTGCCGCTCACAGTGCTCTGCGGTGTGCGCCTTCTGCCGAAAGAGGCCCGGGAGCTGTGCTTAGCTCTAAGAAGCACCATACGTGCTTCTTTAGCCTCTCTTCTCGTCTACATCTTAGCAAAAAGCTTTTCCACTCTTTCTGGCAAGGATAAACTGTGCCGCAACAAAAAACATCTCCCATCGTGTTCTAGAGGCTGCACGGAGGTCTGCCGAGTGTTTTGCAAGAAGAGAAAGAAAGTTGTCCAAAACAGCTTCCAATCGAATGTTCATGTGAACAGAAAAAGCAGGAGAGGAGTCAGGTACTGTTTTCTCTCAGTTGGCAAGCTGCGCACACAATCGCAGTGTTGTACAGCTTGTTTCATCACCTTTACGAAGCTGCCGCTCTCTCCGGCTCCCGGAGACGAAGAAGCTGCTTCTTCGCGCAAAGACGATTCTGCCGCTCACAGTGCTCTGCGGTGTGCGCCTTCTGCCGAAAGACATCCGGGAGCGGTGCTTTGCTCTGCAGAGCACCGTACCTTCGTCTTTAGCCTCTCTTCTCGTCTACATCTTAGCAAAAAGCTTTTCCACTCTGTCTGGCAAGGAGAAACTGTGCCAGCACAGAAAACATCTCCCATCGTGTTCTAGAGGCTGCACGGAGGTCTGCCGAGTGTTTTGCAAGAAGAGAAAGAAAGTTGTCCAAAACAGCTTGCAATCGAATGTTCATGTGAATAGAAAAGGCAGGAGAGTGGTCAGGTACTGTTTTCTCTCAGTTGGCAAGCTGCGCACACAATCGCAGTGTTGTACAGCTTGTTTCATCACCTTTGCGAAGTTGCCGCTCTCTCCGGCTCCCGGAGACGAAGAAGCTGCTTCTTCGCGCAAAGACGATTCTGCCGCTCACAGTGCTCTGCGGTGTGCGCCTTCTGCCGAAAGAGGCCCGGGAGCGGTGCTTAGCTCTGCAGAGCACCGTACCTTCGTCTTTAGCCTCTCTTCTCGTCTACATCTTAGCAAAAAGCTTTTCCACTCTGTCTGGCAAGGAGAAACTGTGCCAGCACAAAAAACATCTCCCATCGTGTTCTAGAGGCTGCACGGAGGTCTGCCGAGTGTTTTGCAAGAAGAGAAAGAAAGTTGTCCAAAACAGCTTGCAATCGAATGTTCATGTGAATAGAAAAGGCAGGAGAGTGGTCAGGTACTGTTTTCTCTCAGTTGGCAAGCTGCGCACACAATCGCAGTGTTGTACAGCTTGTTTCATCACCTTTGCGAAGTTGCCGCTCTCTCCGGCTCCCGGAGACGAAGAAGCTGCTTCTTCGCGCAAAGACGATTCTGCCGCTCACAGTGCTCTGCGGTGTGCGCCTTCTGCCGAAAGACGCCCGGGAGCGGTGCTTAGCTCTGCAGAGCACCGTACCTTCGTCTTTAGCCTCTCTTCTCGTCTACATCTTAGCAAAAAGCTTTTCCACTCTGTCTGGCATGGAGAAACTGTGCCAGCACAAAAAACATCTCCCATGGTGTTCTAGAGGCTGCACGGAGGTCTGCCGAGTGTTTTGCAAGAAGAGAAAGAAAGTTGTCCAAAACAGCTTGCAATCGAATGTTCATGTGAATAGAAAAGGCAGGAGAGTGGTCAGGTACTGTTTTCTCTCAGTTGGCAAGCTGCGCACACAATCGCAGTGTTGTACAGCTTGTTTCATCACCTTTGCGAAGTTGCCGCTCTCTCCGGCTCCCGGAGACGAAGAAGCTGCTTCTTCGCGCAAAGACGATTCTGCCGCTCACAGTGCTCTGCGGTGTGCGCCTTCTGCCGAAAGACGCCCGGGAGCGGTGCTTAGCTCTGCAGAGCACCGTACCTTCGTCTTTAGCCTCTCTTCTCGTCTACATCTTAGCAAAAAGCTTTTCCACTCTGTCTGGCAAGGAGAAACTGTGCCAGCACAGAAAACATCTCCCATCGTGTTCTAGAGGCTGCACGGAGGTCTGCCGAGTGTTTTGCAAGAAGAGAGAGAAAGTTGTCCAAAACAGCTTGCAATCGAATGTTCATGTGAATAGAAAAGGCAGGAGAGTGGTCAGGTACTGTTTTCTCTCACTTGGCAAGCTGCGCACACAATCGCAGTGTTGTACAGCTTGTTTCATCACCTTTGCCAAGTTGCCGCTCTCTCCGGCTCCCGGAGACGAAGAAGCTGCTTCTTCGCGCAAAGACGATTCTGCCGCTCACAGTGCTCTGCGGTGTGCGCCTTCTGCCGAAAGACGTCCGGGAGCGGTGCTTTGCTATGCAGAGCACCGTACCTTCGTCTTTAGCCTCTCCTCCCGTCTACATCTTAGCAAAAAGCTTTTCCACTCTGTCTGGCAAGGAGAAACTGTGCCAGCACAAAAAACATCTCCCATCGTGTTCTAGAGGCTGCACGGAGGTCTGCCGAGTGTTTTGCAAGAAGAGAGAGAAAGTTGTCCAAAACAGCTTGCAATCGAATGTTCATGTGAATAGAAAAGGCAGGAGAGTGGTCAGGTACTGTTTTCTCTCAGTTGGCAAGCTGCGCACACAATCGCAGTGTTGTACAGCTTGTTTCATCACCTTTGCCAAGTTGCCGCTCTCTCCGGCTCCCGGAGACGAAGAAGCTGCTTCTTCGCGCAAAGACGATTCTGCCGCTCACAGTGCTCTGCGGTGTGCGCCTTCTGCCGAAAGACGCCCGGGAGCGGTGCTTAGCTCTGCAGAGCACCGTACCTTCGTCTTTAGCCTCTCTTCTCGTCTACATCTTAGCAAAAAGCTTTTCCACTCTGTCTGGCAAGGAGAAACTGTGCCAGCACAGAAAACATCTCCCATCGTGTTCTAGAGGCTGCACGGAGGTCTGCCGAGTGTTTTGCAAGAAGAGAGAGAGAGTTGTCCAAAACAGCTTGCAATCGAATGTTCATGTGAATAGAAAAGGCAGGAGAGTGATCAGGTACTGTTTTCTCTCACTTGGCAAGCTGCGCACACAATCGCAGTGTTGTACAGCTTGTTTCATCACCTTTGCCAAGTTGCCGCTCTCTCCGGCTCCCGGAGACGAAGAAGCTGCTTCTTCGCGCAAAGACGATTCTGCCGCTCACAGTGCTCTGCGGTGTGCGCCTTCTGCCGAAAGAGGCCCGGGAGCGGTGCTTAGCTCTGCAGAGCACCGTACCTTCGTCTTTAGCCTCTCTTCTCGTCTACATCTTAGCAAAAAGCTTTTCCACTGTTTCTGGCAGGGAGAAACTGTGACAGCACAGAAAACATCTCCCATCGTGTTCTAGAGGCTGCACGGAGGTCTGCAGAGTGTTTTGCACGAAGAGAAACAAAGTTGTCCAAAACAGCTTGCAATCGAATGTTCATGTGAATAGAAAAGGCAGGAGAGTGATCAGGTACTGTTTGCTCTCAGTTGGCAAGCTGCGCACACAATCACAGTGTTGTACAGCTTGTTTCATCACCTTTGCGAAGTTGCCGCTCTCTCCGGCTCCCGGAGACGAAGAAGCTGCTTCTTCGCGCAAAGACGATTCTGCCGCTCACAGTGCTCTGCGGTGTGCGCCTTCTGCCGAAAGAGGCCCGGGAGCGGTGCTTAGCTCTGCAGAGCACCGTACCTTCGTCTTTAGCCTCTCTTCTCGTCTACATCTTAGCAAAAAGCTTTTCCACTCTTTCTGGCAGGGAGAAACTGTGACAGCACAGAAAACATCTCCCATCGTGTTCTAGAGGCTGCACGGAGGTCTGCAGAGTGTTTTGCACGAAGAGAAAGAAAGTTGTCCAAAACAGCATGCAATCGAATGTTCATGTGAATAGAAAAGGCAGGAGAGTGATCAGGTACTGTTTGCTCTCAGTTGGCAAGCTGCACACACAATCGCAGTGTTGTACAGCTTGTTTCATCACCTTTGCCAAGTTGCCGCTCTCTCCGGCTCCCGGAGACGAAGAAGCTGCTTCTTCGCGCAAAGACGATTCTGCCGCTCACAGTGCTCTGCGGTGTGCGCCTTCTGCCGAAAGACGTCCGGGAGCGGTGCTTTGCTATGCAGAGCACCGTACCTTCGTCTTTAGCCTCTCCTCCCGTCTACATCTTAGCAAAAAGCTTTTCCACTCTGTCTGGCAAGGAGAAACTGTGCCAGCACAGAAAACATCTCCCATCGTGTTCTAGAGGCTGCACGGAGGTCTGCAGAGTGTTTTGCAAGAAGAGAAAGAAAGTTGTCCAAAACAGCTTGCAATCGAATGTTCATGTGAATAGAAAAGGCAGGAGAGTGGTCAGGTACTGTTTTCTCTCAGTTGGCAATCTGCGCACACAATCGCAGTGTTGTACAGCTTGTTTCATCACCTTTGCGAAGTTGCCGCTCTCTCCGGCTCCCGGAGACGAAGAAGCTGCTTCTTCGCGCAAAGACGATTCTGCCGCTCACAGTGCTCTGCGGTGTGCGCCTTCTGCCGAAAGACGCCCGGGAGCGGTGCTTAGCTCTGCAGAGCACCGTACCTTCGTCTTTAGCCTCTCTTCTCGTCTACATCTTAGCAAAAAGCTTTTCCACTCTGTCTGGCAAGGAGAAACTGTGCCAGCACAAAAAACATCTCCCATGGTGTTCTAGAGGCTGCACGGAGGTCTGCCGAGTGTTTTGCAAGAAGAGAAAGAAAGTTGTCCAAAACAGCTTGCAATCGAATGTTCATGTGAATAGAAAAGGCAGGAGAGTGGTCAGGTACTGTTTTCTCTCAGTTGGCAAGCTGCGCACACAATCGCAGTGTTGTACAGCTTGTTTCATCACCTTTGCGAAGTTGCCGCTCTCTCCGGCTCCCGGAGACGAAGAAGCTGCTTCTTCGCGCAAAGACGATTCTGCCGCTCACAGTGCTCTGCGGTGTGCGCCTTCTGCCGAAAGACGCCCGGGAGCGGTGCTTAGCTCTGCAGAGCACCGTACCTTCGTCTTTAGCCTCTCTTCTCGTCTACATCTGAGCAAAAAGCTTTTCCACTCTGTCTGGCAAGGAGAAACTGTGCCAGCACAGAAAACATCTCCCATCGTGTTCTAGAGGCTGCACGGAGGTCTGCCGAGTGTTTTGCAAGAAGAGAGAGAAAGTTGTCCAAAACAGCTTGCAATCGAATGTTCATGTGAATAGAAAAGGCAGGAGAGTGGTCAGGTACTGTTTTCTCTCACTTGGCAAGCTGCGCACACAATCGCAGTGTTGTACAGCTTGTTTCATCACCTTTGCCAAGTTGCCGCTCTCTCCGGCTCCCGGAGACGAAGAAGCTGCTTCTTCGCGCAAAGACGATTCTGCCGCTCACAGTGCTCTGCGGTGTGCGCCTTCTGCCGAAAGACGTCCGGGAGCGGTGCTTTGCTATGCAGAGCACCGTACCTTCGTCTTTAGCCTCTCCTCCCGTCTACATCTTAGCAAAAAGCTTTTCCACTCTGTCTGGCAAGGAGAAACTGTGCCAGCACAAAAAACATCTCCCATCGTGTTCTAGAGGCTGCACGGAGGTCTGCCGAGTGTTTTGCAAGAAGAGAGAGAAAGTTGTCCAAAACAGCTTGCAATCGAATGTTCATGTGAATAGAAAAGGCAGGAGAGTGGTCAGGTACTGTTTTCTCTCAGTTGGCAAGCTGCGCACACAATCGCAGTGTTGTACAGCTTGTTTCATCACCTTTGCGAAGTTGCCGCTCTCTCCGGCTCCCGGAGACGAAGAAGCTGCTTCTTCGCGCAAAGACGATTCTGCCGCTCACAGTGCTCTGCGGTGTGCGCCTTCTGCCGAAAGACGCCCGGGAGCGGTGCTTAGCTCTGCAGAGCACCGTACCTTCGTCTTTAGCCTCTCTTCTCGTCTACATCTTAGCAAAAAGCTTTTCCACTCTGTCTGGCAAGGAGAAACTGTGCCAGCACAGAAAACATCTCCCATCGTGTTCTAGAGGCTGCACGGAGGTCTGCCGAGTGTTTTGCAAGAAGAGAGAGAGAGTTGTCCAAAACAGCTTGCAATCGAATGTTCATGTGAATAGAAAAGGCAGGAGAGTGGTCAGGTACTGTTTTCTCTCACTTGGCAAGCTGCGCACACAATCGCAGTGTTGTACAGCTTGTTTCATCACCTTTGCCAAGTTGCCGCTCTCTCCGGCTCCCGGAGACGAAGAAGCTGCTTCTTCGCGCAAAGACGATTCTGCCGCTCACAGTGCTCTGCGGTGTGCGCCTTCTGCCGAAAGAGGCCCGGGAGCGGTGCTTAGCTCTGCAGAGCACCGTACCTTCGTCTTTAGCCTCTCTTCTCGTCTACATCTTAGCAAAAAGCTTTTCCACTGTTTCTGGCAGGGAGAAACTGTGACAGCACAGAAAACATCTCCCATCGTGTTCTAGAGGCTGCACGGAGGTCTGCAGAGTGTTTTGCACGAAGAGAAAGAAAGTTGTCCAAAACAGCTTGCAATCGAATTTTCATGTGAATAGAAAAGGCAGGAGAGTGATCAGGTACTGTTTGCTCTCAGTTGGCAAGCTGCGCACACAATCGCAGTGTTGTACAGCTTGTTTCATCACCTTTGCGAAGTTGCCGCTCTCTCCGGCTCCCGGAGACGAAGAAGCTGCTTCTTCGCGCAAAGACGATTCTGCCGCTCACAGTGCTCTGCGGTGTGCGCCTTCTGCCGAAAGAGGCCCGGGAGCGGTGCTTAGCTCTGCAGAGCACCGTACCTTCGTCTTTAGCCTCTCTTCTCGTCTACATCTTAGCAAAAAGCTTTTCCACTCTTTCTGGCAGGGAGAAACTGTGCCAGCACAGAAAACATCTCCCATCGTGTTCTAGAGGCTGCACGGAGGTCTGCAGAGTGTTTTGCACGAAGAGAAAGAAAGTTGTCCAAAACAGCATGCAATCGAATGTTCATGTGAATAGAAAAGGCAGGAGAGTGATCAGGTACTGTTTGCTCTCAGTTGGCAAGCTGCACACACAATCGCAGTGTTGTACAGCTTGTTTCATCACCTTTGCGAAGTTGCCGCTCTCTCCGGCTCCCGGAGACGAAGAAGCTGCTTCTTCGCGCAAAGACGATTCTGCCGCTCACAGTGCTCTGCGGTGTGCGCCTTCTGCCGAAAGAGGCCCGGGAGCGGTGCTTAGCTCTGCAGAGCACCGTACCTTCGTCTTTAGCCTCTCTTCTCGTCTACACCTTAGCAAAAAGCTTTTCCACTCTGTCTGGCAAGGAGAAACTGTGCCAGCACAAAAAACATCTCCCATCGTGTTCTAGAGGCTGCACGGAGGTCTGCCGAGTGTTTTGCAAGAAGAGAAAGAAAGTTGTCCAAAACAGCTTGCAATCGAATGTTCAAGTGAATAGAAAAGGCAGGAGAGTGGTCAGGTACTGTTTTCTCTCAGTTGGCAAGCTGCGCACACAATCGCAGTGTTGTACAGCTTGTTTCATCACCTTTGCGAAGTTGCCGCTCTCTCCGGCTCCAGGAGACGAAGAAGCTGCTTCTTCGCGCAAAGACGATTCTGCCGCTCACAGTGCTCTGCGGTGTGCGCCTTCTGCCCAAAGAGGCCCGGGACCGGTGCTTAGCTCTGCAGAGCACCGTACCTTCGTATTTAGCCTCTCTTCTCGTCTACATCTTAGCAAAAAGCTTTTCCACTCTGTCTGGCAAGGAGAAACTGTGCCAGCACAGAAAACATCTCCCATCGTGTTCTAGAGGCTGCACGGAGGTCTGCAGAGTGTTTTGCAAGAAGAGAGAGAAAGTTGTCCAAAACAGCTTGCAATCGAAAGTTCATGTGAATAGAAAAGGCAGGAGAGTGGTCAGGTATTGTTTTCTCTCACTTGGCAAGCTGCGCACACAATCGCAGTGTTGTACAGCTTGTTTCATCACCTTTGCGAAGCTGCCGCTCTCTCCGGCTCCCGGAGACGAAGAAGCTGCTTCTTCGCGCAAAGACGATTCTGCCGCTCACAGTGCTCTGCGGTGTGCGCCTTCTGCCGAAAGAGGTCCGGGAGCGGTGCTTAGCTCTGCAGAGCACCGTACCTTCGTCTTTAGCCTCTCTTCTCGTCTACATCTTAGCAAAAAGCTTTTCCACTCTGTCTGGCAAGGAGAAACTGTGCCAGCACAGAAAACATCTCCCATCGTGTTCTAGAGGCTGCACGGAGGTCTGCCGAGTGTTTTGCAAGAAGAGAAAGAAAGTTGTCCAAAACAGCTTGCAATCGAATGTTCATGTGAATAGAAAAGGCAGGACAGCGGTCTGGTACTCTTTTCTCTCAGTTGGCAAGCTGCGCACACAATCGCAGTGTTGTACAGCTTGTTTCATCACCTTTGCCAAGTTGCCGCTCTCTCCGGCTCCCGGAGACGAAGAAGCTGCTTCTTCGCGCAAAGACGATTCTGCCGCTCACAGTGCTCTGCTGTGTGCGCCTTCTGCCGAAAGAGGCCCGGGAGCGGTGCTTAGCTCTGCAGAGCACCATACCTGCTTCTTTAGCCTCTCTTCTCGTCTACATCTTAGCAAAAAGCTTTTCCACTCTGTCTGGCAAGGAGAAACTGTGCCAGCACAAAAAACATATCCCATCGTGTTCTAGAGGCTGCACGGAGGTCTGCCGAGTGTTTTGCAAGAAGAGAGAGAAAGTTGTCCAAAACAGCTTGCAATCGAATGTTCATGTGAATAGAAAAGGCAGGAGAGTGGTCAGGTATTGTTTTCTCTCACTTGGCAAGCTGCGCACACAATCGCAGTGTTGTACAGCTTGTTTCATCACCTTTGCGAAGCTGCCGCTCTCTCCGGCTCCCGGAGACGAAGAAGCTGCTTCTTCGCGCAAAGACGATTCTGCCGCTCACAGTGCTCTGCGGTGTGCGCCTTCTGCCGAAAGAGGTCCGGGAGCGGTGCTTAGCTCTGCAGAGCACCGTACCTTCGTCTTTAGCCTCTCTTCTCGTCTACATCTTAGCAAAAAGCTTTTCCACTCTGTCTGGCAAGGAGAAACTGTGCAAGCACAGAAAACATCTCCCATCGTGTTCTAGAGGCTGCACGGAGGTCTGCCGAGTGTTTTGCAAGAAGAGAAAGAAAGTTGTCCAAAACAGCTTGCAATCGAATGTTCATGTGAATAGAAAAGGCAGGACAGCGGTCTGGTACTGTTTTCTCTCAGTTGGCAAGCTGCGCACACAATCGCAGTGTTGTACAGCTTGTTTCATCACCTTTGCGAAGTTGCCGCTCTCTCCGGCTCCCGGAGACGAAGAAGCTGCTTCTTCGCGCAAAGACGATTCTGCCGCTCACAGTGCTCTGCTGTGTGCGCCTTCTGCCGAAAGAGGCCCGGGAGCGGTGCTTAGCTCTGCAGAGCACCATACATGCTTCTTTAGCCTCTCTTCTCGTCTACATCTTAGCAAAAAGCTTTTCCACTCTGTCTGGCAAGGAGAAACTGTGCCAGCACAAAAAACATATCCCATCGTGTTCTAGAGGCTGCACGGAGGTCTGCCGAGTGTTTTGCAAGAAGAGAGAGAAAGTTGTCCAAAACAGCTTGCAATCGAATGTTCATGTGAATAGAAAAGGCAGGAGAGTGGTCAGGTATTGTTTTCTCTCACTTGGCAAGCTGCGCACACAATCGCAGTGTTGTACAGCTTGTTTCATCACCTTTGCGAAGCTGCCGCTCTCTCCGGCTCCCGGAGACGAAGAAGCTGCTTCTTCGCGCAAAGACGATTCTGCCGCTCACAGTGCTCTGCGGTGTGCGCCTTCTGCCGAAAGAGGTCCGGGAGCGGTGCTTAGCTCTGCAGAGCACCGTACCTTCGTCTTTAGCCTCTCTTCTCGTCTACATCTTAGCAAAAAGCTTTTCCACTCTGTCTCGCAAGGAGAAACTGTGCAAGCACAGAAAACATCTCCCATCGTGTTCTAGAGGCTGCACGGAGGTCTGCCGAGTGTTTTGCAAGAAGAGAAAGAAAGTTGTCCAAAACAGCTTGCAATCGAATGTTCATGTGAATAGAAAAGGCAGGACAGCGGTCTGGTACTGTTTTCTCTCAGTTGGCAAGCTGCGCACACAATCGCAGTGTTGTACAGCTTGTTTCATCACCTTTGCGAAGTTGCCGCTCTCTCCGGCTCCCGGAGACGAAGAAGCTGCTTCTTCGCGCAAAGACGATTCTGCCGCTCACAGTGCTCTGCTGTGTGCGCCTTCTGCCGAAAGAGGCCCGGGAGCGGTGCTTAGCTCTGCAGAGCACCGTACCTTCGTCTTTAGCCTCTCATCTCGTCTACATCTTAGCAAAAAGCTTTTCCACTCTGTCTGGCAAGGAGAAACTGTGCCAGCACAAAAAACATCTCCCATGGTGTTCTAGAGGCTGCACGGAGGTCTGCCGAGTGTTTTGCAAGAAGAGAAAGAAAGTTGTCCAAAACAGCTTGCAATCGAATGTTCATGTGAATAGAAAAGGCAGGAGAGTGGTCAGGTACTGTTTTTTCTCCGTTGGCAAGCTGCGCACACAATCGCAGTGTTGTACAGCTTGTTTCATCACCTTTGCGAAGTTGCCGCTCTCTCCGGCTCCCGGAGACGAAGAAGCTGCTTCTTCGCGCAAAGACGATTCTGCCGCTCACAGTGCTCTGCGGTGTGCGCCTTCTGCCCAAAGAGGCCCGGGAGCTGTGCTTAGCTCTGCAGAGCACCGTACCTTCGTCTTTAGCCTCTCTTCTCGTCTACATCTTAGCAAAAAGCTTTTGCACTCTGTCTGGCAAGGAGAAACTGTGCCAGCACAAAAAACATCTCCCATCGTGTTCTAGAGGCTGCACGGAGGTCTGCCGAGTGTTTTGCAAGAAGAGAAAGAAAGTTGTCCAAAACAGCTTGCAATCGAATGTTCATGTGAATAGAAAAGGCAGGAGAGTGGTCAGGTACTGTTTTCTCTCAGTGGGCAAGCTGCGCACACAATCGCAGTGTTGTACAGCTTGTTTCATCACCTTTGCGAAGTTGCCGCTCTCTCCGGCTCCCGGAGACGAAGAAGCTGCTTCTTCGCGCAAAGACGATTCTGCCGCTCACAGTGCTCTGCGGTGTGCGCCTTCTGCCGAAAGAGGCCCGGGAGCTGTGCTTAGCTCTGAGAAGCACCATACGTGCTTCTTTAGCCTCTCTTCTCGTCTACATCTTAGCAAAAAGCTTTTCCACTCTGTCTGGCAAGGAGAAACTGTGCCAGCACAAAAAACATCTCCCATCGTGTTCTAGAGGCTGCACGGAGGTCTGCCGAGTGTTTTGCACGAAGAGAAAGAAAGTTGTCCAAAACAGCTTGCAATCGAATGTTCATGTGAATAGAAAAGGAAGGAGAGTGGTCAGGTACTGTTTTCTCTCACTTGGCAAGCTGCGCACACAATCGCAGTGTTGTACAGCTTGTTTCATCACCTTTGCCAAGTTGCCGCTCTCTCCGGCTCCCGGAGACGAAGAAGCTGCTTCTTCGCGTAAAGACGATTCTGCCGCTCACAGTGCTCTGCGGTGTGCGCCTTCTGCCGAAATTGGTCCGGGAGCGGTGCTTAGCTCTGCAGAGCACCGTACCTTCGTCTTTAGCCTCTCTTCTCGTCTACATCTTAGCAAAAAGCTTTTCCACTCTGTCTGGCAAGGAGAAACTGTGCCAGCACAAAAAACATCTCCCATTGTGTTCTAGAGGCTGCACGCAGGTCTGCCGTGTGTTTTGCAAGAAGAGAAAGAAAGTTTTCCAAAACAGCTTGCAATCGAATGTTCATGTGAATAGAAAAGGCAGGAGAGTGGTCAGGTACTGTTTTCTCTCAGTTAGCAAGCTGCACACACAATCGCAGTGTTGTACAGCTTGTTTCATCACCTTTGCGAAGCTGCCGCTCTCTCCGGCTCCCGGAGACGAAGAAGCTGCTTCTTCGCGCAAAGACGATTCTGCCGCTCACAGTGCTCTGCGGTGTGCGCCTTCTGCCGAAAGACGCCCGGGAGCGGTGCTTAGCTCTGCAGAGCACCATACCTTCGTCTTTAGCCTCTCTTCTCGTCTACATCTTAGCAAAAAGCTTTTCCACTCTGTCTGGCAAGGAGAAACTGTGCCAGCACAGAAAACATCTCCCATCGTGTTCTAGAAGCTGCACGGAGGTCTGCCGAGTGTTTTGCAAGAAGAGAAAGAAAGTTGTCCAAAACAGCTTGCAATCGAATGTTCATGTGAATAGAAAAGGCAGGAGAGTGGTCAGGTACTGTTTTCTCTCACTTGGCAAGCTGCGCACACAATCGCAGTGTTGTACAGCTTGTTTCATCACCTTTGCGAAGTTGCCGCTCTCTCCGGCTCCCGGAGACGAAGAAGCTGCTTCTTCGCGCATAGACGATTCTGCCGCTCACAGTGCTCTGCGGTGTGCGCCTTCTGCCCAAAGAGGCCCGGGACCGGTGCTTAGCTCTGAGAAGCACCATACGTGCTTCTTTAGCCTCTCTTCTCGTCTACATCTTAGCAAAAAGCCTTTCAACTCTGTCTGGCAAGGAGAAACTGTGCCAGCACAGAAAACATCTCCCATCGTGTTCTAGAGTCTGCACGGAGGTCTGCCGAGTGTTTTGCAAGAAGAGAGAGAAAGTTGTCCAAAACAGCTTGCAATCGAATGTTCATGTGAATAGAAAAGGCAGGAGAGGAGTCAGGTACTGTTTTCTCTCAGTTGGCAAGCTGCGCACACAATCGCAGTGTTGTACAGCTTGTTTCATCACCTTTGCCAAGTTGCCGCTCTCTCCGGCTCCCGGAGACGAAGAAGCTGCTTCTTCGCGCAAAGACGATTCTGCCGCTCACAGTGCTCTGCGGTGTGCGCCTTCTGCCGAAAGAGGCCCGGGAGCTGTGCTTAGCTCTGCAGAGCACCGTACCTTCGTCTTTAGCCTCTCTTCTCGTCTACATCTTAGCAAAAAGCTTTTCCACTCTGTCTGGCAAGGAGAAACTGTGCCAGCACAGAAAACATCTCCCATCGTGTTCTAGAGGCTGCACGCAGGTCTGCCGAGTGTTTTGCAAGAAGAGAAAGAAAGTTGTCCAAAACAGCTTGCAATCGAATGTTCATGTGAATAGAAAAGGCAGGAGAGTGGTCAGGTACTGTTTTCTCTCAGTTGGCACGCTGCGCACACAATCGCAGTGTTGTACAGCTTGTTTCATCACCTTTGCGAAGTTGCCGCTCTCTCCGGCTCCCGGAGACGAAGAAGCTGCTTCTTCGCGCAAAGACGATTCTGCCGCTCACAGTGCTCTGCGGTGTGCGCCTTCTGCCGAAAGAGGTCCGGGAGCGGTGCTTAGCTCTGCAGAGCACCGTACCTTCGTCTTTAGCCTCTCTTCTCGTCTACATCTTAGCAAAAAGCTTTTCCACTCTGTCTGGCATAGAGAAACTGTGCCAGCACAAAAAACATCTCCCATCGTGTTCTAGAGGCTGCACGGAGGTCTGCCGAGTGTTTTGCAAGAAGAGAAAGAAAGTTGTCCAAAATAGCTTGCAATCGAATGTTCAAGTGAATAGAAAAGGCAGGAGAGTGGTCAGGTACTGTTTTCTCTCAGTTGGCAAGCTGCGCACACAATCGCAGTGTTGTACAGCTTGTTTCATCACCTTTGCGAAGTTGTCGCTCTCTCCGGCTCCCGGAGACGAAGAAGCTGCTTCTTCGCGCAAAGACGATTCTGCCGCTCACAGTGCTCTGCGGTGTGCGCCTTCTGCCGAAAGAGGCCCGGGAGCTGTGCTTAGCTCTGCAGAGCACCGTACCTTCGTCTTTAGCCTCTCTTCTCATCTACATCTTAGCAAAAAGCTTTTGCACTCTGTCTGGCAAGGAGAAACTGTGCCAGCACAAAAAACATCTCCCATCGTGTTCTAGAGGCTGCACGGAGGTCTGCCGAGTGTTTTGCAAGAAGAGAAAGAAAGTTGTCCAAAACAGCTTGCAATCGAATGTTCATGTGAATAGAAAAGGCAGGAGAGTGGTCAGGTACTGTTTTCTCTCAGTGGGCACGCTGCGCACACAATCGCAGTGTTGTACAGCTTGTTTCATCACCTTTGCGAAGTTGCCGCTCTCTCCGGCTCCCGGAGACGAAGAAGCTGCTTCTTCGCGCAAAGACGATTCTGCCGCTCACAGTGCTCTGCGGTGTGCGCCTTCTGCCGAAAGAGGCCCGGGAGCTGTGCTTAGCTCTGAGAAGCACCATAGGTGCTTCTTTAGCCTCTCTTCTCGTCTACATCTTAGCAAAAAGCTTTTCCACTCTGTCTGGCAAGGAGAAACTGTGCCGCAACAAAAAACATCTCCCATCGTGTTCTAGAGGCTGCACGGAGGTCTGCCGAGTGTTTTGCAATAAGAGAAAGAAAGTTGTCCAAAACAGCTTGCAATCGAATGTTCATGTGAATAGAAAAGGCAGGAGAGGAGTCAGGTACTGTTTTCTCTCAGTTGGCAAGCTGCGCACACAATCGCAGTGTTGTACAGCTTGTTTCATCACCTTTGCGAAGCTGCCGCTCTCTCCGGCTCCCGGAGACGAAGAAGCTGCTTCTTCGCGCAAAGACGATTCTGCCGCTCACAGTGCTCTGCGGTGTGCGCCTTCTGCCGAAAGACGTCCGGGAGCGGTGCTTTGCTCTGCAGAGCACCGTACCTTCGTCTTTAGCCTCTCTTCTCGTCTACATCTTAGCAAAAAGCTTTTCCACTCTGTCTGGCAAGGAGAAACTGTGCCAGCACCGAAAACATCTCCCATCGTGTTCTAGAAGCTGCACGGAGGTCTGCCGAGTGTTTTGCAAGAAGAGAAAGAAAGTTGTCCAAAACAGCTTGCAATCGAATGTTCATGTGAATAGAAAAGGCAGGAGAGTGGTCAGGTACTGTTTTCTCTCACTTGGCAAGCTGCACACACAATCGCAGTGTTGTACAGCTTGTTTCATCACCTTTGCCAAGTTGCCGCTCTCTCCGGCTCCCGGAGACGAAGAAGCTGCTTCTTCGCGCAAAGACGATTCTGCCGCTCACAGTGCTCTGCGGTGTGCGCCTTCTGCCGAAAGACGTCCGGGAGCGGTGCTTTGCTATGCAGAGCACCGTACCTTCGTCTTTAGCCTCTCTTCCCGTCTACATCTTAGCAAAAAGCTTTTCCACTCTGTCTGGCAAGGAGAAACTGTGCCAGCACAGAAAACATCTCCCATCGTGTTCTAGAGGCTGCACGGAGGTCTGTCGAGTGTTTTGCAAGAAGAGAAAGAAAGTTGTCCAAAACAGCTTGCAATCGAATGTTCATGTGAATAGAAAAGGCAGGAGAGTGGTCAGGTACTGTTTTCTCTCACTTGGCAAGCTGCGCACACAATCGCAGTGTTGTACAGCTTGTTTCATCACCTTTGCGAAGTTGCCGCTCTCTCCGGCTCCCGGAGACGAAGAAGCTGCTTCTTCGCGCAAAGACGATTCTGCCGCTCACAGTGCTCTGCGGTGTGCGCCTTCTGCCCAAAGAGGCCCGGGACCGGTGCTTAGCACTGCAGAGCACCGTACCTTCGTCTTTAGCCTCTCTTCTCGTCTACATCTTAGCAAAAAGCTTTTCCACTCTGTCTGGCAAGGAGAAACTGTGCCAGCACAAAAAACATCTCCCATCGTGTTCTAGAGGCTGCACGGAGGTCTGCCGAGTGTTTTGCACGAAGAGAAAGAAAGTTGTCCAAAACAGCTTGCAATCGAATGTTCATGTGAATAGAAAAGGCAGGAGAGTGGTCAGGTACTGTTTTCTCTCCGTTGGCAAGCTGCGCACACAATCGCAGTGTTGTACAGCTTGTTTCATCACCTTTGCCAAGTTGCCGCTCTCTCCGGCTCCCGGAGACGAAGAAGCTGCTTCTTCGCGCAAAGACGATTCTGCCGCTCACAGTGCTCTGCGGTGTGTGCCTTCTGCTGAAAGACGCCCGGGAGCGGTGCTTAGCTCTGCAGAGCACCGTACCTTCGTCTTTAGCCTCTCTTCTCGTCTACATCTTAGCAAAAAGCTTTTCCACTCAGTCTGGCAAGGAGAAACTGTGCCAGCACAGAAAACATCTCCCATCGTGTTCTAGAGGCTGCACGGAGGTCTGCCGAGTGTTTTGCAAGAAGAGAGAGAAAGTTGTCCAAAACAGCTTGCAATCGAATGTTCATGTGAATAGAAAAGGCAAGAGAGTGATCAGGTACTGTTTGCTCTCAGTTGGCAAGCTGCGCACACAATCGCAGTGTTGTACAGCTTGTTTCATCACCTTTGCGAAGTTGCCGCTCTCTCCGGCTCCCGGAGACGAAGAAGCTGCTTCTTCGCGCAAAGACGATTCTGCCGCTCACAGTGCTCTGCGGTGTGCGCCTTCTGCCGAAAGAGGCCCGGGAGCGGTGCTTAGCTCTGCAGAGCACCGTACCTTCGTCTTTAGCCTCTCTTCTCGTCTACATCTTAGCAAAAAGCTTTTCCAATCTTTCTGGCAGGGAGAAACTGTGACAGCACAGAAAACATCTCCCATCGTGTTCTAGAGGCTGCACGGAGGTCTGCAGAGTGTTTTGCACGAAGAGAAAGAAAGTTGTCCAAAACAGCTTGCAATCGAATGTTCATGTGAATAGAAAAGGCAGGAGAGTGATCAGGTACTGTTTGCTCTCAGTTGGCAAGCTGCGCACACAATCGCAGTGTTGTACAGCTTGTTTCATCACCTTTGCGAAGTTGCCGCTCTCTCCGGCTCCCGGAGACGAAGAAGCTGCTTCTTCGCGCAAAGACGATTCTGCCGCTCACAGTGCTCTGCGGTGTGCGCCTTCTGCCGAAAGAGGCCCGGGAGCTGTGCTTAGCTCTGAGAAGCACCATACGTGCTTCTTTAGCCTCTCTTCTCGTCTACATCTTAGCAAAAAGCTTTTCCACTCTGTCTGGCAAGGAGAAACTGTGCCAGCACAAAAAACATCTCCCATCGTGTTCTAGAGGCTGCACGGAGGTCTGCCGAGTGTTTTGCACGAAGAGAAAGAAAGTTGTCCAAAACAGCTTGCAATCGAATGTTCATGTGAATAGAAAAGGCAGGAGAGTGGTCAGGTACTGTTTTCTCTCACTTGGCAAGCTGCGCACACAATCGCAGTGTTGTACAGCTTGTTTCATCACCTTTGCCAAGTTGCCGCTCTCTCCGGCTCCCGGAGACGAAGAAGCTGCTTCTTCGCGTAAAGACGATTCTGCCGCTCACAGTGCTCTGCGGTGTGCGCCTTCTGCCGAAATTGGTCCGGGAGCGGTGCTTAGCTCTGCAGAGCACCGTACCTTCGTCTTTAGCCTCTCTTCTCGTCTACATCTTAGCAAAAAGTTTTTCCACTCTGTCTGGCAAGGAGAAACTGTGCCAGCACAAAAAACATCTCCCATTGTGTTCTAGAGGCTGCACGCAGGTCTGCCGTGTGTTTTGCAAGAAGAGAAAGAAAGTTGTCCAAAACAGCTTGCAATCGAATGTTCATGTGAATAGAAAAGGCAGGAGAGTGGTCAGGTACTGTTTTCTCTCAGTTAGCAAGCTGCACACACAATCGCAGTGTTGTACAGCTTGTTTCATCACCTTTGCGAAGCTGCCGCTCTCTCCGGCTCCCGGAGACGAAGAAGCTGCTTCTTCGCGCAAAGACGATTCTGCCGCTCACAGTGCTCTGCGGTGTGCGCCTTCTGCCGAAAGACGCCCGGGAGCGGTGCTTAGCTCTGCAGAGCACCATACCTTCGTCTTTAGCCTCTCTTCTCGTCTACATCTTAGCAAAAAGCTTTTCCACTCTGTCTGGCAAGGAGAAACTGTGCCAGCACAGAAAACATCTCCCATCGTGTTCTAGAAGCTGCACGGAGGTCTGCCGAGTGTTTTGCAAGAAGAGAAAGAAAGTTGTCCAAAACAGCTTGCAATCGAATGTTCATGTGAATAGAAAAGGCAGGAGAGTGGTCAGGTACTGTTTTCTCTCAGTTGGCAAGCTGCGCACACAATCGCAGTGTTGTACAGCTTGTTTCATCACCTTTGCGAAGTTGCCGCTCTCTCCGGCTCCCGGAGACGTAGAAGCTGCTTCTTCGCGCATAGACGATTCTGCCGCTCACAGTGCTCTGCGGTGTGCGCCTTCTGCCCAAAGAGGCCCGGGACCGGTGCTTAGCTCTGAGAAGCACCATACGTGCTTCTTTAGCCTCTCTTCTCGTCTACATCTTAGCAAAAAGCCTTTCAACTCTGTCTGGCAAGGAGAAACTGTGCCAGAATAGAAAACATCTCCCATCGTGTTCTAGAGTCTGCACGGAGGTCTGCCGAGTGTTTTGCAAGAAGAGAGAGAAAGTTGTCCAAAACAGCTTGCAATCGAATGTTCATGTGAATAGAAAAGGCAGGACAGCTGTCAGGTACTGTTTTCTCTCACTTGGCAAGCTGCGCACACAATCGCAGTGTTGTACAGCTTGTTTCATCACCTTTGCCAAGTTGCCGCTCTCTCCGGCTCCCGGAGACGAAGAAGCTGCTTCTTCGCGCAAAGACGATTCTGCCGCTCACAGTGCTCTGCGGTGTGCGCCTTCTGCCGAAAGAGGCCCGGGAGCTGTGCTTAGCTCTGCAGAGCACCGTACCTTCGTCTTTAGCCTCTCTTCTCGTCTACATCTTAGCAAAAAGCTTTTCCACTCTGTCTGGCAAGGAGAAACTGTGCCAGCACCACAAACATCTCCCATCGTGTTCTAGAGGCTGCACACAGGTCTGCCGAGTGTTTTGCAAGAAGAGAAAGAAAGTTGTCCAAAACAGCTTGCAATCGAATGTTCATGTGAATAGAAAAGGCAGGAGAGTGGTCAGGTACTGTTTTCTCTCAGTTGGCACGCTGCGCACACAATCGCAGTGTTGTACAGCTTGTTTCATCACCTTTGCGAAGTTGCCGCTCTCTCCGGCTCCCGGAGACGAAGAAGCTGCTTCTTCGCGCAAAGACGATTCTGCCGCTCACAGTGCTCTGCGGTGTGCGCCTTCTGCCGAAAGAGGTCCGGGAGCGGTGCTTAGCTCTGCAGAGCACCGTACCTTCGTCTTTAGCCTCTCTTCTCGTCTACATCTTAGCAAAAAGCTTTTCCACTCTGTCTGGCATAGAGAAACTGTGCCAGCACAAAAAACATCTCCCATCGTGTTCTAGAGGCTGCACGGAGGTCTGCCGAGTGTTTTGCAAGAAGAGAAAGAAAGTTGTCCAAAATAGCTTGCAATCGAATGTTCAAGTGAATAGAAAAGGCAGGAGAGTGGTCAGGTACTGTTTTCTCTCAGTTGGCAAGCTGCGCACACAATCGCAGTGTTGTACAGCTTGTTTCATCACCTTTGCGAAGTTGTCGCTCTCTCCGGCTCCCGGAGACGAAGAAGCTGCTTCTTCGCGCAAAGACGATTCTGCCGCTCACAGTGCTCTGCGGTGTGCGCCTTCTGCCGAAAGACGCCCGGGACCGGTGCTTAGCTCTGCAGAGCACCGTACCTTCGTCTTTAGCCTCTCTTCTCGTCTACATCTTAGCAAAAAGCTTTTCCACTCTGTCTGGCAAGGAGAAACTGTTCCAGCACAGAAAACATCTCCCATCGTGTTCTAGAGGCTGCACGGAGGTCTGCCGAGTGTTTTGCAAGAAGAGAAAGAAAGTTGTCCAAAACAGCTTGCAATCGAATGTTCATGTGAATAGAAAAGACAGGAGAGTGGTCAGGTACTGTTTTCTCTCAGTGGGCACGCTGCGCACACAATCGCAGTGTTGTACAGCTTGTTTCATCACCTTTGCGAAGTTGCCGCTCTCTCCGGCTCCCGGAGACGAAGAAGCTGCTTCTTCGCGCAAAGACGATTCTGCCGCTCACAGTGCTCTGCGGTGTGCGCCTTCTGCCGAAAGAGGCCCGGGAGCTGTTCTTAGCTCTGAGAAGCACCATACGTGCTTCTTTAGCCTCTCTTCTCGTCTACATCTTAGCAAAAAGCTTTTCCACTCTGTCTGGCAAGGAGAAACTGTGCCGCAACAAAAAACATCTCCCATCGTGTTCTAGAGGCTGCACGGAGGTCTGCCGAGTGTTTTGCAAGAAGAGAAAGAAAGTTGTCCAAAACAGCTTGCAATCGAATGTTCATGTGAATAGAAAAGGCAGGAGAGGAGTCAGGTACTGTTTTCTTTCAGTTGGCAAGCTGCGCACACAATCGCAGTGTTGTACAGCTTGTTTCATCACCTTTGCGAAGCTACCGCTCTCTCCGGCTCCCGGAGACGAAGAAGCTGCTTCTTCGCGCAAAGACGATTCTGCCGCTCACAGTGCTCTGCGGTGTGCGCCTTCTGCCGAAAGAGGTCCGGGAGCGGTGCTTTGCTCTGCAGAGCACCGTACCTTCGTCTTTAGCCTCTCTTCTCGTCTACATCTTAGCAAAAAGCTTTTCCACTCTGTCTGGCAAGGAGAAACTGTGCCAGCACAGAAAACATCTCCCATCGTGTTCTAGAAGCTGCACGGAGGTCTGCAGAGTGTTTTGCAAGAAGAGAAAGAAAGTTGTCCAAAACAGCTTGCAATCGAATGTTCATGTGAATAGAAAAGGCAGGAGAGTGGTCAGGTACTGTTTTCTCTCACTTGGCAAGCTGCGCACACAATCGCAGTGTTGTACAGCTTGTTTCATCACCTTTGCCAAGTTGCCGCTCTCTCCGGCTCCCGGAGACGAAGAAGCTGCTTCTTCGCGCAAAGACGATTCTGCCGCTCACAGTGCTCTGCGGTGTGCGCCTTCTGCCGAAAGACGTCCGGGAGCGGTGCTTTGCTATGCAGAGCACCGTACCTTCGTCTTTAGCCTCTCTTCCCGTCTACATCTTAGCAAAAAGCTTTTCCACTCTGTCTGGCAAGGAGAAACTGTGCCAGCACAGAAAACATCTCCCATCGTGTTCTAGAGGCTGCACGGAGGTCTGCAGAGTGTTTTGCAAGAAGAGAAAGAAAGTTGTCCAAAACAGCTTGCAATCGAATGTTCATGTGAATAGAAAAGGCAGGAGAGTGGTCAGGTACTGTTTTCTCTCAGTTGGCAAGCTGCGCACACAATCGCAGTGTTGTACAGCTTGTTTCATCACCTTTGCGAAGTTGCCGCTCTCTCCGGCTCCCGGAGACGAAGAAGCTGCTTCTTCGCGCAAAGACGATTCTGCCGCTCACAGTGCTCTGCGGTGTGCGCCTTCTGCCCAAAGAGGCCCGGGACCGGTGCTTAGCTCTGCAGAGCACCGTACCTTCGTCTTTAGCCTCTCTTCTCGTCTACATCTTAGCAAAAAGCTTTTCCACTCTGTCTGGCAAGGAGAAACTGTGCCAGCACAAAAAACATCTCCCATCGTGTTCTAGAGGCTGCACGGAGGTCTGCCGAGTGTTTTGCACGAAGAGAAAGAAAGTTGTCCAAAACAGCTTGCAATCGAATGTTCATGTGAATAGAAAAGGCAGGAGAGTGGTCAGGTACTGTTTTCTCTCAGTTGGCAAGCTGCGCACACAATCGCAGTGTTGTACAGCTTGTTTCATCACCTTTGCGAAGTTGCCGCTCTCTCCGGCTCCCGGAGACGAAGAAGCTGCTTCTTCGCGCAAAGACGATTCTGCCGCTCACAGTGCTCTGCGGTGTATGCCTTCTGCCGAAAGACGCCCGGGAGCGGTGCTTAGCTCTGCAGAGCACCGTACCTTCGTCTTTAGCCTCTCTTCTCGTCTACATCTTAGCAAAAAGCTTTTCCACTCAGTCTGGCAAGGAGAAACTGTGCCAGCACAGAAAACATCTCCCATCGTGTTCTAGAGGCTGCACGGAGGTCTGCCGAGTGTTTTGCAAGAAGAGAGAGAAAGTTGTCCAAAACAGCTTGCAATCGAATGTTCATGTGAATAGAAAAGGCAGGAGAGTGATCAGGTACTGTTTGCTCTCAGTTGGCAAGCTGCGCACACAATCGCAGTGTTGTACAGCTTGTTTCATCACCTTTGCGAAGTTGCCGCTCTCTCCGGCTCCCGGAGACGAAGAAGCTGCTTCTTCGCGCAAAGACGATTCTGCCGCTCACAGTGCTCTGCGGTGTGCGCCTTCTGCCGAAAGAGGCCCGGGAGCGGTGCTTAGCTCTGCAGAGCACCGTACCTTCGTCTTTAGCCTCTCTTCTCGTCTACACCTTAGCAAAAAGCTTTTCCACTCTGTCTGGCAAGGAGAAACTGTGCCAGCACAAAAAACATCTCCCATCGTGTTCTAGAGGGTGCACGCAGGTCTGCCGAGTGTTTTGCAAGAAGAGAAAGAAAGTTGTCCAAAACAGATTGCAATCGAATGTTCAAGTGAATAGAAAAGGCAGGAGAGTGGTCAGGTACTGTTTTCTCTCAGTTGGCAAGCTGCGCACACAATCGCAGTGTTGTACAGCTTGTTTCATCACCTTTGCGAAGCTGCCGCTCTCTCCGGCTCCCGGAGACGAAGAAGCTGCTTCTTCGCGCAAAGACGATTCTGCCGCTCACAGTGCTCTGCGGTGTGCGCCTTCTGCCGAAAGAGGTCCGGGAGCGGTGCTTAGCTCTGCAGAGCACCGTACCTTCGTCTTTAGCCTCTCTTCTCGTCTACATCTTAGCAAAAAGCTTTTCCACTCTGTCTGGCAAGGAGAAACTGTGCCAGCACAGAAAACATCTCCCATCGTGTTCTAGAGGCTGCACGGAGGTCTGCCGAGTGTTTTGCAAGAAGAGAAAGAAAGTTGTCCAAAACAGCTTGCAATCGAATGTTCATGTGAATAGAAAAGGCAGGACAGCTGTCTGGTACTGTTTTCTCTCAGTTGGCAAGCTGCGCACACAATCGCAGTGTTGTACAGCTTGTTTCATCACCTTTGCGAAGTTGCCGCTCTCTCCGGCTCCCGGAGACGAAGAAGCTGCTTCTTCGCGCAAAGACGATTCTGCCGCTCACAGTGCTCTGCTGTGTGCGCCTTCTGCCGAAAGAGGCCCGGGAGCGGTGCTTAGCTCTGCAGAGCACCGTACCTTCGTCTTTAGCCTCTCTTCTCGTCTACATCTTAGCAAAAAGCTTTTCCACTCTGTCTGGCAAGGAGAAACTGTGCCAGCACAAAAAACATCTCCCATCGTGTTCTAGAGGCTGCACGCAGGTCTGCCGAGTGTTTTGCAAGAAGAGAAAGAAAGTTGTCCAAAACAGCTTGCAATCGAATGTTCATGTGAATAGAAAAGGCAGGAGAGTGGTCAGGTACTGTTTTCTCTCAGTTGGCAAGCTGCGCACACAATCGCAGTGTTGTACAGCTTGTTTCATCACCTTTGCGAAGTTGCCGCTCTCTCCGGCTCCCGGAGACGAAGAAGCTGCTTCTTCGCGCAAAGACGATTCTGCCGCTCACAGTGCTCTGCGGTGTGCGCCTTCTGCCGAAAGAGGTCCGGGAGCGGTGCTTAGCTCTGCAGAGCACCGTACCTTCGTCTTTAGCCTCTCTTCTCGTCTACATCTTAGCAAAATGCTTTTCCACTCTGTCTGGCAAGGAGAAAATGTGCAAGCACAGAAAACATCTCCCATCGTGTTCTAGAGGCTGCACGGAGGTCTGCCGAGTGTTTTGCAAGAAGAGAAAGAAAGTTGTCCAAAACAGCTTGCAATCGAATGTTCATGTGAATAGAAAAGGCAGGACAGCGGTCTGGTATTGTTTTCTCTCAGTTGGCAAGCTGCGCACACAATCGCAGTGTTGTACAGCTTGTTTCATCACCTTTGCGAAGTTGCCGCTCTCTCCGGCTCCCGGAGACGAAGAAGCTGCTTCTTCGCGCAAAGACGATTCTGCCGCTCACAGTGCTCTGCTGTGTGCGCCTTCTGCCGAAAGACGCCCGGGAGCGGTGCTTAGCTCTGCAGAGCACCGTACCTTCGTCTTTAGCCTCTCTTCTCGTCTACATCTTAGCAAAAAGCTTTTCCACTCTGTCTGGCAAGGAGAAACTGTGCCAGCACAAAAAACATCTCCCATGGTGTTCTAGAGGCTGCACGGAGGTCTGCCGAGTGTTTTGCAAGAAGAGAAAGAAAGTTGTCCAAAACAGCTTGCAATCGAATGTTCATGTGAATAGAAAAGGCAGGAGAGTGGTCAGGTACTGTTTTCTCTCCGTTGGCAAGCTGCGCACACAATCGCAGTGTTGTACAGCTTGTTTCATCACCTTTGCGAAGTTGCCGCTCTCTCCGGCTCCCGGAGACGAAGAAGCTGCTTCTTCGCGCAAAGACGATTCTGCCGCTCACAGTGCTCTGCGGTGTGCGCCTTCTGCCGAAAGAGGTCCGGGAGCGGTGCTTAGCTCTGCAGAGCACCGTACCTTCGTCTTTAGCCTCTCTTCTCGTCTACATCTTAGCAAAAAGCTTTTCCACTCTGTCTGGCAAGGAGAAACTGTGCCAGCACAGAAAACATCTCCCATCGTGTTCTAGAGGCTGCACGGAGGTCTGCCGAGTGTTTTGCAAGAAGAGAAAGAAAGTTGTCCAAAACAGCTTGCAATCGAATGTTCATGTGAATAGAAAAGGCAGGACAGCGGTCTGGTACTGTTTTCTCTCAGTTGGCAAGCTGCGCACACAATCGCAGTGTTGTACAGCTTGTTTCATCACCTTTGCGAAGTTGCCGCTCTCTCCGGCTCCCGGAGACGAAGAAGCTGCTTCTTCGCGCAAAGACGATTCTGCCGCTCACAGTGCTCTGCTGTGTGCGCCTTCTGCCGAAAGAGGCCCGGGAGCGGTGCTTAGCTCTGCAGAGCACCGTACCTTCGTCTTTAGCCTCTCTTCTCGTCTACATCTTAGCAAAAAGCTTTTCCACTCTGTCTGGCAAGGAGAAACTGTGCCAGCACCACAAACATCTCCCATCGTGTTCTAGAGGCTGCACGCAGGTCTGCCGAGTGTTTTGCAAGAAGAGAAAGAAAGTTGTCCAAAACAGCTTGCAATCGAATGTTCATGTGAATAGAAAAGGCAGGAGAGTGGTCAGGTACTGTTTTCTCTCCGTTGGCAAGCTGCGCACACAATCGCAGTGTTGTACAGCTTGTTTCATCACCTTTGCGAAGTTGCCGCTCTCTCCGGCTCCCGGAGACGAAGAAGCTGCTTCTTCGCGCAAAGACGATTCTGCCGCTCACAGTGCTCTGCGGTGTGCGCCTTCTGCCCAAAGAGGCCCGGGACCGGTGCTTAGCTCTGAGAAGCACCATACGTGCTTCTTTAGCCTCTCTTCTCGTCTACATCTTAGCAAAAAGCTTTTCCACTCTGTCTGGCAAGGAGAAACTGTGCCAGCACAGAAAACATCTCCCATCGTGTTCTAGAGGCTGCACGCAGGTCTGCCGAGTGTTTTGCAAGAAGAGAAAGAAAGTTGTCCAAAACAGCTTGCAATCGAATGTTCATGTGAATAGAAAAGGCAGGAGAGTGGTCAGGTACTGTTTTCTCTCAGTTGGCAAGCTGCGCACACAATCGCAGTGTTGTACAGCTTGTTTCATCACCTTTGCGAAGTTGCCGCTCTCTCCGGCTCCCGGAGACGAAGAAGCTGCTTCTTCGCGCAAAGACGATTCTGCCGCTCACAGTGCTCTGCGGTGTGCGCCTTCTGCCGAAAGAGGTCCGGGAGCGGTGCTTAGCTCTGCAGAGCACCGTACCTTCGTCTTTAGCCTCTCTTCTCGTCTACATCTTAGCAAAATGCTTTTCCACTCTGTCTGGCAAGGAGAAAATGTGCAAGCACAGAAAACATCTCCCATCGTGTTCTAGAGGCTGCACGGAGGTCTGCCGAGTGTTTTGCAAGAAGAGAAAGAAAGTTGTCCAAAACAGCTTGCAATCGAATGTTCATGTGAATAGAAAAGGCAGGACAGCGGTCTGGTACTGTTTTCTCTCAGTTGGCAAGCTGCGCACACAATCGCAGTGTTGTACAGCTTGTTTCATCACCTTTGCGAAGTTGCCGCTCTCTCCGGCTCCCGGAGACGAAGAAGCTGCTTCTTCGCGCAAAGACGATTCTGCCGCTCACAGTGCTCTGCTGTGTGCGCCTTCTGCCGAAAGACGCCCGGGAGCGGTGCTTAGCTCTGCAGAGCACCGTACCTTCGTCTTTAGCCTCTCTTCTCGTCTACATCTTAGCAAAAAGCTTTTCCACTCTGTCTGGCAAGGAGAAACTGTGCCAGCACAAAAAACATCTCCCATGGTGTTCTAGAGGCTGCACGGAGGTCTGCCGAGTGTTTTGCAAGAAGAGAAAGAAAGTTGTCCAAAACAGCTTGCAATCGAATGTTCATGTGAATAGAAAAGGCAGGAGAGTGGTCAGGTACTGTTTTCTCTCCGTTGGCAAGCTGCGCACACAATCGCAGTGTTGTACAGCTTGTTTCATCACCTTTGCGAAGTTGCCGCTCTCTCCGGCTCCCGGAGACGAAGAAGCTGCTTCTTCGCGCAAAGACGATTCTGCCGCTCACAGTGCTCTGCGGTGTGCGCCTTCTGCCCAAAGAGGCCCGGGAGCGGTGCTTAGCTCTGAGAAGCACCATACGTGCTTCTTTAGCCTCTCTTCTCGTCTACATCTTAGCAAAAAGCTTTTCCACTCTGTCTGGCAAGGAGAAACTGTGCCAGCACAGAAAACATCTCCCATCGTGTTCTAGAGGCTGCACGGGGGTCTGCCGAGTGTTTTGCAAGAAGAGAAAGAAAGTTGTCCAAAACAGCTTGCAATCGAATGTTCATGTGAATAGAAAAGGCAGGAGAGTGGTCAGGTACTGTTTTCTCTCAGTTGGCAAGCTGCGCACACAATCGCAGTGTTGTACAGCTTGTTTCATCACCTTTGCGAAGTTGCCGCTCTCTCCGGCTCCCGGAGACGAAGAAGCTGCTTCTTCGCGCAAACACGATTCTGCCGCTCACAGTGCTCTGCGGTGTGCGCCTTCTGCCGAAAGAGGCCCGGGAGCTGTGCTTAGCTCTGCAGAGCACCGTACCTTCGTCTTTAGCCTCTCTTCTCGTCTACATCTTAGCAAAAAGCTTTTGCACTCTGTCTGGCAAGGAGAAACTGTGCCAGCACAAAAAACATCTCCCATCGTGTTCTAGAGGCTGCACGGAGGTCTGCCGAGTGTTTTGCAAGAAGAGAAAGAAAGTTGTCCAAAACAGCTTGCAATCGAATGTTCATGTGAATAGAAAAGGCAGGAGAGTGGTCAGGTACTGTTTTCTCTCAGTGGGCACGCTGCGCACACAATCGCAGTGTTGTACAGCTTGTTTCATCACCTTTGCGAAGTTGCCGCTCTCTCCGGCTCCCGGAGACGAAGAAGCTGCTTCTTCGCGCAAAGACGATTCTGCCGCTCACAGTGCTCTGCGGTGTGCGCCTTCTGCCGAAAGAGGCCCGGGAGCTGTGCTTAGCTCTGAGAAGCACCATACGTGCTTCTTTAGCCTCTCTTCTCGTCTACATCTTAGCAAAAAGCTTTTCCACTCTGTCTGGCAAGGAGAAACTGTGCCAGCACAAAAAACATCTCCCATCGTGTTCTAGAGGCTGCACGGAGGTCTGCCGAGTGTTTTGCACGAAGAGAAAGAAAGTTGTCCAAAACAGCTTGCAATCGAATGTTCATGTGAATAGAAAAGGCAGGAGAGTGGTCAGGTACTGTTTTCTCTCACTTGGCAAGCTGCGCACACAATCGCAGTGTTGTACAGCTTGTTTCATCACCTTTGCCAAGTTGCCGCTCTCTCCGGCTCCCGGAGACGAAGAAGCTGCTTCTTCGCGTAAAGACGATTCTGCCGCTCACAGTGCTCTGCGGTGTGCGCCTTCTGCCGAAATTGGTCCGGGAGCGGTGCTTAGCTCTGCAGAGCACCGTACCTTCGTCTTTAGCCTCTCTTCTCGTCTACATCTTAGCAAAAAGCTTTTCCACTCTGTCTGGCAAGGAGAAACTGTGCCAGCACAAAAAACATCTCCCATCGTGTTCTAGAGGCTGCACGCAGGTCTGCCGTGTGTTTTGCAAGAAGAGAAAGAAAGTTGTCCAAAACAGCTTGCAATCGAATGTTCATGTGAATACAAAAGGCAGGAGAGTGGTCAGGTACTGTTTTCTCTCAGTTAGCAAGCTGCGCACACAATCGCAGTGTTGAACAGCTTGTTTCATCACCTTTGCGAAGCTGCCGCTCTCTCCGGCTCCCGGAGACGAAGAAGCTGCTTCTTCGCGCAAAGACGATTCTGCCGCTCACAGTGCTCTGCGGTGTGCGCCTTCTGCCGAAAGACGCCCGGGAGCGGTGCTTAGCTCTGCAGAGCACCATACCTTCGTCTTTAGCCTCTCTTCTCGTCTACATCTTAGCAAAAAGCTTTTCCACTCTGTCTGGCAAGGAGAAACTGTGCCAGCACAGAAAACATCTCCCATCGTGTTCTAGAAGCTGCACGGAGGTCTGCCGAGTGTTTTGCAAGAAGAGAAAGAAAGTTGTCCAAAACAGCTTGCAATCGAATGTTCATGTGAATAGAAAAGGCAGGAGAGTGGTCAGGTACTGTTTTCTCTCAGTTGGCAAGCTGCGCACACAATCGCAGTGTTGTACAGCTTGTTTCATCACCTTTGCGAAGTTGCCGCTCTCTCCGGCTCCCGGAGACGAAGAAGCTGCTTCTTCGCGCATAGAGGATTCTGCCGCTCACAGTGCTCTGCGGTGTGCGCCTTCTGCCCAAAGAGGCCCGGGACCGGTGCTTAGCTCTGAGAAGCACCATACGTGCTTCTTTAGCCTCTCTACTCGTCTACATCTTAGCAAAAAGCCTTTCCACTCTGTCTGGCAAGGAGAAACTGTGCCAGCACAGAAAACATCTCCCATCGTGTTCTAGAGTCTGCACGGAGGTCTGCCGAGTGTTTTGCAAGAAGAGAGAGAAAGTTGTCCAAAACAGCTTGCAATCGAATGTTCATGTGAATAGAAAAGGCAGGAGAGTGGTCAGGTACTGTTTTCTCTCACTTGGCAAGCTGCGCACACAATCGCAGTGTTGTACAGCTTGTTTCATCACCTTTGCCAAGTTGCCGCTCTCTCCGGCTCCCGGAGACGAAGAAGCTGCTTCTTCGCGCAAAGACGATTCTGCCGCTCACAGTGCTCTGCGGTGTGCGCCTTCTGCCGAAAGAGGCCCGGGAGCGGTGCTTAGCTCTGCAGAGCACCGTACCTTCGTCTTTAGCCTCTCTTCTCGTCTACATCTTAGCAAAAAGCTTTTCCACTCTGTCTGGCAAGGAGAAACTGTGCCAGCACCACAAACATCTCCCATCGTGTTCTAGAGGCTGCACGCAGGTCTGCCGAGTGTTTTGCAAGAAGAGAAAGAAAGTTGTCCAAAACAGCTTGCAATCGAATCTTCATGTGAATAGAAAAGGCAGGAGAGTGGTCAGGTACTGTTTTCTCTCAGTTGGCACGCTGCGCACACAATCGCAGTGTTGTACAGCTTGTTTCATCACCTTTGCGAAGTTGCCGCTCTCTCCGGCTCCCGGAGACGAAGAAGCTGCTTCTTCGCGCAAAGACGATTCTGCCGCTCACAGTGCTCTGCGGTGTGCGCCTTCTGCCGAAAGAGGTCCGGGAGCGGTGCTTAGCTCTGCAGAGCACCGTACCTTCGTCTTTAGCCTCTCTTCTCGTCTACATCTTAGCAAAAAGCTTTTCCAATCTGTCTGGCATAGAGAAACTGTGCCAGCACAAAAATCATCTCCCATCGTGTTCTAGAGGCTGCACGGAGGTCTGCCGAGTGTTTTGCAAGAAGAGAAAGAAAGTTGTCCAAAATAGCTTGCAATCGAATGTTCAAGTGAATAGAAAAGGCAGGAGAGTGGTCAGGTACTGTTTTCTCTCAGTTGCCAAGCTGCGCACACAATCGCAGTGTTGTACAGCTTGTTTCATCACCTTTGCGAAGTTGTCGCTCTCTCCGGCTCCCGGAGACGAAGAAGCTGCTTCTTCGCGCAAAGACGATTCTGCCGCTCACAGTGCTCTGCTGTGTGCGCCTTCGGCCGAAAGACGCCCGGGAGCGGTGCTTAGCTCTGCAGAGCACCGTACCTTCGTCTTTAGCCTCTCTTCTCGTCTACATCTTAGCAAAAAGCTTTTCCACTCTGTCTGGCAAGGAGAAACTGTTCCAGCACAGAAAACATCTCCCATCGTGTTCTAGAGGCTGCACGGAGGTCTGCCGAGTGTTTTGCAAGAAGAGAAAGAAAGTTGTCCAAAACAGTTTGCAATCGAATGTTCATGTGAATAGAAAAGGCAGGAGAGTGGTCAGGTACTGTTTTCTCTCACTTGGCAAGCTGCGCACACAATCGCAGTGTTGTACAGCTTGTTTCATCACCTTTGCCAAGTTGCCGCTCTCTCCGGCTCCCGGAGACGAAGAAGCTGCTTCTTCGCGCAAAGACGATTCTGCCGCTCACAGTGCTCTGCGGTGTGCGCCTTCTGCCGAAAGAGGCCCGGGAGCTGTGCTTAGCTCTGCAGAGCACCGTACCTTCGTCTTTAGCCTCTCTTCTCGTCTACATCTTAGCAAAAAGCTTTTCCACTCTGTCTGGCAAGGAGAAACTGTGCCAGCACAAAATCATCTCCCATCGTGTTCTAGAGGCTGCACGGAGGTCTGCCGAGTGTTTTGCAAGAAGAGAAAGAAAGTTGTCCAAAACAGCTTGCAATCGAATATTCATGTGAATAGAAAAGGCAGGAGAGTGGTCAGGTACTGTTTTCTCTCAGTGGGCACGCTGCGCACACAATCGCAGTGTTGTACAGCTTGTTTCATCACCTTTGCGAAGTTGCCGCTCTCTCCGGCTCCCGGAGACGAAGAAGCTGCTTCTTCGCGCAAAGACGATTCTGCCGCTCACAGAGCTCTGCGGTGTGCGCCTTCTGCCGAAAGAGGCCCGGGAGCTGTGCTTAGCTCTGAGAAGCACCATACGTGCTTCTTTAGCCTCTCTTCTCGTCTACATCTTAGCAAAAAGCTTTTCCACTCTTTCTGGCAAGGATAAACTGTGCCGCAACAAAAAACATCTCCCATCGTGTTCTAGAGGCTGCACGGAGGTCTGCCGAGTGTTTTGCAAGAAGAGAAAGAAAGTTGTCCAAAACAGCTTCCAATCGAATGTTCATGTGAATAGAAAAGGCAGGAGAGGAGTCAGGTACTGTTTTCTCTCAGTTGGCAAGCTGCGCACACAATCGCAGTGTTGTACAGCTTGTTTCATCACCTTTGCGAAGCTGCCGCTCTCTCCGGCTCCCGGAGACGAAGAAGCTGCTTCTTCGCGCAAAGACGATTCTGCCGCTCACAGTGCTCTGCGGTGTGCGCCTTCTGCCGAAAGAGGCCCGGGAGCTGTGCTTTGCTCTGCAGAGCACCGTACCTTCGTCTTTAGCCTCTCTTCTCGTCTACATCTTAGCAAAAAGCTTTTCCACTCTGTCTGGCAAGGAGAAACTGTGCCAGCACAGAAAACATCTCCCATCGTGTTCTAGAAGCTGCACGGAGGTCTGCAGAGTGTTTTGCAAGAAGAGAAAGAAAGTTGTCCAAAACAGCTTGCAATCGAATGTTCATGTGAATAGAAAAGGCAGGAGAGTGGTCAGATACTGTTTTCTCTCACTTGGCAAGCTGCGCACACAATCGCAGTGTTGTACAGCTTGTTTCATCACCTTTGCGAAGTTGCCGCTCTCTCCGGCTCCCGGAGACGAAGAAGCTGCTTCTTCGCGCAAAGACGATTCTGCCGCTCACAGTGCTCTGCGGTGTGCGCCTTCTGCCGAAAGACGTCCGGGCGCGGTGCTTTGCTATGTAGACCACCGTACCTTCGTCTTTAGCCTCTCTTCCCGTCTACATCTTAGCAAAAAGCTTTTCCACTCTGTCTGGCAAGGAGAAACTGTGCCAGCACAGAAAACATCTCCCATCGTGTTCTAGAGGCTGCACGGAGGTCTGCAGAGTGTTTTGCAAGAAGAGAAAGAAAGTTGTCCAAAACAGCTTGCAATCGAATGTTCATGTGAATAGAAAAGGCAGGAGAGTGGTCAGGTACTGTTTTCTCTCAGTTGGCAAGCTGCGCACACAATCGCAGTGTTGTACAGCTTGTTTCATCACCTTTGCGAAGTTGCCGCTCTCTCCGGCTCCCGGAGACGAAGAAGCTGCTTCTTCGCGCAAAGACGATTCTGCCGCTCACAGTGCTCTGCGGTGTGCGCCTTCTGCCGAAAGAGGCCCGGGAGCGGTGCTTAGCTCTGCAGAGCACCGTACCTTCGTCTTTAGCCTCTCTTCTCGTCTACATCTTAGCAAAAAGCTTTTCCACTCTGTCTGGCAAGGAGAAACTGTGCCAGCACAAAAAACATCTCCCATCGTGTTCTAGAGGCTGCACGCAGGTCTGCCGAGTGTTTTGCAAGAAGAGAAAGAAAGTTGTCCAAAACAGCTTGCAATCGAATGTTCATGTGAATAGAAAAGGCAGGAGAGTGGTCAGGTACTGTTTTCTCTCAGTTGGCAAGCTGCGCACACAATCGCAGTGTTGTACAGCTTGTTTCATCACCTTTGCGAAGTTGCCGCTCTCTCCGGCTCCCGGAGACGAAGAAGCTGCTTCTTCGCGCAAAGACGATTCTGCCGCTCACAGTGCTCTGCGGTGTGCGCCTTCTGCCGAAAGAGGCCCGGGAGCGGTGCTTAGCTCTGCAGAGCACCGTACCTTCGTCTTTAGCCTCTCTTCTCGTCTACACCTTAGCAAAAAGCTTTTCCACTCTGTCTGGCAAGGAGAAACTGTGCCAGCACAAAAAACATCTCCCATCGTGTTCTAGAGGCTGCACGCAGGTCTGCCGAGTGTTTTGCAAGAAGAGAGAGAAAGTTGTCCAAAACAGCTTGCAATCGAATGTTCATGTGAATAGAAAAGGCAGGAGAGTGGTCAGGTACTGTTTTCTCTCACTTGGCAAGCTGCGCACACAATCGCAGTGTTGTACAGCTTGTTTCATCACCTTTGCGAAGTTGCCGCTCTCTCCGGCTCCCGGAGACGAAGAAGCTGCTTCTTCGCGCAAAGACGATTCTGCCGCTCACAGTGCTCTGCGGTGTGCGCCTTCTGCCGAAAGAGGCCCGGGAGCGGTGCTTAGCTCTGCAGAGCACCATACCTGCTTCTTTAGCCTCTCTTCTCGTCTACATCTTAGCAAAAAGCTTTTCCACTCTGTCTGGCAAGGAGAAACTGTGCCAGCACAAAAAACATATCCCATCGTGTTCTAGAGGCTGCACGGAGGTCTGCCGAGTGTTTTGCAAGAAGAGAGAGAAAGTTGTCCAAAACAGCTTGCAATCGAATGTTCATGTGAATAGAAAAGGCAGGAGAGTGGTCAGGTATTGTTTTCTCTCACTTGGCAAGCTGCGCACACAATCGCAGTGTTGTACAGCTTGTTTCATCACCTTTGCGAAGCTGCCGCTCTCTCCGGCTCCCGGAGACGAAGAAGCTGCTTCTTCGCGCAAAGACGATTCTGCCGCTCACAGTGCTCTGCGGTGTGCGCCTTCTGCCGAAAGAGGTCCGGGAGCGGTGCTTAGCTCTGCAGAGCACCGTACCTTCGTCTTTAGCCTCTCTTCTCGTCTACATCTTAGCAAAAAGCTTTTCCACTCTGTCTGGCAAGGAGAAACTGTGCCAGCACAGAAAACATCTCCCATCGTGTTCTAGAGGCTGCACGGAGGTCTGCCGAGTGTTTTGCAAGAAGAGAAAGAAAGTTGTCCAAAACAGCTTGCAATCGAATGTTCATGTGAATAGAAAAGGCAGGACAGCGGTCTGGTACTGTTTTCTCTCAGTTGGCAAGCTGCGCACACAATCGCAGTGTTGTACAGCTTGTTTCATCACCTTTGCGAAGTTGCCGCTCTCTCCGGCTCCCGGAGACGAAGAAGCTGCTTCTTCGCGCAAAGACGATTCTGCCGCTCACAGTGCTCTGCGGTGTGCGCCTTCTGCCGAAAGAGGCCCGGGAGCGGTGCTTAGCTCTGCAGAGCACCGTACCTTCGTCTTTAGCCTCTCTTCTCGTCTACATCTTAGCAAAAAGCTTTTCCACTCTGTCTGGCAAGGAGAAACTGTGCCAGCACAAAAAACATCTCCCATGGTGTTCTAGAGGCTGCACGGAGGTCTGCCGAGTGTTTTGCAAGAAGAGAAAGAAAGTTGTCCAAAACAGCTTGCAATCGAATGTTCATGTGAATAGAAAAGGCAGGAGAGTTGTCAGGTACTGTTTTCTCTCAGTTGGCAAGCTGCGCACACAATCGCAGTGTTGTACAGCTTGTTTCATCACCTTTGCGAAGTTGCCGCTCTCTCCGGCTCCCGGAGACGAAGAAGCTGCTTCTTCGCGCAAAGACGATTCTGCCGCTCACAGTGCTCTGCGGTGTGCGCCTTCTGCCCAAAGAGGCCCGGGACCGGTGCTTAGCTCTGAGAAGCACCATACGTGCTTCTTTAGCCTCTCTTCTCGTCTACATCTTAGCAAAAAGCTTTTCCACTCTGTCTGGCAAGGAGAAACTGTGCCAGCACAGAAAACATCTCCCATCGTGTTCTAGAGGCTGCACGCAGGTCTGCCGAGTGTTTTGCAAGAAGAGAAAGAAAGTTGTCCAAAACAGCTTGCAATCGAATGTTCATGTGAATAGAAAAGGCAGGACAGCGGTCAGGTACTGTTTTCTCTCAGTTGGCAAGCTGCGCACACAATCGCAGTGTTGTACAGCTTGTTTCATCACCTTTGCGAAGTTGCCGCTCTCTCCGGCTCCCGGAGACGAAGAAGCTGCTTCTTCGCGCAAAGACGATTCTGCCGCTCACAGTGCTCTGCGGTGTGCGCCTTCTGCCGAAAGACGCCCGGGAGCGGTGCTTAGCTCTGCAGAGCACCGTACCTTCGTCTTTAGCCTCTCTTCTCGTCTACATCTTAGCAAAAAGCTTTTCCACTCTGTCTGGCAACGAGAAACTGTTCCAGCACAGAAAACATCTCCCATCGTGTTCTAGAGGCTGCACGCAGGTCTGCCGAGTGTTTTGCAAGAAGAGAAAGAAAGTTGTCCAAAACAGCTTGCAATCGAATGTTCATGTGAATAGAAAAGGCAGGAGAGGAGTCAGGTACTGTTTTCTCTCACTTGGCAAGCTGCGCACACAATCGCAGTGTTGTACAGCTTGTTTCATCACCTTTGCGAAGTTGCCGCTCTCTCCGGCTCCCGGAGACGAAGAAGCTGCTTCTTCGCGCAAAGACGATTCTGCCGCTCACAGTGCTCTGCGGTGTGCGCCTTCTGCTGAAAGACGTCCGGGAGCGGTGCTTTGCTATGCAGAGCACCGTACCTTCGTCTTTAGCCTCTCTTCCCGTCTACATCTTAGCAAAAAGCTTTTCCACTCTGTCTGGCAAGGAGAAACTGTGCCAGCACAAAAAACATCTCCCATCGTGTTCTAGAGGCTGCACGGAGGTCTGCCGAGTGTTTTGCACGAAGAGAAAGAAAGTTGTCCAAAACAGCTTGCAATCGAATGTTCATGTGAATAGAAAAGGCAGGAGAGTGGTCAGGTACTGTTTTCTCTCACTTGGCAAGCTGCGCACACAATCGCAGTGTTGTACAGCTTGTTTCATCACCTTTGCGAAGTTGCCGCTCTCTCCGGCTCCCGGAGACGAAGAAGCTGCTTCTTCGCGTAAAGACGATTCTGCCGCTCACAATGCTCTGCGGTGTGCGCCTTCTCCCGAAATTGGTCCGGGAGCGGTGCTTAGCTCTGCAGAGCACCGTACCTTCGTCTTTAGCCTCTCTTCTCGTCTACATCTTAGCAAAAAGCTTTTGCACTCTGTCTGGCAAGGAGAAACTGTGCCAGCACAAAAAACATCTCCCATTGTGTTCTAGAGGCTGCACGCAGGTCTGCCGTGTGTTTTGCAAGAAGAGAAAGAAAGTTGTCCAAAACAGCTTGCAATCGAATGTTCATGTGAATAGAAAAGGCAGGAGAGTGGTCAGGTACTGTTTTCTCTCAGTTAGCAAGCTGCGCACACAATCGCAGTGTTGTACAGCTTGTTTCATCACCTTTGCGAAGTTGCCGCTCTCTCCGGCTCCCGGAGACGAAGAAGCTGCTTCTTCGCGCAAAGACGATTCTGCCGCTCACAGTGCTCTGCGGTGTGCGCCTTCTGCCGAAAGACGCCCGGGAGCGGTGCTTAGCTCTGCAGAGCACCATACCTTCGTCTTTAGCCTCTCTTCTCGTCTACATCTTAGCAAAAATCTTTTCCACTCTGTCTGGCAAGGAGAAACTGTGCCAGCACAGAAAACATCTCCCATCGTGTTCTAGAAGCTGCACGGAGGTCTGCCGAGTGTTTTGCAAGAAGAGAAAGAAAGTTGTCCAAAACAGCTTGCAATCGAATGTTCATGTGAATAGAAAAGGCAGGAGAGTGGTCAGGTACTGTTTTCTCTCAGTTGGCAAGCTGCGCACACAATCGCAGTGTTGTACAGCTTGTTTCATCACCTTTGCGAAGTTGCCGCTCTCTCCGGCTCCCGGAGACGAAGAAGCTGCTTCTTCGCGCATAGACGATTCTGCCGCTCACAGTGCTATGCGGTGTGCGCCTTCTGCCCAAAGAGGCCCGGGACCGGTGCTTAGCTCTGAGAAGCACCATACGTGCTTCTTTAGCCTCTCTTCTCGTCTACATCTTAGCAAAAAGCCTTTCCACTCTGTCTGGCAAGGAGAAACTGTGCCAGCACAGAAAACATCTCCCATCGTGTTCTAGAGTCTGCACGGAGGTCTGCCGAGTGTTTTGCAAGAAGAGAGAGAAAGTTGTCCAAAACAGCTTGCAATCGAATGTTCATGTGAATAGAAAAGGCAGGACAGCTGTCAGGTACTGTTTTCTCTCAGTTGGCAAGCTGCGCACACAATCGCAGTGTTGTACAGCTTGTTTCATCACCTTTGCCAAGTTGCCGCTCTCTCCGGCTCCCGGAGACGAAGAAGCTGCTTCTTCGCGCAAAGACGATTCTGCCGCTCACAGTGCTCTGCGGTGTGCGCCTTCTGCCGAAAGAGGTCCGGGAGCGGTGCTTAGCTCTGCAGAGCACCGTACCTTCGTCTTTAGCCTCTCTTCTCGTCTACATCTTAGCAAAAAGCTTTTCCACTCTGTCTGGCATAGAGAAACTGTGCCAGCACAAAAAACATCTCCCATCGTGCTCTAGAGGCTGCACGGAGGTCTGCCGAGTGTTTTGCAAGAAGAGAAAGAAAGTTGTCCAAAATAGATTGCAATCGAATGTTCAAGTGAATAGAAAAGGCAGGAGAGTGGTCAGGTACTGTTTTCTCTCAGTTGGCAAGCTGCGCACACAATCGCAGTGTTGTACAGCTTGTTTCATCACCTTTGCGAAGTTGTCGCTCTCTCCGGCTCCCGGAGACGAAGAAGCTGCTTCTTCGCGCAAAGACGATTCTGCCGCTCACAGTGCTCTGCGGTGTGCGCCTTGTGCCGAAAGAGGTCCGGGTGCGGTGCTTAGCTCTGCAGAGCACCGTACCTTCGTCTTTAGCCTCTCTTCTCGTCTACATCTTAGCAAAAAGCTTTTCCACTCTGTCTGGCAAGGAGAAACTGTGCCAGCACATAAAACATCTCCCATCGTGTTCTAGAGTCTGCACGGAGGTCTGCCGAGTGTTTTGCAAGAAGAGAGAGAAAGTTGTCCAAAACAGCTTGCAATCGAATGTTCATGTGAATAGAAAAGGCAGGACAGCTGTCAGGTACTGTTTTCTCTCACTTGGCAAGCTGCGCACACAATCGCAGTGTTGTACAGCTTGTTTCATCACCTTTGCCAAGTTGCCGCTCTCTCCGGCTCCCGGAGACGAAGAAGCTGCTTCTTCGCGCAAAGACGATTCTGCCGCTCACAGTGCTCTGCGGTGTGCGCCTTCTGCCGAAAGAGGTCCGGGAGCGGTGCTTAGCTCTGCAGAGCACCGTACCTTCGTCTTTAGCCTCTCTTCTCGTCTACATCTTAGCAAAAAGCTTTTCCACTCTGTCTGGCATAGAGAAACTGTGCCAGCACAAAAAACATCTCCCATCGTGCTCTAGAGGCTGCACGGAGGTCTGCCGAGTGTTTTGCAAGAAGAGAAAGAAAGTTGTCCAAAATAGCTTGCAATCGAATGTTCAAGTGAATAGAAAAGGCAGGAGAGTGGTCAGGTACTGTTTTCTCTCAGTTGGCAAGCTGCGCACACAATCGCAGTGTTGTACAGCTTGTTTCATCACCTTTGCGAAGTTGTCGCTCTCTCCGGCTCCCGGAGACGAAGAAGCTGCTTCTTCGCGCAAAGACGATTCTGCCGCTCACAGTGCTCTGCGGTGTGCGCCTTGTGCCGAAAGAGGTCCGGGTGCGGTGCTTAGCTCTGCAGAGCACCGTACCTTCGTCTTTAGCCTCTCTTCTCGTCTACATCTTAGCAAAAAGCTTTTCCACTCTGTCTGGCAAGGAGAAACTGTGCCAGCACATAAAACATCTCCCATCGTGTTCTAGAGGCTGCACGGAGGTCTGCCGAGTGTTTTGCAAGAAGAGAAAGAAAGTTGTCCAAAACAGCTTGCAATCGAATGTTCATGTGAATAGAAAAGGCAGGAGAGTGGTCAGGTACTGTTTTCTCTCAGTTGGCAAGCTGCGCACACAATCGCAGTGTTGTACAGCTTGTTTCATCACCTTTGCGAAGTTGCCGCTCTCTCCGGCTCCCGGAGACGAAGAAGCTGCTTCTTCGCGCAAAGACGATTCTGCCGCTCACTGTGTTCTGCAGTGTGTGTCTTCTGCCGAAAGATGCCCGGGAGCTGTGCTTAGCTCTGCAGAGCACCATACGTGCTTCTTTAGCCTCTCTTCTCGTCTACATCTTAGCAAAAAGCTTTTCCACTCTGTCTGGCAAGGAGAAACTGTGCCAGGACAGAAAACATCTCCCATCGTGTTCTAGAGGCTGCACGCAGGTCTGCCGAGTGTTTTGCAAGAAGAGAAAGAAAGTTGTCCAAAACAGCTTGCAATCGAATGTTCATGTGAATAGAAAAGGCAGGAGAGTGGTCAGGTACTGTTTTCTCTCAGTTGGCAAGCTGCGCACTCAATCGCAGTGTTGTACAGCTTGTTTCATCACCTTTGCGAAGTTGCCGCTCTCTCCGGCTCCCGGAGACGAAGAAGCTGCATCTTCGCGCAAAGACGATTCTGCCGCTCACAGTGCTCTGCGGTGTGCGCCTTCTGCCGAAAGAGGCCCGGGAGCTGTGCTTAGCTCTGCAGAGCACCGTACCTTCGTCTTTAGCCTCTCTTCTCGTCTACATCTTAGCAAAAAGCTTTTCCACTCTGTCTGGCAAGGAGAAACTGTGCCAGCACAAAAAACATCTCCCATCGTGTTCTAGAGGCTGCACGGAGGTCTGCCGAGTGTTTTGCAAGAAGAGAAAGAAAGTTGTCCAAAACAGCTTGCAATCGAATGTTCATGTGAATAGAAAAGGCAGGAGAGTGGTCAGGTACTGTTTTCTCTCAGTGGGCACGCTGCGCACACAATCGCAGTGTTGTACAGCTTGTTTCATCACCTTTGCGAAGTTGCCGCTCTCTCCGGCTCCCGGAGACGAAGAAGCTGCTTCTTCGCGCAAAGACGATTCTGCCGCTCACAGTGCTCTGCTGTGTGCGCCTTCTGCCGAAAGAGGCCCGGGAGCGGTGCTTAGCTCTGCAGAGCACCGTACCTTCGTCTTTAGCCTCTCTTCTCGTCTACATCTTAGCAAAAAGCTTTTCCACTCTGTCTGGCAAGGAGAAACTGTGCCAGCACAAAAAACATATCCCATCGTGTTCTAGAGGCTGCACGGAGGTCTGCCGAGTGTTTTGCAAGAAGAGAGAGAAAGTTGTCCAAAACAGCTTGCAATCGAATGTTCATGTGAATAGAAAAGTCAGGAGAGTGGTCAGGTATTGTTTTCTCTCAGTTGGCAAGCTGCGCACACAATCGCAGTGTTGTACAGCTTGTTTCATCACCTTTGCGAAGCTGCCGCTCTCTCCGGCTCCCGGAGACGAAGAAGCTGCTTCTTCGCGCAAAGACGATTCTGCCGCTCACAGTGCTCTGCGGTGTGCGCCTTCTGCCGAAAGAGGTCCGGGAGCGGTGCTTAGCTCTGCAGAGCACCGTACCTTCGTCTTTAGCCTCTCTTCTCGTCTACATCTTAGCAAAAAGCTTTTCCACTCTGTCTGGCAAGGAGAAACTGTGCAAGCACAGAAAACATCTCCCATCGTGTTCTAGAGGCTGCACGGAGGTCTGCCGAGTGTTTTGCAAGAAGAGAAAGAAAGTTGTCCAAAACAGCTTGCAATCGAATGTTCATGTGAATAGAAAAGGCAGGACAGCGGTCTGGTCCTGTTTTCTCTCAGTTGGCAAGCTGCGCACACAATCGCAGTGTTGTACAGCATGTTTCATCACCTTTGCGAAGTTGCCGCTCTCTCCGGCTCCCGGAGACGAAGAAGCTGCTTCTTCGCGCAAAGACGATTCTGCCGCTCACAGTGCTCTGCTGTGTGCGCCTTCTGCCGAAAGAGGCCCGGGAGCGGTGCTTAGCTCTGCAGAGCACCGTACCTTCGTCTTTAGCCTCTCTTCTCGTCTACATCTTAGCAAAAAGCTTTTCCACTCTGTCTGGCAAGGAGAAACTGTGCCAGCACAAAAAACATCTCCCATGGTGTTCTAGAGGCTGCACGCAGGTCTGCCGAGTGTTTTGCAAGAAGAGAAAGAAAGTTGTCCAAAACAGCTTGCAATCGAATGTTCATGTGAATAGAAAAGGCAGGAGAGTGGTCAGGTACTGTTTTCTCTCAGTTGGCAAGCTGCGCACACAATCGCAGTGTTGTACAGCTTGTTTCATCACCTTTGCGAAGTTGCCGCTCTCTCCGGCTCCCGGAGACGAAGAAGCTGCTTCTTCGCGCAAAGACGATTCTGCCGCTCACAGTGCTCTGCGGTGTGCGCCTTCTGCCCAAAGAGGCCCGGGACCGGTGCTTAGCTCTGAGAAGCACCATACGTGCTTCTTTAGCCTCTCTTCTCGTCTACATCTTAGCAAAAAGCTTTTCCACTCTGTCTGGCAAGGAGAAACTGTGCCAGCACAGAAAACATCTCCCATCGTGTTCTAGAGGCTGCACGCAGGTCTGCCGAATGTTTTGCAAGAAGAGAAAGAAAGTTGTCCAAAACAGCTTGCAATCGAATGTTCATGTGAATAGAAAAGGCAGGAGAGTGGTCAGGTACTGTTTTCTCTCAGTTGGCAAGCTGCGCACTCAATCGCAGTGTTGTACAGCTTGTTTCATCACCTTTGCGAAGTTGCCGCTCTCTCCGGCTCCCGGAGACGAAGAAGCTGCATCTTCGCGCAAAGACGATTCTGCCGCTCACAGTGCTCTGCGGTGTGCGCCTTCTGCCTAAAGAGGCCCGGGAGCTGTGCTTAGCTCTGCAGAGCACCGTACCTTCGTCTTTAGCCTCTCTTCTCGTCTACATCTTAGCAAAAAGCTTTTCCACTCTGTCTGGCAAGGAGAAACTGTGCCAGCACAAAAAACATCTCCCATCGTGTTCTAGAGGCTGCACGGAGGTCTGCCGAGTGTTTTGCAAGAAGAGAAAGAAAGTTGTCCAAAACAGCTTGCAATCGAATGTTCATGTGAATAGAAAAGGCAGGAGAGTGGTCAGGTACTGTTTTCTCTCAGTGGGCACGCTGCGCACACAATCGCAGTGTTGTACAGCTTGTTTCATCACCTTTGCGAAGTTGCCGCTCTCTCCGGCTCCCGGAGACGAAGAAGCTGCTTCTTCGCGCAAAGACGATTCTGCCGCTCACAGTGCTCTGCGGTGTGCGCCTTCTGCCGAAAGAGGCCCGGGAGCTGTGCTTAGCTCTGAGAAGCACCATACGTGCTTCTTTAGCCTCTCTTCTCGTCTACATCTTAGCAAAAAGCTTTTCCACTCTGTCTGGCAAGGAGAAACTGTGCCAGCACAAAAAACATCTCCCATCGTGTTCTAGAGGCTGCACGGAGGTCTGCCGAGTGTTTTGCACGAAGAGAAAGAAAGTTGTCCAAAACAGCTTGCAATCGAATGTTCATGTGAATAGAAAAGGCAGGAGAGTGGTCAGGTACTGTTTTCTCTCACTTGGCAAGCTGCGCACACAATCGCAGTGTTGTACAGCTTGTTTCATCACCTTTGCCAAGTTGCCGCTCTCTCCGGCTCCCGGAGACGAAGAAGCTGCTTCTTCGCGTAAAGACGATTCTGCCGCTCACAGTGCTATGCGGTGTGCGCCTTCTCCCGAAATTGGTCCGGGAGCGGTGCTTAGCTCTGCAGAGCACCGTACCTTCGTCTTTAGCCTCTCTTCTCGTCTACATCTTAGCAAAAAGCTTTTCCACTCTGTCTGGCAAGGAGAAACTGTGCCAGCACAAAAAACATCTCCCATTGTGTTCTAGAGGCTGCACGCAGGTCTGCCGTGTGTTTTGCAAGAAGAGAAAGAAAGTTGTCCAAAACAGCTTGCAATCGAATGTTCATGTGAATAGAAAAGGCAGGAGAGTGGTCAGGTACTGTTTTCTCTCAGTTAGCAAGCTGCGCACACAATCGCAGTGTTGTACAGCTTGTTTCATCACCTTTGCGAAGCTGCCGCTCTCTCCGGCTCCCGGAGACGAAGAAGCTGCTTCTTCGCGCAAAGACGATTCTGCCGCTCACAGTGCTCTGCGGTGTGCGCCTTCTGCCGAAAGACGCCCGGGAGCGGTGCTTAGCTCTGCAGAGCACCATACCTTCGTCTTTAGCCTCTCTTCTCGTCTACATCTTAGCAAAAAGCTTTTCCACTCTGTCTGGCAAGGAGAAACTGTGCCAGCACAGAAAACATCTCCCATCGTGTTCTAGAAGCTGCACGGAGGTCTGCCGAGTGTTTTGCAAGAAGAGAAAGAAAGTTGTCCAAAACAGCTTGCAATCGAATGTTCATGTGAATAGAAAAGGCAGGAGAGTGGTCAGGTACTGTTTTCTCTCACTTGGCAAGCTGCGCACACAATTGCAGTGTTGTACAGCTTGTTCCATCACCTTTGCGGAGTTGCCGCTCTCTCCGGCTCCCGGAGACGAAGAAGCTGCTTCTTCGCGCATAGACGATTCTGCCGCTCACAGTGCTCTGCGGTGTGCGCCTTCTGCCCAAAGAGGCCCGGGACCGGTGCTTAGCTCTGAGAAGCACCATACGTGCTTCTTTAGCCTCTCTTCTCGTGTACATCTTAGCAAAAAGCCTTTCCACTCTGTCTGGCAAGGAGAAACTGTGCCAGCACAGAAAACATCTCCCATCGTGTTCTAGAGTCTGCACGGAGGTCTGCCGAGTGTTTTGCAAGAAGAGAGAGAAAGTTGTCCAAAACAGCTTGCAATCGAATGTTCATGTGAATAGAAAAGGCAGGACAGCTGTCAGGTACTGTTTTCTCTCACTTGGCAAGCTGCGCACACAATCGCAGTGTTGTACAGCTTGTTTCATCACCTTTGCCAAGTTGCCGCTCTCTCCGGCTCCCGGAGACGAAGAAGCTGCTTCTTCGCGCAAAGACGATTCTGCCGCTCACAGTGCTCTGCGGTGTGCGCCTTCTGCCGAAAGAGGCCCGGGAGCGGTGCTTAGCTCTGCAGAGCACCGTACCTTCGTCTTTAGCCTCTCTTCTCGTCTACATCTTAGCAAAAAGCTTTTCCACTCTGTCTGGCAAGGAGAAACTGTGCCAGCACAACAAACATCTCCCATCGTGTTCTAGAGGCTGCACGCAGGTCTGCCGAGTGTTTTGCAAGAAGAGAAAGAAAGTTGTCCAAAACAGCTTGCAATCGAATGTTCATGTGAATAGAAAAGGCAGGAGAGTGGTCAGGTACTGTTTTCTCTCAGTTGGCACGCTGCGCACACAATCGCAGTGTTGTACAGCTTGTTTCATCACCTTTGCGAAGTTGCCGCTCTCTCCGGCTCCCGGAGACGAAGAAGCTGCTTCTTCGCGCAAAGACGATTCTGCCGCTCACAGTGCTCTGCGGTGTGCGCCTTCTGCCCAAAGAGGCCCGGGACCGGTGCTTAGCTCTTAGAAGCACCATACGTGCTTCTTTAGCCTCTCTTCTCGTCTACATCTTAGCAAAAAGCTTTTCCACTCTGTCTGGCAAGGAGAAACTGTGCCAGCAAAAAAAACATCTCCCATCGTGTTCTAGAGGCTGCACGGACGTCTGCCGAGTGTTTTGCAAGAAGAGAAAGAAAGTTGTTCAAAACAGCTTGCAATCGAATGTTCATGTGAATAGAAAAGGCAGGAGAGTGGTCAGGTACTGTTTTCTCTCAGTTGGCAAGCTGCGCACACAATCGCAGTGTTGTACAGCTTGTTTCATCACCTTTGCGAAGTTGCCGCTCTCTCCGGCTCCCGGAGACGAAGAATCTGCTTCTTCGCGCAAAGACGATTCTGCCGCTCACTGTGTTCTGCAGTGTGTGTCTTCTGCCGAAAGATGCCCGGGAACTGTGCTTAGCTCTGCAGAGCACCGTACCTTCGTCTTTAGCCTCTCTTCTCGTCTACATCTTAGCAAAAAGCTTTTCCACTCTGTCTGGCAAGGAGAAACTGTGCCAGCACAGAAAACATATCCCATCGTGTTCTAGAGGCAGCACGGAGGTCTGCCAAGTGTTTTGCAAGAAGAGAAAGGAAGTTGTCCAAAACAGCTTGCAATCGAATGTTCATGTGAATAGAAAAGGCAGGAGAGTGGTCAGGTACTGTTTTCTCTCAGTTGGCAAGCTGCGCACACAATCGCAGTGTTGTACAGCTTGTTTCATCACCTTTGCGAAGTTGCCGCTCTCTCCGGCTCCCGGAGACGAAGAAGCTGCTTCTTCGCGCAAAGACGATTCTGCAGCTCACAGTGCTCTGCGGTGTGCGCCTTCTGCCGAAAGAGGCCCGGGAGCGGTGCTTAGCTCTGCAGAGCACCGTACCTTCGTCTTTAGCCTCTCTTCTCGTCTACATCTTAGCAAAAAGCTTTTCCACTCTGTCTGGCAAGGAGAAACTGTGCCAGCACAAAAAACATCTCCCATCGTGTTCTAGAGGCTGCACGGACGTCTGCCGAGTGTTTTGCAAGAAGAGAAAGAAAGTTGTTCAAAACAGCTTGCAATCGAATGTTCATGTGAATAGAAAAGGCAGGAGAGTGGTCAGGTACTGTTTTCTCTCAGTTGGCAAGCTGCGCACACAATCGCAGTGTTGTACAGCTTGTTTCATCACCTTTGCCAAGTTGCCGCTCTCTCCGGCTCCCGGAGACGAAGAAGCTGCTTCTTCGCGCAAAGACGATTCTGCCGCTCACTGTGTTCTGCAGTGTGTGTCTTCTGCCGAAAGATGCCCGGGAGCTGTGCTTAGCTCTGCAGAGCACCGTACCTTCGTCTTTAGCCTCTCTTCTCGTCTACATCTTAGCAAAAAGCTTTTCCACTCTGTCTGGCAAGGAGAAACTGTGCCAGCACAGAAAACATATCCCATCGTGTTCTAGAGGCTGCACGGAGGTCTGCCAAGTGTTTTGCAAGAAGAGAAAGGAAGTTGTCCAAAACAGCTTGCAATCGAATGTTCATGTGAATAGAAAAGGCAGGAGAGTGGTCAGGTACTGTTTTCTCTCAGTTGGCAAGCTGCGCACACAATCGCAGTGTTGTACAGCTTGTTTCATCACCTTTGCGAAGTTGCCGCTCTCTCCGGCTCCCGGAGACGAAGAAGCTGCTTCTTCGCGCAAAGACGATTCTGCCGCTCACAGTGCTCTGCGGTGTGCGCCTTCTGCCGAAAGACGCCCGGGAGCGGTGCTTAGCTCTGCAGAGCACCGTACCTTCGTCTTTAGCCTCTCTTCTCGTCTACATCTTAGCAAAAAGCTTTTCCACTCTGTCTGGCAAGGAGAAACTGTGCCAGCACAGAAATAATCTCCAATCATGTTCTAGAGGCTGCACGGAGGTCTGCCGAGTGTTTTGCAAGAAGAGAGAGAAAGTTGTCCAAAACAGCTTGCAATCGAATGTTCATGTGAATAGAAAAGGCAGGAGAGTGGTCAGGTACTGTTTTCTCTCACTTGGCAAGCTGCGCACACAATCGCAGTGTTGTACAGCTTGTTTCATCACCTTTGCCAAGTTGCCGCTCTCTCCGGCTCCCGGAGACGAAGAAGCTGCTTCTTCGCGCAAAGACGATTCTGCCGCTCACAGTGCTCTGCGGTGTGCGCCTTCTGTCCAAAGAGGTCCGGGAGCGGTGCTTAGCTCTACAGAGCACCGTACCTTCGTCTTTAGCCTCTCTTCTCGTCTACATCTTAGCAAAAAGCTTTTCCACTCTGTCTGGCAAGGAGAAACTGTGCCAGCACAAAAAACATCTCCCATCGTGTTCTAGAGGCTGCACGGAGGTCTGCCGAGTGTTTTGCAAGAAGAGAAGGAAAGTTGTCCAAAACAGCTTGCAATCGAATGTTCATGTGAATAGAAAAGGCAGGAGAGTGGTCAGGTACTGTTTTCTCTCACTTGGCAAGCTGCGCACACAATCGCAGTGTTGTACAGCTTGTTTCATCACCTTTGCCAAGTTGTCGCTCTGTCCGGCTCCCGGAGACGAAGAAGCTGCTTCTTCGCGCAAAGACGATTCTGCCGCTCACAGTGCTCTGCGGTGTGCGCCTTCTGTCCAAAGAGGTCCGGGAGCGGTGCTTAGCTCTACAGAGCACCGTACCTTCGTCTTTAGCCTCTCTTCTCGTCTACATCTTAGCAAAAAGCTTTTCCACTCTGTCTGGCAAGGAGAAACTGTGCCAGCACAAAAAACATCTCCCATCGTGTTCTAGAGGCTGCACGGAGGTCTGCCGAGTGTTTTGCAAGAAGAGAAGGAAAGTTGTCCAAAACAGCTTGCAATCGAATGTTCATGTGAATAGAAAAGGCAGGAGAGTGGTCAGGTACTGTTTTCTCTCACTTGGCAAGCTGCGCACACAATCGCAGTGTTGTACAGCTTGTTTCATCACCTTTGCCAAGTTGTCGCTCTGTCCGGCTCCCGGAGACGAAGAAGCTGCTTCTTCGCGCAAAGACGATTCTGTCGCTCACAGTGCTCTGCGGTGTGCGCCTTCTGCCGAAAGAGGCCCGGGACCGGTGCTTTGCTCTGCAGAGCACCGTACCTTCGTCTTTAGCCTCTCTTCTCGTCTACATCTTAGCAAAAAGCTTTTCCACTCTGTCTGGCAAGGAGAAACTGTGCCAGCACAAAAAACATCTCCCATCGTGTTCTAGAGGCTGCACGGAGGTCTGCCGAGTGTTTTGCAAGAAGAGAAAGAAAGTTGTCCAAAACAGCTTGCAATCGAATGTTCATGTGAATAGAAAAGGCAGGAGAGTGGTCAGGTACTTTTTTCTCTCACTTGGCAAGCTGCGCACACAATCGCAGTGTTATACTGCTTGTTTCATCACCTTTGCGAAGTTGCCGCTCTCTCCGGCTCCCGGAGACGAAGAAGCTGCTTCTTCGCGCAAAGACGATTCTGCCGCTCACAGTGCTCTGCGGTGTGCGCCTTCTGCCCAAAGAGGCCCGGGACCGGTGCTTAGCTCTGAGAAGCACCATACGTGCTTCTTTAGCCTCTCTTCTCGTCTACATCTTAGCAAAAAGCTTTTCCACTCTGTCTGGCAAGGAGAAACTGTGCCAGCACAGAAAACATCTCCCATCGTGTTCTAGAGGCTGCACGGAGGTCTGCCGAGTGTTTTGCAAGAAGAGAAAGAAAGTTGTCCAAAACAGCTTGCAATCGAATGTTCATGTGAATAGAAAAGGCAGGAGAGTGGTCAGGTACTGTTTTCTCTCAGTTGGCAAGCTGCGCACACAATCGCAGTGTTGTACAGCTTGTTTCATCACCTTTGCGAAGTTGCCGCTCTCTCCGGCTCCCGGAGACGAAGAAGCTGCTTCTTCGCGCAAAGACGATTCTGCCGCTCACAGTGCTCTGCGGTGTGCGCCTTCTGCCGAAAGAGGTCCGGGAGCGGTGCTTAGCTCTGCAGAGCACCGTACCTTCGTCTTTAGCCTCTCTTCTCGTCTACATCTTAGCAAAAAGCTTTTCCACTCTGTCTGGCAAGGAGAAACTGTTCCAGCACAGAAAACATCTCCCATCGTGTTCTAGAGGCTGCACGGAGGTCTGCCGACTGTTTTGCAAGAAGAGAAAGAAAGTTGTCCAAAACAGCTTGCAATCGAATGTTCATGTGAATAGAAAAGGCAGGAGAGTGGTCAGGTACTGTTTTCTCTCAGTTGGCAAGCTGCGCACACAATCGCAGTGTTGTACAGCTTGTTTCATCACCTTTGCGAAGTTGCCGCTCTCTCCGGCTCCCGGAGACGAAGAAGCTGCTTCTTCGCGCAAAGACGATTCTGCCGCTCACAGTGCTCTGCGGTGTGCGCCTTCTGCCGAAAGAGGCCCGGGAGCTGTGCTTAGCTCTGCAGAGCACCGTACCTTCGTCTTTAGCCTCTCTTCTCGTCTACATCATAGCAAAAAGCTTTTCCACTCTGTCTGGCAAGGAGAAACTGTGCCAGCACAAAAAACATCTCCCATCGTGTTCTAGAGGCTGCACGGAGGTCTGCCGAGTGTTTTGCAAGAAGAGAAAGAAAGTTGTCCAAAACAGCTTGCAATCGAATGTTCATGTGAATAGAAAAGGCAGGAGAGTGGTCAGGTACTGTTTTCTCTCAGTGGGCACGCTGCGCACACAATCGCAGTGTTGTACAGCTTGTTTCATCACCTTTGCGAAGTTGCCGCTCTCTCCGGCTCCCGGAGACGAAGAAGCTGCTTCTTCGCGCAAAGACGATTCTGCCGCTCACAGTGCTCTGCGGTGTGCGCCTTCTGCCGAAAGACGCCCGGGACCGGTGCTTAGCTCTGAGAAGCACCATACGTGCTTCTTTAGCCTCTCTTCTCGTCTACATCTTAGCAAAAAGCTTTTCCACTCTGTCTGGCAAGGAGAAACTGTGCCAGCACAGAAAACATCTCCCATCGTGTTCTAGAGGCTGCACGGGGGTCTGCCGAGTGTTTTGCAAGAAGAGAAAGAAAGTTGTCCAAAACAGCTTGCAATCGAATGTTCATGTGAATAGAAAAGTCAGGAGAGTGGTCAGGTACTGTTTTCTCTCAGTTGGCAAGCTGCGCACACAATCGCAGTGTTGTACAGCTTGTTTCATCACCTTTGCGAAGTTGCCGCTCTCTCCGGCTCCCGGAGACGAAGAAGCTGCTTCTTCGCGCAAAGACGATTCTGCCGCTCACAGTGCTCTGCGGTGTGCGCCTTCTGCCGAAAGACGCCCGGGAGCGGTGCTTAGCTCTGCAGAGCACCGTACCTTCGTCTTTAGCCTCTCTTCTCGTCTACATCTTAGCAAAAAGCTTTTCCACTCTGTCTGGCAAGGAGAAACTGTTCCAGCACAGAAAACATCTCCCATCGTGTTCTAGAGGCTGCACGCAGGTCTGCCGAGTGTTTTGCAAGAAGAGAAAGAAAGTTGTCCAAAACAGCTTGCAATCGAATGTTCATGTGAATAGAAAAGGCAGGAGAGTGGTCAGGTACTGTTTTCTCTCAGTTGGCAAGCTGCGCACACAATCGCAGTGTTGTACAGCTTGTTTCATCACCTTTGCGAAGTTGCCGCTCTCTCCGGCTCCCGGAGACGAAGAAGCTGCTTCTTCGCGCAAAGACGATTCTGCCGCTCACAGTGCTCTGCGGTGTGCGCCTTCTGCCGAAAGAGGCCCGGGATCTGTGCTTAGCTCTGCAGAGCACCGTACCTTCGTCTTTAGCCTCTCTTCTCGTCTACATCTTAGCAAAAAGCTTTTCCACTCTGTCTGGCAAGGAGAAACTGTGCCAGCACAACAAACATCTCCCATCGTGTTCTAGAGGCTGCACGGAGGTCTGCCGAGTGTTTTGCAAGAAGAGAAAGAAAGTTGTCCAAAACAGCTTGCAATCGAATGTTCATGTGAATAGAAAAGGCAGGAGAGTGGTCAGGTACTGTTTTCTCTCAGTTGGCACGCTGCGCACACAATCGCAGTGTTGTACAGCTTGTTTCATCACCTTTGCGAAGTTGCCGCTCTCTCCGGCTCCCGGAGACGAAGAAGCTGCTTCTTCGCGCAAAGACGATTCTGCCGCTCACAGTGCTCTGCGGTGTGCGCCTTCTGCCGAAAGAGGCCCGGGAGCTGTGCTTAGCTCTGAGAAGCACCATACGTGCTTCTTTAGCCTCTCTTCTCGTCTACATCTTAGCAAAAAGCTTTTCCACTCTGTCTGGCAAGGAGAAACTGTGCCAGCACAAAAAACATCTCCCATCGTGTTCTAGAGGCTGCCCGGAGGTCTGCCGAGTGTTTTGCACGAAGAGAAAGAAAGTTGTCCAAAACAGCTTGCAATCGAATGTTCATGTGAATAGAAAAGGCAGGAGAGTGGTCAGGTACTGTTTTCTCTCACTTGGCAAGCTGCGCACACAATCGCAGTGTTGTACAGCTTGTTTCATCACCTTTGCGAAGTTGCCGCTCTCTCCGGCTCCCGGAGACGAAGAAGCTGCTTCTTCGCGTAAAGACGATTCTGCCGCTCACAGTGCTCTGCGGTGTGCGCCTTCTGCCGAAATTGGTCCGGGAGCGGTGCTTAGCTCTGCAGAGCACCGTACCTTCGTCTTTAGCCTCTCTTCTCGTCTACATCTTAGCAAAAAGCTTTTCCACTCTGTCTGGCAAGGAGAAACTGTGCCAGCACAAAAAACATCTCCCATTGTGTTCTAGAGGCTGCACGCAGGTCTGCCGTGTGTTTTGCAAGAAGAGAAAGAAAGTTTTCCAAAACAGCTTGCAATCGAATGTTCATGTGAATAGAAAAGGCAGGAGAGTGGTCAGGTACTGTTTTCTCTCACTTGGCAAGCTGCGCACACAATCGCAGTGTTGTACAGCTTGTTTCATCACCTTTGCGGAGTTGCCGCTCTCTCCGGCTCCCGGAGACGAAGAAGCTGCTTCTTCGCGCAAAGACGATTCTGCCGCTCACAGTGCTCTGCGGTGTGCGCCTTCTGCCCAAAGAGGCCCGGGACCGGTGCTTAGCTGTGAGAAGCACCATACGTGCTTCTTTAGCCTCTCTTCTCGTCTACATCTTAGCAAAAAGCCTTTCCACTCTGTCTGGCAAGGAGAAACTGTGCCAGCACAGAAAACATCTCCCATCGTGTTCTAGAGGCTGCACGGAGGTCTGCCGAGTGTTTTGCAAGAAGAGAGAGAAAGTTGTCCAAAACAGCTTGCAATCGAATGTTCATGTGAATAGAAAAGGCAGGACAGCTGTCAGGTACTGTTTTCTCTCACTTGGCAAGCTGCGCACACAATCGCAGTGTTGTACAGCTTGTTTCATCACCTTTGCCAAGTTGCCGCTCTCTCCGGCTCCCGGAGACGAAGAAGCTGCTTCTTCGCGCAAAGACGATTCTGCCGCTCACAGTGCTCTGCGGTGTGCGCCTTCTGCCGAAAGAGGCCCGGGAGCGGTGCTTAGCTCTGCAGAGCACCGTACCTTCGTCTTTAGCCTCTCTTCTCGTCTACATCTTAGCAAAAAGCTTTTCCACTCTGTCTGGCAAGGAGAAACTGTGCCAGCACAACAAACATCTCCCATCGTGTTCTAGAGGCTGCACGCAGGTCTGCCGAGTGTTTTGCAAGAAGAGAAAGAAAGTTGTCCAAAACAGCTTGCAATCGAATGTTCATGTGAATAGAAAAGGCAGGAGAGTGGTCAGGTACTGTTTTCTCTCAGTTGGCACGCTGCGCACACAATCGCAGTGTTGTACAGCTTGTTTCATCACCTTTGCGAAGTTGCCGCTCTCTCCGGCTCCCGGAGACGAAGAAGCTGCTTCTTCGCGCAAAGACGATTCTGCCGCTCACAGTGCTCTGCGGTGTGCGCCTTCTGCCCAAAGAGGCCCGGGACCGGTGCTTAGCTCTGAGAAGCACCATACGTGCTTCTTTAGCCTCTCTTCTCGTCTACATCTTAGCAAAAAGCTTTTCCACTCTGTCTGGCAAGGAGAAACTGTGCCAGCACAGAAAACATCTCCCATCGTGTTCTAGAGGCTGCACGCAGGTCTGCCGAGTGTTTTGCAAGAAGAGAGAGAAAGTTGTCCAAAACAGCTTGCAATCTAATGTTCATGTGAATAGAAAAGGCAGGAGAGTGGTCAGGTACTGTTTTCTCTCACTTGGCAAGCTGCGCACACAATCGCAGTGTTGTACAGCTTGTTTCATCACCTTTGCGAAGTTGCCGCTCTCTCCGGCTCCCGGAGACGAAGAAGCTGCTTCTTCGCGCAAAGACGATTCTGCCGCTCACAGTGCTCTGCGGTGTGCGCCTTCTGCCGAAAGAGGTCCGGGAGCGGTGCTTAGCTCTGCAGAGCACCGTACCTTCGTCTTTAGCCTCTCTTCTCTTCTACATCTTAGCAAAAAGCTTTTCCACTCTGTCTGGCATAGAGAAACTGTGCCAGCACAAAAAACATCTCCCATCGTGTTCTAGAGGCTGCACGGAGGTCTGCCGAGTGTTTTGCAAGAAGAGAAAGAAAGTTGTCCATAATAGCTTGCAATCGAATGTTCAAGTGAATAGAAAAGGCAGGAGAGTGGTCAGGTACTGTTTTCTCTCAGTTGGCAAGCTGCGCACACAATCGCAGTGTTGTACAGCTTGTTTCATCACCTTTGCCAAGTTGTCGCTCTCTCCGGCTCCCGGAGACGAAGAAGCTGCTTCTTCGCGCAAAGACGATTCTGCCGCTCACAGTGCTCTGCGGTGTGCGCCTTGTGCCGAAAGAGGTCCGGGTGCGGTGCTTAGCTCTGCAGAGCACCGTACCTTCGTATTTAGCCTCTCTTCTCGTCTACATCTTAGCAAAAAGCTTTTCCACTCTGTCTGGCAAGGAGAAACTGTGCCAGCACATAAAACATCTCCCATCGTGTTCTAGAGGCTGCACGGAGGTCTGCCGAGTGTTTTGCAAGAAGAGAAAGAAAGTTGTCCAAAACAGCTTGCAATCGAATGTTCATGTGAATAGAAAAGGCAGGAGAGTGGTCAGGTACTGTTTTCTCTCAGTTGGCAAGCTGCACACACAATCGCAGTGTTGTACAGCTTGTTTCATCACCTTTGCCAAGTTGCCGCTCTCTCCGGCTCCCGGAGACGAAGAAGCTGCTTCTTCGCGCAAAGACGATTCTGCTGCTCACTGTGTTCTGCAGTGTGTGTCTTCTGCCGAAAGATGCCCGGGAGCTGTGCTTAGCTCTGCAGAGCACCGTACCTTCGTCTTTAGCCTCTCTTCTCGTCTACATCTTAGCAAAAAGCTTTTCCACTCTCTCTGGCAAGGAGGAACTGTGCCAGCACAGAAAACATATCCCATCGTGTTCTAGAGGCTGCACGGAGGTCTGCCAAGTGTTTTGCAAGAAGAGAAAGGAAGTTGTCCAAAACAGCTTCCAATCGAATGTTCATGTGAATAGAAAAGGCAGGAGAGTGGTCAGGTACTGTTTTCTCTCAGTTGGCAAGCTGCGCACACAATCGCAGTGTTGTACAGCTTGTTTCATCACCTTTGCGAAGTTGCCGCTCTCTCCGGCTCCCGGAGACGAAGAAGCTGCTTCTTCGCGCAAAGACGATTCTGCCGCTCACAGTGCTCTGCGGTGTGCGCCTTCTGCCGAAAGAGGCCCGGGAGCGGTGCTTAGCTCTGCAGAGCACCGTACCTTCGTCTTTAGCCTCTCTTCTCGTCTACATCTTAGCAAAAAGCTTTTCCACTCTGTCTGGCAAGGAGAAACTGTGCCAGCACAGAAAACATCTCCCATCGTCTTCTAGAGGCTGCACGGAGGTCTGCCGAGTGTTTTGCAAGAAGAGAAAGAAAGTTGTCCAAAACAGCTTGCAATCGAATGTTCATGTGAATAGAAAAGGCAGGAGAGTGGTCAGGTACTGTTTTCTCTCAGTTGGCAAGCTGCGCACACAATCGCAGTGTTGTAGAGCTTGTTTCATCACCTTTGCCAAGTTGCCGCTCTCTCCGGCTCCCGGAGACGAAGAAGCTGCTTCTTCGCGCAAAGACGATTCTGCCGCTCACAGTGCTCTGCGGTGTGCGCCTTCTGCCCAAAGAGGCCCGGGACCGGTGCTTAGCTCTGCAGAGCACCGTACCTTCGTCTTTAGCCTCTCTTCTCGTCTACATCTTAGCAAAAAGCTTTTCCACTCTGTCTGGCAAGGAGAAACTGTGCCAGCACAGAAATCATCTCCCATCATGTTCTAGAGGCTGCACGGAGGTCTGCCGAGTGTTTTGCAAGAAGAGAGAGAAAGTTGTCCAAAACAGCTTGCAATCGAATGTTCATGTGAATAGAAAAGGCAGGAGAGTGGTCAGGTACTGTTTTCTCTCACTTGGCAAGCTGCGCACACAATCGCAGTGTTGTACAGCTTGTTTCATCACCTTTGCCAAGTTGCCGCTCTCTCCGGCTCCCGGAGACGAAGAAGCTGCTTCTTCGCGCAAAGACGATTCTGCCGCTCACAGTGCTCTGCGGTGTGCGCCTTCTGCCGAAAGAGGCCCGGGACCGGTGCTTAGCTCTGCAGAGCACCGTACCTTCGTCTTTAGCCTCTCTTCTCGTCTACATCTTAGCAAAAAGCTTTTCCACTCTGTCTGGCAAGGAGAAACTGTGCCAGCACAAAAAACATCTCCCATCGTGTTCTAGAGGCTGCACGGAGGTCTGCCGAGTGTTTTGCAAGAAGAGAAAGAAAGTTGTCCAAAACAGCTTGCAATCGAATGTTCATGTGAATAGAAAAGGCAGGAGAGTGGTCAGGTACTGTTTTCTCTCAGTTGGCACGCTGCGCACACAATCGCAGTGTTGTACAGCTTGTTTCATCACCTTTGCGAAGTTGCCGCTCTCTCCGGCTCCCGGAGACGAAGAAGCTGCTTCTTCGCGCAAAGACGATTCTGCCGCTCACAGTGCTCTGCGGTGTGCGCCTTCTGCCGAAAGAGGCCCGGGAGCTGTGCTTAGCTCTGAGAAGCACCATACGTGCTTCTTTAGCCTCTCTTCTCGTCTACATCTTAGCAAAAAGCTTTTCCACTCTGTCTGGCAAGGAGAAACTGTGCCAGCACAAAAAACATCTCCCATCGTGTTCTAGAGGCTGCCCGGAGGTCTGCCGAGTGTTTTGCACGAAGAGAAAGAAAGTTGTCCAAAACAGCTTGCAATCGAATGTTCATGTGAATAGAAAAGGCAGGAGAGTGGTCAGGTACTGTTTTCTCTCACTTGGCAAGCTGCGCACACAATCGCAGTGTTGTACAGCTTGTTTCATCACCTTTGCCAAGTTGCCGCTCTCTCCGGCTCCCGGAGACGAAGAAGCTGCTTCTTCGCGTAAAGACGATTCTGCCGCTCACAGTGCTCTGCGGTGTGCGCCTTCTGCCGAAATTGGTCCGGGAGCGGTGCTTAGCTCTGCAGAGCACCGTACCTTCGTCTTTAGCCTCTCTTCTCGTCTACATCTTAGCAAAAAGCTTTTCCACTCTGTCTGGCAAGGAGAAACTGTGCCAGCACAAAAAACATCTCCCATTGTGTTCTAGAGTCTGCACGCAGGTCTGCCGTGTGTTTTGCAAGAAGAGAAAGAAAGTTTTCCAAAACAGCTTGCAATCGAATGTTCATGTGAATAGAAAAGGCAGGAGAGTGGTCAGGTACTGTTTTCTCTCACTTGGCAAGCTGCGCACACAATCGCAGTGTTGTACAGCTTGTTTCATCACCTTTGCGGAGTTGCCGCTCTCTCCGGCTCCCGGAGACGAAGAAGCTGCTTCTTCGCGCAAAGACGATTCTGCCGCTCACAGTGCTCTGCGGTGTGCGCCTTCTGCCCAAAGAGGCCCGGGACCGGTGCTTAGCTCTGAGAAGCACCATACGTGCTTCTTTAGCCTCTCTTCTCGTCTACATCTTAGCAAAAAGCCTTTCCACTCTGTCTGGCAAGGAGAAACTGTGCCAGCACAGAAAACATCTCCCATCGTGTTCTAGAGGCTGCACGGAGGTCTGCCGAGTGTTTTGCAAGAAGAGAAAGAAAGTTGTCCAAAACAGCTTGCAATCGAATGTACATGTGAATAGAAAAGGCAGGACAGCTGTCAGGTACTGTTTTCTCTCACTTGGCAAGCTGCGCACACAATCGCAGTGTTGTACAGCTTGTTTCATCACCTTTGCCAAGTTGCCGCTCTCTCCGGCTCCCGGAGACGAAGAAGCTGCTTCTTCGCGCAAAGACGATTCTGCCGCTCACAGTGCTCTGCGGTGTGCGCCTTCTGCCGAAAGAGGCCCGGGAGCGGTGCTTAGCTCTGCAGAGCACCGTACCTTCGTCTTTAGCCTCTCTTCTCGTCTACATCTTAGCAAAAAGCTTTTCCACTCTGTCTGGCAAGGAGAAACTGTGCCAGCACAACAAACATCTCCCATCGTGTTCTAGAGGCTGCACGCAGGTCTGCCGAGTGTTTTGCAAGAAGAGAAAGAAAGTTGTCCAAAACAGCTTGCAATCGAATGTTCATGTGAATAGAAAAGGCAGGAGAGTGGTCAGGTACTGTTTTCTCTCAGTTGGCACGCTGCGCACACAATCGCAGTGTTGTACAGCTTGTTTCATCACCTTTGCGAAGTTGCCGCTCTCTCCGGCTCCCGGAGACGAAGAAGCTGCTTCTTCGCGCAAAGACGATTCTGCCGCTCACAGTGCTCTGCGGTGTGCGCCTTCTGCCCAAAGAGGCCCGGGACCGGTGCTTAGCTCTGAGAAGCACCATACGTGCTTCTTTAGCCTCTCTTCTCGTCTACATCTTAGCAAAAAGCTTTTCCACTCTGTCTGGCAAGGAGAAACTGTGCCAGCACAGAAAACATCTCCCATCGTGTTCTAGAGGCTGCACGCAGGTCTGCCGAGTGTTTTGCAAGAAGAGAGAGAAAGTTGTCCAAAACAGCTTGCAATCGAATGTTCATGTGAATAGAAAAGGCAGGAGAGTGGTCAGGTACTGTTTTCTCTCACTTGGCAAGCTGCGCACACAATCGCAGTGTTGTACAGCTTGTTTCATCACCTTTGCGAAGTTGCCGCTCTCTCCGGCTCCCGGAGACGAAGAAGCTGCTTCTTCGCGCAAAGACGATTCTGCCGCTCACAGTGCTCTGCGGTGTGCGCCTTCTGCCGAAAGAGGTCCGGGAGCGGTGCTTAGCTCTGCAGAGCACCGTACCTTCGTCTTTAGCCTCTCTTCTCGTCTACATCTTAGCAAAAAGCTTTTCCACTCTGTCTGGCAAGGAGAAACTGTGCCAGCACATAAAACATCTCCCATCGTGTTCTAGAGGCTGCACGGAGGTCTGCCGAGTGTTTTGCAAGAAGAGAAAGAAAGTTGTCCAAAACAGCTTGCAATCGAATGTTCATGTGAATAGAAAAGGCAGGAGAGTGGTCAGGTACTGTTTTCTCTCAGTTGGCAAGCTGCACACACAATCGCAGTGTTGTACAGCTTGTTTCATCACCTTTGCCAAGTTGCCGCTCTCTCCGGCTCCCGGAGACGAAGAAGCTGCTTCTTCGCGCAAAGACGATTCTGCCGCTCACTGTGTTCTGCAGTGTGTGTCTTCTGCCGAAAGATGCCCGGGAGCTGTGCTTAGCTCTGCAGAGCACCGTACCTTCGTCTTTAGCCTCTCTTCTCGTCTACATCTTAGCAAAAAGCTTTTCCACTCTCTCTGGCAAGGAGGAACTGTGCCAGCACAGAAAACATATCCCATCGTGTTCTAGAGGCTGCACGGAGGTCTGCCAAGTGTTTTGCAAGAAGAGAAAGGAAGTTGTCCAAAACAGCTTCCAATCGAATGTTCATGTGAATAGAAAAGGCAGGAGAGTGGTCAGGTACTGTTTTCTCTCAGTTGGCAAGCTGCGCACACAATCGCAGTGTTGTACAGCTTGTTTCATCACCTTTGCGAAGTTGCCGCTCTCTCCGGCTCCCGGAGACGAAGAAGCTGCTTCTTCGCGCAAAGACGATTCTGCCGCTCACAGTGCTCTGCGGTGTGCGCCTTCTGCCGAAAGAGGCCCGGGAGCGGTGCTTAGCTCTGCAGAGCACCGTACCTTCGTCTTTAGCCTCTCTTCTCGTCTACATCTTAGCAAAAAGCTTTTCCACTCTGTCTGGCAAGGAGAAACTGTGCCAGCACAGAAAACATCTCCCATCGTCTTCTAGAGGCTGCACGGAGGTCTGCCGAGTGTTTTGCAAGAAGAGAAAGAAAGTTGTCCAAAACAGCTTGCAATCGAATGTTCATGTGAATAGAAAAGGCAGGAGAGTGGTCAGGTACTGTTTTCTCTCAGTTGGCAAGCTGCGCACACAATCGCAGTGTTGTACAGCTTGTTTCATCACCTTTGCCAAGTTGCCGCTCTCTCCGGCTCCCGGAGACGAAGAAGCTGCTTCTTCGCGCAAAGACGATTCTGCCGCTCACAGTGCTCTGCGGTGTGCGCCTTCTGCCCAAAGAGGCCCGGGACCGGTGCTTAGCTCTGCAGAGCACCGTACCTTCGTCTTTAGCCTCTCTTCTCGTCTACATCTTAGCAAAAAGCTTTTCCACTCTGTCTGGCAAGGAGAAACTGTGCCAGCACAGAAATCATCTCCCATCATGTTCTAGAGGCTGCACGGAGGTCTGCCGAGTGTTTTGCAAGAAGAGAAAGAAAGTTTTCCAAAACAGCTTGCAATCGAATGTTCATGTGAATAGAAAAGGCAGGAGAGTGGTCAGGTACTGTTTTCTCTCAGTTGGCAAGCTGCGCACACAATCGCAGTGTTGTACAGCTTGTTTCATCACCTTTGCGGAGTTGCCGCTCTCTCCGGCTCCCGGAGACGAAGAAGCTGCTTCTTCGCGCAAAGACGATTCTGCCGCTCACAGTGCTCTGCGGTGTGCGCCTTCTGCCCAAAGAGGCCCGGGACCGGTGCTTAGCTCTGAGAAGCACCATACGTGCTTCTTTAGCCTCTCTTCTCGTCTACATCTTAGCAAAAAGCCTTTCCACTCTGTCTGGCAAGGAGAAACTGTGCCAGCACAGAAAACATCTCCCATCGTGTTCTAGAGGCTGCACGGAGGTCTGCCGAGTGTTTTGCAAGAAGAGAGAGAAAGTTGTCCAAAACAGCTTGCAATCGAATGTTCATGTGAATAGAAAAGGCAGGACAGCTGTCAGGTACTGTTTTCTCTCACTTGGCAAGCTGCGCACACAATCGCAGTGTTGTACAGCTTGTTTCATCACCTTTGCCAAGTTGCCGCTCTCTCCGGCTCCCGGAGACGAAGAAGCTGCTTCTTCGCGCAAAGACGATTCTGCCGCTCACAGTGCTCTGCGGTGTGCGCCTTCTGCCGAAAGAGGCCCGGGAGCGGTGCTTAGCTCTGCAGAGCACCGTACCTTCGTCTTTAGCCTCTCTTCTCGTCTACATCTTAGCAAAAAGCTTTTCCACTCTGTCTGGCAAGGAGAAACTGTGCCAGCACAACAAACATCTCCCATCGTGTTCTAGAGGCTGCACGCAGGTCTGCCGAGTGTTTTGCAAGAAGAGAAAGAAAGTTGTCCAAAACAGCTTGCAATCGAATGTTCATGTGAATAGAAAAGGCAGGAGAGTGGTCAGGTACTGTTTTCTCTCAGTTGGCACGCTGCGCACACAATCGCAGTGTTGTACAGCTTGTTTCATCACCTTTGCGAAGTTGCCGCTCTCTCCGGCTCCCGGAGACGAAGAAGCTGCTTCTTCGCGCAAAGACGATTCTGCCGCTCACAGTGCTCTGCGGTGTGCGCCTTCTGCCCAAAGAGGCCCGGGACCGGTGCTTAGCTCTGAGAAGCACCATACGTGCTTCTTTAGCCTCTCTTCTCGTCTACATCTTAGCAAAAAGCTTTTCCACTCTGTCTGGCAAGGAGAAACTGTGCCAGCACAGAAAACATCTCCCATCGTGTTCTAGAGGCTGCACGCAGGTCTGCCGAGTGTTTTGCAAGAAGAGAGAGAAAGTTGTCCAAAACAGCTTGCAATCGAATGTTCATGTGAATAGAAAAGGCAGGAGAGTGGTCAGGTACTGTTTTCTCTCACTTGGCAAGCTGCGCACACAATCGCAGTGTTGTACAGCTTGTTTCATCACCTTTGCGAAGTTGCCGCTCTCTCCGGCTCCCGGAGACGAAGAAGCTGCTTCTTCGCGCAAAGACGATTCTGCCGCTCACAGTGCTCTGCGGTGTGCGCCTTCTGCCGAAAGAGGTCCGGGAGCGGTGCTTAGCTCTGCAGAGCACCGTACCTTCGTTTTTAGCCTCTCTTCTCTTCTACATCTTAGCAAAAAGCTTTTCCACTCTGTCTGGCATAGAGAAACTGTGCCAGCACAAAAAACATCTCCCATCGTGTTCTAGAGGCTGCACGGAGGTCTGCCGAGTGTTTTGCAAGAAGAGAAAGAAAGTTGTCCAAAATAGCTTGCAATCGAATGTTCAAGTGAATAGAAAAGGCAGGAGAGTGGTCAGGTACTGTTTTCTCTCAGTTGGCAAGCTGCGCACACAATCGCAGTGTTGTACAGCTTGTTTCAGCACCTTTGCCAAGTCGTCGCTCTCTCCGGCTCCCGGAGACGAAGAAGCTGCTTCTTCGCGCAAAGACGATTCTGCCGCTCACAGTGCTCTGCGGTGTGCGCCTTGTGCCGAAAGAGGTCCGGGTGAGGTGCTTAGCTCTGCAGAGCACCGTACCTTCGTATTTAGCCTCTCTTCTCGTCTACATCTTAGCAAAAAGCTTTTCCACTCTGTCTGGCAAGGAGAAACTGTGCCAGCACATAAAACATCTCCCATCGTGTTCTAGAGGCTGCACGGAGGTCTGCCGAGTGTTTTGCAAGAAGAGAAAGAAAGTTGTCCAAAACAGCTTGCAATCGAATGTTCATGTGAATAGAAAAGGCAGGAGAGTGGTCAGGTACTGTTTTCTCTCAGTTGGCAAGCTGCACACACAATCGCAGTGTTGTACAGCTTGTTTCATCACCTTTGCCAAGTTGCCGCTCTCTCCGGCTCCCGGAGACGAAGAAGCTGCTTCTTCGCGCAAAGACGATTCTGCCGCTCACTGTGTTCTGCAGTGTGTGTCTTCTGCCGAAAGATGCCCGGGAGCTGTGCTTAGCTCTGCAGAGCACCGTACCTTCGTCTTTAGCCTCTCTTCTCGTCTACATCTTAGCAAAAAGCTTTTCCACTCTCTCTGGCAAGGAGGAACTGTGCCAGCACAGAAAACATATCCCATCGTGTTCTAGAGGCTGCACGGAGGTCTGCCAAGTGTTTTGCAAGAAGAGAAAGGAAGTTGTCCAAAACAGCTTCCAATCGAATGTTCATGTGAATAGAAAAGGCAGGAGAGTGGTCAGGTACTGTTTTCTCTCAGTTGGCAAGCTGCGCACACAATCGCAGTGTTGTACAGCTTGTTTCATCACCTTTGCGAAGTTGCCGCTCTCTCCGGCTCCCGGAGACGAAGAAGCTGCTTCTTCGCGCAAAGACGATTCTGCCGCTCACAGTGCTCTGCGGTGTGCGCCTTCTGCCGAAAGAGGCCCGGGAGCGGTGCTTAGCTCTGCAGAGCACCGTACCTTCGTCTTTAGCCTCTCTTCTCGTCTACATCTTAGCAAAAAGCTTTTCCACTCTGTCTGGCAAGGAGAAACTGTGCCAGCACAGAAAACATCTCCCATCGTCTTCTAGAGGCTGCACGGAGGTCTGCCGAGTGTTTTGCAAGAAGAGAAAGAAAGTTGTCCAAAACAGCTTGCAATCGAATGTTCATGTGAATAGAAAAGGCAGGAGAGTGGTCAGGTACTGTTTTCTCTCAGTTGGCAAGCTGCGCACACAATCGCAGTGTTGTACAGCTTGTTTCATCACCTTTGCCAAGTTGCCGCTCTCTCCGGCTCCCGGAGACGAAGAAGCTGCTTCTTCGCGCAAAGACGATTCTGCCGCTCACAGTGCTCTGCGGTGTGCGCCTTCTGCCCAAAGAGGCCCGGGACCGGTGCTTAGCTCTGCAGAGCACCGTACCTTCGTCTTTAGCCTCTCTTCTCGTCTACATCTTAGCAAAAAGCTTTTCCACTCTGTCTGGCAAGGAGAAACTGTGCCAGCACAGAAATCATCTCCCATCATGTTCTAGAGGCTGCACGGAGGTCTGCCGAGTGTTTTGCAAGAAGAGAGAGTAAGTTGTCCAAAACAGCTTGCAATCGAATGTTCATGTGAATAGAAAAGGCAGGAGAGTGGTCAGGTACTGTTTTCTCTCACTTGGCAAGCTGCGCACACAATCGCAGTGTTGTACAGCTTGTTTCATCACCTTTGCCAAGTTGCCGCTCTCTCCGGCTCCCGGAGACGAAGAAGCTGCTTCTTCGCGCAAAGACGATTCTGCCGCTCACAGTGCTCTGCGGTGTGCGCCTTCTGTCCAAAGAGGTCCGGGAGCGGTGCTTAGCTCTACAGAGCACCGTACCTTCGTCTTTAGCCTCTCTTCTCGTCTACATCTTAGCAAAAAGCTTTTCCACTCTGTCTGGCAAGGAGAAACTGTGCCAGCACAAAAAACATCTCCCATCGTGTTCTAGAGGCTGCACGGAGGTCTGCCGAGTGTTTAGCAAGAAGAGAAGGAAAGTTGTCCAAAACAGCTTGCAATCGAATGTTCATGTGAATAGAAAAGGCAGGAGAGTGGTCAGGTACTGTTTTCTCTCAGTTGGCAAGCTGCGCACACAATCGCAGTGTTGTACAGCTTGTTTCATCACCTTTGCCAAGTTGTCGCTCTCTCCGGCTCCCGGAGACGAAGAAGCTGCTTCTTCGCGCAAAGACGATTCTGTCGCTCACAGTGCTCTGCGGTGTGCGCCTTCTGCCGAAAGAGGCCCGGGACCGGTGCTTAGCTCTGCAGAGCACCGTACCTTCGTCTTTAGCCTCTCTTCTCGTCTACATCTTAGCAAAAAGCTTTTCCACTCTGTCTGGCAAGGAGAAACTGTGCCAGCACATAAAACATCTCCCATCGTGTTCTAGAGGCTGCACGGAGGTCTGCCGAGTGTTTTGCAAGAAGAGAAAGAAAGTTGTCCAAAACAGCTTGCAATCGAATGTTCATGTGAATAGAAAAGGCAGGAGAGTGGTCAGGTACTGTTTTCTCTCAGTTGGCAAGCTGCGCACACAATCGCAGTGTTGTAGAGCTTGTTTCATCACCTTTGCCAAGTTGCCGCTCTCTCCGGCTCCTGGAGACGAAGAAGCTGCTTCTTCGCGCAAAGACGATTCTGCCGCTCACTGTGTTCTGCAGTGTGTGTCTTCTGCCGAAAGATGCCCGGGAGCTGTGCTTACCTCTGCAGAGCACCGTACCTTCGTCTTTAGCCTCTCTTCTCGTCTACATCTTAGCAAAAAGCTTTTCCACTCTGTCTGGCAAGGAGAAACTGTGCCAGCACAGAAAACATATCCCATCGTGTTCTAGAGGCTGCACGGAGGTCTGCCAAGTGTTTTGCAAGAAGAGAAGGAAAGTTGTCCAAAACAGCTTGCAATCGAATGTTCATGTGAATAGAAAAGGCAGGAGAGTGGTCAGGTACTGTTTTCTCTCACTTGGCAAGCTGCGCACACAATCGCAGTGTTGTACAGCTTGTTTCATCACCTTTGCCAAGTTGCCGCTCTCTCCGGCTCCCGGAGACGAAGAAGCTGCTTCTTCGCGCAAAGACGATTCTGCCGCTCACAGTGCTCTGCGGTGTGCGCCTTCTGTCCAAAGAGGTCCGGGAGCGTTGCTTAGCTCTACAGAGCACCGTACCTTCGTCTTTAGCCTCTCTTCTCGTCTACATCTTAGCAAAAAGCTTTTCCACTCTGTCTGGCAAGGAGAAACTGTGCCAGCACAAAAAACATCTCCCATCGTGTTCTAGAGGCTGCACGGAGGTCTGCCGAGTGTTTTGCAAGAAGAGAAGGAAAGTTGTCCAAAACAGCTTGCAATCGAATGTTCATGTGAATAGAAAAGGCAGGAGAGTGGTCAGGTACTGTTTTCTCTCAGTTGGCAAGCTGCGCACACAATCGCAGTGTTGTACAGCTTGTTTCATCACCTTTGCCAAGTTGTCGCTCTCTCCGGCTCCCGGAGACGAAGAAGCTGCTTCTTCGCGCAAAGACGATTCTGTCGCTCACAGTGCTCTGCGGTGTGCGCCTTCTGCCGAAAGAGGCCCGGGACCGGTGCTTAGCTCTGCAGAGCACCGTACCTTCGTCTTTAGCCTCTCTTCTCGTCTACATCTTAGCAAAAAGCTTTTCCACTCTGTCTGGCAAGGAGAAACTGTGCCAGCACAGAAAACATCTCCCATCGTGTTCTAGAGGCTGCACGGAGGTCTGCCGAGTGTTTTGCAAGAAGAGAGAGAAAGTTGTCCAAAACAGCTTGCAATCGAATGTTCATGTGAATAGAAAAGGCAGGAGAGTGGTCAGGTACTGTTTTCTCTCAGTTGGCAAGCTGCGCACACAATCGCAGTGTTGTACAGCTTGTTTCATCACCTTTGCCAAGTTGCCGCTCTCTCCGGCTCCCGGAGACGAAGAAGCTGCTTCTTCGCGCAAAGACGATTCTGCCGCTCACTGTGTTCTGCAGTGTGTGTCTTCTGCCGAAAGATGCCCGGGAGCTGTGCTTACCTCTGCAGAGCACCGTACCTTCGTCTTTAGCCTCTCTTCTCGTCTACATCTTAGCAAAAAGCTTTTCCACTCTGTCTGGCAAGGAGAAACTGTGCCAGCACAGAAAACATATCCCATCGTGTTCTAGAGGCTGCACGGAGGTCTGCCAAGTGTTTTGCAAGAAGAGAAAGGAAGTTGTCCAAAACAGCTTGCAATCGAATGTTCATGTGAATAGAAAAGGCAGGAGAGTGGTCAGGTACTGTTTTCTCTCAGTTGGCAAGCTGCGCACACAATCGCAGTGTTGTACAGCTTGTTTCATCACCTTTGCGAAGTTGCCGCTCTCTCCGGCTCCCGGAGACGAAGAAGCTGCTTCTTCGCGCAAAGACGATTCTGCCGCTCACAGTGCTCTGCGGTGTGCGCCTTCTGCCGAAAGACGCCCGGGAGCGGTGCTTAGCTCTGCAGAGCACCGTACCTTCGTCTTTAGCCTCTCTTCTCGTCTACATCTTAGCAAAAAGCTTTTCCACTCTGTCTGGCAAGGAGAAACTGTGCCAGCACAGAAAACATCTCCCATCGTGTTCTAGAGGCTGCACGGAGGTCTGCCGAGTGTTTTGCAAGAAGAGAGAGAAAGTTGTCCAAAACAGCTTGCAATCGAATGTTCATGTGAATAGAAAAGGCAGGAGAGTGGTCAGGTACTGTTTTCTCTCAGTTGGCAAGCTGCGCACACAATCGCAGTGTTGTACAGCTTGTTTCATCACCTTTGCCAAGTTGCCGCTCTCTCCGGCTCCCGGAGACGAAGAAGCTGCTTCTTCGCGCAAAGACGATTCTGCCGCTCACAGTGCTCTGCGGTGTGCGCCTTCTGCCGAAAGAGGCCCGGGAGCGGTGCTTAGCTCTGCAGAGCACCGTACCTTCGTCTTTAGCCTCTCTTCTCGTCTACATCTTAGCAAAAAGCTTTTCCACTCTGTCTGGCAAGGAGAAACTGTGCCAGCACAGAAATCATCTCCCATCATGTTCTAGAGGCTGCACGGAGGTCTGCCGAGTGTTTTGCAAGAAGAGAGAGAAAGTTGTCCAAAACAGCTTGCAATCGAATGTTCATGTGAATACAAAAGGCAGGAGAGTGGTCAGGTACTGTTTTCTCTCACTTGGCAAGCTGCGCACACAATCGCAGTGTTGTACAGCTTGTTTCATCACCTTTGCGAAGTTGCCGCTCTCTCCGGCTCCCGGAGACGAAGAAGCTGCTTCTTCGCGCAAAGACGATTCTGCCGCTCACAGTGCTCTGCGGTGTGCGCCTTCTGCCGAAAGAGGCCCGGGAGCGGTGCTTAGCTCTGCAGAGCACCGTACCTTCGTCTTTAGCCTCTCTTCTCGTCTACATCTTAGCAAAAAGCTTTTCCACTCTGTCTGGCAAGGAGAAACTGTGCCAGCACAGAAAACATCTCCCATCGTGTTCTAGAAGCTGCACGGAGGTCTGCCGAGTGTTTTGCAAGAAGAGAAAGAAAGTTGTCCAAAACAGCTTGCAATCGAATGTTCATGTGAATAGAAAAGGCAGGAGAGTGGTCAGGTACTTTTTTCTCTCACTTGGCAAGCTGCGCACACAATCGCAGTGTTATACAGCTTGTTTCATCACCTTTGCGAAGTTGCCGCTCTCTCCGGATCCCGGAGACGAAGAAGCTGCTTCTTCGCGCAAAGACTATTCTGCCGCTCACTGTGTTCTGCAGTGTGTGTCTTCTGCCGAAATAGGCCCGGGAGCTGTGCTTAGCTCTGCAGAGCACCATACCTGCTTCTTTAGCCTCTCTTCTCGTCTACATCTTAGCAAAAAGCTTTTCCACTCTGTCTGGCAAGGAGAAACTGTGCCAGCACAAAAAACATCTCCCATCGTGTTCTAGAGGCTGCACGGACGTCTGCCGAGTGTTTTGCAAGAAGAGAAAGAAAGTTGTTCAAAACAGCTTGCAATCGAATGTTCAAGTGAATAGAAAAGGCAGGAGAGTGGTCAGGTACTGTTTTCTCTCAGTTGGCAAGCTGCGCACACAATCGCAGTGTCGTACAGCATGTTTCATCACCTTTGCGAAGCTGTCGCTCTCTCCGGCTCCCGGAGACGAAGAAGCTGCTTCTTCGCGCAAAGACGATTCTGCCGCTCACAGTGCTCTGCGGTGTGCGCCTTCTGCCCAAAGAGGCCCGGGAGCGGTGCTTAGCTCTGCAGAGCACCGTACCTTCGTCTTTAGCCTCTCTTCTCGTCTACATCTTAGCAAAAAGCTTTTCCACTGTGTCTGGCAAGGAGAAACTTTGCCAGCACAGAAAACATCTCCCATCGTCTTCTAGAGGCTGCACGGAGGTCTGCCGAGTGTTTTGCAAGAAGAGAAAGAAAGTTGTCCAAAATAGCTTGCAATCGAATGTTCATGTGAATAGAAAAGGCAGGAGAGTGGTCAGGTACTGTTTTCTCTCAGTTGGCAAGCTGCGCACACAATCGCAGTGTTGTACAGCTTGTTTCATCACCTTTGCGAAGTTGCCGCTCTCTCCGGCTCCCGGAGACGAAGAAGCTGCTTCTTCGCGCAAAGACGATTCTGCCGCTCACAGTGCTCTGCGGTGTGCGCCTTCTGCCGAAAGAGGCCCGGGAGCGGTGCTTAGCTCTGCAGAGCACCGTACCTTCGTCTTTAGCCTCTCTTCTCGTCTACATCTTAGCAAAAAGCTTTTCCACTCTGTCTGGCAAGGAGAAACTGTGCCAGCACAGAAAACATCTCCCATTGTGTTCTAGAGCCTGCACGGATGTCTGCAGAGTGTTTTGCAAGAAGAGAAAGAAAGTTGTCCAAAACAGCTTGCAATCGAATGTTCATGTGAATAGGAAAGGCAGGAGAGTGATCAGGTACTGTTTGCTCTCAGTTGGCAAGCTGCGCACACAATCGCAGTGTTATACAGCTTGTTTCATCACCTTTGCGAAGTTGCCGCTCTCTCCGGCCTCCGGAGACGAAGAAGCTGCTTGTTCGCGCAAAGACGATTCTGTCGCTCACAGTGCTCTGCGGTGTGCGCCTTCTGCCGAAAGAGGCCCGGGACCGGTGCTTTGCTCTGCACAGCACCGTACCTTCGTCTTTAGCCTCTCTTCTCATCTACATCTTAGCAAAAAGCTTTTCCACTCTGTCTGGCAAGGAGAAACTGTGCCAGCACAAAAAACATCTCCCATCGTGTTCTAGAGGCTGCACGGAGGTCTGCCGAGTGTTTTGCAAGAAGAGAAAGAAAGTTGTCCAAAACAGCTTGAATCGAATGTTCATGTGAATAGAAAATGCAGGAGAGTGGTCAGGTACTTTTTTCTCTCACTTGGCATGCTGCGCACACAATCGCAGTGTTGTACAGCTTGTTTCATGACCTTTGCGAAGTTGCCGCTATCTCCGGCTCCCGGAGACGAAGAAGCTGCTTCTTCGCGCAAAGACGATTCTGCCGCTCACAGTGTTCTGCAGTGTGTGTCTTCTGCCGAAATAGGCCCGGGAGCTGTGCTTAGCTCTGCAGAGCACCATACCTGCTTCTTTAGCCTCTCTTCTCGTCTACATCTTAGCAAAAAGCTTTTCCACTCTGTCTGGCAAGGAGAAACTGTGCCAGCACAAAAAACATCTCCCATCGTGTTCTAGAGGCTGCACGGACATCTGCCGAGTGTTTTGCAAGAAGAGAGAGAAAGTTGTTCAAAACAGCTTGCAATCGAATGTTCAAGTGAATAGAAAAGGCAGGAGAGTGGTCAGGTACTGTTTTCTCTCAGTTGGCAAGCTGCGCACACAATCGCAGTGTTGTACAGCATGTTTCATCACCTTTGCGAAGCTGTCGCTCTCTCCGGCTCCCGGAGACGAAGAAGCTGCTTCTTCGCGCAAAGACGATTCTGCCGCTCACAGTGCTCTGCGGTGTGCGCTTTCCGCCGAAAGATGTCCGGGAGCGGTGCTTAGCTCTGCAGAGCACCGTACCTTCGTCTTTAGCCTCTCTTCTCGTCTACATCTTAGCAAAAAGCTTTTCCACTGTGTCTGGCAAGGAGAAACTTTGCCAGCACAGAAAACATCTCCCATCGTCTTCTAGAGGCTGCACGGAGGTCTGCCGAGTGTTTTGCAAGAAGAGAAAGAAAGTTGTCCAAAATAGCTTGCAATCGAATGTTCATGTGAATAGAAAAGGCAGGAGAGTGGTCAGGTACTGTTTTCTCTCACTTGGCAAGCTGCGCACACAATCGCAGTGTTGTACAGCTTGTTTCATCACGTTTGCGAAGTTGCCGCTCTCTCCGGCTCCCGGAGACGAAGAAGCTGCTTCTTCGCGCAAAGACGATTCTGCCGCTCACAGTACTCTGCGGTGTGCGCCTTCTGCCGAAAGAGGCCCGGGAGCGGTGCTTAGCTCTGCAGAGCACCGTACCTTCGTCTTTAGCCTCTCTTCTCGTCTACATCTTAGCAAAAAGCTTGTCCACTCTGTCTGGCAGGGAGAGACTGTGCCAGCACAGAAAACATCTCCCATCGTGTTCTAGAGGCTGCACGGAGGTCTGCCGAGTGTTTTGCAAGAAGAGAAAGAAAGTTGTCCAAAACAGCTTGCAATCGAATGTTCATGTGAATAGGAAAGGCAGGAGAGTGATCAGGTACTGTTTGCTCTCAGTTGGCAAGCTGCGCACACAGTCGCAGTGTTATACAGCTTGTTTCATCACCTTTGCCAAGTTGCCGCTCTCTCCGGCCTCCGGAGACGAAGAAGCTGCTTCTTCGCGCAAAGACGATTCTGTCGCTCACAGTGCTCTGCTGTGTGCGCCTTCTGCCGAAAGAGGCCCGGGACCGGTGCTTTGCTCTGCAGAGCACCGTACCTTCGTCTTTAGCCTCTCTTCTCGTCTACATCTTAGCAAAAAGCTTTTCCACTCTGTCTGGCAAGGAGAAACTGTGCCAGCACAAAAAACATCTCCCATCGTGTTCTAGAGGCTGCACGGAGGTCTGCCGAGTGTTTTGCAAGAAGAGAAAGAAAGTTGTCCAAAACAGCTTGAATCGAATGTTCATGTGAATAGAAAATGCAGGAGAGTGGTCAGGTACTTTTTTCTCTCACTTGGCATGCTGCGCACACAATCGCAGTGTTGTACAGCTTGTTTCATGACCTTTGCGAAGTTGCCGCTCTCTCCGGCTCCCGGAGACGAAGAAGCTGCTTCTTAGCGCAAAGACGATTCTGCCGCTCACTGTGTTCTGCAGTGTGTGTCTTCTGCCGAAATAGGCCCGGGAGCTGTGCTTAGCTCTGCAGAGCACCGTACCTGCTTCTTTAGCCACTCTTCTCGTCTACATCTTAGCAAAAAGCTTTTCCCTCTGTCTGGCAAGGAGAAACTGTGCCAGCACAAAAAATATCTCCCATCGTGTTCTAGAGGCTGCACGGAGGTCTGCCGAGTGTTTTGCAAGAAGAGAAAGAAAGTTGTTCAAAACAGCTTGCAATCGAATGTTCAAGTGAATAGAAAAGGCAGGAGAGTGGTCAGGTACTGTTTTCTATCACTTGGCAAGCTGCGCACACAATCGCAGTGTTGTACAGCTTGTTTCATCACCTTTGCGAAGTTGCCGCTCTCTCCGGCTCCCGGAGACGAAGAAGCTGCTTCTTCGCGTAAAGACGATTCTGCCGCTCACAGTGCTCTGCGGTGTGCGCCTTCTGCCGAAAGACGCCCGGGAGCGGTGCTTAGCTCTGCAGAGCACCATACCTTCGTCTTTAGCCTCTCTTCTCGTCTACATCTTAGCAAAAAGCTTTTCCACTCTGTCTGGCAAGGAGAAACTGTTCCAGCACAGAAAACATCTCCCATCGTGTTCTAGAAGCTGCACGGAGGTCTGCCGAGTGTTTTGCAAGAAGAGAAAGAAAGTTGTCCAAAACAGCTTGCAATCGAATGTTCATGTGAATAGAAAAGGCAGGAGAGTGGTCAGGTACTGTTTTCTCTCACTTGGCAAGCTGCGCACACAATCGCAGTGTTGTACAGCTTGTTTCATCACCTTTGCGAAGTTGCCGCTCTCTCCGGCTCCCGGAGACGAAGAAGCTGCTTCTTCGTGCATAGACGATTCTGCCGCTCACAGTGCTCTGCGGTGTGCGCCTTCTGCCCAAAGAGGCCCGGGACCGGTGCTTAGCTCTGAGAAGCACCATACGTGCTTCTTTAGCCTCTCTTCTCGTCTACATCTTAGCAAAAAGCCTTTCCACTCTGTCTGGCAAGGAGAAACTGTGCCAGCACAGAAAACATCTCCCATCGTGTTCTAGAGTCTGCACGGAGGTCTGCCGAGTGTTTTGCAAGAAGAGAAAGAAAGTTGTCCAAAACAGCTTGCAATCGAATGTTCATGTGAATAGAAAAGGCAGGACAGCTGTCAGGTACTGTTTTCTCTCACTTGGCAAGCTGCGCACACAATCGCAGTGTTGTACAGCTTGTTTCATCACCTTTGCGAAGTTGCCGCTCTCTCCGGCTCCCGGAGACGAAGAAGCTGCTTCTTCGCGCAAAGACGATTCTGCCGCTCACAGTGCTCTGCGGTGTGCGCCTTCTGCCGAAAGAGGTCCGGGAGCGGTGCTTAGCTCTACAGAGCACCGTACCTTCGTCTTTAGCCTCTCTTCTCGTCTACATCTTAGCAAAAAGCTTTTCCACTCTGTCTGGCAAGGAGAAACTCTGCCAGCACAAAAAACATCTCCCATCGTGTTCTAGAGGCTGCACGGAAGTCTGCCGAGTGTTTTGAAAGAAGAGAAGGAAAGTTGTACAAAACAGCTTGCAATCGAATGTTCATGTGAATAGAAAAGGCAGGAGAGTGGTCAGGTACTGTTTTCTCTCACTTGGCAAGCTGCGCACACAATCGCAGTGTTGTACAGCTTGTTTCATCACGTTTGCCAAGTTGTCGCTCTCTCCGGCTCCCGGAGACGAAGAAGCTGCTTCTTCGCGCAAAGACGATTCTGTCGCTCACAGTGCTCTGCGGTGTGCGCCTTCTGCCGAAAGAGGCCCGGGACCGGTGCTTTGTTCTGCAGACACCGTACCTTCGTCTTTAGCCTCTCTTCTCGTCTACATCTTAGCAAAAAGCTTTTCCACTCTGTCTGGCAAGGAGAAACTCTGCCAGCACAAAAAACATCTCCCATCGTGTTCTAGAGGCTGCACGGAGGTCTGCCGAGTGTTTTGCAAGAAGAGAAAGAAAGTTGTCCAAAACAGCTTCCAATCGAATGTTCATGTGAATAGAAAAGGCAGGAGAGTGGTCAGGTACTTTTTTCTCTCACTTGGCAAGCTGCGCACACAATCGCAGTGTTATACAGCTTGTTTCATCACCTTTGCGAAGTTGCCGCTCTCTCCGGCTCCCGGAGACGAAGAAGCTGCTTCTTCGCGCAAAGACGATTCTGCCGCTCACAGTGTTCTGCAGTGTGTGTCTTCTGCCGAAATATGCCCGGGAGCTGTGCTTAGCTCTGCAGAGCACCATACCTGCTTCTTTAGCCTCTCTTCTCGTATACATCTTAGCAAAAAGCTTTTCCACTCTGTCTGGCAAGGAGAAACTGTGCCAGCACAGAAAACATCTCCCATCGTGTTCTAGAGGCTGCACGGAGGTCTGCCGAGTGTTTTGCAAGAAGAGAGAGAAAGTTGTCCAAAACAGCTTGCAATCGAATGTTCATGTGAATAGAAAAGGCAGGAGAGTGGTCAGGTACTGTTTTCTCTCACTTGGCAAGCTGCGCACACAATCGCAGTGTTGTACAGCTTGTTTCATCACCTTTGCCAAGTTGCCGCTCTCTCCGGCTCCCGGAGACGAAGAAGCTGCTTCTTCGCGCCAAGACGATTCTGCCGCTCACAGTGCTCTGCGGTGTGCGCCTTCTGCCGAAAGAGGCCCGGGAGCGGTGCTTAGCTCTGCAGAGCACCGTACCTTCGTCTTTAGCCTCTCTTCTCGTCTACATCTTAGCAAAAAGCTTTTCCACTCTGTCTGGCAAGGAGAAACTGTGCCAGCACAGAAAACATCTCCCATCATGTTCTAGAGGCTGCACGGAGGTCTGCCGAGTGTTTTGCAAGAAGAGAGAGAAAGTTGTCCAAAACAGCTTGCAATCGAATGTTCATGTGAATAGAAAAGGCAGGAGAGTGGTCAGGTACTGTTTTCTCTCACTTGGCAAGCTGCGCACACAATCGCAGTGTTGTACAGCTTGTTTCATCACCTTTGCCAAGTTGTCGCTCTCTCCGGCTCCCGGAGACGAAGAAGCTGCTTCTTCGCGCAAAGACGATTCTGCCGCTCACAGTGCTCTGCGGTGTGCGCCTTCTGCCCAAAGAGGTCCGGGAGCGGTGCTTAGCTCTGCAGAGCACCGTACCTTCGTCTTTAGCCTCTCTTCTCGTCTACATCTTAGCAAAAAGCTTTTCCACTCTGTCTGGCAAGGAGAAACTGTGCCAGCACAAAAAACATCTCCCATCGTGTTCTAGAGGCTGCACGGAGGTCTGCCGAGTGTTTTGCAAGAAGAGAAGGAAAGTTGTCCAAAACAGCTTGCAATCGAATGTTCATGTGAATACAAAAGGCAGGAGATTGGTCAGGTACTTTTTTCTCTCACTTGGCAAGCTGCGCACACAATCGCAGTGTTGTACAGCTTGTTTCATCACCTTTGCCAAGTTGTCGCTCTCTCCGGCTCCCGGAGACGAAGAAGCTGCTTCTTCGCGCAAAGACGATTCTGCCGCTCACAGTGCTCTGCGGTGTGCGCCTTCTGCCGAAAGAGGTCCGGGAGCGGTGCTTAGCTCTGCAGAGCACCGTACCTTCGTCTTTAGCCTCTCTTCTCGTCTACATCTTAGCAAAAAGCTTTTCCACTCTGTCTGGCAAGGAGAAACTGTGCCAGCACAAAAAACATCTCCCATCGTGTTCTAGAGGCTGCACGGAGGTCTGCCGAGTGTTTTGCAAGAAGAGAAGGAAAGTTGTCAAAAACAGCTTGCAATCGAATGTTCATGTGAATAGAAAAGGCAGGAGATTGGTCAGGTACTGTTTTCTCTCACTTGGCAAGCTGCGCACACAATCGCAGTGTTGTACAGCTTGTTTCATCACCTTTGCCAAGTTGTCGCTCTCTCCAGCTCCCGGAGACGAAGAAGCTGCTTCTTCGCGCAAAGACGATTCTGTCGCTCACAGTGCTCTGCGGTGTGCGCCTTCTGCCGAAAGAGGCCCGGGACCGGTGCTTTGCTCTGCAGAGCACCGTACCTTCGTCTTTAGCCTCTCTTCTCGTCTACATCTTAGCAAAAAGCTTTTCCACTCTGTCTGGCAAGGAGAAACTGTGCCAGCACAAAAAATATCTCCCATCGTGTTCTAGAGGCTGCACGGACGTCTGCCGAGTGTTTTGCAAGAAGAGAAAGAAAGTTGTCAAAAACAGCTTGCAATCGAATGTTCAAGTGAATAGAAAAGGCAGGAGAGTGGTCAGGTACTGTTTTCTCTCAGTTGGCAAGCTGCGCACACAATCGCAGTGTCGTACAGCATGTTTCATCACCTTTGCGAAGCTGTCGCTCTCTCCGGCTCCCGGAGACGAAGAAGCTGCTTCTTCGCGCAAAGACGATTCTGCCGCTCACAGTGCTCTGCGGAGTGCGCTTTCTGCCGAAAGAGGTCCGGGAGCGGTGCTTAGCTCTGCAGAGCACCGTACCTTCGTCTTTAGCCTCTCTTCTCGTCTACATCTTAGCAAAAAGCTTTTCCACTGTGTCTGGCAAGGAGAAATTTTGCCAGCACAGAAAACATCTCCCATCGTCTTCTAGAGGCTGCACGGAGGTCTGCCGAGTGTTTTGCAAGAAGAGAAAGAAAGTTGTCCAAAATAGCTTGCAATCGAATGTTCATGTGAATAGAAAAGGCAGGAGAGTGGTCAGGTACTGTTTTCTCTCAGTTGGCAAGCTGCGCACACAATCGCAGTGTTGTACAGCTTGTTTCATCACCTTTGCCAAGTTGCCGCTCTCTCCGGCTCCCGGAGACGAAGAAGCTGCTTCTTCGCGCAAAGACGATTCTGCCGCTCACAGTGCTCTGCGGTGTGCGCCTTTTGCCGAAAGAGGCCCGGGAGCGGTGCTTAGCTCTGCAGAGCACCGTACCTTCGTCTTTAGCCTCTCTTCTCGTCTACATCTTAGCAAAAACCTTTTCCACTCTTTCTGGCAGGGAGAGACTGTGCCAGCACAGAAAACATCTCCCATCGTGTTCTAGAGGCTGCACGGAGGTCTGCAGAGTGTTTTGCACGAAGAGAAAGAAAGTTGTCCAAAACAGCTTGCAATCGAATGTTCATGTGAATAGAAAAGGCAGGAGAGTGATCAGGTACTGTTTGCCCTCAGTTAGCAAGCTGCGCACACAGTCGCAGTGTTATACAGCTTGTTTCATCACCTTTGCGAAGTTGCCGCTCTCTCCGGCCTCCTGAGACGAAGAAGCTGCTTCTTCGCGCAAAGACGATTCTGTCGCTCACAGTGCTCTGCGGTGTGCGCCTTCTGCCGAAAGAGGCCCGGGAGCGGTGCTTTGCTCTGCAGAGCACCGTACCTTCGTCTTTAGCCTCTCTTCTCGTCTACATCTTAGCAAAAAGCTTTTCCACTCTGTCTGGCAAGGAGAAACTGTGCCAGCACAAAAAACATCTCCCATCGTGTTCTAGAGGCTGCACGGAGGTCTGCCGAGTGTTTTGCAAGAAGAGAAAGAAAGTTGTCCAAAACAGCTTGAATCGAATGTTCATGTGAATAGAAAATGCAGGAGAGTGGTCAGGTACTTTTTTCTCTCACTTGGCATGCTGCGCACACAATCGCAGTGTTGTACAGCTTATTTCATGACCTTTGCGAAGTTGCCGCTCTCTCCGGCTCCCGGAGACGAAGAAGCTGCTTCTTCGCGCAAAGACGATTCTGCCGCTCCCTGTGTTCTGCAGTGTGTGTCTTCCGCCGAAATAGGCCCGGGATCTGTGCTTAGCTCTGCAGAGCACCATACCTGCTTCTTTAGCCACTCTTCTCGTCTACATCTTAGCAAAAAGCTTTTCCACTCTGTCTGGCAAGGAGAAACTGTGCCAGCACAAAAAATATCTCCCATCGTGTTCTAGAGGCTGCACGGAGGTCTGCCGAGTGTTTTGCAAGAAGAGAAAGAAAGTTGTTCAAAACAGCTTGCAATCGAATGTTCAAGTGAATAGAAAAGGCAGGAGAGTGGTCAGGTACTGTTTTCTCTCAGTTGGCAAGCTGCGCACACAATCGCAGTGTCGTACAGCATGTTTCATCACCTTTGCGAAGTTGCCGCTCTCTCCGGCTCCCGGAGACGAAGAAGCTGCTTCTTCGCGCAAAGACGATTCTGCCGCTCACAGTGCTCTGCGGTGTGCGCTTTCTGCCGAAAGACGTCCGGGAGCGGTGCTTTGCTCTGCAGAGCACCGTACCTTCGTCTTTAGCCTCTCTTCTCGTCTACATCTTAGCAAAAAGCTTTTCCACTCTGTCTGGCAAGGAGAAAATTTACCAGCACAGAAAACATATCCCATCGTGTTCTAGAGGCTGCACGGAGGTCTGCCAAGTGTTTTGCAAGAAGAGAAAGGAAGTTGTCCAAAACAGCTGGCAATCGAATCTTCATGTGAATACAAAAGGCAGGAGAGTGGTCAGGTACTGTTTTCTCTCAGTTGGCAAGCTGCGCACACAATCGCAGTGTTGTACAGCTTGTTTCATCACGTTTGCCAAGTTGTCGCTCTCTCCGGCTCCCGGAGACGAAGAAGCTGCTTCTTCGCGCAAAGACGATTCTGCCGCTCACAGTGCTCTGCGGTGTGCGCCTTCTGCCGAAAGAGGACCGGGAGCGGTGCTTAGCTCTGCAGAGCACCGTACCTTCGTCTTTAGCCTCTCTTCTCGTCTACATCTTAGCAAAAAGCTTTTCCACTCTGTCTGGCAAGGAGAAACTGTGCCAGCACAGAAAACATCTCCCAACGTGTTCTAGAGGCTGCACGGAGGTCTGCAGAGTGTTTTGCAAGAAGAGAAAGAAAGTTGTCCAAAACAGCTTGCAATCGAATGTTCATGTGAATAGAAAAGGCAGGAGAGTGGTCAGGTACTGTTTTCTCTCAGTTGGCAAGCTGCGCACACAATCGCAGTGTTGTACAGCTTGTTTCATCACCTTTGCGAAGTTGCCGCTCTCTCCGGCTCCCGGAGACGAAGAAGCTGCTTCTTCGCGCAAAGACGATTCTGCCGCTCACAGTGCTCTGCGGTGTGCGCCTTCTGCCGAAAGAGGTCCGGCAGCGGTGCTTAGCTCTGCAGAGCACCGTACCTTCGTCTTTAGCCTCTCTTCTCGTCTACATCTAGCAAAAAGCTTTTCCACTCAGTCTGGCAAGGAAAAACTGTGCCAGCACAGAAAACATCTCCCATCGTGTTCTAGAGGCTGCACGGAGGTCTGCCAAGTGTTTTGCAAGAAGAGAGAGAAAGTTGTCCAAAACAGCTTGCAATCGAATGTTCAAGTGAATAGAAAAGGCAGGAGAGTGGTCAGGTACTGTTTTCTCTCAGTTGGCAAGCTGCGCACACAATCGCAGTGTTGTACAGCTTGTTTCATCACCTTTGCGAAGTTGCCGCTCTCTCTGGCTCCAGGAGACGAAGAAGCTGCTTCTTCGCGCAAAGATGATTCTGCCGCTCACAGTGCTCTGCGGTGTGCGCCTTCTGCCCAAAGAGGCCCGGGACCTGTGCTTAGCTCTGCAGAGCACCGTACCTTCGTCTTTAGCCTCTCTTCTCGTCTACATCTGAGCAAAAAGCTTTTCCACTCTGTCTGGCAAGGAGAAACTGTGCCAGCACAGAAAACATCTCCCATCGTGTTCTAGAGGCTGCACGGAGGTCTGCAGAGTGTTTTGCAAGAAGAGAGAGAAAGTTGTCCAAAACAGCTTGCAATCGAATGTTCATGTGAATAGAAAAGGCAGGAGAGTGGTCAGGTATTGTTTTCTCTCACTTGGCAAGCTGCGCACACAATCGCAGTGTTGTACAGCTTGTTTCATCACCTTTGCGAAGCTGCCGCTCTCTCCGGCCCCCGGAGACGAAGAAGCTGCTTCTTCGCGCAAAGACGATTCTGCCGCTCACAGTGCTCTGCGGTGTGCGCCTTCTGCCGAAAGAGGTCCGGGAGCGGTGCTTAGCTCTGCAGAGCACCGTACCTTCGTCTTTAGCCTCTCTTCTCGTCTACATCTTAGCAAAAAGCTTTTCCACTCTGTCTGGCAAGGAGAAACTGTGCCAGCACAGAAAACATCTCCCATCGTGTTCTAGAGGCTGCACGGAGGTCTGCCGAGTGTTTTGCAAGAAGAGAAAGAAAGTTGTCCAAAACAGCTTGCAATCGAATGTTCATGTGAATAGAAAAGGCAGGAGAGTGGTCAGGTACTGTTTTCTCTCAGTTGGCAAGCTGCGCACACAATCGCAGTGTTGTACAGCTTGTTTCATCACCTTTGCGAAGTTGCCGCTCTCTGCGCCTCCCGGAGACGAAGAAGCTGCTTCTTCGCGCAAAGACGATTCTGCCGCTCACAGTGCTCTGCTGTGTGCGCCTTCTGCCGAAAGAGGCCCGGGAGCTGTGCTTAGCTCTGCAGAGCACCGTACCTTCGTCTTTAGCCTCTCTTCTCGTCTACATCTTAGCAAAAAGCTTTTCCACTCTGTCTGGCAAGGAGAAACTGTGCCAGCACAAAAAACATCTCCCATCGTGTTCTAGAGGCTGCACGGAGGTCTGCCGAGTGTTTTGCAAGAAGAGAAAGAAAGTTGTCCAAAACAGCTTGCAATCGAATGTTCATGTGAATAGAAAAGGCAGGAGAGTGGTCAGGTACTGTTTGCTCTCAGTTGGCAAGCTGCGCACACAATCGCAGTGTTGTACAGCTTGTTTCATCACCTTTGCGAAGTTGCCGCTCTCTCCGGCTCCCGGAGACGAAGAAGCTGCTTCTTCGCGCCAAGACGATTCTGCCGCTCACAGTGCTCTGCGGTGTGCGCCTTCTGCCGAAAGACGCCCGGGAGCGGTGCTTAGCTCTGAGAAGTACCATACGTGCTTCTTTAGCCTCTCTTCTCGTCTACATCTTAGCAAAAAGCTTTTCCACTCTGTCTGGCAAGGAGAAACTGTGCCAGCACAGAAAACATCTCCCATGGTGTTCTAGAGGCTGCACGCAGGTCTGCCGAGTGTTTTGCAAGAAGAGAAAGAAAGTTGTCCAAAACAGCTTGCAATCGAATGTTCATGTGAATAGAAAAGGCAGGAGAGTGGTCAGGTACTGTTTTCTCTCACTTGGCAAGCTGCGCACACAATCGCAGTGTTGTACAGCTTGTTTCATCACCTTTGACAAGTTGCCGCTCTCTCCGGCTCCCGGAGACGAAGAAGCTGCTTCTTCGCGCAAAGACGATTCTGCCGCTCACAGTGCTCTGCGGTGTGCGCCTTCTGCCGAAAGACGCCCGGGAGCGGTGCTTAGCTCTGCAGAGCACCGTACCTTCGTCTTTAGCCTCTCTTCTCGTCTACATCTTAGCAAAAAGCTTTTCCACTCTGTCTGGCAAGGAGAAACTGTGCCAGCACAAAAAACATCTCCCATCATGTTCTAGAGGCTGCACGGAGGTCTGCCGAGTGTTTTGCAAGAAGAGAAAGAAAGTTGTCCAAAACAGCTTGCAATCGAATGTTCATGTGAATAGAAAAGGCAGGAGAGTGGTCAGGTACTGTTTTCTCTCACTTGGCAAGCTGCGCACACAATCGCAGTGTTGTACAGCTTGTTTCATTACCTTTGCCAAGTTGCCGCTCTCTCCGGCTCCCGGAGACGAAGAAGCTGCTTCTTCGCGCAAAGACGATTCTGCCGCTCACAGTGCTCTGCGGTGTGCGCCTTCTGCCGAAAGAGGTCCGGCAGCGGTGCTTAGCTCTGCAGAGCACCGTACCTTCGTCTTTAGCCTCTCTTCTCGTCTACATCTTAGCAAAAAGCTATTCCACTCTGTCTGGCAAGGAGAAACTGTGCCAGCACAGAAAACATCTCCCATCGTGTTCTAGAGTCTGCACGGAGGTCTGCCGAGTGTTTTGCAAGAAGAGAGAGAAAGTTGTCCAAAACAGCTTGCAATCGAATGTTCATGTGAATAGAAAAGGCAGGAGAGTGGTCAGGTACTGTTTTCTCTCAGTTGGCAAGCTGCGCACACAATCGCAGTGTTGTACAGCTTGTTTCATCACCTTTGCCAAGTTGCCGCTCTCTCCGGCTCCCGGAGACGAAGAAGCTGCTTCTTCGCGCAAAGACGATTCTGCCGCTCACAGTGCTCTGCGGTGTGCGCCTTCTGCCGAAAGAGGTCCGGGAGCGGTGCTTAGCTCTGCAGAGCACCGTACCTTCGTCTTTAGCCTCTCTTCTCGTCTACATCTTAGCAAAAAGCTTTTCCACTCTTTCTGGCAGGGAGAAACTGTGCCAGCACAGAAAACATCTCCCATCGTGTTCTAGAGGCTGCACGGAGGTCTGCAGAGTGTTTTGCACAAAGAGAAAGAAAGTTGTCCAAAACAGCTTGCAATCGAATGTTCATGTGAATAGGAAAGGCAGGAGAGTGGTCAGGTACTGTTTGCTCTCAGTTGGCAAGCTGCGCACACAATCGCAGTGTTGTACAGCTTGTTTCATCACCTTTGCCAAGTTGCCGCTCTCTCCGGCTCCCGGAGACGAAGAAGCTGCTTCTTCGCGCAAAGACGATTCTGCCGCTCACAGTGCTCTGCGGTGTGCGCCTTCTGCCGAAAGAGGTCCGGGAGCGGTGCTTAGCTCTGCAGAGCACCGTACCTTCGTCTTTAGCCTCTCTTCTCGTCTACATCTTAGCAAAAAGCTTTTCCACTCTGTCTGGCAAGGAGAAACTGTGCCAGCACAGAAAACATCTCCCATCGTGTTCTAGAGGCTGCACGGAGGTCTGCAGAGTGTTTTGCAAGAAGAGAAAGAAAGTTGTCCAAAACAGCTTCCAATCGAATGTTCATGTGAATAGAAAATGCAGGAGAGTGGTCAGGTACGGTTTTCTCTCCGTTGGCAAGCTGCGCACACAATCGCAGTGTTGTACAGCTTGTTTCATCACCTTTGCGAAGTTGCCGCTCTCTCCGGCTCCCGGAGACGAAGAAGCTGCTTCTTCGCGCAAAGACGATTCTGCCGCTCACAGTGCTCTGCGGTGTGCGCCTTCTGCCGAAAGAGGTCCGGGAGCGGTGCTTAGCTCTGCAGAGCACCGTACCTTCGTCTTTAGCCTCTCTTCTCGTCTAAATCTGAGCAAAAAGCTTTTCCACTCTGTCTGGCAAGGAGAAAATTTACCAGCACATAAAACATATCCCATCGTGTTCTAGAGGCTGCCCGGAGGTCTGCCAAGTGTTTTGCAAGAAGAGAAAGAAAGTTGTCCAAAACAGCTTGCAATCGAATGTTCATGTGAATAGAAAAGGCAGGAGAGTGGTCAGGTACTGTTTTCTCTCAGTTGGCAAGCTGCGCACACAATCGCAGTGTTGTACAGCTTGTTTCATCACCTTTGCCAAGTTGCCGCTCTCTCCGGCTCCCGGAGACGAAGAAGCTGCTTCTTCGCGCAAAGACGATTCTGCCGCTCACAGTGCTCTGCGGTGTGCGCCTTCTGCCGAAAGACGCCCGGGAGCGGTGCTTAGCTCTGCAGAGCACCGTACCTTCGTCTTTAGCCTCTCTTCTCGTCTACATCTTAGCAAAAAGCTTTTCCACTCTGTCTGGCAAGGAGAAACTGTGCCAGCACAGAAAACATCGCCCATCGTGTTCTAGAGGCTGCACGGAGGTCTGCCGAGTGTTTTGCAAGAAGAGAGAGAAAGTTGTCCAAAACAGCTTGCAATCGAATGTTCATGTGAATAGAAAAGGCAGGAGAGTGGTCAGGTACTGTTTTCTCTCAGTTGGCAAGCTGCGCACACAATCGCAGTGTTGTACAGCTTGTTTCATCACCTTTGCGAAGTTGCCGCTCTCTCCGGCTCCCGGAGACGAAGAAGCTGCTTCTTCGCGCAAAGGTGATTCTGCCGCTCACAGTGCTCTGCGGTGTGCGCCTTCTGCCGAAAGACGCCCGGGAGCGGTGCTTAGCTCTGCAGAGCACCGTACCTTCGTCTTTAGCCTCTCTTCTCGTCTACATCTTAGCAAAAAGCTTATCCACTCTTTCTGGCAGGGAGAAACTGTGCCAGCACAGAAAACATCTCCCATCGTGTTCTAGAGGCTGCACGGAGGTCTGCAGAGTGTTTTGCACGAAGAGAAAGAAAGTTGTCCAAAACAGCTTGCAATCGAATGTTCATGTGAATAGGAAAGGCAGGAGAGTGATCAGGTGCTGTTTGCTCTCAGTTGGCAAGCTGCGCACACAATCGCAGTGTTGTACAGCTTGTTTCATCACCTTTGCCAAGTTGCCGCTCTCTCCGGCTCCCGGAGACGAAGAAGCTGCTTCTTCGCGCAAAGACGATTCTGCCGCTCACAGTGCTCTGCGGTGTGCGCCTTCTGCCGAAAGAGGCCCGGGAGCGGTGCTTAGCTCTGCAGAGCACCGTACCTTCGTCTTTAGCCTCTCTTCTCGTCTACACCTTAGCAAAAAGCTTTTCCACTCTGTCTGGCAAGGAGAAACTGTGCCAGCACAAAAAACATCTCCCATCGTGTTCTAGAGGCTGCACGCAGGTCTGCCGAGTGTTTTGCAAGAAGAGAAAGAAAGTTGTCCAAAACAGCTTGCAATCGAATGTTCAAGTGAATAGAAAAGGCAGGAGAGTGGTCAGGTACTGTTTTCTCTCAGTTGGCAAGCTGCGCACACAATCGCAGTGTTGTACAGCTTGTTTCATCACCTTTGCCAAGTTGCCGCTCTCTCCGGCTCCAGGAGACGAAGAAGCTACTTCTTCGCGCAAAGACGATTCTGCCGCTCACAGTGCTCTGCGGTGTGCGCCTTCTGGCCAAAGAGGCCCGGGACCGGTGCTTAGCTCTGCAGAGCACCGTACCTTCGTCTTTAGCCTCTCTTCTCGTCTACATCTGAGCAAAAAGCTTTTCCACTCTGTCTGGCAAGGAGAAACTGTGCCAGCACAAAAAACATCTCCCATCGTGTTCTAGAGGCTGCACGGAGGTCTGCAGAGTGTTTTGCAAGAAGAGAGAGAAAGTTGTCCAAAACAGCTTGCAATCGAATGTTCATGTGAATAGAAAAGGCAGGAGAGTGGTCAGGTATTGTTTTCTCTCACTTGGCAAGCTGCGCACACAATCGCAGTGTTGTACAGCTTGTTTCATCACCTTTGCGAAGCTGCCGCTCTCTCCGGCTCCAGGAGACGAAGAAGCTGCTTCTTCGCGCAAAGACGATTCTGCCGCTCACAGTGCTCTGCGGTGAGCGCCTTCTGCCGAAAGAGGTCCGGGAGCGGTGCTTAGCTCTGCAGAGCACCGTACCTTCGTCTTTAGCCTCTCTTCTCGTCTACATCTTAGCAAAAAGCTTTTCCACTCTGTCTGGCAAGGAGAAACTGTGCCAGCACAGAAAACATCTCCCATCGTGTTCTAGAGGCTGCACGGAGGTCTGCCGAGTGTTTTGCAAGAAGAGAAAGAAAGTTGTCCAAAACAGCTTGCAATCGAATGTTCATGTGAATAGAAAAGGCAGGACAGCGGTCTGGTACTGTTTTCTCTCAGTTGGCAAGCTGCGCACACAATCGCAGTGTTGTACAGCTTGTTTCATCACCTTTGCGAAGTTGCCGCTCTCTCCGGCTCCCGGAGACGAAGAAGCTGCTTCTTCGCGCAAAGACGATTCTGCCGCTCACAGTGCTCTGCGGTGTGCGCCTTCTACCGAAAGAGCCCCGGGAGCTGTGCTTAGCTCTGAGAAGCACCATACGTGCTTCTTTAGCCTCTCTTCTCGTCTACATCTTAGCAAAAAGCTTTTCCACTCTGTCTGGCAAGGAGAAACTGTGCCAGCACAGAAAACATCTCCCATCGTGTTCTAGAGGCTGCACGCAGGTCTGCCGAGTGTTTTGCAAGAAGAGAAAGAAAGTTGTCCAAAACAGCTTGCAATCGAATGTTCATGTGAATAGAAAAGGCAGGAGAGTGGTCAGGTACTGTTTTCTCTCACTTGGCAAGCTGCGCACACAATCGCAGTGTTGTACAGCTTGTTTCATCACCTTTGCCAAGTTGCCGCTCTCTCCGGCTCCCGGAGACGAAGAAGCTGCTTCTTCGCGCAAAGACGATTCTGCCGCTCACAGTGCTCTGCGGTGTGCGCCTTCTGCCGAAAGACGCCCGGGAGCGGTGCTTAGCTCTGCAGAGCACCGTACCTTCGTCTTTAGCCTCTCTTCTCGTCTACATCTTAGCAAAAAGCTTTTCCATTCTGTCTGGCAAGGAGAAACTGTGCCAGCACAAAAAACATCTCCCATCGTGTTCTAGAGGCTGCACGCAGGTCTGCCGAGTGTTTTGCAAGAAGAGAAAGAAAGTTGTCCAAAACAGCTTGCAATCGAATGTTCATGTGAATAGAAAAGGCAGGAGAGTGGTCAGGTACTGTTTTCTCTCACTTGGCAAGCTGCGCACACAATCGCAGTGTTGTACAGCTTGTTTCATCACCTTTGCGAAGTTGCCGCTCTCTCCGGCTCCCGGAGACGAAGAAGCTGCTTCTTCGCGCAAAGACGATTCTGCCGCTCACAGTGCTCTGCGGTGTGCGCCTTCTGCCGAAAGACCTCCGGGAGCGGTGCTTAGCTCTGCAGAGCACCGTACCTTCGTCTTTAGCCTCTCTTCTCGTCTACATCTTAGCAAAAAGCTTTTCCACTCTGTCTGGCAAGGAGAAACTGTGCCAGCACAGAAAACATCTCCCATCGTGTTCTAGAGGCTGCACGGAGGTCTGCCGAGTGTTTTGCAAGAAGAGAGAGAAAGTTGTCCAAAACAGCTTGCAATCGAATGTTCATGTGAATAGAAAAGGCAGGAGAGTGGTCAGGTACTGTTTTCTCTCACTTGGCAAGCTGCGCACACAATCGCAGTGTTGTACAGCTTGTTTCATCACCTTTGCCAAGTTGCCGCTCTCTCCGGCTCCCGGAGACGAAGAAGCTGCTTCTTCGCGCAAAGACGATTCTGCCGCTCACAGTGCTCTGCGGTGTGCGCCTTCTGCCGAAAGAGGCCCGGGAGCGGTGCTTAGCTCTGCAGAGCACCGTACCTTCGTCTTTAGCCTCTCTTCTCGTCTACATCTTAGCAAAAACCTTTTCCACTCTTTCTGGCAGGGAGAGACTGTGCCAGCACAGAAAACATCTCCCATCGTGTTCTAGAGGCTGCACGGAGGTCTGCAGAGTGTTTTGCACGAAGAGAAAGAAAGTTGTCCAAAACAGCTTGCAATCGAATGTTCATGTGAATAGGAAAGGCAGGAGAGTGATCAGGTACTGTTTGCCCTCAGTTAGCAAGCTGAGCACACAGTCGCAGTGTTATACAGCTTGTTTCATCACCTTTGCGAAGCTGTCGCTCTCTCCGGCTCCCGGAGACGAAGAAGCTGCTTCTTCGCGCAAAGACGATTCTGCCGCTCACTGTGTTCTGCAGTGTGTGTCTTCTGCCGAAATAGGCCCGGGAGCTGTGCTTAGCTCTGCAGAGCACCATACCTGCTTCTTTAGCCTCTCTTCTCGTCTACATCTTAGCAAAAAGCTTTTCCACTCTGTCTGGCAAGGAGAAACTGTGCCAGCACAAAAAATATCTCCCATCGTGTTCTAGAGGCTGCACGGAGGTCTGCCGAGTGTTTTGCAAGAAGAGAAAGAAAGTTGTTCAAAACAGCTTGCAATCGAATGTTCAAGTGAATAGAAAAGGCAGGAGAGTGGTCAGGTACTGTTTTCTCTCAGTTGGCAAGCTGCGCACACAATCGCAGTGTCGTACAGCTTGTTTCATCACCTTTGCGAAGCTGTCGCTCTCTCCGGCTCCCGGAGACGAAGAAGCTGCTTCTTCGCGCAAAGACGATTCTGCCGCTCACAGTGCTCTGCGGTGTGCGCTTTCTCCCGAAAGAGGTCCGGGAGCGGTGCTTAGCTCTGCAGAGCACCGTACCTTCGTCTTTAGCCTCTCTTCTCGTCTACATCTTAGCAAAAAGCTTTTCCACTCTGTCTGGCAAGGAGAAACTGTGCCAGCACAGAAAACATCTCCCATCGTGTTCTAGAGGCTGCACGGAGGTCTGCCGAGTGTTTTGCAAGAAGAGAGAGAAAGTTGTCCAAAACAGCTTGCAATCGAATGTTCATGTGAATAGAAAAGGCAGGAGAGTGGTCAGGTACTGTTTTCTCTCAGTTGGGAAGCTGCGCACACAATCGCAGTGTTGTACAGCTTGTTTCATCACCTTTGCCAAGTTGCCGCTCTCTCCGGCTCCCGGAGACGAAGAAGCTGCTTCTTCGCGCAAAGACGATTCTGCCGCTCACAGTGCTCTGCGGTGTGCGCCTTCTGCCGAAAGAGGCCCGGGAGCGGTGCTTAGCTCTGCAGAGCACCGTACCTTCGTCTTTAGCCTCTCTTCTCGTCTACATCTTAGCAAAAAGCTTTTCCACTATTTCTGGCAGGGAGAAACTGTGACAGCACAGAAAACATCTCCCATCGTCTTCTAGAGGCTGCACGGAGGTCTGCAGAGTGTTTTGCAAGAAGAGAAAGAAAGTTGTCCAAAACAGCTTGCAATCGAATGTTCATGTGAATAGAAAAGGCAGGAGAGTGATCAGGTACTGTTTGCTCTCAGTTGGCAAGCTGCGCACACAATCGCAGTGTTGTACAGCTTGTTTCATCACCTTTGCGAAGTTGCCGCTCTCTCCGGCTCCCGGAGACGAAGAAGCTGCTTCTTCGCACAAAGACGATTCTGCCGCTCACAGTGCTCTGCGGTGTGCGCCTTCTGCCGAAAGAGGCCCGGGAGCGGTGCTTAGCTCTGCAGAGCACCGTACCTTCGTCTTTAGCCTCTCTTCTCGTCTACACCTTAGCAAAAAGCTTTTCCACTCTGTCTGGCAAGGAGAAACTGTGCCAGCACAAAAAACATCTCCCATCGTGTTCTAGAGGCTGCACGGAGGTCTGCCGAGTGTTTTGCAAGAAGAGAAAGAAAGTTGTCCAAAACAGCTTGCAATCGAATGTTCAAGTGAATAGAAAAGGCAGGAGAGTGGTCAGGTACTGTTTTCTCTCAGTTGGCAAGCTGCGCACACAATCGCAGTGTTGTACAGCTTGTTTCATCACCTTTGCGAAGTTGCTGCTCTCTCCGGCTCCAGGAGACGAAGAAGCTGCTTCTTCGCGCAAAGACGATTCTGCCGCTCACAGTGCTCTGCGGTGTGCGCCTTCTGCCCAAAGAGGCCCGGGACCGGTGCTTAGCTCTGCAGAGCACCGTACCTTCGTCTTTAGCCTCTCTTCTCGTCTACATCTTAGCAAAAAGCTTTTCCACTCTGTCTGGCAAGGAGAAACTGTGCCAGCACAAAAAACATCTCCCATCGTGTTCTAGAGGCTGCACGGAGGTCTGCAGAGTGTTTTGCAAGAAGAGAGAGAAAGTTGTCCAAAACAGCTTGCAATCGAATGTTCATGTGAATAGAAAAGGCAGGAGAGTGGTCAGGTATTGTTTTCTCTCACTTGGCAAGCTGCGCACACAATCGCAGTGTTGTACAGCTTGTTTCATCACCTTTGCGAAGTTGCCGCTCTCTGCGCCTCCCGGAGACGAAGAAGCTGCTTCTTCGCGCAAAGACGATTCTGCCGCTCACAGTGCTCTGCTGTTTGCGCCTTCTGCCGAAAGAGGCCCGGGAGCTGTGCTTAGCTCTGCAGAGCACCGTACCTTCGTCTTTAGCCTCTCTTCTCGTCTACATCTTAGCAAAAAGCTTTTCCACTCTGTCTGGCAAGGAGAAAATTTACCAGCACATAAAACATATCCCATCGTGTTCTAGAGGCTGCCCGGAGGTCTGCCAAGTGTTTTGCAAGAAGAGAAAGGAAGTTGTCCAAAACAGCTTGCAATCGAATGTTCATGTGAATAGAAAAGGCAGGAGAGTGGTCAGGTACTGTTTTCTCTCAGTTGGCAAGCTGCGCACACAATCGCAGTGTTGTACAGCTTGTTTCATCACCTTTGCCAAGTTGCCGCTCTCTCCGGCTCCCGGAGACGAAGAAGCTGCTTCTTCGCGCAAAGACGATTCTGCCGCTCACAGTGCTCTGCGGTGTGCGCCTTCTGCCGAAAGACGCCCGGGAGCGGTGCTTAGCTCTGCAGATCACCGTACCTTCGTCTTTAGCCTCTCTTCTCATCTACATCTTAGCAAAAAGCTTTTCCACTCTGTCTGGCAAGGAGAAACTGTGCCAGCACAGAAAACATCGCCCATCGTGTTCTAGAGGCTGCACGGAGGTCTGCCGAGTGTTTTGCAAGAAGAGAAAGAAAGTTGTCCAAAACAGCTTGCAATCGAATGTTCATGTGAATAGAAAAGGCAGGAGAGTGGTCAGGTACTGTTTTCTCTCAGTTGGCAAGCTGCGCACACAATCGCAGTGTTGTACAGCTTGTTTCATCACCTTTGCGAAGTTGCCGCTCTCTCCGGCTCCCGGAGACGAAGAAGCTGCTTCTTCGCGCAAAGACGATTCTGCCGCTCACAGTGCTCTGCGGTGTGCGCCTTCTGCCGAAAGAGGCCCGGGAGCGGTGCTTAGCTCTGCAGAGCACCGTACCTTCGTCTTTAGCCTCTCTTCTCGTCTACATCTTAGCAAAAAGCTTTTCCACTCTGTCTGGCAAGGAGAAACTGTGCCAGCACAGAAAACATCTCCCATCGTGTTCTAGAGGCTGCACGGAGGTCTGCAGAGTGTTTTGCACGAAGAGAAAGAAAGTTGTCCAAAACAGCTAGCAATCGAATGTTCATGTGAATAGGAAAGGCAGGAGAGTGATCAGGTGCTGTTTGCTCTCAGTTGGCAAGCTGCGCACACAATCGCAGTGTTGTACAGCTTGTTTCATCACCTTTGCCAAGTTGCCGCTCTCTCCGGCTCCCGGAGACGAAGAAGCTGCTTCTTCGCGCAAAGACGATTCTGCCGCTCACAGTGCTCTGCGGTGTGCGCCTTCTGCCGAAAGAGGCCCGGGAGCGGTGCTTAGCTCTGCAGAGCACCGTACCTTCGTCTTTAGCCTCTCTTCTCGTCTACACCTTAGCAAAAAGCTTTTCCACTCTGTCTGGCAAGGAGAAACTGTGCCAGCACAAAAAACATCTCCCATCGTGTTCTAGAGGCTGCACGCAGGTCTGCCGAGTGTTTTGCAAGAAGAGAAAGAAAGTTGTCCAAAACAGCTTGCAATCGAATGTTCAAGTGAATAGAAAAGGCAGGAGAGTGGTCAGGTACTGTTTTCTCTCAGTTGGCAAGCTGCGCACACAATCGCAGTGTTGTACAGCTTGTTTCATCCCCTTTGCCAAGTTGCCGCTCTCTCCGGCTCCAGGAGACGAAGAAGCTGCTTCTTCGCGCAAAGACGATTCTGCCGCTCACAGTGCTCTGCGGTGTGCGCCTTCTGCCCTAAGAGGCCCGGGACCGGTGCTTAGCTCTGCAGAGCACCGTACCTTCGTCTTTAGTCTCTCTTCTCGTCTACATCTGAGCAAAAAGCTTTTCCACTCTGTCTGGCAAGGAGAAACTGTGCCAGCACAAAAAACATCTCCCATCGTGTTCTAGAGGCTGCACGGAGGTCTGCAGAGTGTTTTGCAAGAAGAGAGAGAAAGTTGTCCAAAACAGCTTGCAATCGAATGTTCATGTGAATAGAAAAGGCAGGAGAGTGGTGAGGTATTGTTTTCTCTCACTTGGCAAGCTGCGCACACAATCGCAGTGTTGTACAGCTTGTTTCATCACCTTTGCGAAGCTGCCGCTCTCTCCGGCTCCCGGAGACGAAGAAGCTGCTTCTTCGCGCAAAGACGATTCTGCCGCTCACAGTGCTCTGCGGTGAGCGCCTTCTGCCGAAAGAGGTCCGGGAGCGGTGCTTAGCTCTGCAGAGCACCGTACCTTCGTCTTTAGCCTCTCTTCTCGTCTACATCTTAGCAAAAAGCTTTTCCACTCTGTCTGGCAAGGAGAAACTGTGCCAGCACAGAAAACATCTCCCATCGTGTTCTAGAGGCTGCACGGAGGTCTGCCGAGTGTTTTGCAAGAAGAGAAAGAAAGTTGTCCAAAACAGCTTGCAATCGAATGTTCATGTGAATAGAAAAGGCAGGACAGCGGTCTGGTACTGTTTTCTCTCAGTTGGCAAGCTGCGCACACAATCGCAGTGTTGTACAGCTTGTTTCATCACCTTTGCGAAGTTGCCGCTCTCTCCGGCTCCCGGAGACGAAGAAGCTGCTTCTTCGCGCAAAGACGATTCTGCCGCTCACAGTGCTCTGCGGTGTGCGCCTTCTGCCGAAAGAGCCCCGGGAGCTGTGCTTAGCTCTGAGAAGCACCATACGTGCTTCTTTAGCCTCTCTTCTCGTCTACATCTTAGCAAAAAGCTTTTCCACTCTGTCTGGCAAGGAGAAACTGTGCCAGCACAGAAAACATCTCCCATCGTGTTCTAGAGGCTGCACGCAGGTCTGCCGAGTGTTTTGCAAGAAGAGAAAGAAAGTTGTCCAAAACAGCTTGCAATCGAATGTTCATGTGAATAGAAAAGGCAGGAGAGTGGTCAGGTACTGTTTTCTCTCACTTGGCAAGCTGCGCACACAATCGCAGTGTTGTACAGCTTGTTTCATCACCTTTGCGAAGTTGCCGCTCTCTCCGGCTCCCGGAGACGAAGAAGCTGCTTCTTCGCGCAAAGACGATTCTGCCGCTCACAGTGCTCTGCGGTGTGCGCCTTCTGCCGAAAGACGCCCGGGAGCGGTCCTTAGCTCTGCAGAGCACCGTACCTTCGTCTTTAGCCTCTCTTCTCGTCTACATCTTAGCAAAAAGCTTTTCCATTCTGTCTGGCAAGGAGAAACTGTGCCAGCACAAAAAACATCTCCCATCGTGTTCTAGAGGCTGCACGCAGGTCTGCCGAGTGTTTTGCAAGAAGAGAAAGAAAGTTGTCCAAAACAGCTTGCAATCGAATGTTCATGTGAATAGAAAAGGCAGGAGAGTGGTCAGGTACTGTTTTCTCTCACTTGGCAAGCTGCGCACACAATCGCAGTGTTGTACAGCTTGTTTCATCACCTTTGCCAAGTTGCCGCTCTCTCCGGCTCCCGGAGACGAAGAAGCTGCTTCTTCGCGCAAAGACGATTCTGCCGCTCACAGTGCTCTGCGGTGTGCGCCTTCTGCCGAAAGACCTCCGGGAACTGTGCTTAGCTCTGCAGAGCACCGTACCTTCGTCTTTAGCCTCTCTTCTCGTCTACATCTTAGCAAAAAGCTTTTCCACTCTGTCTGGCAAGGAGAAACTGTGCCAGCACAGAAAACATCTCCCATCGTGTTCTAGAGGCTGCACGGAGGTCTGCCGAGTGTTTTGCAAGAAGAGAGAGAAAGTTGTCCAAAACAGCTTGCAATCGAATGTTCATGTGAATAGAAAAGGCAGGAGAGTGGTCAGGTACTGTTTTCTCTCAGTTGGCAAGCTGCGCACACAATCGCAGTGTTGTACAGCTTGTTTCATCACCTTTGCCAAGTTGCCGCTCTCTCCGGCTCCCGGAGACGAAGAAGCTGCTTCTTCGCGCAAAGACGATTCTGCCGCTCACAGTGCTCTGCGGTGTTCGCCTTCTGCCGAAAGAGGCCCGGGAGCGGTGCTTAGCTCTGCAGAGCACCGTACCTTCGTCTTTAGCCTCTCTTCTCGTCTACATCTTAGCAAAAACCTTTTCCACACTTTCTGGCAGGGAGAGACTGTGCCAGCACAGAAAACATCTCCCATCGTGTTCTAGAGGCTGCACGGAGGTCTGCAGAGTGTTTTGCACGAAGAGAAAGAAAGTTGTCCAAAACAGCTTGCAATCGAATGTTCATGTGAATAGGAAAAGCAGGAGAGTGATCAGGTACTGTTTGCCCTCAGTTAGCAAGCTGCGCACACAGTCGCAGTGTTATACAGCTTGTTTCATCACCTTTGCGAAGCTGTCGCTCTCTCCGGCTCCCGGAGACGAAGAAGCTGCTTCTTCGCGCAAAGACGATTCTGCCGCTCACTGTGTTCTGCAGTGTGTGTCTTCTGCCGAAATAGGCCCGGGAGCTGTGCTTCGCTCTGCAGAGCACCATACCTGCTTCTTTAGCCTCTCTTCTCGTCTACATCTTAGCAAAAAGCTTTTCCACTCTGTCTGGCAAGGAGAAACTGTGCCAGCACAAAAAATATCTCCCATCGTGTTCTAGAGGCTGCACGGAGGTCTGCCGAGTGTTTTGCAAGAAGAGAAAGAAAGTTGTTCAAAACAGCTTGCAATCGAATGTTCAAGTGAATAGAAAAGGCAGGAGAGTGGTCAGGTACTGTTTTCTCTCAGTTGGCAAGCTGCGCACACAATCGCAGTGTCGTACAGCTTGTTTCATCACCTTTGCGAAGCTGTCGCTCTCTCCGGCTCCCGGAGACGAAGAAGCTGCTTCTTCGCGCAAAGACGATTCTGCCGCTCACAGTGCTCTGCGGTGTGCGCTTTCTCCCGAAAGACGTCCGGGAGCGGTGCTTTGCTCTGCAGAGCACCGTACCTTCGTCTTTAGCCTCTCTTCTCGTCTACATCTTAGCAAAAAGCTTTTCCACTCTGTCTGGCAAGGAGAAAATTTACCAGCACAGAAAACATATCCCATCGTGTTCTAGAGGCTGCACGGAGGTCTGCCGAGTGTTTTGCAAGAAGAGAAACAAAGTTGTCCAAAACAGCTTCCAATCGAATGTTCATGTGAATAGAAAAGGCAGGAGAGGAGTCAGGTACTGTTTTCTCTCAGTTGGCAAGCTGCGCACACAATCGCAGTGTTGTACAGCTTGTTTCATCACCTTTGCGAAGCTGCCGCTCTCTCCGGCTCCCGGAGACGAAGAAGCTGCTTCTTCGCGCAAAGACGATTCTGCCGCTCACAGTGCTCTGCGGTGTGCGCCTTCTGCCGAAAGAGGACCGGGAGCGGTGCTTAGCTCTGCAGAGCACCGTACCTTCGTCTTTAGCCTCTCTTCTCGTCTACATCTTAGCAAAAAGCTTTTCCACTCTGTCTGGCAAGGAGAAACTGTGCCAGCACAGAAAACATCTCCCATCGTGTTCTAGAGGCTGCACGGAGGTCTGCCGAGTGTTTTGCAAGAAGAGAAAGAAAGTTGTCCAAAACAGCTTGCAATCGAATGTTCATGTGAATAGAAAAGGCAGGAGAGTGGTCAGGTACTGTTTTCTCTCAGTTGGCATGCTGCGCACACAATCGCAGTGTTGTACAGCTTGTTTCATCACCTTTGCCAAGTTGCCGCTCTCTCCGGCTCCCGGAGACGAAGAAGCTGCTTCTTCGCGCAAAGACGATTCTGCCGCTCACAGTGCTCTGCGGTGTGCGCCTTCTGCCGAAAGAGGCCCGGGAGCGGTGCTTAGCTCTGCAGAGCACCGTACCTTCGTCTTTAGCCTCTCTTCTCGTCTACACCTTAGCAAAAAGCTTTTCCACTCTGTCTGGCAAGGAGAAACTGTGCCAGCACAAAAAACATCTCCCATCGTGTTCTAGAGGCTGCACGCAGGTCTGCCGAGTGTTTTGCAAGAAGAGAAAGAAAGTTGTCCAAAACAGCTTGCAATCGAATGTTCAAGTGAATAGAAAAGGCAGGAGAGTGGTCAGGTACTGTTTTCTCTCAGTTGGCAAGCTGCGCACACAATCGCAGTGTTGTACAGCTTGTTTCATCACCTTTGCGAAGTTGCCGCTCTCTGCGCCTCCCGGAGACGAAGAAGCTGCTTCTTCGCGCAAAGACGATTCTGCCGCTCACAGTGCTCTGCTGTTTGCGCCTTCTGCCGAAAGAGGCCCGGGAGCTGTGCTTAGCTCTGCAGAGCACCGTACCTTCGTCTTTAGCCTCTCTTCTCGTCTACATCTTAGCAAAAAGCTTTTCCACTCTGTCTGGCAAGGAGAAAATTTACCAGCACATAAAACATATCCCATCGTGTTCTAGAGGCTGCCCGGAGTTCTGCCAAGTGTTTTGCAAGAAGAGAAAGGAAGTTGTCCAAAACAGCTTGCAATCGAATGTTCATGTGAATAGAAAAGGCAGGAGAGTGGTCAGGTACTGTTTTCTCTCAGTTGGCAAGCTGCGCACACAATCGCAGTGTTGTACAGCATGTTTCATCACCTTTGCCAAGTTGCCGCTCTCTCCGGCTCCCGGAGACGAAGAAGCTGCTTCTTCGCGCAAAGACGATTCTGCCGCTCACAGTGCTCTGCGGTGTGCGCCTTCTGCCGAAAGACGCCCGGGAGCGGTGCTTAGCTCTGCAGATCACCGTACCTTCGTCTTTAGCCTCTCTTCTCGTCTACATCTTAGCAAAAAGCTTTTCCACTCTGTCTGGCAAGGAGAAACTGTGCCAGCACAGAAAACATCTCCCATCGTGTTCTAGAGGCTGCACGGAGGTCTGCCGAGTGTTTTGCAAGAAGAGAAAGAAAGTTGTCCAAAACAGCTTGCAATCGAATGTTCATGTGAATAGAAAAGGCAGGAGAGTGGTCAGGTACTGTTTTCTCTCAGTTGGCAAGCTGCGCACACAATCGCAGTGTTGTACAGCTTGTTTCATCACCTTTGCGAAGTTGCCGCTCTCTCCGGCTCCCGGAGACGAAGAAGCTGCTTCTTCGCGCAAAGACGATTCTGCCGCTCACAGTGCTCTGCGGTGTGCGCCTTCTGCCGAAAGACGCCCGGGAGCGGTGCTTAGCTCTGCAGAGCACCGTACCTTCGTCTTTAGCCTCTCTTCTCGTCTACATCTTAGCAAAAAGCTTATCCACTCTTTCTGGCAGGGAGAAACTGTGCCAGCACAGAAAACATCTCCCATCGTGTTCTAGAGGCTGCACGGAGGTCTGCAGAGTGTTTTGCACGAAGAGAAAGAAAGTTGTCCAAAACAGCTAGCAATCGAATGTTCATGTGAATAGGAAAGGCAGGAGAGTGATCAGGTGCTGTTTGCTCTCAGTTGGCAAGCTGCGCACACAATCGCAGTGTTGTACAGCTTGTTTCATCACCTTTGCCAAGTTGCCGCTCTCTCCGGCTCCCGGAGACGAAGAAGCTGCTTCTTCGCGCAAAGACGATTCTGCCGCTCACAGTGCTCTGCGGTGTGCGCCTTCTGCCGAAAGAGGTCCGGGAGCGGTGCTTAGCTCTGCAGAGCACCGTACCTTCGTCTTTAGCCTCTCTTCTCGTCTACATCTTAGCAAAAAGCTTTTCCACTCTGTCTGGCAAGGAGAAACTGTGCCAGCACAGAAAACATCTCCCATCGTGTTCTAGAGGCTGCACGGAGGTCTGCCGAGTGTTTTGAAAGGTGAGAGAGAAAGTTGTCCAAAACAGCTTGCAATCGAATGTTCATGTGAATAGAAAAGGCAGGAGAGTGGTCAGGTACTGTTTTCTCTCACTTGGCAAGCTGCGCACACAATCGCAGTGTTGTACAGCTTGTTTCATCACCTTTGCGAAGTTGCCGCTCTCTCCGGCTCCCGGAGACGAAGAAGCTGCTTCTTCGCGCAAAGACGATTCTGCCGCTCACAGTGCTCTGCGGTGTGCGCCTTCTGCCGAAAGACGCCCGGGAGCGGTGCTTAGCTCTGCAGAGCACCGTACCTTCGTCTTTAGCCTCTCTTCTCGTCTACATCTTAGCAAAAAGCTTTTCCACTCTGTCTGGCAAGGAGAAACTGTGCCAGCACAGAAAACATCTCCCATCGTGTTCTAGAGGCTGCACGGAGGTCTGCAGAGTGTTTTGCAAGAAGAGAAAGAAAGTTGTCCAAAACAGCTTGCAATCGAATGTTCATGTGAATAGAAAAGGCAGGAGAGTGGTCAGGTACTGTTTTCTCTCACTTGGCAAGCTGCGCACACAATCGCAGTGTTGTACAGCTTGTTTCATCACCTTTGCGAAGTTGCCGCTCTCTCCGGCTCCCGGAGACGAAGAAGCTGCTTCTTCGCGCAAAGACGATTCTGCCGCTCACAGTGCCCTGCGGTGTGCGCCTTCTGCCGAAAGACGCCCGGGAGCGGTGCTTAGCTCTGCAGAGCACCGTACCTTCGTCTTTAGCCTCTCTTCTCGTCTACATCTTAGCAAAAAGCTTTTCCACTCTGTCTGGCAAGGAGAAACTGTGCCAGCACAGAAAACATCTCCCATCGTGTTCTAGAGGCTGCACGGAGGTGTGCCGAGTGTTTTGCATGAAGAGAGAGAAAGTTGTCCAAAACAGCTTGCAATCGAATGTTCATGTGAATAGAAAAGGCAGGAGAGTGGTCAGGTACTGTTTTCTCTCACTTGGCAAGCTGCGCACACAATCGCAGTGTTGTACAGCTTGTTTCATCACCTTTGCCAAGTTGCCGCTCTCTCCGGCTCCCGGAGACGAAGAAGCTGCTTCTTCGCGCAAAGACGATTCTGCCGCTCACAGTGCTCTGCGGTGTGCGCCTTCTGCCGAAAGAGGCCCGGGAGCGGTGCTTAGCTCTGCAGAGCACCGTACCTTCGTCTTTAGCCTCTCTTCTCGTCTACATCTTAGCAAAAAGCTTTTCCACTCTTTCTGGCAGGGAGAAACTGTGACAGCACAGAAAACATCTCCCATCGTGTTCTAGAGGCTGCACGGAGGTCTGCAGAGTGTTTTGCACGAAGAGAGAGAAAGTTGTCCAAAACAGCTTGCAATCGAATGTTCATGTGAATAGAAAAGGCAGGAGAGTGATCAGGTACTGTTTGCTCTCAGTTGGCAAGCTGCGCACACAATCGCAGTGTTGTACAGCTTGTTTCATCACCTTTGCGAAGTTGCCGCTCTCTCCGGCTCCCGGAGACGAAGAAGCTGCTTCTTCGCGCAAAGACGATTCTGCCGCTCACAGTGCTCTGCGGTGTGCGCCTTCTGCCGAAAGAGGCCCGGGAGCGGTGCTTAGCTCTGCAGAGCACCGTACCTTCGTCTTTAGCCTCTCTTCTCGTCTACATCTTAGCAAAAAGCTTTTCCACTCTTTCTGGCAGGGAGAAACTCTGACAGCACAGAAAACATCTCCCATCGTGTTCTAGAGGCTGCACGGAGGTCTGCAGAGTGTTTTGCACGAAGAGAAAGAAAGTTGTCCAAAACAGATTGCAATCGAATGTTCATGTGAATAGAAAAGGCAGGAGAGTGATCAGGTACTGTTTGCTCTCATTTGGCAAGCTGCGCACACAATCGCAGTGTTGTACAGCTTGTTTCATCACCTTTGCGAAGTTGCCGCTCTCTCCGGCTCCCGGAGACGAAGAAGCTGCTTCTTCGCGCAAAGACGATTCTGCCGCTCACAGTGCTCTGCGGTGTGCGCCTTCTGCCGAAAGAGGCCCGGGAGCGGTGCTTAGCTCTGCAGAGCACCGTACCTTCGTCTTTAGCCTCTCTTCTCGTCTACACCTTAGCAAAAAGCTTTTCCACTCTGTCTGGCAAGGAGAAACTGTGCCAGCACAAAAAACATCTCCCATCGTGTTCTAGAGGCTGCACGCAGGTCTGCCGAGTGTTTTGCAAGAAGAGAAAGAAAGTTGTCCAAAACAGCTTGCAATCGAATGTTCAAGTGAATAGAAAAGGCAGGAGAGTGGTCAGGTACTGTTTTCTCTCAGTTGGCAAGCTGCGCACACAATCGCAGTGTTGTACAGCTTGTTTCATCACCTTTGCCAAGTTGCCGCTCTCTCCGGCTCCCGGAGACGAAGAAGCTGCTTCTTCGCGCAAAGACGATTCTGCCGCTCACAGTGCTCTGCGGTGTGCGCCTTCTGCCGAAAGAGGTCCGGCAGCGGTGCTTAGCTCTGCAGAGCACCGTACCTTCGTCTTTAGCCTCTCTTCTCGTCTACATCTTAGCAAAAAGCTTTTCCACTCTGTCTGGCAAGGAGAAACTGTGCCAGCACAGAAAACATCTCCCATCGTGTTCTAGAGTCTGCACGGAGGTCTGCCGAGTGTTTTGCAAGAAGAGAGAGAAAGTTGTCCAAAACAGCTTGCAATCGAATGTTCATGTGAATAGAAAAGGCAGGAGAGTGGTGAGGTACTGTTTTCTCTCAGTTGGCAAGCTGCGCACACAATCGCAGTGTTGTACAGCTTGTTTCATCACCTTTGCGAAGTTGCCGCTCTCTCCGGCTCCCGGAGACGAAGAAGCTGCTTCTTCGCGCAAAGACGATTCTGCCGCTCACAGTGCTCTGCGGTGTGCGCCTTCTGCCGAAAGAGGCCCGGGAGCGGTGCTTAGCTCTGCAGAGCACCGTACCTTCGTCTTTAGCCTCTCTTCTCGTCTACATCTTAGCAAAAAGCTTTTCCACTCTTTCTGGCAGGGAGAAACTGTGCCAGCACAGAAAACATCTCCCATCGTGTTCTAGAGGCTGCACGGAGGTCTGCAGAGTGTTTTGCACGAAGAGAAAGAAAGTTGTCCAAAACAGCTTGCAATCGAATGTTCATGTGAATAGGAAAGGCAGGAGAGTGGTCAGGTACTGTTTGCTCTCAGTTGGCAAGCTGCGCACACAATCGCAGTGTTGTACAGCTTGTTTCATCACCTTTGCGAAGTTGCCGCTCTCTCCGGCTCCCGGAGACGAAGAAGCTGCTTCTTCGCGCAAAGACGATTCTGCCGCTCACAGTGCTCTGCGGTGTGCGCCTTCTGCCGAAAGAGGTCCGGGAGCGGTGCTTAGCTCTGCAGAGCACCGTACCTTCGTCTTTAGCTTCTCTTCTCGTCTACATCTTAGCAAAAAGCTTTTCCACTCTGTCTGGCAAGGAGAAACTGTGCCAGCACAGAAAACATCTCCCATCGTGTTCTAGAGGCTGCACGGAGGTCTGCAGAGTGTTTTGCAAGAAGAGAAAGAAAGTTGTCCAAAACAGCTTCCAATCGAATGTTCATGTGAATAGAAAATGCAGGAGAGTGGTCAGGTACGGTTTTCTCTCCGTTGGCAAGCTGCGCACACAATCGCAGTGTTGTACAGCTTGTTTCATCACCTTTGCGAAGTTGCCGCTCTCTCCGGCTCCCGGAGACGAAGAAGCTGCTTCTTCGCGCAAAGACGATTCTGCCGCTCACTGTGTTCTGCAGTGTGAGTCTTCTGCCGAAAGAGGCCCGGGTGCTGTGCTTAGCTCTGCAGAGCACCATACATGCTTCTTTAGCCTCTCTTCTCGTCTACATCTTAGCAAAAAGCTTTTCCACTCTGTCTGGCAAGGAGAAAATTTACCAGCACATAAAATATATCCCATCGTGTTCTAGAGGCTGCCCGGAGGTCTGCCGAGTGTTTTGCAAGAAGAGAGAGAAAGTTGTCCAAAACAGCTTGCAATCGAATGTTCATGTGAATAGAAAAGGCAGGAGAGTGGTCAGGTACTGTTTTCTCTCAGTTGGCAAGCTGCGCACACAATCGCAGTGTTGTACAGCTTGTTTCATCACCTTTGCCAAGTTGCCGCTCTCTCCGGCTCCCGGAGACGAAGAAGCTGCTTCTTCGCGCAAAGACGATTCTGCCGCTCACAGTGCTCTGCGGTGTGCGCCTTCTGCCGAAAGACGCCCGGGAGCGGTGCTTAGCTCTGCAGAGCACCGTACCTTCGTCTTTAGCCTCTCTTCTCGTCTACATCTTAGCAAAAACCTTTTCCACTCTTTCTGGCAGGGAGAGACTGTGCCAGCACAGAAAACATCTCCCATCGTGTTCTAGAGGCTGCACGGAGGTCTGCCGAGTGTTTTGCAAGAAGAGAAAGAAAGTTGTCCAAAACAGCTTGCAATCGAATGTTCATGTGAATAGGAAAGGCAGGAGAGTGATCAGGTACTGTTTGCCCTCAGTTATCAAGCTGCGCACACAGTCGCAGTGTTATACAGCTTGTTTCATCACCTTTGCGAAGCTGTCGCTCTCTCCGGCTCCCGGAGACGAAGAAGCTGCTTCTTCGCGCAAAGACGATTCTGCCGCTCACTGTGTTCTGCAGTGTGTGTCTTCTGCCGAAATAGGCCCGGGAGCTGTGCTTAGCTCTGCAGAGCACCATACCTGCTTCTTTAGCCACTCTTCTCGTCTACATCTTAGCAAAAAGCTTTTCCACTCTGTCTGGCAAGGAGAAACTGTGCCAGCACAAAAAATATCTCCCATCGTGTTCTAGAGGCTGCACGGAGGTCTGCCGAGTGTTTTGCAAGAAGAGAAAGAAAGTTGTCCAAAACAGCTTGCAATCGAATGTTCAAGTGAATAGAAAAGGCAGGAGAGTGGTCAGGTACTGTTTTCTCTCAGTTGGCAAGCTGCGCACACAATCGCAGTGTCGTACAGCATGTTTCATCACCTTTGCGAAGCTGTCGCTCTCTCCGGCTCCCGGAGACGAAGAAGCTGCTTCTTCGCGCAAAGACGATTCTGCCGCTCACAGTGCTCTGCGGTGTGCGCTTTCTGCCGAAAGACGTCCGGGAGCGGTGCTTTGCTCTGCAGAGCACCGTACCTTCGTCTTTAGCCTCTCTTCTCGTCTACATCTTAGCAAAAAGCTTTTCCACTCTGTCTGGCAAGGAGAAAATTTACCAGCACAGAAAACATATCCCATCGTGTTCTAGAGGCTGCACGGAGGTCTGCCAAGTGTTTTGCAAGAAGAGAAATGAAGTTGTCCAAAACAGCTGGCAATCGAATCTTCATGTGAATACAAAAGGCAGGAGAGTGGTCAGGTACTGTTTTCTCTCAGTTGGCAAGCTGCGCACACAATCGCAGTGTTGTACAGCTTGTTTCATCACGTTTGCCAAGTTGTCGCTCTCTCCGGCTCCCGGAGACGAAGAAGCTGCTTCTTCGCGCAAAGACGATTCTGCCGCTCACAGTGCTCTGCGGTGTGCGCCTTCTGCCGAAAGAGGTCCGGGAGCGGTGCTTAGCTCTGAGAATCACCGTACCTTCGTCTTTAGCCTCTCTTCTCGTCTACATCTTAGCAAAAAGCTTTTCCACTCTTTCTGGCAAGGATAAACTGTGCCGCAACAAAAAACATCTCCCCTCGTGTTCTAGAGGCTGCACGGAGGTCTGCCGAGTGTTTTGCAAGAAGAGAAAGAAAGTTGTCCAAAACAGCTTCCAATCGAATGTTCATGTGAATAGAAAAGGCAGGAGAGGAGTCAGGTACTGTTTTCTCTCAGTTGGCAAGCTGCGCACACAATCGCAGTGTTGTACAGCTTGTTTCATCACCTTTGCGAAGCTGCCGCTCTCTCCGGCTCCCGGAGACGAAGAAGCTGCTTCTTCGCGCAAAGACGATTCTGCCGCTCACAGTGCTCTGCGGTGTGCGGCTTCTGCCGAAAGAGGACCGGGAGCGGTGCTTAGCTCTGCAGAGCACCATACCTGCTTCTTTAGCCTCTCTTCTCGTCTACATCTTAGCAAAAAGCTTTTCCACTCTGTCTGGCAAGGAGAAACTGTGCCAGCACAGAAAACATCTCCCATCGTGTTCTAGAGGCTGCACGGAGGTCTGCCGAGTGTTTTGCAAGAAGAGAGAGAAAGTTGTCCAAAACAGCTTGCAATCGAATGTTCATGTGAATAGAAAAGGCAGGAGAGTGGTCAGGTACTGTTTTCTCTCACTTGGCAAGCTGCGCACACAATCGCAGTGTTGTACAGCTTGTTTCATCACCTTTGCGAAGTTGCCGCTCTCTCCGGCTCCCGGAGACGAAGAAGCTGCTTCTTCGCGCAAAGACGATTCTGCCGCTCACAGTGCTCTGCGGTGTGCGCCTTCTGCCGAAAGAGGCCCGGGAGCGGTGCTTAGCTCTGCAGAGCACCGTACCTTCGTCTTTAGCCTCTCTTCTCGTCTACACCTTAGCAAAAAGCTTTTCCACTCTGTCTGGCAAGGAGAAACTGTGCCAGCACAAAAATCATCTCCCATCGTGTTCTAGAGGCTGCACGCAGGTCTGCCGAGTGTTTTGCAAGAAGAGAAAGAAAGTTGTCCAAAACAGCTTGCAATCGAATGTTCAAGTGAATAGAAAAGGCAGGAGAGTGGTCAGGTACTGTTTTCTCTCAGTTGGCAAGCTGCGCACACAATCGCAGTGTTGTACAGCTTGTTTCATCACCTTTGCGAAGTTGCCGCTCTCTCCGGCTCCAGGAGACGAAGAAGCTGCTTCTTCGCGCAAAGACGATTCTGCCGCTCACAGTGCTCTGCGGTGTGCGCCTTCTGCCCAAAGAGGCCCGGGACCGGTGCTTAGCTCTGCAGAGCACCGTACCTTCGTCTTTAGCCTCTCTTCTCGTCTACATCTGAGCAAAAAGCTTTTCCACTCTGTCTGGCAAGGAGAAACTGTGCCAGCACAGAAAACATCTCCCATCGTGTTCTAGAGGCTGCACGGAGGTCTGCAGAGTGTTTTGCAAGAAGAGAGAGAAAGTTGTCCAAAACAGCTTGCAATCGAATGTTCATGTGAATAGAAAAGGCAGGAGAGTGGTCAGGTATTGTTTTCTCTCACTTGGCAAGCTGCGCACACAATCGCAGTGTTGTACAGCTTGTTTCATCACCTTTGCGAAGCTGCCGCTCTCTCCGGCCCCCGGAGACGAAGAAGCTGCTTCTTCGCGCAAAGACGATTCTGCCGCTCACAGTGCTCTGCGGTGTGCGCCTTCTGCCGAAAGAGGTCCGGGAGCGGTGCTTAGCTCTGCACAGCACCGTACCTTCGTCTTTAGCCTCTCTTCTCGTCTACATCTTAGCAAAAAGCTTTTCCACTCTGTCTGGCAAGGAGAAACTGTGCCAGCACAGAAAACATCTCCCATCGTGTTCTAGAGGCTGCACGGAGGTCTGCCGAGTGTTTTGCAAGAAGAGAAAGAAAGTTGTCCAAAACAGCTTGCAATCGAATGTTCATGTGAATAGAAAAGGCAGGAGAGTGGTCAGGTACTGTTTTCTCTCAGTTGGCAAGCTGCGCACACAATCGCAGTGTTGTACAGCTTGTTTCATCACCTGTGCCAAGTTGCCGCTCTCTGCGCCTCCCGGAGACGAAGAAGCTGCTTCTTCGCGCAAAGACGATTCTGCCGCTCACAGTTCTCTGCTGTGTGCGCCTTCTGCCGAAAGAGGCCCGGGAGCTGTGCTTAGCTCTGCAGAGCACCGTACCTTCGTCTTTAGCCTCTCTTCTCGTCTACATCTTAGCAAAAAGCTTTTCCACTCTGTCTGGCAAGGAGAAACTGTGCCAGCACAAAAAACATCTCCCATCGTGTTCTAGAGGCTGCACGGAGGTCTGCCGAGTGTTTTGCAAGAAGAGAAAGAAAGTTGTCCAAAACAGCTTGCAATCGAATGTTCATGTGAATAGAAAAGGCAGGAGAGTGGTCAGGTACTGTTTGCTCTCAGTTGGCAAGCTGCGCACACAATCGCAGTGTTGTACAGCTTGTTTCATCACCTTTGCGAAGTTGCCGCTCTCTCCGGCTCCCGGAGACGAAGAAGCTGCTTCTTCGCGCAAAGACGATTCTGCCGCTCACAGTGCTCTGCGGTGTGCGCCTTCTGCCGAAAGAGGTCCGGCAGCGGTGCTTAGCTCTGCAGAGCACCGTACCTTCGTCTTTAGCCTCTCTTCTCGTCTACATCTTAGCAAAAAGCTTTTCCACTCTGTCTGGCAAGGAGAAACTGTGCCAGCACAGAAAACATCTCCCATCGTGTTCTAGAGGCTGCACGGAGGTCTGCCGAGTGTTTTGCAAGAAGAGAAAGAAAGTTGTCCAAAACAGCTTGCAATCGAATGTTCATGTGAATAGAAAAGGCAGGAGAGTGGTCAGGTACTGTTTTCTCTCAGTTGGCAAGCTGCGCACACAATCGCAGTGTTGTACAGCTTGTTTCATCACCTTTGCGAAGTTGCCGCTCTCTCCGGCTCCCGGAGACGAAGAAGCTGCTTCTTCGCGCAAAGACGATTCTGCCGCTCACAGTGCTCTGCGGTGTGCGCCTTCTGCCGAAAGAGGTCCGGGAGCGGTGCTTAGCTCTGCAGAGCACCGTACCTTCGTCTTTAGCCTCTCTTCTCGTCTACATCTTAGCAAAAAGCTTTTCCACTCTGTCTGGCAAGGAGAAACTGTGCCAGCACAGAAAACATCTCCCATCGTCTTCTAGAGGCTGCACGGAGGTCTGCCGAGTGTTTTGCAAGAAGAGAAAGAAAGTTCTCCAAAACAGCTTGCAATCGAATGTTCATGTGAATAGAAAAGGCAGGAGAGTGGTCAGGTACTGTTTTCTCTCACTTGGCAAGCTGCGCACACAATCGCAGTGTTGTACAGCTTGTTTCATCACCTTTGCCAAGTTGCCGCTCTCTCCGGCTCCCGGAGACGAAGAAGCTGCTTCTTCGCGCAAAGACGATTCTGCCGCTCACAGTGCTCTGCGGTGTGCGCCTTCTGCCGAAAGAGGTCCGGCAGCGGTGCTTAGCTCTGCAGAGCACCGTACCTTCGTCTTTAGCCTCTCTTCTCGTCTACATCTTAGCAAAAAGCTTTTCCACTCTGTCTGGCAAGGAGAAACTGTGCCAGCACAGAAAACATCTCCCATCGTGTTCTAGAGGCTGCACGGAGGTCTGCCGAGTGTTTTGCAAGAAGAGAGAGAAAGTTGTCCAAAACAGCTTGCAATCGAATGTTCATGTGAATAGAAAAGGCAGGAGAGTGGTCAGGTACTGTTTTCTCTCAGTTGGCAAGCTGCGCACACAATCGCAGTGTTGTACAGCTTGTTTCATCACCTTTGCGAAGTTGCCGCTCTCTCCGGCTCCCGGAGACGAAGAAGCTGCTTCTTCGCGCAAAGACGATTCTGCCGCTCACAGTGCTCTGCGGTGTGCGCCTTCTGCCGAAAGAGGCCCGGGAGCGGTGCTTAGCTCTGCAGAGCACCGTACCTTCGTCTTTAGCCTCTCTTCTCGTCTACATCTTAGCAAAAAGCTTTTCCACTCTTTCTGGCAGGGAGAAACTGTGCCAGCACAGAAAACATCTCCCATCGTGTTCTAGAGGCTGCACGGAGGTCTGCAGAGTGTTTTGCAAGAAGAGAAAGAAAGTTGTCCAAAACAGCTTGCAATCGAATGTTCATGTGAATAGGAAAGGCAGGAGAGTGGTCAGGTACTGTTTGCTCTCAGTTGGCAAGCTGCGCACACAATCGCAGTGTTGTACAGCTTGTTTCATCACCTTTGCGAAGTTGCCGCTCTCTCCGGCTCCCGGAGACGAAGAAGCTGCTTCTTCGCGCAAAGACGATTCTGCCGCTCACAGTGCTCTGCGGTGTGCGCCTTCTGCCGAAAGAGGTCCGGGAGCGGTGCTTAGCTCTGCAGAGCACCGTACCTTCGTCTTTAGCCTCTCTTCTCGTCTACATCTTAGCAAAAAGCTTTTCCACTCTGTCTGGCAAGGAGAAACTGTGCCAGCACAGAAAACATCTCCCATCGTGTTCTAGAGGCTGCACGGAGGTCTGCAGAGTGTTTTGCAAGAAGAGAAAGAAAGTTGTCCAAAACAGCTTCCAATCGAATGTTCATGTGAATAGAAAATGCAGGAGAGTGGTCAGGTACGGTTTTCTCTCCGTTGGCAAGCTGCGCACACAATCGCAGTGTTGTACAGCTTGTTTCATCACCTTTGCGAAGTTGCCGCTCTCTCCGGCTCCCGGAGACGAAGAAGCTGCTTCTTCGCGCAAAGACGATTCTGCCGCTCACAGTGCTCTGCGGTGTGCGCCTTCTGCCGAAAGAGGTCCGGGAGCGGTGCTTAGCTCTGCAGAGCACCGTACCTTCGTCTTTAGCCTCTCTTCTCGTCTACATCTTAGCAAAAAGCTTTTCCACTCTGTCTGGCAAGGAGAAACTGTGCCAGCACAGAAAACATCGCCCATCGTGTTCTAGAGGCTGCACGGAGGTCTGCCGAGTGTTTTGCAAGAAGAGAGAGAAAGTTGTCCAAAACAGCTTGCAATCGAATGTTCATGTGAATAGAAAAGGCAGGAGAGTGGTCAGGTACTGTTTTCTCTCAGTTGGCAAGCTGCGCACACAATCGCAGTGTTGTACAGCTTGTTTCATCACCTTTGCGAAGTTGCCGCTCTCTCCGGCTCCCGGAGACGAAGAAGCTGCTTCTTCGCGCAAAGACGATTCTGCCGCTCACAGTGCTCTGCGGTGTGCGCCTTCTGCCGAAAGACGCCCGGGAGCGGTGCTTAGCTCTGCAGAGCACCGTACCTTCGTCTTTAGCCTCTCTTCTCGTCTACATCTTAGCAAAAATCTTATCCACTCTTTCTGGCAGGGAGAAACTGTGCCAGCACAGAAAACATCTCCCATCGTGTTCTAGAGGCTGCACGGAGGTCTGCAGAGTGTTTTGCACGAAGAGAAAGAAAGTTGTCCAAAACAGCTTGCAATCGAATGTTCATGTGAATAGGAAAGGCAGGAGAGTGATCAGGTGCTGTTTGCTCTCAGTTGGCAAGCTGCGCACACAATCGCAGTGTTGTACAGCTTGTTTCATCACCTTTGCGAAGTTGCCGCTCTCTCCGGCTCCCGGAGACGAAGAAGCTGCTTCCTCGCGCAAAGACGATTCTGCCGCTCACAGTGCTCTGCGGTGTGCGCCTTCTGCCGAAAGAGGTCCGGGAGCGGTGCTTAGCTCTGCAGAGCACCGTACCTTCGTCTTTAGCCTCTCTTCTCGTCTACATCTTAGCAAAAAGCTTTTCCACTCTGTCTGGCAAGGAGAAACTGTGCCAGCACAGAAAACATATCCCATCGTGTTCTAGAGGCTGCACGGAGGTCTGCCGAATGTTTTGCAAGAGGAGAAAGAAAGTTGTCCAAAACAGCTTGCAATCGAATGTTCATGTGAATAGAAAAGGCAGGAGAGTGGTCAGGTACTGTTTTCTCTCACTTGGCAAGCTGCGCACACAATCGCAGTGTTGTACAGCTTGTTTCATCACCTTTGCGAAGTTGCCGCTCTCTCCGGCTCCCGGAGACGAAGAAGCTGCTTCTTCGCGCAAAGACGATTCTGCCGCTCACAGTGCTCTGCGGTGTGCGCCTTCTGCCGAAAGAGGTCCGGGAGCGGTGCTTAGCTCTGCAGAGCACCGTACCTTCGTCTTTAGCCTCTCTTCTCGTCTACATCTTAGCAAAAAGCTTTTCCACTCTGTCTGGCAAGGAGAAACTGTGCCAGCACAGAAAACATCTCCCATCGTGTTCTAGAGGCTGCACGGAGGTCTGCCGAGTGTTTTGCAAGAAGAGAGAGAAAGTTGTCCAAAACAGCTTGCAATCGAATGTTCATGTGAATAGAAAAGTCAGGAGAGTGGTCAGGTACTGTTTTCTCTCACTTGGCAAGCTGCGCACACAATCGCAGTGTTGTACAGCTTGTTTCATCACCTTTGCCAAGTTGCCGCTCTCTCCGGCTCCCGGAGACGAAGAAGCTGCTTCTTCGCGCAAAGACGATTCTGCCGCTCACAGTGCTCTGCGGTGAGCGCCTTCTGCCGAAAGAGGTCCGGGAGCGGTGCTTAGCTCTGCAGAGCACCGTACCTTCGTCTTTAGCCTCTCTTCTCGTCTACATCTTAGCAAAAAGCTTTTCCACTCTGTCTGGCAAGGAGAAACTGTGCCAGCACAGAAAACACCTCCCATCGTCTTCTAGAGGCTGCACGGAGGTCTGCCGAGTGTTTTGCAAGAAGAGAAAGAAAGTTGTCCAAAACAGCTTGCAATCGAATGTTCATGTGAATAGAAAAGGCAGGAGAGTGGTCAGGTACTGTTTTCTCTCAGTTGGCAAGCTGCGCACACAATCGCAGTGTTGTACAGCTTGTTTCATCACCTTTGCGAAGTTGCCGCTCTCTCCGGCTCCCGGAGACGAAGAAGCTGCTTCTTCGCGCAAAGACGATTCTGCCGCTCACAGTGCTCTGCTGTGTGCGCCTTCTGCCGAAAGCGGCCCGGGAGCGGTGCTTAGCTCTGCAGAGCACCGTACCTTCGTCTTTAGCCTCTCTTCTCGTCTACATCTTAGCAAAAAGCTTTTCCACTCTGTCTGGCAAGGAGAAACTGTGCCAGCACAAAAAACATCTCCCATCGTGTTCTAGAGGCTGCACGGAGGTCTGCCGAGTGTTTTGCAAGAAGAGAAAGAAAGTTGTCCAAAACAGCTTGCAATCGAATGTTCATGTGAATAGAAAAGGCAGGAGAGTGGTCAGGTACTGTTTTCTCTCACTTGGCAAGCTGCGCACACAATCGCAGTGTTGTACAGCTTGTTTCATCACCTTTGCGAAGTTGCCGCTCTCTCCGGCTCCCGGAGACGAAGAAGCTGCTTCTTCGCGCAAAGACGATTCTGCCGCTCACAGTGCTCTGCGGTGTGCGCCTTCTGCCGAAAGAGCCCCGGGAGCTGTGCTTAGCTCTGAGAAGCACCATACGTGCTTCTTTAGCCTCTCTTCTCGTCTACATCTGAGCAAAAAGCTTTTCCACTCTGTCTGGCAAGGAGAAACTGTGCCAGCACAGAAAACATCTCCCATCGTGTTCTAGAGGCTGCACGGAGGTCTGCCGAGTGTTTTGCAAGAAGAGAAAGGAAGTTGTCCAAAACAGCTGGCAATCGAATCTTCATGTGAATACAAAAGGCAGGAGAGTGGTGAGGTACTGTTTTCTCTCAGTTGGCAAGCTGCGCACACAATCGCAGTGTTGTACAGCTTGTTTCATCACCTTTGCGAAGTTGCCGCTCTCTCCGGCTCCCGGAGACGAAGAAGCTGCTTCTTCGCGCAAAGACGATTCTGCCGCTCACAGTGCTCTGCGGTGTGCGCCTTCTGCCGAAAGAGGTCCGGGAGCGGTGCTTAGCTCTGAGAATCACCGTACCTTCGTCTTTAGCCTCTCTTCTCGTCTACATCTTAGCAAAAAGCTTTTCCACTCTTTCTGGCAAGGATAAACTGTGCCGCAACAAAAAACATCTCCCATCGTGTTCTAGAGGCTGCACGGAGGTCTGCCGAGTGTTTTGCAAGAAGAGAGAGAAAGTTGTCCAAAACAGCTTGCAATCGAATGTTCATGTGAATAGAAAAGGCAGGAGAGTGGTCAGGTACTGTTTTCTCTCACTTGGCAAGCTGCGCACACAATCGCAGTGTTGTACAGCTTGTTTCATCACCTTTGCCAAGTTGCCGCTCTCTCCGGCTCCCGGAGACGAAGAAGCTGCTTCTTCGCGCAAAGACGATTCTGCCGCTCACAGTGCTCTGCGGTGTGCGCCTTCTGCCGAAAGAGGCCCGGGAGCGGTGCTTAGCTCTGCAGAGCACCGTACCTTCGTCTTTAGCCTCTCTTCTCGTCTACATCTTAGCAAAAAGCTTTTCCACTCTTTCTGGCAGGGAGAAACTGTGACAGCACAGAAAACATCTCCCATCGTGTTCTAGAGGCTGCACGGAGGTCTGCAGAGTGTTTTGCACGAAGAGAAAGAAAGTTGTCCAAAACAGCTTGCAATCGAATGTTCATGTGAATAGAAAAGGCAGGAGAGTGGTCAGGTACTGTTTTCTCTCACTTGGCAAGCTGCGCACACAATCGCAGTGTTGTACAGCTTGTTTCATCACCTTTGCGAAGTTGCCGCTCTCTCCGGCTCCCGGAGACGAAGAAGCTGCTTCTTCGCGCAAAGACGATTCTGCCGCTCACAGTGCTCTGCGGTGTGCGCCTTCTGCCGAAAGAGGCCCGGGAGCGGTGCTTAGCTCTGCAGAGCACCGTACCTTCGTCTTTAGCCTCTCTTCTCGTCTACACCTTAGCAAAAAGCTTTTCCACTCTGTCTGGCAAGGAGAAACTGTGCCAGCACAAAAAACATCTCCCATCGTGTTCTAGAGGCTGCACGCAGGTCTTCCGAGTGTTTTGGAAGAAGAGAAAGAAAGTTGTCCAAAACAGCTTGCAATCGAATGTTCAAGTGAATAGAAAAGGCAGGAGAGTGGTCAGGTACTGTTTTCTCTCAGTTGGCAAGCTGCGCACACAATCGCAGTGTTGTACAGCTTGTTTCATCACCTTTGCCAAGTTGCCGCTCTCTCCGGCTCCAGGAGACGAAGAAGCTGCTTCTTCGCGCAAAGACGATTCTGCCGCTCACAGTGCTCTGCGGTGTGCGCCTTCTGCCGAAAGAGGCCCGGGAGCGGTGCTTAGCTCTGCAGAGCACCGTACCTTCGTCTTTAGCCTCTCTTCTCGTCTACATCTTAGCAAAAAGCTTTTCCACTCTTTCTGGCAGGGAGAAACTGTGACAGCACAGAAAACATCTCCCATCGTGTTCTAGAGGCTGCACGGATGTCTGCAGAGTGTTTTGCACGAAGAGAAAGAAAGTTGTCCAAAACAGCTTGCAATCGAATGTTCATGTGAATAGAAAAGGCAGGAGAGTGGTCAGGTACTGTTTTCTCTCACTTGGCAAGCTGCGCACACAATCGCAGTGTTGTACAGCTTGTTTCATCACCTTTGCGAAGTTGCCGCTCTCTCCGGCTCCCGGAGACGAAGAAGCTGCTTCTTCGCGCAAAGACGATTCTGCCGCTCACAGTGCTCTGCGGTGTGCGCCTTCTGCCGAAAGAGGCCCGGGAGCGGTGCTTAGCTCTGCAGAGCACCGTACCTTCGTCTTTAGCCTCTCTTCTCGTCTACACCTTAGCAAAAAGCTTTTCCACTCTGTCTGGCAAGGAGAAACTGTGCCAGCACAAAAAACATCTCCCATCGTGTTCTAGAGGCTGCACGCAGGTCTGCCGAGTGTTTTGCAAGAAGAGAAAGAAAGTTGTCCAAAACAGCTTGCAATCGAATGTTCAAGTGAATAGAAAAGGCAGGAGAGTGGTCAGGTACTGTTTTCTCTCAGTTGGCAAGCTGCGCACACAATCGCAGTGTTGTACAGCTTGTTTCATCACCTTTGCGAAGTTGCCGCTCTCTGCGCCTCCCGGAGACGAAGAAGCTGCTTCTTCGCGCAAAGACGATTCTGCCGCTCACAGTGCTCTGCTGTGTGCGCCTTCTGCCGAAAGAGGCCCGGGAGCGGTGCTTAGCTCTGCAGAGCACCGTACCTTCGTCTTTAGCCTCTCTTCTCGTCTACATCTTAGCAAAAAGCTTTTCCACTCTGTCTGGCAAGGAGAAACTGTGCCAGCACAGAAAACATCTCCCATCGTCTTCTAGAGGCTGCACGGAGGTGTGCCGAGTGTTTTGCAAGAAGAGAAAGAAAGTTGTCCAAAACAGCTTGCAATCGAATGTTCATGTGAATAGAAAAGGCAGGAGAGTGGTCAGGTACTGTTTGCTCTCAGTTGGCAAGCTGCGCACACAATCGCAGTGTTGTACAGCTTGTTTCATCACCTTTGCGAAGTTGCCGCTCTCTCCGGCTCCCGGTGACGAAGAAGCTGCTTCTTCGCGCAAAGACGATTCTGCCGCTCACAGTGCTCTGCGGTGTGCGCCTTCTGCCGAAAGAGGTCCGGCAGCGGTGCTTAGCTCTGCAGAGCACCGTACCTTCGTCTTTAGCCTCTCTTCTCGTCTACATCTTAGCAAAAAGCTTTTCCACTCAGTCTGGCAAGGAGAAACTGTGCCAGCACAGAAAACATCTCCCATCGTGTTCTAGAGGCTGCACGGAGGTCTGCCGAGTGTTTTGCAAGAAGAGAGAGAAAGTTGTCCAAAACAGCTTGCAATCGAATGTTCATGTGAATAGAAAAGGCAGGAGAGTGGTCAGGTACTGTTTTCTCTCAGTTGGCAAGCTGCGCACACAATCGCAGTGTTGTACAGCTTGTTTCATCACCTTTGCCAAGTTGCCGCTCTCTCCGGCTCCCGGAGACGAAGAAGCTGCTTCTTCGCGCAAAGACGATTCTGCCGCTCACAGTGCTCTGCGGTGTGCGCCTTCTGCCGAAAGAGGCCCGGGAGCGGTGCTTAGCTCTGCAGAGCACCGTACCTTCGTCTTTAGCCTCTCTTCTCGTCTACATCTTAGCAAAAAGCTTTTCCACTCTTTCTGGAAGGGAGAAACTGTGCCAGCACAGAAAACATCTCCCATCGTGTTCTAGAGGCTGCACGGAGGTCTGCCTAGTGTTTTGCAAGAAGAGAAAGAAAGTTGTCCAAAACAGCTTGCAATCGAATGTTCATGTGAATAGGAAAGGCAGGAGAGTGGTCAGGTACTGTTTGCTCTCAGTTGGCAAGCTGCGCACACAATCGCAGTGTTGTACAGCTTGTTTCATCACCTTTGCGAAGTTGCCGCTCTCTCCGGCTCCCGGAGACGAAGAAGCAGCTTCTTCGCGCAAAGACGATTCTGCCGCTCACAGTGCTCTGCGGTGTGCGCCTTCTGCCGAAAGAGGTCCGGGAGCGGTGCTTAGCTCTGCAGAGCACCGTACCTTCGTCTTTAGCCTCTCTTCTCGTCTACATCTTAGCAAAAAGCTTTTCCACTCTGTCTGGCAAGGAGAAACTGTGCCAGCACAGAAAACATCTCCCATCGTGTTCTAGAGGCTGCACGGAGGTCTGCAGAGTGTTTTGCAAGAAGAGAAAGAAAGTTGTCCAAAACAGCTTCCAATCGAATGTTCATGTGAATAGAAAATGCAGGAGAGTGGTCAGGTACGGTTTTCTCTCCGTTGGCAAGCTGCGCACACAATCGCAGTGTTGTACAGCTTGTTTCATCACCTTTGCGAAGTTGCCGCTCTCTCCGGCTCCCGGAGACGAAGAAGCTGCTTCTTCGCGCAAAGACGATTCTGCCGCTCACAGTGCTCTGCGGTGTGCGCCTTCTGCCGAAAGACGCCCGGGAGCGGTGCTTAGCTCTGCAGAGCACCGTACCTTCGTCTTTAGCCTCTCTTCTCGTCTACATCTTAGCAAAAAGCTTATCCACTCTTTCTGGCAGGGAGAAACTGTGCCAGCACAGAAAACATCTCCCATCGTGTTCTAGAGGCTGCACGGAGGTCTGCCGAGTGTTTTGCACGAAGAGAAAGAAAGTTGTCCAAAACAGCTTGCAATCGAATGTTCATGTGAATAGGAAAGGCAGGAGAGTGATCAGGTGCTGTTTGCTCTCAGTTGGCAAGCTGCGCACACAATCGCAGTGTTGTACAGCTTGTTTCATCACCTTTGCGAAGTTGCCGCTCTCTCCGGCTCCCGGAGACGAAGAAGCTGCTTCTTCGCGCAAAGACGATTCTGCCGCTCACAGTGCTCTGCGGTGTGCGCCTTCTGCCGAAAGACGCCCGGGAGCGGTGCTTAGCTCTGCAGAGCACCGTACCTTCGTCTTTAGCCTCTCTTCTCGTCTACATCTTAGCAAAAAGCTTTTCCACTCTTTCTGGCAGGGAGAAACTGTGACAGCACAGAAAACATCTCCCATCGTGTTCTAGAGGCTGCACGGAGGTCTGCAGAGTGTTTTGCACGAAGAGAAAGAAAGTTGTCCAAAACAGCTTGCAATCGAATGTTCATGTGAATAGAAAAGGCAGGAGAGTGGTCAGGTACTGTTTTCTCTCACTTGGCAAGCTGCGCACACAATCGCAGTGTTGTACAGCTTGTTTCATCACCTTTGCGAAGTTGCCGCTCTCTCCGGCTCCCGGAGACGAAGAAGCTGCTTCTTCGCGCAAAGACGATTCTGCCGCTCACAGTGCTCTGCGGTGTGCGCCTTCTGCCGAAAGAGGCCCGGGAGCGGTGCTTAGCTCTGCAGAGCACCGTACCTTCGTCTTTAGCCTCTCTTCTCGTCTACACCTTAGCAAAAAGCTTTTCCACTCTGTCTGGCAAGGAGAAACTGTGCCAGCACAAAAAACATCTCCCATCGTGTTCTAGAGGCTGCACGCAGGTCTGCCGAGTGTTTTGCAAGAAGAGAAAGAAAGTTGTCCAAAACAGCTTGCAATCGAATGTTCAAGTGAATAGAAAAGGCAGGAGAGTGGTCAGGTACTGTTTTCTCTCAGTTGGCAAGCTGCGCACACAATCGCAGTGTTGTACAGCTTGTTTCATCACCTTTGCGAAGTTGCCGCTCTCTGCGCCTCCCGGAGACGAAGAAGCTGCTTCTTCGCGCAAAGACGATTCTGCCGCTCACAGTGCTCTGCTGTGTGCGCCTTCTGCCGAAAGAGGCCCGGGAGCGGTGCTTAGCTCTGCAGAGCACCGTACCTTCGTCTTTAGCCTCTCTTCTCGTCTACATCTTAGCAAAAAGCTTTTCCACTCTGTCTGGCAAGGAGAAACTGTGCCAGCACAGAAAACATCTCCCATCGTCTTCTAGAGGCTGCACGGAGGTGTGCCGAGTGTTTTGCAAGAAGAGAAAGAAAGTTGTCCAAAACAGCTTGCAATCGAATGTTCATGTGAATAGAAAAGGCAGGAGAGTGGTCAGGTACTGTTTGCTCTCAGTTGGCAAGCTGCGCACACAATCGCAGTGTTGTACAGCTTGTTTCATCACCTTTGCGAAGTTGCCGCTCTCTCCGGCTCCCGGTGACGAAGAAGCTGCTTCTTCGCGCAAAGACGATTCTGCCGCTCACAGTGCTCTGCGGTGTGCGCCTTCTGCCGAAAGAGGTCCGGCAGCGGTGCTTAGCTCTGCAGAGCACCGTACCTTCGTCTTTAGCCTCTCTTCTCGTCTACATCTTAGCAAAAAGCTTTTCCACTCAGTCTGGCAAGGAGAAACTGTGCCAGCACAGAAAACATCTCCCATCGTGTTCTAGAGGCTGCACGGAGGTCTGCCGAGTGTTTTGCAAGAAGAGAGAGAAAGTTGTCCAAAACAGCTTGCAATCGAATGTTCATGTGAATAGAAAAGGCAGGAGAGTGGTCAGGTACTGTTTTCTCTCAGTTGGCAAGCTGCGCACACAATCGCAGTGTTGTACAGCTTGTTTCATCACCTTTGCCAAGTTGCCGCTCTCTCCGGCTCCCGGAGACGAAGAAGCTGCTTCTTCGCGCAAAGACGATTCTGCCGCTCACAGTGCTCTGCGGTGTGCGCCTTCTGCCGAAAGAGGCCCGGGAGCGGTGCTTAGCTCTGCAGAGCACCGTACCTTCGTCTTTAGCCTCTCTTCTCGTCTACATCTTAGCAAAAAGCTTTTCCACTCTTTCTGGAAGGGAGAAACTGTGCCAGCACAGAAAACATCTCCCATCGTGTTCTAGAGGCTGCACGGAGGTCTGCCTAGTGTTTTGCAAGAAGAGAAAGAAAGTTGTCCAAAACAGCTTGCAATCGAATGTTCATGTGAATAGGAAAGGCAGGAGAGTGGTCAGGTACTGTTTGCTCTCAGTTGGCAAGCTGCGCACACAATCGCAGTGTTGTACAGCTTGTTTCATCACCTTTGCGAAGTTGCCGCTCTCTCCGGCTCCCGGAGACGAAGAAGCAGCTTCTTCGCGCAAAGACGATTCTGCCGCTCACAGTGCTCTGCGGTGTGCGCCTTCTGCCGAAAGAGGTCCGGGAGCGGTGCTTAGCTCTGCAGAGCACCGTACCTTCGTCTTTAGCCTCTCTTCTCGTCTACATCTTAGCAAAAAGCTTTTCCACTCTGTCTGGCAAGGAGAAACTGTGCCAGCACAGAAAACATCTCCCATCGTGTTCTAGAGGCTGCACGGAGGTCTGCAGAGTGTTTTGCAAGAAGAGAAAGAAAGTTGTCCAAAACAGCTTCCAATCGAATGTTCATGTGAATAGAAAATGCAGGAGAGTGGTCAGGTACGGTTTTCTCTCCGTTGGCAAGCTGCGCACACAATCGCAGTGTTGTACAGCTTGTTTCATCACCTTTGCGAAGTTGCCGCTCTCTCCGGCTCCCGGAGACGAAGAAGCTGCTTCTTCGCGCAAAGACGATTCTGCCGCTCACAGTGCTCTGCGGTGTGCGCCTTCTGCCGAAAGACGCCCGGGAGCGGTGCTTAGCTCTGCAGAGCACCGTACCTTCGTCTTTAGCCTCTCTTCTCGTCTACATCTTAGCAAAAAGCTTATCCACTCTTTCTGGCAGGGAGAAACTGTGCCAGCACAGAAAACATCTCCCATCGTGTTCTAGAGGCTGCACGGAGGTCTGCCGAGTGTTTTGCACGAAGAGAAAGAAAGTTGTCCAAAACAGCTTGCAATCGAATGTTCATGTGAATAGGAAAGGCAGGAGAGTGATCAGGTGCTGTTTGCTCTCAGTTGGCAAGCTGCGCACACAATCGCAGTGTTGTACAGCTTGTTTCATCACCTTTGCGAAGTTGCCGCTCTCTCCGGCTCCCGGAGACGAAGAAGCTGCTTCTTCGCGCAAAGACGATTCTGCCGCTCACAGTGCTCTGCGGTGTGCGCCTTCTGCCGAAAGACGCCCGGGAGCGGTGCTTAGCTCTGCAGAGCACCGTACCTTCGTCTTTAGCCTCTCTTCTCGTCTACATCTTAGCAAAAAGCTTTTACACTCTGTCTGGCAAGGAGAAACTGTGCCAGCACTGAAAACATCTCCCATCGTGTTCTAGAGGCTGCACGGAAGTCTGCCGAGTGTTTTGCAAGAGGAGAAAGAAAGTTGTCCAAAACAGCTTGCAATCGAATGTTCATGTGAATAGAAAAAGCAGGAGAGCGGTCAGGTATTGTTTTCTCTCACTTGGCAAGCTGCGCACACAATCGCAGTGTTGTACAGCTTGTTTCATCACCTTTGCGAAGTTGCCGCTCTCTCCGGCTCCCGGAGACGAAGAAGCTGCTTCTTCGCGCAAAGACGATTCTGCCGCTCACAGTGCTCTGCGGTGTGCGCCTTCTGCCGAAAGACGCCCGGGAGCGGTGCTTAGCTCTGCAGAGCACCGTACCTTCGTCTTTAGCCTCTCTTCTCGTCTACATCTTAGCAAAAAGCTTTTCCACTCTGTCTGGCAAGGAGAAACTGTGCCAGCACAGAAAACATCTCCCATCGTGTTCTAGAGGCTGCACGCAGGTCTGCAGAGTGTTTTGCAAGAAGAGAAAGAAAGTTGTCCAAAACAGCTTGCAATCGAATGTTCATGTGAATAGAAAAGGCAGGAGAGTGGTCAGGTACTGTTTTCTCTCAGTTGGCAAGCTGCGCACACAATCGCAGTGTTGTACAGCTTGTTTCATCACCTTTGCGAAGTTGCCGCTCTCTCCGGCTCCCGGAGACGAAGAAGCTGCTTCTTCGCACAAAGACGATTCTGCCGCTCACAGTGCTCTGCGGTGTGCGCCTTCTGCCGAAAGACGCCCGGGAGCGGTGCTTAGCTCTGCAGAGCACCGTACCTTCGTCTTTAGCCTCTCTTCTCGTCTACATCTTAGCAAAAAGCTTTTCCACTCAGTCTGGCAAGGAGAAACTGTGCCAGCACAGAAAACATCTCCCATCGTGTTCTAGAGGCTGCACGGAGGTCTGCCGAGTGTTTTGCAAGAAGAGAGAGAAAGTTGTCCAAAACAGCTTGCAATCGAATGTTCATGTGAATAGAAAAGGCAGGAGAGTGGTCAGGTACTGTTTTCTCTCAGTTGGCAAGCTGCGCACACAATCGCAGTGTTGTACAGCTTGTTTCATCACCTTTGCCAAGTTGCCGCTCTCTCCGGCTCCCGGAGACGAAGAAGCTGCTTCTTCGCGCAAAGACGATTCTGCCGCTCACAGTGCTCTGCGGTGTGCGCCTTCTGCCGAAAGAGGCCCGGGAGCGGTGCTTAGCTCTGCAGAGCACCGTACCTTCGTCTTTAGCCTCTCTTCTCGTCTACATCTTAGCAAAAAGCTTTTCCACTCTGTCTGGCAGGGAGAAACTGTGACAGCACAGAAAACATCTCCCATCGTGTTCTAGAGGCTGCACGGACGTCTGCAGAGTGTTTTGCACGAAGAGAAAGAAAGTTGTCCAAAACAGCTTGCAATCGAATGTTCATGTGAATAGAAAAGGCAGGAGAGTGATCAGGTACTGTTTGCTCTCAGTCGGCAAGCTGCGCACACAATCGCAGTGTTGTACAGCTTGTTTCATCACCTTTGCGAAGTTGCCGCTCTCTCCGGCTCCCGGAGACGAAGAAGCTGCTTCTTCGCGCAAAGACGATTCTGCCGCTCACAGTGCTCTGCGGTGTGCGCCTTCTGCCGAAAGAGGCCCGGGAGCGGTGCTTAGCTCTGCAGAGCACCGTACCTTCGTCTTCAGCCTCTCTTCTCGTCTACACCTTAGCAAAAAGCTTTTCCACTCTGTCTGGCAAGGAGAAACTGTGCCAGCACAGAAAACATCTCCCATCGTGTTCTAGAGGCTGCACGCAGGTCTGCCGAGTGTTTTGCAAGAAGAGAAAGAAAGTTGTCCAAAACAGCTTGCAATCGAATATTCAAGCGAATAGAAAAGGCAGGAGAGTGGTCAGGTACTGTTTTCTCTCAGTTGGCAAGCTGCGCACACAATCGCAGTGTTGTACAGCTTGTTTCATCACCTTTGCGAAGTTGCCGCTCTCTCCGGCTCCCGGAGACGAAGAAGCTGCTTCTTCGCGCAAAGACGATTCTGCCGCTCACAGTGCTCTGCTGTGTGCGCCTTCTGCCGAAAGCGGCCCGGGAGCGGTGCTTAGCTCTGCAGAGCACCGTACATTCGTCTTTAGCCTCTCTTCTCGTCTACATCTTAGCAAAAAGCTTTTCCACTCTGTCTGGCAAGGAGAAACTGTGCCAGCACAAAAAACATCTCCCATCGTGTTCTAGAGGCTGCACGGAGGTCTGCCGAGTGTTTTGCAAGAAGAGAAAGAAAGTTGTCCAAAACAGCTTGCAATCGAATGTTCATGTGAATAGAAAAGGCAGGAGAGTGGTCAGGTACTGTTTTCTCTCACTTGGCAAGCTGCGCACACAATCGCAGTGTTGTACAGCTTGTTTAATCACCTTTGCGAAGTTGCCGCTCTCTCCGGCTCCCGGAGACGAAGAAGCTGCTTCTTCGCGCAAAGACGATTCTGCCGCTCACAGTGCTCTGCGGTGTGCGCCTTCTGCCGAAAGAGCCCCGGGAGCTGTGCTTAGCTCTGAGAAGCACCATACGTGCTTCTTTAGCCTCTCTTCTCGTCTACATCTTAGCAAAAAGCTTTTCCACTCTGTCTGGCAAGGAGAAACTGTGCCAGCACAGAAAACATCTCCCATCGTGTTCTAGAGGCTGCACGCAGGTCTGCCGAGTGTTTTGCAAGAAGAGAAAGAAAGTTGTCCAAAACAGCTTGCAATCGAATGTTCATGTGAATAGAAAAGGCAGGAGAGTGGTCAGGTACTGTTTTCTCTCACTTTGCAAGCTGCGCACACAATCGCAGTGTTGTACAGCTTGTTTCATCACCTTTGCGAAGTTGCCGCTCTCTCCGGCTCCCGGAGACGAAGAAGCTGCTTCTTCGCGCAAAGACGATTCTGCCACTCACAGTGCTCTGCGGTGTGCGCCTTCTGCCGAAAGACGCCCGGGAGCGGTGCTTAGCTCTGCAGAGCACCGTACCTTCGTCTTTAGCCTCTCTTCTCGTCTACATCTTAGCAAAAAGCTTTTCCATTCTGTCTGGCAAGGAGAAACTGTGCCAGCACAAAAAACATCTCCCATCGTGTTCTAGAGGCTGCACGGAGGTCTGCCGAGTGTTTTGCAAGAAGAGAAAGAAAGTTGTCCAAAACAGCTTGCAATCGAATGTTCATGTGAATAGAAAAGGCAGGAGAGTGGTCAGGTACTGTTTTCTCTCACTTGGCAAGCTGCGCACACAATCGCAGTGTTGTACAGCTTGTTTCATCACCTTTGCCAAGTTGCCGCTCTCTCCGGCTCCCGGAGACGAAGAAGCTGCTTCTTCGCGCAAAGACGATTCTGCCGCTCACAGTGCTCTGCGGTGTGCGCCTTCTGCCGAAAGAGGTCCGGCAGCGGTGCTTAGCTCTGCAGAGCACCGTACCTTCGTCTTTAGCCTCTCTTCTCGTCTACATCTTAGCAAAAAGCTTTTCCACTCTGTCTGGCAAGGAGAAACTGTGCCAGCACAAAAAACATCTCCCATCGTGTTCTAGAGTCTGCACGGAGGTCTGCCGAGTGTTTTGCAAGAAGAGAGAGAAAGTTGTCCAAAACAGCTTGCAATCGAATGTTCATGTGAATAGAAAAGGCAGGAGAGTGGTCAGGTACTGTTTTCTCTCACTTGGCAAGCTGCGCACACAATCGCAGTGTTGTACAGCTTGTTTCATCACCTTTGCCAAGTTGCCGCTCTCTCCGGCTCCCGGAGACGAAGAAGCTGCTTCTTCGCGCAAAGACGATTCTGCCGCTCACAGTGCTCTGCGGTGTGCGCCTTCTGCCGAAAGAGGTCCGGCAGCGGTGCTTAGCTCTGCAGAGCACCGTACCTTCGTCTTTAGCCTCTCTTCTCGTCTACATCTTAGCAAAAAGCTTTTCCACTCTGTCTGGCAAGGAGAAACTGTGCCAGCACAGAAAACATCTCCCATCGTCTTCTAGAGTCTGCACGGAGGTCTGCCGAGTGTTTTGCAAGAAGAGAGAGAAAGTTGTCCAAAACAGCTTGCAATCGAATGTTCATGTGAATAGAAAAGGCAGGAGAGTGGTCAGGTACTGTTTTCTCTCACTTGGCAAGCTGCGCACACAATCGCAGTGTTGTACAGCTTGTTTCATCACCTTTGCGAAGTTGCCGCTCTCTCCGGCTCCCGGAGACGAAGAAGCTGCTTCTTCGCGCAAAGACGATTCTGCCGCTCACAGTGCTCTGCAGTGTGCGCCTTCTGCCGAAAGCGGCCCGGGAGTGTTGCTTAGCTCTGCAGAGCACCGTACCTTCGTCTTTAACCTCTCTTCTCGTCTACATCTTAGCAAAAAGCTTTTCCACTCTTTCTGGCAGGGAGAAACTGTGCCAGCACAGAAAACATCTCCCATCGTGTTCTAGAGGCTGCACGGAGGTCTGCAGAGTGTTTTGCACGAAGAGAAAGAAAGTTGTCCAAAACAGCTTGCAATCGAATGTTCATGTGAATAGGAAAGGCAGGAGAGTGGTCAGGTACTGTTTGCTCTCAGTTGGCAAGCTGCGCACACAATCGCAGTGTTGTACAGCTTGTTTCATCACCTTTGCGAAGTTGCCGCTCTCTCCGGCTCCCGGAGACGAAGAAGCTGCTTCTTCGCGCAAAGACGATTCTGCCGCTCACAGTGCTCTGCGGTGTGCGCCTTCTGCCGAAAGAGGTCCGGGAGCGGTGCTTAGGTCTGCAGAGCACCGTACCTTCGTCTTTAGCTTCTCTTCTCGTCTACATCTTAGCAAAAAGCTTTTCCACTCTGTCTGGCAAGGAGAAACTGTGCCAGCACAGAAAACATCTCCCATCGTGTTCTAGAGGCTGCACTGAGGTCTGCAGAGTGTTTTGCAAGAAGAGAAAGAAAGTTGTCCAAAACAGCTTCCAATCGAATGTTCATGTGAATAGAAAATGCAGGAGAGTGGTCAGGTACGGTTTTCTCTCAGTTGGCAAGCTGCGCACACAATCGCAGTGTTGTACAGCTTGTTTCATCACCTTTGCGAAGTTGCCGCTCTCTCCGGCTCCCGGAGACGAAGAAGCTGCTTCTTCGCGCAAAGACGATTCTGCCGCTCACTGTGTTCTTCAGTGTGTGTCTTCTGCCGAAAGAGGCCCGGGAGCTGTGCTTAGCTCTGCAGAGCACCATACCTGCTTCTTTAGCCTCTCTTCTCGTCTACATCTTAGCAAAAAGCTTTTCCACTCTGTCTGGCACGGAGAAACTGTGCCAGCACAAAAAACATCTCCCATCGTGTTCTAGAGTCTGCACGGAGGTCTGCCGAGTGTTTTGAAAGAAGAGAGAGAAAGTTGTTCAAAACAGCTTGCAATCGAATGTTCAAGTGAATAGAAAAGGCAGGAGAGTGGTCAGGTACTGTTTTCTCTCAAGTGGCGAGCTGCGCACACAATCGCAGTGTTGTACAGCTTGTTTCATCACCTTTGCGAAGTTGCCGCTCTCTCCGGCTCCCGGAGACGAAGAAGCTGCTTCTTCGCGCAAAGACGATTCTGCCCCTCACAGTGCTCTGCGGTGTGCGCCATCTGCCGAAAGACGCCCGGGAGCGGTGCTTAGCTCTGCAGAGCACCGTACCTTCGTCTTTAGCCTCTCTTCTCGTCTACATCTTAGCAAAAAGCTTTTCCACTCTGTCTGGCAAGGAGAAAATTTACCAGCACATAAAACATATCCCATCGTGTTCTAGAGGCTGCCCGGAGGTCTGCCAAATGTTTTGCAAGAAGAGAAAGGAAGTTGTCCAAAACAGCTTGCAATCGAATGTTCATGTGAATAGAAAAGGCAGGAGAGTGGTCAGGTACTGTTTTCTCTCAGTTGGCAAGCTGCGCACACAATCGCAGTGTTGTACAGCTTGTTTCATCACCTTTGCCAAGTTGCCGCTCTCTCCGGCTCCCGGAGACGAAGAAGCTGCTTCTTCGCGCAAAGACGATTCTGCCGCTCACAGTGCTCTGCGGTGTGCGCCTTCTGCCGAAAGACGCCCGGGAGCGGTGCTTAGCTCTACAGAGCACCGTACCTTCGTCTTTAGCCTCTCTTCTCGTCTACATCTTAGCAAAAAGCTTTTCCACTCTTTCTGGCAAGGAGAAACTGTGCCAGCACAGAAAACATCGCCCATCGTGTTCTAGAGTCTGCACGGAGGTCTGCCGAGTGTTTTGCAAGAAGAGAGAGAAAGTTGTCCAAAACAGCTTGCAATCGAATGTTCATGTGAATAGAAAAGGCAGGAGAGTGGTCAGGTACTGTTTTCTCTCAGTTGGCAAGCTGGGCACACAATCGCAGTGTTGTACAGCTTGTTTCATCACCTTTGCCAAGTTGCCGCTCTCTCCGGCTCCCGGAGACGAAGAAGCTGCTTCTTCGCGCAAAGACGATTCTGCCGCTCACAGTGCTCTGCGGTGTGCGCCTTCTGCCGAAAGACGCCCGGGAGCGGTGCTTAGCTCTGCAGAGCACCGTACCTTCGTCTTTAGCCTCTCTTCTCGTCTACATCTTAGCAAAAAGCTTATCCAGTCTTTCTGGTAGGGAGAAACTGTGCCAGCACAGAAAACATCTCCCATCGTGTTCTAGAGGCTGCACGGAGGTCTGCAGAGTGTTTTGAACGAAGAGAAAGAAAGTTGTCCAAAACAGCTTGCAATCGAATGTTCATGTGAATAGGAAAGGCAGGAGAGTGATCAGGTGCTGTTTGCTCTCAGTTGGCAAGCTGCGCACACAATCGCAGTGTTGTAGAGCTTGTTTCATCACCTTTGCGAAGTTGCCGCTCTCTCCGGCTCCCGGAGACGAAGAAGCTGCTTCTTCGCGCAAAGACGATTCTGCCGCTCACTGTTTTCTGCAGTGTGTGTCTTCTGCCGAAAGAGGCCCGGGAGCTGTGCTTAGCTCTGCAGAGCACCACACCGTCTTCTTTAGCCTCTCTTCTCGTCTACATCTTAGCAAAAATCTTTTCCACTCTGTCTGGCAAGGAGATACTGTGCCAGCACAAAAAACATCTCCCATCGTGTTCTAGAGGCTGCACGCAGGTCTGCCGAGTGTTTTGCAAGAAGAGAAAGAAAGTTGTCCAAAACAGCTTGCAATCAAATGTTCATGTGAATAGAAAAGGCAGGAGAGTGGTCAGGTACTGTTTTCTCTCAGTTGGCAAGCTGCGCACACAATCGCAGTGTTGTACAGCTTGTTTCATCACCTTTGCGAAGTTGCCGCTCTCTCCGGCTCCCGGAGACGAAGAAGCTGCTTCTTCGCGCAAAGACGATTCTGCCGCTCACAGTGCTCTGCGGTGTGCGCCTTCTGCCGAAAGAGGCCCGGGAGCGGTGCTTAGCTCTGCAGAGCACCGTACCTTCGTCTTTAGCCTCTCTTCTCGTCTACATCTTAGCAAAAAGCTTTTCCACTCTGTCTGGCAAGGAGAAACTGTGCCAGCACAGAAAACATCTCCCATCGTGTTCTAGAGGCTGCACGCAGGTCTGCCGAGTGTTTTGCAAGAAGAGAAAGAAAGTTGTCCAAAACAGCTTGCAATCGAATGTTCATGTGAATAGAAAAGGCAGGACAGCGGTCTGGTACTGTTTTCTCTCAGTTGGCAAGCTGCGCACACAATCGCAGTGTTGTACAGCTTGTTTCATCACCTTTGCCAAGTTGCCGCTCTCTCCGGCTCCCGGAGACGAAGAAGCTGCTTCTTCGCGCAAAGACGATTCTGCCGCTCACAGTGCTCTGCTGTGTGCGCCTTCTGCCGAAAGAGGCCCGGGAGCGGTGCTTAGCTCTGCAGAGCACCGTACCTTCGTCTTTAGCCTCTCTTCTCGTCTACATCTTAGCAAAAAGCTTTTCCACTCTGTCTGGCAAGGAGAAACTGTGCCAGCACAAAAAACATCTCCCATCGTGTTCTAGAGGCTGCACGGAGGTCTGCCGAGTGTTTTGCAAGAAGAGAAAGAAAGTTGTCCAAAACAGCTTGCAATCGAATGTTCATGTGAATAGAAAAGGCAGGAGAGTGGTCAGGTACTGTTTTCTCTCACTTGGCAAGCTGCGCACACAATCGCAGTGTTGTACAGCTTGTTTCATCACCTTTGCGAAGTTGCCGCTCTCTCCGGCTCCCGGAGACGAAGAAGCTGCTTCTTCGCGCAAAGACGATTCTGCCGCTCACAGTGCTCTGCGGTGTGCGCCTTCTGCCCAAAGAGGCCCGGGACCGGTGCTTAGCTCTGAGAAGCACCATACGTGCTTCTTTAGCCTCTCTTCTCGTCTACATCTTAGCAAAAAGCTTTTCCACTCAGTCTGGCAAGGAGAAACTGTGCCAGCACAAAAAACATCTCCCATCGTGTTCTAGAGGCTGCACGCAGGTCTGCCGAGTGTTTTGCAAGAAGAGAAAGAAAGTTGTCCAAAACAGCTTGCAATCGAATGTTCAAGTGAATAGAAAAGGCAGGAGAGTGGTCAGGTACTGTTTTCTCTCAGTTGGCAAGCTGCGCACACAATCGCAGTGTTGTACAGCTTGTTTCATCACCTTTGCCAAGTTGCCGCTCTCTCCGGCTCCAGGAGACGAAGAAGCTGCTTCTTCGCGCAAAGACGATTCTGCCGCTCACAGTGCTCTGCGGTGTGCGCCTTCTGCCCAAAGAGGCCCGGGACCGGTGCTTAGCTCTGCAGAGCACCGTACCTTCGTCTTTAGCCTCTCTTCTCGTCTACATCTGAGCAAAAAGCTTTTCCACTCTGTCTGGCAAGGAGAAACTGTGCCAGCACAGAAAACATCTCCCATCGTGTTCTAGAGGCTGCACGGAGGTCTGCAGAGTGTTTTGCAAGAAGAGAGAGAAAGTTGTCCAAAACAGCTTGCAATCGAATGTTCATGTGAATAGAAAAGGCAGGAGAGTGGTCAGGTATTGTTTTCTCTCACTTGGCAAGCTGCGCACACAATCGCAGTGTTGTACAGCTTGTTTCATCACCTTTGCGAAGCTGCCGCTCTCTCCGGCTCCCGGAGACGAAGAAGCTGCTTCTTCGCGCAAAGACGATTCTGCCGCTCACAGTGCTCTGCGGTGAGCGCCTTCTGCCGAAAGAGGTCCGGGAGCGGTGCTTAGCTCTGCAGAGCACCGTACCTTCGTCTTTAGCCTCTCTTCTCGTCTACATCTTAGCAAAAAGCTTTTCCACTCTGTCTGGCAAGGAGAAACTGTGCCAGCACAGAAAACATCTCCCATCGTGTTCTAGAGGCTGCACGGAGGTCTGCCGAGTGTTTTGCAAGAAGAGAAAGAAAGTTGTCCAAAACAGCTTGCAATCGAATGTTCATGTGAATAGAAAAGGCAGGACAGCGGTCTGGTACTGTTTTCTCTCAGTTGGCAAGCTGCGCACACAATCGCAGTGTTGTACAGCTTGTTTCATCACCTTTGCGAAGTTGCCGCTCTCTCCGGCTCCAGGAGACGAAGAAGCTGCTTCTTCGCGCAAAGACGATTCTGCCGCTCACAGTGCTCTGCTGTGTGCGCCTTCTGCCGAAAGACGCCAGGGAGCGGTGCTTAGCTCTGCAGAGCACCGTACCTTCGTCTTTAGCCTCTCTTCTCGTCTACATCTTAGCAAAAAGCTTTTCCACTCTGTCTGGCAAGGAGAAACTGTGCCAGCACAAAAAACATCTCCCATCGTGTTCTAGAGGCTGCACGGAGGTCTGCCGAGTGTTTTGCAAGAAGAGAAAGTAAGTTGTCCAAAACAGCTTGCAATCGAATGTTCATGTGAATAGAAAAGGCAGGAGAGTGGTCAGGTACTGTTTTCTCTCAGTTGGCAAGCTGCGCACACAATCGCAGTGTTGTACAGCTTGTTTCATCACCTTTGCGAAGTTGCCGCTCTCTCCGGCTCCCGGAGACGAAGAAGCTGCTTCTTCGCGCAAAGACGATTCTGCCGCTCACAGTGCTCTGCGGTGTGCGCCTTCTGCCGAAAGAGCCCCGGGAGCTGTGCTTAGCTCTGAGAAGCACCATACGTGCTTCTTTAGCCTCTCTTCTCGTCTACATCTTAGCAAAAAGCTTTTCCACTCTGTCTGGCAAGGAGAAACTGTGCCAGCACAGAAAACATCTCCCATCGTGTTCTAGAGGCTGCACGCAGGTCTGCCGAGTGTTTTGCAAGAAGAGAAAGAAAGTTGTCCAAAACAGCTTGCAATCGAATGTTCATGTGAATAGAAAAGGCAGGAGAGTGGTCAGGTACTGTTTTCTCTCACTTGGCAAGCTGCGCACACAATCGCAGTGTTGTACAGCTTGTTTCATCACCTTTGCGAAGTTGCCGCTCTCTCCGGCTCCCGGAGACGAAGAAGCTGCTTCTTCGCGCAAAGACGATTCTGCCGCTCACAGTGCTCTGCGGTGTGCGCCTTCTGCCGAAAGACGCCCGGGAGCGGTGCTTAGCTCTGCAGAGCACCGTACCTTCGTCTTTAGCCTCTCTTCTCGTCTACATCTTAGCAAAAAGCTTTTCCACTCTGTCTGGCAAGGAGAAACTGTGCCAGCACAAAAAACATCTCCCATCGTGTTCTAGAGGCTGCACGGAGGTCTGCCGAGTGTTTTGCAAGAAGAGAAAGAAAGTTGTCCAAAACAGCTTGCAATCGAATGTTCATGTGAATAGAAAAGGCAGGAGAGTGGTCAGGTACTGTTTTCTCTCACTTGGCAAGCTGCGCACACAATCGCAGTGTTGTACAGCTTGTTTCATCACCTTTGCCAAGTTGCCGCTCTCTCCGGCTCCCGGAGACGAAGAAGCTGCTTCTTCGCGCAAAGACGATTCTGCCGCTCACAGTGCTCTGCGGTGTGCGCCTTCTGCCGAAAGAGGTCCGGCAGCGGTGCTTAGCTCTGCAGAGCACCGTACATTCGTCTTTAGCCTCTCTTCTCGTCTACATCTTAGCAAAAAGCTTTTCCACTCTGTCTGGCAAGGAGAAACTGTGCCAGCACAGAAAACATCTCCCATCGTGTTCTAGAGTCTGCACGGAGGTCTGCCGAGTGTTTTGCAAGAAGAGAGAGAAAGTTGTCCAAAACAGCTTGCAATCGAATGTTCATGTGAATAGAAAAGGCAGGAGAGTGGTCAGGTACTGTTTTCTCTCAGTTGGCAAGCTGCGCACACAATCGCAGTGTTGTACAGCTTGTTTCATCACCTTTGCGAAGTTGCCGCTCTCTCCGGCTCCCGGAGACGAAGAAGCTGCTTCTTCGCGCAAAGACGATTCTGCCGCTCACAGTGCTCTGCGGTGTGCGCCTTCTGCCGAAAGACGCCCGGGAGCGGTGCTTAGCTCTGCAGAGCACCGTACCTTCGTCTTTAGCCTCTCTTCTCGTCTACATCTTAGCAAAAAGCTTTTCCACTCTTTCTGGCAGGGAGAAACAGTGCCAGCACAGAAAACATCTCCCATCGTGTTCTAGAGGCTGCACGGAGGTCTGCAGAGTGTTTTGCACGAAGAGAAAGAAAGTTGTCCAAAACAGCTTGCAATCGAATGTTCATGTGAATAGGAAAGGCAGGAGAGTGGTCAGGTACTGTTTGCTCTCAGTTGGCAAGCTGCGCACACAATCGCAGTGTTGTACAGCTTGTTTCATCACCTTTGCGAAGTTGCCGCTCTCTCCGGCTCCCGGAGACGAAGAAGCTGCTTCTTCGCGCAAAGACGATTCTGCCGCTCACAGTGCTCTGCGGTGTGCGCCTTCTGCCGAAAGAGGTCCGGGAGCGGTGCTTAGCTCTGCAGAGCACCGTACCTTCGTCTTTAGCCTCTCTTCTCGTCTACATCTTAGCAAAAAGCTTTTCCACTCTGTCTGGCAAGGAGAAACTGTGCCAGCACAGAAAACATCTCCCATCGTGTTCTAGAGGCTGCACGCAGGTCTGCCGAGTGTTTTGCAAGAAGAGAGAGAAAGTTGTTCAAAACAGCTTGCAATCGAATATTCAAGTGAATAGAAAAGGCAGGAGAGTGGTCAGGTACTGTTTTCTCTCAGTTGGCAAGCTGCGCACACAATCGCAGTGTTGTACAGCTTGTTTCATCACCTTTGCGAAGTTGCCGCTCTCTCCGGCTCCCGGAGACGAAGAAGCTGCTTCTTCGCGCAAAGACGATTCTGCCCCTCACAGTGCTCTGCGGTGTGCGCCATCTGCCGAAAGACGCCCGGGAGCGGTGCTTAGCTCTGCAGAGCACCGTACCTTCGTCTTTAGCCTCTCTTCTCGTCTACATCTTAGCAAAAAGCTTTTCCACTCTGTCTGGCAAGGAGAAAATTTACCAGCACATAAAACATATCCCATCGTGTTCTAGAGGCTGCCCGGAGGTCTGCCAAGTGTTTTGCAAGAAGAGAAAGGAAGTTGTCCAAAACAGCTTGCAATCGAATGTTCATGTGAATAGAAAAGGCAGGAGAGTGGTCAGGTACTGTTTTCTCTCAGTTGGCAAGCTGCGCACACAATCGCAGTGTTGTACAGCTTGTTTCATCACCTTTGCCAAGTTGCCGCTCTCTCCGGCTCCCGGAGACGAAGAAGCTGCTTCTTCGCGCAAAGACGATTCTGCCGCTCACAGTGCTCTGCGGTGTGCGCCTTCTGCCGAAAGACGCCCGGGAGCGGTGCTTAGCTCTGCAGAGCACCGTACCTTCGTCTTTAGCCTCTCTTCTCGTCTACATCTTAGCAAAAAGCTTTTCCACTCTTTCTGGCAAGGAGAAACTGTGCCAGCACAGAAAACATCTCCCATCGTGTTCTAGAGGCTGCACGGAGGTCTGCCGAGTGTTTTGCAAGAAGAGAAAGAAAGTTGTCCAAAACAGCTTGCAATCGAATGTTCATGTGAATAGAAAAGGCAGGAGAGTGGTCAGGTACTGTTTTCTCTCAGTTGGCAAGCTGGGCACACAATCGCAGTGTTGTACAGCTTGTTTCATCACCTTTGCGAAGTTGCCGCTCTCTCCGGCTCCCGGAGACGAAGAAGCTGCTTCTTCGCGCAAAGACGATTCTGCCGCTCACAGTGCTCTGCGGTGTGCGCCTTCTGCCGAAAGAGGTCCGGGAGCGGTGCTTAGCTCTGCAGAGCACCGTACCTTCGTCTTTAGCCTCTCTTCTCCTCTACATCTTAGCAAAAAGCTTTTCCACTCTGTCTGGCAAGGAGAAACTGTGCCAGCACAGAAAACATCTCCCATCGTGTTCTAGAGGCTGCACGGAGGTCTGCCGAGTGTTTTGCAAGAAGAGAAAGAAAGTTGTCCAAAACAGCTTGCAATCGAATGTTCATGTGAATAGAAAAGGCAGGAGAGTGGTCAGGTACTGTTTTCTCTCAGTTGGCAAGCTGCGCACACAATCGCAGTGTTGTACAGCTTGTTTCATCACCTTTGACAAGTTGCCGCTCTCTCCGGCTCCCGGAGACGAAGAAGCTGCTTCTTCGCGCAAAGACGATTCTGCCGCTCACAGTGCTCTGCTGTGTGCGCCTTCTGCCGAAAGAGGTCCGGGAGCGGTGCTTAGCTCTGCAGAGCACCGTACCTTCGTCTTTAGCCTCTCTTCTCGTCTACATCTTAGCAAAAAGCTTTTCCACTCTGTCTGGCAAGGAGAAACTGTGCCAGCACAGAAAACATCACCCATCGTCTTCTAGAGGCTGCACGGAGGTCTGCCGAGTGTTTTGCAAGAAGAGAAAGAAAGTTGTCCAAAACAACTTGCAATCGAATGTTCATGTGAATAGAAAAGGCAGGAGAGTGGTCAGGTACTGTTTTCTCTCAGTTGGCAAGCTGGGCACACAATCGCAGGGTTGTACAGCTTGTTTCATCACCTTTGCGAAGTTGCCGCTCTCTCCGGCTCCCGGAGACGAAGAAGCTGCTTCTTCTCGCAAAGACGATTCTGCCGCTCACAGTGCTCTGCGGTGTGCGCCTTCTGCCGAAAGAGCCCCGGGAGCTGTGCTTAGCTCTGAGAAGCACCATACGTGCTTCTTTAGCCTCTCTTCTCGTCTACATCTTAGCAAAAAGCTTTTCCACTCTGTCTGGCAAGGAGAAACTGTGCCAGCACAGAAAACATCTCCCATCGTGTTCTAGAAGCTGCACGGAGGTCTGCCGAGTGTTTTGCAAGAAGAGAAAGAAAGTTGTCCAAAACAGCTTGCAATCGAATGTTCATGTGAATAGAAAAGGCAGGAGAGTGGTCAGGTACTGTTTTCTCTCAGTTGGCAAGCTGCGCACACAATCGCAGTGTTGTACAGCTTGTTTCATCACCTTTGCGAAGTTGCCGCTCTCTCCGGCTCCCGGAGACGAAGAAGCTGCTTCTTCGCGCAAAGACGATTCTGCCGCTCACAGTGCTCTGCGGTGTGCGCCTTCTGCCGAAAGACGCCAGGGAGCGGTGCTTAGCTCTGCAGAGCACCGTACCTTCGTCTTTAGCCTCTCTTCTCGTCTACATCTTAGCAAAAAGCTTTTCCACTCTGTCTGGCAAGGAGAAACTGTGCCAGCACAGAAAACATCTCCCATCGTCTTCTAGAGGCTGCACGGAGGTCTGCCGAGTGTTTTGCAAGAAGAGAAAGAAAGTTGTCCAAAACAGCTTGCAATCGAATGTTCATGTGAATAGAAAAGGCAGGAGAGTGGTCAGGTACTGTTTTCTCTCACTTGGCAAGCTGCGCACACAATCGCAGTGTTGTACAGCTTGTTTCATCACCTTTGCGAAGTTGCCGCTCTCTCCGGCTCCCGGAGACGAAGAAGCTGCTTCTTCGCGCAAAGACGATTCTGCCGTTCACAGTGCTCTGCGGTGTGTGCCACCTGCCGAAAGAGGTCCGGGAGCGGTGCTTAGCTCTGAGAAGCACCATACGTGCTTCTTTAGCCTCTCTTCTCGTCTACATCTTAGCAAAAAGCTTTTCCACTCTGTCTGGCAAGGAGAAACTGTGCCAGCACAGAAAACATCTCCCATCGTGTTCTAGAGGCTGCACGCAGGTCTGCCGAGTGTTTTGCAAGAAGAGAAAGAAAGTTGTCCAAAACAGCTTGCAATCGAATGTTCATGTGAATAGAAAAGGCAGGAGAGTGGTCAGGTACTGTTTTCTCTCACTTGGCAAGCTGCGCACACAATCGCAGTGTTGTACAGCTTGTTTCATCACCTTTGCCAAGTTGCCGCTCTCTCCGGCTCCCGGAGACGAAGAAGCTGCTTCTTCGCGCAAAGACGATTCTGCCGCTCACAGTGCTCTGCGGTGTGCGCCTTCTGCCGAAAGAGCCCCGGGAGCGGTGCTTAGCTCTGCAGAGCACCGTACCTTCGTCTTTAGCCTCTCTTCTCGTCTACATCTTAGCAAAAAGCTTTTCCACTCTGTCTGGCAAGGAGAAACTGTGCCAGCACAAAAAACATCTCCCATCGTGTTCTAGAGGCTGCACGGAGGTCTGCCGAGTGTTTTGCAAGAAGAGAAATAAAGTTGTCCAAAACAGCTTGCAATCGAATGTACATGTGAATAGAAAAGGCAGGAGAGTGGTCAGGTACTGTTTTCTCTCAGTTGGCAAGCTGCGCACACAATCGCAGTGTTGTACAGCTTGTTTCATCACCTTTGCGAAGTTGCCGCTCTCTCCGGGTCCCGGAGACGAAGAAGCTGCTTCTTCGCGCAAAGACGATTCTGCCGCTCACAGTGCTCTGCTGTGTTCGCCTTCTGCCGAAAGAGGTCCGGGAGCGGTGCTTAGCTCTGCAGAGCACCGTACCTTCGTCTTTAGCCTCTCTTCTCGTCTACATCTTAGCAAAAAGCTTTTCCACTCTGTCTGGCAAGGAGAAACTGTGCCAGCACAGAAAACATCTCCCATCGTCTTCTAGAGGCTGCACGGAGGTCTGCCGAGTGTTTTGCAAGAAGAGAAAGAAAGTTGTCCAAAACAGCTTGCAATCGAATGTTCATGTGAATAGAAAAGGCAGGAGAGTGGTCAGGTACTGTTTTCTCTCAGTTGGCAAGCTGGGCACACAATCGCAGGGTTGTACAGCTTGTTTCATCACCTTTGCGAAGTTGCCGCTCTCTCCGGCTCCCGGAGACGAAGAAGCTGCTTCTTCGCGCAAAGACGATTCTGCCGCTCACAGTGCTCTGCGGTGTGCGCCTTCTGCCGAAAGAGCCCCGGGAGCGGTGCTTAGCTCTGAGAAGCACCATACGTGCTTCTTTAGCCTCTCTTCTCGTCTACATCTTAGCAAAAAGCTTTTCCACTCTGTCTGGCAAGGAGAAACTGTGCCAGCACAGAAAACATCTCCCATCGTGTTCTAGAGGCTGCACGCAGGTCTGCCGAGTGTTTTGCAAGAAGAGAAAGAAGGTTGTCCAAAACAGCTTGCAATCGAATGTTCACGTGAATAGAAAAGGCAGGAGAGTGGTCAGGTACTGTTTTCTCTCAGTTGGCAAGCTGCGCACACAATCGCAGTGTTGTACAGCTTGTTTCATCACTTTTGCGAAGTTGCCGCTCTCTCCGGCTCCCGGAGACGAAGAAGCTGCTTCTTCGCGCAAAGACGATTCTGCCGCTCACAGTGCTCTGCGGTGTGCGCCTTCTGCCGAAAGAGCCCCGGGAGCGGTGCTTAGCTCTGCAGAGCACCGTACCTTCGTCTTTAGCCTCTCTTCTCGTCTACATCTTAGCAAAAAGCTTTTCCACTCTGTCTGGCAAGGAGAAACTGTGCCAGCACAAAAAACATCTCCCATCGTGTTCTAGAGGCTGCACGGAGGTCTGCCGAGTGTTTTGCAAGAAGAGAAAGAAAGTTGTCCAAAACAGCTTGCAATCGAATGTTCATGTGAATAGAAAAGGCAGGAGAGTGGTCAGGTACTGTTTTCTCTCAGTTGGCAAGCTGCGCACACAATCGCAGTGTTGTACAGCTTGTTACATCACCTTTGCGAAGTTTCCGCTCTCTCCGGCTCCCGGAGACGAAGAAGCTGCTTCTTCGCGCAAAGACGATCCTGCCGCTCACAGTGCTCTGCGGTGTGCGCCTTCTGCCGAAAGACGCCCGGGAGCGGTGCTTAGCTCTGCAGAGCACCGTACCTTCGTCTTTAGCCTCTCTTCTCGTCTACATCTTAGCAAAAAGCTTTTCCACTCTGTCTGGCAAGGAGAAACTGTGCCAGCACAGAAAACATCTCCCATCGTCTTCTAGAGGCTGCACGGAGGTCTGCCGAGTGTTTTGCAAGAAGAGAAAGAAAGTTGTCCAAAACAACTTGCAATCGAATGTTCATGTGAATAGAAAAGGCAGGAGAGTGGTCAGGTACTGTTTTCTCTCAGTTGGCAAGCTGGGCACACAATCGCAGGGTTGTACAGCTTGTTTCATCACCTTTGCGAAGTTGCCGCTCTCTCCGGCTCCCGGAGACGAAGAAGCTGCTTCTTCTCGCAAAGACGATTCTGCCGCTCACAGTGCTCTGCGGTGTGCGCCTTCTGCCGAAAGAGCCCCGGGAGCTGTGCTTAGCTCTGAGAAGCACCATACGTGCTTCTTTAGCCTCTCTTCTTGTCTACATCTTAGCAAAAAGCTTTTCCACTCTGTCTGGCAAGGAGAAACCTGTGCCGGCACAGAAAACATCTCCCATCGTGTTCTAGAAGCTGCACGGAGGTCCGCCGAGTGTTTTGCAAGAAGAGAAAGAAAGTTGTCCAAAACAGCTTGCAATCGAATGTTCATGTGAATAGAAAAGGCAGGAGAGTGGTCAGGTACTGTTTTCTCTCAGTTGGCAAGCTGCGCACACAATCGCAGTGTTGTACAGCTTGTTTCATCACCTTTGCGAAGTTGCCGCTCTCTCCGGCTCCCGGAGACGAAGAAGCTGCTTCTTCGCGCAAAGACGATTCTGCCGCTCACAGTGCTCTGCGGTGTGCGCCTTCTGCCGAAAGACGCCAGGGAGCGGTGCTTAGCTCTGCAGAGCACCGTACCTTCGTCTTTAGCCTCTCTTCTCGTCTACATCTTAGCAAAAAGCTTTTCCACTCTGTCTGGCAAGGAGAAACTGTGCCAGCACAGAAAACATCTCCCATCGTGTTCTAGAGGCTGCACGGAGGTCTGCCGAGTGTTTTGCAAGAAGAGAAAGAAAGTTGTCCAAAACAGCTTGCAATCGAATGTTCATGTGAATAGAAAAGGCAGGAGAGTGGTCAGGTACTGTTTTCTCTCACTTGGCAAGCTGCGCACACAATCGCAATGTTGTACAGCTTGTTTCATCACCTTTGCGAAGTTGCCGCTCTCTCCGGCTCCCGGAGACGAAGAAGCTGCTTCTTCGCGCAAAGACGATTCTGCCGTTCACAGTGCTCTGCGGTGTGTGCCTTCTGCCGAATGAGGTCCGGGAGCGGTGCTTAGCTCTGAGAAGCACCATACGTGCTTCTTTAGCCTCTCTTCTCGTCTACATCTTAGCAAAAAGCTTTTCCACTCTGTCTGGCAAGGAGAAACTGTGCCAGCACAGAAAACATCTCCCATCGTGTTCTAGAGGCTGCACGCAGGTCTGCCGAGTGTTTTGCAAGAAGAGAAAGAAAGTTGTCCAAAACAGCTTGCAATCGAATGTTCATGTGAATAGAAAAGGCAGGAGAGTGGTCAGGTACTGTTTTCTCTCAGTTGGCAAGCTGCGCACACAATCGCAGTGTTGTACAGCTTGTTTCATCACCTTTGCCAAGTTGCCGCTCTCTCCGGCTCCCGGAGACGAAGAAGCTGCTTCTTCGCGCAAAGACGATTCTGCCGCTCACAGTGCTCTGCGGTGTGCGCCTTCTGCCGAAAGAGGTCCGGGAGCGGTGCTTAGCTCTGCAGAGCACCGTACCTTCGTCTTTAGCCTCTCTTCTCGTCTACATCTTAGCAAAAAGCTTTTCCACTCTGTCTGGCAAGGAGAAACTGTGCCAGCAGAGAAAACATCTCCCATCGTGTTCTAGAGGCTGCACGGAGGTCTGCCGAGTGTTTTGCAAGAAGAGAAATAAAGTTGTCCAAACCAGCTTGCAATCGAATGTTCATGTGAATAGAAAAGGCAGGAGAGTGGTCAGGTACTGTTTTCTCTCAGTTGGCAAGCTGCGCACACAATCGCAGTGTTGTACAGCTTGTTTCATCACCTTTGCGAAGTTGCCGCTCTCTCCGGCTCCCGGAGACGAAGAAGCTGCTTCTTCGCGCAAAGACGATTCTGCCGCTCACAGTGCTCTGCTGTGTTCGCCTTCTGCCGAAAGAGGTCCGGGAGCGGTGCTTAGCTCTGCAGAGCACCGTACCTTCGTCTTTAGCCTCTCTTCTCGTCTACATCTTAGCAAAAAGCTTTTCCACTCTGTCTGGCAAGGAGAAACTGTGCCAGCACAGAAAACATCTCCCATCGTCTTCTAGAGGCTGCACGGAGGTCTGCCGAGTGTTTTGCAAGAAGAGAAAGAAAGTTGTCCAAAACAGCTTGCAATCGAATGTTCATGTGAATAGAAAAGGCAGGAGAGTGGTCAGGTACTGTTTTCTCTCAGTTGGCAAGCTGGGCACACAATCGCAGGGTTGTACAGCTTGTTTCATCACCTTTGCGAAGTTGCCGCTCTCTCCGGCTCCCGGAGACGAAGAAGCTGCTTCTTCGCGCAAAGACGATTCTGCCGCTCACAGTGCTCTGCGGTGTGCGCCTTCTGCCGAAAGAGCCCCGGGAGCGGTGCTTAGCTCTGAGAAGCACCATACGTGCTTCTTTAGCCTCTCTTCTCGTCTACATCTTAGCAAAAAGCTTTTCCACTCTGTCTGGCAAGGAGAAACTGTGCCAGCACAGAAAACATCTCCCATCGTGTTCTAGAGGCTGCACGGAGGTCTGCCGAGTGTTTTGCAAGAAGAGAAAGAAAGTTGTCCAAAACAGCTTGCAATCGAATGTTCACGTGAATAGAAAAGGCAGGAGAGTGGTCAGGTACTGTTTTCTCTCAGTTGGCAAGCTGCGCACACAATCGCAGTGTTGTACAGCTTGTTTCATCACTTTTGCGAAGTTGCCGCTCTCTCCGGCTCCCGGAGACGAAGAAGCTGCTTCTTCGCGCAAAGACGATTCTGCCGCTCACAGTGCTCTGCGGTGTGCGCCTTCTGCCGAAAGAGCCCCGGGAGCGGTGCTTAGCTCTGAGAAGCACCGTACCTGCTTCTTTAGCCTCTCTTCTCGTCTACATCTTAGCAAAAAGCTTTTCCACTCTGTCTGGCAAGGAGAAACTGTGCCAGCACAGAAAACATCTCCCATCGTGTTCTAGAGGCTGCACGGAGGTCAGCCGAGTGTTTTGCAAGAAGAGAAAGAAAGTTGTCCAAAACAGCTTGCAATCGAATGTTCATGTGAATAGAAAAGGCAGGAGAGTGGTCAGGTAATGTTTTCTCTCAGTTGGCAAGCTGCGCACACAATCGCAGTGTTGTACAGCTTGTTTCATCACCTTTGCGAAGTTGCCGCTCTCTCCGGCTCCCGGAGACGAAGAAGCTGCTTCTTCGCGCAAAGACGATTCTGCCGCTCACAGTGCTCTGCGGTGTGCGCCTTCTGCCGAAAGAGGGTCGGGAGCGGTGCTTAGCTCTGCAGAGCACCGTACCTTCGTCTTTAGCCTCTCTTCTCGTCTACATCTTAGCAAAAAGCTTTTCCACTCTGTCTGGCAAGGAGAAACTGTGCCAGCACTGAAAACATCTCCCATCGTCTTCTAGAGGCTGCACGGAGGTCTGCCGAGTGTTTTGCAAGAAGAGAAAGAAAGTTGTCCAAAACAGCTTGCAATCGAATGTTCATGTGAATAGAAAAGACAGGAGAGTGGTCAGGTACTGTTTTCTCTCAGTTGGCAGGCTGCGCACACAATCGCAGTGTTGTACAGCTTGTTTCATCACCTTTGCGAAGTTGCCGCTCTCTCCGGCTCCCGGAGACGAAGAAGCTGCTTCTTCGCGCAAAGACGATTCTGCCGCTCACAGTGCTCTGCGGTGTGCGCCTTCTGCCGAAAGAGCCCCGGGAGCGGTGCTTAGCTCTGAGAAGCACCATACGTGCTTCTTTAGCCTCTCTTCTCGTCTACATCTTAGCAAAAAGCTTTTCCACTCTGTCTGGCAAGGAGAAACTGTGCCAGCACAGAAAACATCTCCCATCGTGTTCTAGAGGCTGCACGGAGGTCTGCCGAGTGTTTTGCAAGAAGAGAAAGAAAGTTGTCCAAAACAGCTTCCAATCGAATGTTCATGTGAATAGAAAAGGCAGGAGAGTGGTCAGGCACTGTTTTCTCTCAGTTGGCAAGCTGCGCACACAATCGCAGTGTTGTACAGCTTGTTTCATCACCTTTGCGAAGTTGCCGCTCTCTCCGGCTCCCGGAGACGAAGAAGCTGCTTCTTCGCGCAAAGACGATTCTGCCGCTCACAGTGCTCTGCGGTGTGCGCCTTCTGCCGAAAGAGCCCCGGGAGCGGTGCTTAGCTCTGAGAAGCACCATACGTGCTTCTTTAGCCTCTCTTCTCGTCTACATCTTAGCAAAAAGCTTTTCCACTCTGTCTGGCAAGGAGAAACTGTGCCAGCACAGAAAACATCTCCCATCGTGTTCTAGAGGCTGCACGGAGGTCTGCCGAGTGTTTTGCAAGAAGAGAAAGAAAGTTGTCCAAAACAGCTTGCAATCGAATGTTCATGTGAATAGAAAAGGCAGGAGAGTGGTCAGGTACTGTTTTCTCTCAGTTGGCACGCTGCGCACACAATCGCAGTGTTGTACAGCTTGTTTCATCACCTTTGCGAAGTTGCCGCTCTCTCCGGCTCCCGGAGACGAAGAAGCTGCTTCTTCGCGCAAAGACGATTCTGCCGCTCACAGTGCTCTGCAGTGTGCGCCTTCTGCCGAAAGAGGTCCGGGAGCGGTGCTTAGCTCTGCAGAGCACCGTACCTTCGTCTTTAGCCTCTCTTCTCGTCTACATCTTAGCAAAAAGCTTTTCCACTCTGTCTGGCAAGGAGAAACTGTGCCAGCACAGAAAACATCTCCCATCGTCTTCTAGAGGCTGCACGGAGGTCTGCCGAGTGTTTTGCAAGAAGAGAAAGAAAGTTGTCCAAAACAGCTTGCAATCGAATGTTCATGTGAATAGAAAAGGCAGGAGAGTGGTCAGGTACTGTTTTCTCTCAGTTGGCAAGCTGCGCACACAATCGCAGTGTTGTACAGCTTGTTTCATCACCTTTGCGAAGTTGCCGCTCTCTCCGGCTCCCGGAGACGAAGAAGCTGCTTCTTCGCGCAAAGACGATTCTGCCGCTCACAGTGCTCTGCGGTGTGCGCCTTCTGCCGAAAGAGGTCCGGCAGCGGTGCTTAGCTCTGCAGAGCACCGTACCTTCGTCTTTAGCCTCTCTTCTCGTCTACATCTTAGCAAAAAGCTTTTCCACTCTGTCTGGCAAGGAGAAACTGTGCCAGCACAGAAAACATCTCCCATCGTCTTCTAGAGGCTGCACGGAGGTCTGCCGAGTGTTTTGCAAGAAGAGAAAGAAAGTTGTCCAAAACAACTTGCAATCGAATGTTCATGTGAATAGAAAAGGCAGGAGAGTGGTCAGGTACTGTTTTCTCTCAGTTGGCAAGCTGGGCACACAATCGCAGGGTTGTACAGCTTGTTTCATCACCTTTGCGAAGTTGCCGCTCTCTCCGGCTCCCGGAGACGAAGAAGCTGCTTCTTCTCGCAAAGACGATTCTGGCGCTCACAGTGCTCTGGGGTGTGCGCCTTCTGCCGAAAGAGCCCCGGGAGCTGTGCTTAGCTCTGAGAAGCACCATACGTGCTTCTTTAGCCTCTCTTCTCGTCTACATCTTAGCAAAAAGCTTTTCCACTCTGTCTGGCAAGGAGAAACTGTGCCAGCACAGAAAACATCTCCCATCGTGTTCTAGAGGCTGCACGCAGGTCTGCCGAGTGTTTTGCAAGAAGAGAAAGAAAGTTGTCCAAAACAGCTTGCAATCGAATGTTCACGTGAATAGAAAAGGCAGGAGAGTGGTCAGGTACTGTTTTCTCTCAGTTGGCAAGCTGCGCACACAATCGCAGTGTTGTACAGCTTGTTTCATCACCTTTGCGAAGTTGCCGCTCTCTCCGGCTCCCGGAGACGAAGAAGCTGCTTCTTCGCGCAAAGACGATTCTGCCGCTCACAGTGCTCTGCGGTGTGCGCCTTCTGCCGAAAGACGTCCGGGAGCGGTGCTTAGCTCTGCAGAGCACCGTAACTTCGTCTTTAGCCTCTCTTCTCGTCTACATCTTAGCAAAAAGCTTTTCCACTCTGTCTGGCAAGGAGAAACTGTGCCAGCAGAGAAAACATCTCCCATCGTGTTCTAGAGGCTGCACGGAGGTCTGCCGAGTGTTTTGCAAGAAGAGAAAGAAAGTTGTCCAAAACAGCTTGCAATCGAATGTTCATGTGAATAGAAAAGGCAGGAGAGTGGTCAGGTACTGTTTTCTCTCACTTGGCAAGCTGCGCACACAATCGCAGTGTTGTACAGCTTGTTTCATCACCTTTGCGAAGTTGCCGCTCTCTCCGGCTCCCGGAGACGAAGAAGCTGCTTCTTCGCGCAAAGACGATTCTGCCGCTCACAGTGCTCTGCTGTGTGCGCCTTCTGCCGAAAGAGGTCCGGGAGCGGTGCTTAGCTCTGCAGAGCACCGTACCTTCGTCTTTAGCCTCTCTTCTCGTCTACATCTTAGCAAAAAGCTTTTCCACTCTGTCTGGCAAGGAGAAACTGTGCCAGCACAGAAAACATCTCCCATCGTGTTCTAGAGGCTGCACGCAGGTCTGCCGAGTGTTTTGCAAGAAGAGAAAGAAAGTTGTCCAAAACAGCTTGCAATCGAATGTTCATGTGAATAGAAAAGACAGGAGAGTGGTCAGGTACTGTTTTCTCTCAGTTGGCAAGCTGCGCACACAATCGCAGTGTTGTACAGCTTGTTTCATCACCTTTGCGAAGTTGCCGCTCTCTCCGGCTCCCGGAGACGAAGAAGCTGCTTCTTCGCGCAAAGACGATTCTGCCGCTCACAGTGCTCTGCGGTGTGCGCCTTCTGCCGAAAGAGCCCCGGGAGCGGTGCTTAGCTCTGAGAAGCACCATACGTGCTTCTTTAGCCTCTCTTCTCGTCTACATCTTAGCAAAAAGCTTTTCCACTCTGTCTGGCAAGGAGAAACTGTGCCAGCACAGAAAACATCTCCCATCGTGTTCTAGAGGCTGCACGCAGGTCTGCCGAGTGTTTTGCAAGAAGAGAAAAAAGTTGTCCAAAACAGCTTCCAATCGAATGTTCATGTGAATAGAAAAGGCAGGAGAGTGGTCAGGCACTGTTTTCTCTCAGTTGGCAAGCTGCGCACACAATCGCAGTGTTGTACAGCTTGTTTCATCACCTTTGCGAAGTTGCCGCTCTCTCCGGCTCCCAGAGACGAAGAAGCTGCTTCTTCGCGCAAAGACGATTCTGCCGCTCACAGTGCTCTGCGGTTTGCGCCTTCTGCCGAAAGACGCCCGGGAGCGGTGCTTAGCTCTGCAGAGCACCGTACCTTCGTCTTTAGCCTCTCTTCTCGTCTACATCTTAGCAAAAAGCTTTTCCACTCTGTCTGGCAAGGAGAAACTGTGCCAGCACAGAAAACATCTCCCATCGTGTTCTAGAGGCTGCACGCAGGTCTGCCGAGTGTTTTGCAAGAAGAGAAAGAAAGTTGTCCAAAACAGCTTGCAATCGAATGTTCATGTGAATAGAAAAGGCAGGAGAGTGGTCAGGTACTGTTTTCTCTCAGTTGGCAAGCTGGGCACACAATCGCAGTGTTGTACAGCTTGTTTCATCACCTTTGCGAAGTTGCCGCTCTCTCCGGCTCCCGGAGACGAAGAAGCTGCTTCTTCGCGCAAAGACGATTCTGCCGCTCACAGTGCTCTGCGGTGTGCGCCTTCTGCCGAAAGAGGTCCGGGAGCTGTGCTTAGGTCTGAGAAGCACCATACATGCTTCTTTAGCCTCTCTTCTCGTCTACATCTTAGCAAAAAGCTTTTCCACTCTGTCTGGCAAGGAGAAACTGTGCCAGCACAGAAAACATCTCCCATCGTGTTCTAGAGGCTGCACGCAGGTCTGCCGAGTGTTTTGCAAGAAGAGAAAGAAAGTTGTCCAAAACAGCTTGCAATCGAATGTTCATGTGATTACATAAGGCAGGAGAGTGGTCAGGTACTGTTTTCTCTCATTTGGCATGCTGCGCACACAATCGCAGTGTTGTACAGCTTGTTTCATCACCTTTGCGAAGTTGCCGCTCTCTCCGGCTCCCGGAGACGAAGAAGCTGCTTCTTCGCGCAAAGACGATTCTGCCGCTCACAGTGCTCTGCGGTGTGCGCCTTCTGCCGAAAGAGGCCCGGGAGCGGTGCTTAGCTCTGAGAAGCACCGTACCTGCTTCTTTAGCCTCTCTTCTCGTCTACATCTTAGCAAAAAGCTTTTCCACTCTGTCTGGCAAGGAGAAACTGTGCCAGCACAGAAAACATCTCCCATCGTGTTCTAGAGGCTGCACGGAGGTCTGCCGAGTGTTTTGCAAGAAGAGAAAGAAAGTTGTCCAAAACAGCTTGCAATCGAATGTTCATGTGAATAGAAAAGGCAGGAGAGTGGTCAGGTACTGTTTTCTCTCACTTGGCAAGCTGCGCACACAATCGCAGTGTTGTACAGCTTGTTTCATCACCTTTGCCAAGTTGCCGCTCTCTCCGGCTCCCGGAGACGAAGAAGCTGCTTCTTCGCGCAAAGACGATTCTGCCGCTCACAGTGCTCTGCGGTGTGCGCCTTCTGCCGAAAGACGCCCGGGAGCGGTGCTTAGCTCTGCAGAGCACCGTACCTTCGTCTTTAGCCTCTCTTCTCGTCTACATCTTAGCAAAAAGCTTTTCCACTCTGTCTGGCAAGGAGAAACTGTGCCAGCACAGAAAACATCTCCCATCGTGTTCTAGAGGCTGCACGCAGGTCTGCCGAGTGTTTTGCAAGAAGAGAAAGAAAGTTGTCCAAAACAGCTTGCAATCGAATTTTCATGTGAATAGAAAAGGCAGGAGAGTGGTCAGGTACTGTTTTCTCTCAGTTGGCAAGCTGCCCACACAATCGCAGTGTTGTACAGCTTGTTTCATCACCTTTGCGAAGTTGCCGCTCTCTCCGGCTCCCGGAGACGAAGAAGCTGCTTCTTCGCGCAAAGACGATTCTGCCGCTCACAGTGCTCTGCGGTGTGCGCCTTCTGCCGAAAGAGGTCCGGGAGCTGTGCTTAGGTCTGAGAAGCACCATACATGCTTCTTTAGCCTCTCTTCTCGTCTACATCTTAGCAAAAAGCTTTTCCACTCTGTCTGGCAAGGAGAAACTGTGCCAGCACAGAAAACATCTCCCATCGTGTTCTAGAGGCTGCACGCAGGTCTGCCGAGTGTTTTGCAAGAAGAGAAAGAAAGTTGTCCAAAACAGCTTGCAATCGAATGTTCATGTGATTACATAAGGCAGGAGAGTGGTCAGGTACTGTTTTCTCTCATTTGGCATGCTGCGCACACAATCGCAGTGTTGTACAGCTTGTTTCATCACCTTTGCGAAGTTGCCGCTCTCTCCGGCTCCCGGAGACGAAGTAGCTGCTTCTTCGCGCAAAGACGATTCTGCCGCTCACAGTGCTCTGCGGTGTGCGCCTTCTGCCGAAAGAGGCCCGGGAGCGGTGCTTAGCTCTGAGATGCACCGTACCTGCTTCTTTAGCCTCTCTTCTCGTCTACATCTTAGCAAAAAGCTTTTCCACTCTGTCTGGCAAGGAGAAACTGTGCCAGCACAGAAAACATCTCCCATCGTGTTCTAGAGGCTGCACGGAGGTCTGCCGAGTGTTTTGCAAGAAGAGAAAGAAAGTTGTCCAAAACAGCTTGCAATCGAATGTTCATGTGAATAGAAAAGGCAGGAGAGTGGTCAGGTACTGTTTTCTCTCACTTGGCAAGCTGCGCACACAATCGCAGTGTTGTACAGCTTGTTTCATCACCTTTGCCAAGTTGCCGCTCTCTCCGGCTCCCGGAGACGAAGAAGCTGCTTCTTCGCGCAAAGACGATTCTGCCGCTCACAGTGCTCTGCGGTGTGCGCCTTCTGCCGAAAGAGGTCCGGGAGCGGTGCTTAGCTCTGCAGAGCACCGTACCTTGGTCTTTAGCCTCTCTTCTCGTCTACATCTTAGCAAAAAGCTTTTCCACTCTGTCTGGCAAGGAGAAACTGTGCCAGCACAAAAAACATCTCCCATAGTGTTCTAGAGGCTGCACGGAGGTCTGCCGAGTGTTTTGCAAGAAGAGAAAGAAAGTTGTCCAAAACATCTTGCAATCGAATGTTCATCTGAATAGAAAAGCCAGGAGAGTGGTCAGGTACTGTTTTCTCTCAGTTGGCAAGCTGCCCACACAATCGCAGTGTTGTACAGCTTGTTTCATCACCTTTGCGAAGTTGCCGCTCTCTCCGGCTCCCGGAGACGAAGAAGCTGCTTCTTCGCGCAAAGACGATTCTGCCGCTCACAGTGCTCTGCGGTGTGCGCCTTCTGCCGAAAGAGGTCCGGCAGCGGTGCTTAGCTCTGCAGAGCACCGTACCTTCGTCTTTAGCCTCTCTTCTCGTCTACATCTTAGCAAAAAGCTTTTCCACTCAGTCTGGCAAGGAGAAACTGTGCCAGCACAGAAAACATCTCCCATCGTGTTCTAGAGGCTGCACGGAGGTCTGCCGAGTGTTTTGCAAGAAGAGAGAGAAAGTTGTCCAAAACAGCTTGCAATCGAATGTTCATGTGAATAGAAAAGGCAGGAGAGTGGTCAGGTACTGTTTTCTCTCAGTTGGCAAGCTGCGCACACAATCGCAGTGTTGTACAGCTTGTTTCATCACCTTTGCCAAGTTGCCGCTCTCTCCGGCTCCCGGAGACGAAGAAGCTGCTTCTTCGCGCAAAGACGATTCTGCCGCTCACAGTGCTCTGCGGTGTGCGCCTTCTGCCGAAAGAGGCCCGGGAGCGGTGCTTAGCTCTGCAGAGCACCGTACCTTCGTCTTTAGCCTCTCTTCTCGTCTACATCTTAGCAAAAAGCTTTTCCACTCTTTCTGGAAGGGAGAAACTGTGCCAGCACAGAAAACATCTCCCATCGTGTTCTAGAGGCTGCACGGAGGTCTGCCTAGTGTTTTGCAAGAAGAGAAAGAAAGTTGTCCAAAACAGCTTGCAATCGAATGTTCATGTGAATAGGAAAGGCAGGAGAGTGGTCAGGTACTGTTTGCTCTCAGTTGGCAAGCTGCGCACACAATCGCAGTGTTGTACAGCTTGTTTCATCACCTTTGCGAAGTTGCCGCTCTCTCCGGCTCCCGGAGACGAAGAAGCAGCTTCTTCGCGCAAAGACGATTCTGCCGCTCACAGTGCTCTGCGGTGTGCGCCTTCTGCCGAAAGAGGTCCGGGAGCGGTGCTTAGCTCTGCAGAGCACCGTACCTTCGTCTTTAGCCTCTCTTCTCGTCTACATCTTAGCAAAAAGCTTTTCCACTCTGTCTGGCAAGGAGAAACTGTGCCAGCACAGAAAACATCTCCCATCGTGTTCTAGAGGCTGCACGGAGGTCTGCAGAGTGTTTTGCAAGAAGAGAAAGAAAGTTGTCCAAAACAGCTTCCAATCGAATGTTCATGTGAATAGAAAATGCAGGAGAGTGGTCAGGTACGGTTTTCTCTCCGTTGGCAAGCTGCGCACACAATCGCAGTGTTGTACAGCTTGTTTCATCACCTTTGCGAAGTTGCCGCTCTCTCCGGCTCCCGGAGACGAAGAAGCTGCTTCTTCGCGCAAAGACGATTCTGCCGCTCACAGTGCTCTGCGGTGTGCGCCTTCTGCCGAAAGACGCCCGGGAGCGGTGCTTAGCTCTGCAGAGCACCGTACCTTCGTCTTTAGCCTCTCTTCTCGTCTACATCTTAGCAAAAAGCTTATCCACTCTTTCTGGCAGGGAGAAACTGTGCCAGCACAGAAAACATCTCCCATCGTGTTCTAGAGGCTGCACGGAGGTCTGCCGAGTGTTTTGCACGAAGAGAAAGAAAGTTGTCCAAAACAGCTTGCAATCGAATGTTCATGTGAATAGGAAAGGCAGGAGAGTGATCAGGTGCTGTTTGCTCTCAGTTGGCAAGCTGCGCACACAATCGCAGTGTTGTACAGCTTGTTTCATCACCTTTGCGAAGTTGCCGCTCTCTCCGGCTCCCGGAGACGAAGAAGCTGCTTCTTCGCGCAAAGACGATTCTGCCGCTCACAGTGCTCTGCGGTGTGCGCCTTCTGCCGAAAGACGCCCGGGAGCGGTGCTTAGCTCTGCAGAGCACCGTACCTTCGTCTTTAGCCTCTCTTCTCGTCTACATCTTAGCAAAAAGCTTTTCCACTCTGTCTGGCAAGGAGAAACTGTGCCAGCACAGAAAACATCTCCCATCGTGTTCTAGAGGCTGCACGCAGGTCTGCAGAGTGTTTTGCAAGAAGAGAAAGAAAGTTGTCCAAAACAGCTTGCAATCGAATGTTCATGTGAATAGAAAAGGCAGGAGAGTGGTCAGGTACTGTTTTCTCTCAGTTGGCAAGCTGCGCACACAATCGCAGTGTTGTACAGCTTGTTTCATCACCTTTGCGAAGTTGCCGCTCTCTCCGGCTCCCGGAGACGAAGAAGCTGCTTCTTCGCACAAAGACGATTCTGCCGCTCACAGTGCTCTGCGGTGTGCGCCTTCTGCCGAAAGACGCCCGGGAGCGGTGCTTAGCTCTGCAGAGCACCGTACCTTCGTCTTTAGCCTCTCTTCTCGTCTACATCTTAGCAAAAAGCTTTTCCACTCAGTCTGGCAAGGAGAAACTGTGCCAGCACAGAAAATATCTCCCATCGTGTTCTAGAGGCTGCACGGAGGTCTGCCGAGTGTTTTGCAAGAAGAGAGAGAAAGTTGTCCAAAACAGCTTGCAATCGAATGTTCATGTGAATAGAAAAGGCAGGAGAGTGGTCAGGTACTGTTTTCTCTCAGTTGGCAAGCTGCGCACACAATCGCAGTGTTGTACAGCTTGTTTCATCACCTTTGCCAAGTTGCCGCTCTCTCCGGCTCCCGGAGACGAAGAAGCTGCTTCTTCGCGCAAAGACGATTCTGCCGCTCACAGTGCTCTGCGGTGTGCGCCTTCTGCCGAAAGAGGCCCGGGAGCGGTGCTTAGCTCTGCAGAGCACCGTACCTTCGTCTTTAGCCTCTCTTCTCGTCTACATCTTAGCAAAAAGCTTTTCCACTCTGTCTGGCAGGGAGAAACTGTGACAGCACAGAAAACATCTCCCATCGTGTTCTAGAGGCTGCACGGACGTCTGCAGAGTGTTTTGCACGAAGAGAAAGAAAGTTGTCCAAAACAGCTTGCAATCGAATGTTCATGTGAATAGAAAAGGCAGGAGAGTGATCAGGTACTGTTTGCTCTCAGTCGGCAAGCTGCGCACACAATCGCAGTGTTGTACAGCTTGTTTCATCACCTTTGCGAAGTTGCCGCTCTCTCCGGCTCCCGGAGACGAAGAAGCTGCTTCTTCGCGCAAAGACGATTCTGCCGCTCACAGTGCTCTGCGGTGTGCGCCTTCTGCCGAAAGAGGCCCGGGAGCGGTGCTTAGCTCTGCAGAGCACCGTACCTTCGTCTTTAGCCTCTCTTCTCGTCTACACCTTAGCAAAAAGCTTTTCCACTCTGTCTGGCAAGGAGAAACTGTGCCAGCACAGAAAACATCTCCCATCGTGTTCTAGAGGCTGCACGCAGGTCTGCCGAGTGTTTTGCAGGAAGAGAAAGAAAGTTGTCCAAAACAGCTTGCAATCGAATGTTCAAGCGAATAGAAAAGGCAGGAGAGTGGTCAGGTACTGTTTTCTCTCAGTTGGCAAGCTGCGCACACAATCGCAGTGTTGTACAGCTTGTTTCATCACCTTTGCCAAGTTGCCGCTCTCTCCGGCTCCCGGAGACGAAGAAGCTGCTTCTTCGCGCAAAGACGATTCTGCCCCTCACAGTGCTCTGCGGTGTGCGCCATCTGCCGAAAGAGGCCCGGGAGCGGTGCTTAGCTCTGCAGAGCACCGTACCTTCGTCTTTAGCCTCTCTTCTCGTCTACATCTTAGCAAAAAGCTTTTCCACTCTGTCTGGCAAGGAGAAAATTTACCAGCACATAAAACATATCCCATCGTGTTCTAGAGGCTGCCCGGAGGTCTGCCAAGTGTTTTGCAAGAAGAGAAAGGAAGTTGTCCAAAACAGCTTGCAATCGAATGTTCATGTGAATAGAAAAGGCAGGAGAGTGGTCAGGTACTGTTTTCTCTCAGTTGGCAAGCTGCGCACACAATCGCAGTGTTGTACAGCTTGTTTCATCACCTTTGCCAAGTTGCCGCTCTCTCCGGCTCCCGGAGACGAAGAAGCTGCTTCTTCGCGCAAAGACGATTCTGCCGCTCACAGTGCTCTGCGGTGTGCGCCTTCTGCCGAAAGACGCCCGGGAGCGGTGCTTAGCTCTGCAGAGCACCGTACCTTCGTCTTTAGCCTCTCTTCTCGTCTACATCTTAGCAAAAAGCTTTTCCACTCTTTCTGGCAAGGAGAAACTGTGCCAGCACAGAAAACATCGCCCATCTTGTTCTAGAGGCTGCACGCAGGTCTGCCGAGTGTTTTGCAAGAAGAGAGAGAAAGTTGTCCAAAACAGCTTGCAATCGAATGTTCATGTGAATAGAAAAGGCAGGAGAGTGGTCAGGTACTGTTTTCTCTCAGTTGGCAAGCTGCGCACACAATCGCAGTGTTGTACAGCTTGTTTCATCACCTTTGCGAAGTTGCCGCTCTCTCCGGCTCCCGGAGACGAAGAAGCTGCTTCTTCGCGCAAAGACGATTCTGCCGCTCACAGTGCTCTGCGGTGTGCGCCTTCTGCCGAAAGAGCCCCGGGAGCTGTGCTTAGCTCTGAGAGGCACTGTACATGCTTCTTTAGCCTCTCTTCTCGTCTACATCTTAGCAAAAAGCTTTTCCACTCTGTCTGGCAAGGAGAAACTGTGCCAGCACAGAAAACATCTCCCATCGTGTTCTAGAGGCTGCACGGAGGTCTGCCGAGTGTTTTGCAAGAAGAGAAAGAAAGTTGTCCAAAACAGCTTGCAATCGAATGTTCATGTGAATAGAAAAGGCAGGAGAGTGGTCAGGTACTGTTTTCTCTCAGTTGGCAAGCTGGGCACACAATCGCAGTGTTGTACAGCTTGTTTCATCACCTTTGCCAAGTTGCCGCTCTCTCCGGCTCCCGGAGACGAAGAAGCTGCTTCTTCGCGCAAAGACGATTCTGCCGCTCACAGTGCTCTGCGGTGTGCGCCTTCTGCCGAAAGAGGTCCGGGAGCGGTGCTTAGCTCTGCAGAGCACCGTACCTTCGTCTTTAGCCTCTCTTCTCGTCTACATCTTAGCAAAAAGCTTTTCCACTCTGTCTGGCAAGGAGAAACTGTGCCAGCACAGAAAACATCTCCCATCGTGTTCTAGAGGCTGCACGGAGGTCAGCCGAGTGTTTTGCAGGAAGAGAAAGAAAGTTGTCCAAAACAGCTTGCAATCGAATGTTCATGTGAATAGAAAAGGCAGGAGAGTGGTCAGGTACTGTTTTCTCTCAGTTGGCAAGCTGCGCACACAATCGCAGTGTTGTACAGCTTGTTTCATCACCTTTGACAAGTTGCCGCTCTCTCCGGCTCCCGGAGACGAAGAAGCTGCTTCTTCGCGCAAAGACGATTCTGCCGCTCACAGTGCTCTGCTGTGTGCGCCTTCTGCCGAAAGAGGTCCGGGAGCGGTGCTTAGCTCTGCAGAGCACCGTACCTTCGTCTTTAGCCTCTCTTCTCGTCTACATCTTAGCAAAAAGCTTTTCCACTCTGTCTGGCAAGGAGAAACTGTGCCAGCACAGAAAACATCTCCCATCGTCTTCTAGAGGCTGCACGGAGGTCTGCCGAGTGTTTTGCAAGAAGAGAAAGAAAGTTGTCCAAAACAACTTGCAATCGAATGTTCATGTGAATAGAAAAGGCAGGAGAGTGGTCAGGTACTGTTTTCTCTCAGTTGGCAAGCTGGGCACACAATCGCAGGGTTGTACAGCTTGTTTCATCACCTTTGCGAAGTTGCCGCTCTCTCCGGCTCCCGGAGACGAAGAAGCTGCTTCTTCTCGCAAAGACGATTCTGCCGCTCACAGTGCTCTGCGGTGTGCGCCTTCTGCCGAAAGAGCCCCGGGAGCTGTGCTTAGCTCTGAGAAGCACCATACGTGCTTCTTTAGCCTCTCTTCTCGTCTACATCTTAGCAAAAAGCTTTTCCACTCTGTCTGGCAAGGAGAAACTGTGCCAGCACAGAAAACATCTCCCATCGTGTTCTAGAAGCTGCACGGAGGTCTGCCGAGTGTTTTGCAAGAAGAGAAAGAAAGTTGTCCAAAACAGCTTGCAATCGAATGTTCATGTGAATAGAAAAGGCAGGAGAGTGGTCAGGTACTGTTTTCTCTCAGTTGGCAAGCTGCGCACACAATCGCAGTGTTGTACAGCTTGTTTCATCACCTTTGCGAAGTTGCCGCTCTCTCCGGCTCCCAGAGACGAAGAAGCTGCTTCTTCGCGCAAAGACGATTCTGCCGCTCACAGTGCTCTGCGGTGTGCGCCTTCTGCCGAAAGACGCCAGGGAGCGGTGCTTAGCTCTGCAGAGCACCGTACCTTCGTCTTTAGCCTCTCTTCTCGTCTACATCTTAGCAAAAAGCTTTTCCACTCTGTCTGGCAAGGAGAAACTGTGCCAGCACAGAAAACATCTCCCATCGTCTTCTAGAGGCTGCACGGAGGTCTGCCGAGTGTTTTGCAAGAAGAGAAAGAAAGTTGTCCAAAACAGCTTCCAATCGAATGTTCATGTGAATAGAAAAGGCAGGAGAGTGGTCAGGTACTGTTTTCTCTCACTTGGCAAGCTGCGCACACAATCGCAGTGTTGTACAGCTTGTTTCATCACCTTTGCGAAGTTGCCGCTCTCTCCGGCTCCCGGAGACGAAGAAGCTGCTTCTTCGCGCAAAGACGATTCTGCCGTTCACAGTGCTCTGCGGTGTGTGCCACCTGCCGAAAGAGGTCCGGGAGCGGTGCTTAGCTCTGAGAAGCACCATACGTGCTTCTTTAGCCTCTCTTCTCGTCTACATCTTAGCAAAAAGCTTTTCCACTCTGTCTGGCAAGGAGAAACTGTGCCAGCACAGAAAACATCTCCCATCGTGTTCTAGAGGCTGCACGCAGGTCTGCCGAGTGTTTTGCAAGAAGAGAAAGAAAGTTGTCCAAAACAGCTTGCAATCGAATGTTCATGTGAATAGAAAAGGCAGGAGAGTGGTCAGGTACTGTTTTCTCTCAGTTGGCAAGCTGCGCACACAATCGCAGTGTTGTACAGCTTGTTTCATCACCTTTGCGAAGTTGCCGCTCTCTCCGGCTCCCGGAGACGAAGAAGCTGCTTCTTCGCGCAAAGACGATTCTGCCGCTCACAGTGCTCTGCGGTGTGCGCCTTCTGCCGAAAGAGCCCCGGGAGCGGTGCTTAGCTCTGCAGAGCACCGTACCTTCGTCTTTAGCCTCTCTTCTCGTCTACATCTTAGCAAAAAGCTTTTCCACTCTGTCTGGCAAGGAGAAACTGTGCCAGCACAAAAAACATCTCCCATCGTGTTCTAGAGGCTGCACGGAGGTCTGCCGAGTGTTTTGCAAGAAGAGAAATAAAGTTGTCCAAAACAGCTTGCAATCGAATGTTCATGTGAATAGAAAAGGCAGGAGAGTGGTCAGGTACTGTTTTCTCTCAGTTGGCAAGCTGCGCACACAATCGCAGTGTTGTACAGCTTGTTTCATCACCTTTGCGAAGTTGCCGCTCTCTCCGGCTCCCGGAGACGAAGAAGCTGCTTCTTCGCGCAAAGACGATTCTGCCGCTCACAGTGCTCTGCTGTGTTCGCCTTCTGCCGAAAGAGGTCCGGGAGCGGTGCTTAGCTCTGCAGAGCACCGTACCTTCGTCTTTAGCCTCTCTTCTCGTCTACATCTTAGCAAAAAGCTTTTCCACTCTGTCTGGCAAGGAGAAACTGTGCCAGCACAGAAAACATCTCCCATCGTCTTCTAGAGGCTGCACGGAGGTCTGCCGAGTGTTTTGCAAGAAGAGAAAGAAAGTTGTCCAAAACAGCTTGCAATCGAATGTTCATGTGAATAGAAAAGGCAGGAGAGTGGTCAGGTACTGTTTTCTCTCAGTTGGCAAGCTGGGCACACAATCGCAGGGTTGTACAGCTTGTTTCATCACCTTTGCGAAGTTGCCGCTCTCTCCGGCTCCCGGAGACGAAGAAGCTGCTTCTTCGCGCAAAGACGATTCTGCCGCTCACAGTGCTCTGCGGTGTGCGCCTTCTGCCGAAAGAGCCCCGGGAGCGGTGCTTAGCTCTGAGAAGCACCATACGTGCTTCTTTAGCCTCTCTTCTCGTCTACATCTTAGCAAAAAGCTTTTCCACTCTGTCTGGCAAGGAGAAACTGTGCCAGCACAGAAAACATCTCCCATCGTGTTCTAGAGGCTGCACGCAGGTCTGCCGAGTGTTTTGCAAGAAGAGAAAGAAGGTTGTCCAAAACAGCTTGCAATCGAATGTTCACGTGAATAGAAAAGGCAGGAGAGTGGTCAGGTACTGTTTTCTCTCAGTTGGCAAGCTGCGCACACAATCGCAGTGTTGTACAGCTTGTTTCATCACTTTTGCGAAGTTGCCGCTCTCTCCGGCTCCCGGAGACGAAGAAGCTGCTTCTTCGCGCAAAGACGATTCTGCCGCTCACAGTGCTCTGCGGTGTGCGCCTTCTGCCGAAAGAGCCCCGGGAGCGGTGCTTAGCTCTGCAGAGCACCGTACCTTCGTCTTTAGCCTCTCTTCTCGTCTACATCTTAGCAAAAAGCTTTTCCACTCTGTCTGGCAAGGAGAAACTGTGCCAGCACAAAAAACATCTCCCATCGTGTTCTAGAGGCTGCACGGAGGTCTGCCGAGTGTTTTGCAAGAAGAGAAAGAAAGTTGTCCAAAACAGCTTGCAATCGAATGTTCATGTGAATAGAAAAGGCAGGAGAGTGGTCAGGTACTGTTTTCTCTCAGTTGGCAAGCTGCGCACACAATCGCAGTGTTGTACAGCTTGTTACATCACCTTTGCGAAGTTGCCGCTCTCTCCGGCTCCCGGAGACGAAGAAGCTGCTTCTTCGCGCAAAGACGATCCTGCCGCTCACAGTGCTCTGCGGTGTGCGCCTTCTGCCGAAAGACGCCCGGGAGCGGTGCTTAGCTCTGCAGAGCACCGTACCTTCGTCTTTAGCCTCTCTTCTCGTCTACATCTTAGCAAAAAGCTTTTCCACTCTGTCTGGCAAGGAGAAACTGTGCCAGCACAGAAAACATCTCCCATCGTCTTCTAGAGGCTGCACGGAGGTCTGCCGAGTGTTTTGCAAGAAGAGAAAGAAAGTTGTCCAAAACAACTTGCAATCGAATGTTCATGTGAATAGAAAAGGCAGGAGAGTGGTCAGGTACTGTTTTCTCTCAGTTGGCAAGCTGGGCACACAATCGCAGGGTTGTACAGCTTGTTTCATCACCTTTGCGAAGTTGCCGCTCTCTCCGGCTCCCGGAGACGAAGAAGCTGCTTCTTCTCGCAAAGACGATTCTGCCGCTCACAGTGCTCTGCGGTGTGCGCCTTCTGCCGAAAGAGCCCCGGGAGCTGTGCTTAGCTCTGAGAAGCACCATACGTGCTTCTTTAGCCTCTCTTCTTGTCTACATCTTAGCAAAAAGCTTTTCCACTCTGTCTGGCAAGGAGAAACTGTGCCGGCACAGAAAACATCTCCCATCGTGTTCTAGAAGCTGCACGGAGGTCTGCCGAGTGTTTTGCAAGAAGAGAAAGAAAGTTGTCCAAAACAGCTTGCAATCGAATGTTCATGTGAATAGAAAAGGCAGGAGACTGGTCAGGTACTGTTTTCTCTCAGTTGGCAAGCTGCGCACACAATCGCAGTGTTGTACAGCTTGTTTCATCACCTTTGCGAAGTTGCCGCTCTCTCCGGCTCCCGGAGACGAAGAAGCTGCTTCTTCGCGCAAAGACGATTCTGCCGCTCACAGTGCTCTGCGGTGTGCGCCTTCTGCCGAAAGACGCCAGGGAGCGGTGCTTAGCTCTGCAGAGCACCGTACCTTCGTCTTTAGCCTCTCTTCTCGTCTACATCTTAGCAAAAAGCTTTTCCACTCTGTCTGGCAAGGAGAAACTGTGCCAGCACAGAAAACATCTCCCATCGTGTTCTAGAGGCTGCACGGAGGTCTGCCGAGTGTTTTGCAAGAAGAGAAAGAAAGTTGTCCAAAACAGCTTGCAATCGAATGTTCATGTGAATAGAAAAGGCAGGAGAGTGGTCAGGTACTGTTTTCTCTCACTTGGCAAGCTGCGCACACAATCGCAGTGTTGTACAGCTTGTTTCATCACCTTTGCGAAGTTGCCGCTCTCTCCGGCTCCCGGAGACGAAGAAGCTGCTTCTTCGCGCAAAGACGATTCTGCCGCTCACAGTGCTCTGCGGTGTGCGCCTTCTGCCGAAAGAGGTCCGGGAGCGGTGCTTAGCTCTGCAGAGCACCGTACCTTCGTCTTTAGCCTCTCTTCTCGTCTACATCTTAGCAAAAAGCTTTTCCACTCTGTCTGGCAAGGAGAAACTGTGCCAGCAGAGAAAACATCTCCCATCGTGTTCTAGAGGCTGCACGGAGGTCTGCCGAGTGTTTTGCAAGAAGAGAAATAAAGTTGTCCAAACCAGCTTGCAATCGAATGTTCATGTGAATAGAAAAGGCAGGAGAGTGGTCAGGTACTGTTTTCTCTCAGTTGGCAAGCTGCGCACACAATCGCAGTGTTGTACAGCTTGTTTCATCACCTTTGCGAAGTTGCCGCTCTCTCCGGCTCCCGGAGACGAAGAAGCTGCTTCTTCGCGCAAAGACGATTCTGCCGCTCACAGTGCTCTGCTGTGTTCGCCTTCTGCCGAAAGAGGTCCGGGAGCGGTGCTTAGCTCTGCAGAGCACCGTACCTTCGTCTTTAGCCTCTCTTCTCGTCTACATCTTAGCAAAAAGCTTTTCCACTCTGTCTGGCAAGGAGAAACTGTGCCAGCACAGAAAACATCTCCCATCGTCTTCTAGAGGCTGCACGGAGGTCTGCCGAGTGTTTTGCAAGAAGAGAAAGAAAGTTGTCCAAAACAGCTTGCAATCGAATGTTCATGTGAATAGAAAAGGCAGGAGAGTGGTCAGGTACTGTTTTCTCTCAGTTGGCAAGCTGGGCACACAATCGCAGGGTTGTACAGCTTGTTTCATCACCTTTGCGAAGTTGCCGCTCTCTCCGGCTCCCGGAGACGAAGAAGCTGCTTCTTCGCGCAAAGACGATTCTGCCGCTCACAGTGCTCTGCGGTGTGCGCCTTCTGCCGAAAGAGCCCCGGGAGCGGTGCTTAGCTCTGAGAAGCACCATACGTGCTTCTTTAGCCTCTCTTCTCGTCTACATCTTAGCAAAAAGCTTTTCCACTCTGTCTGGCAAGGAGAAACTGTGCCAGCACAGAAAACATCTCCCATCGTGTTCTAGAGGCTGCACGGAGGTCTGCCGAGTGTTTTGCAAGAAGAGAAAGAAAGTTGTCCAAAACAGCTTGCAATCGAATGTTCACGTGAATAGAAAAGGCAGGAGAGTGGTCAGGTACTGTTTTCTCTCAGTTGGCAAGCTGCGCACACAATCGCAGTGTTGTACAGCTTGTTTCATCACTTTTGCGAAGTTGCCGCTCTCTCCGGCTCCCGGAGACGAAGAAGCTGCTTCTTCGCGCAAAGACGATTCTGCCGCTCACAGTGCTCTGCGGTGTGCGCCTTCTGCCGAAAGAGCCCCGGGAGCGGTGCTTAGCTCTGAGAAGCACCGTACCTGCTTCTTTAGCCTCTCTTCTCGTCTACATCTTAGCAAAAAGCTTTTCCACTCTGTCTGGCAAGGAGAAACTGTGCCAGCACAGAAAACATCTCCCATCGTGTTCTAGAGGCTGCACGGAGGTCAGCCGAGTGTTTTGCAAGAAGAGAAAGAAAGTTGTCCAAAACAGCTTGCAATCGAATGTTCATGTGAATAGAAAAGGCAGGAGAGTGGTCAGGTAATGTTTTCTCTCAGTTGGCAAGCTGCGCACACAATCGCAGTGTTGTACAGCTTGTTTCATCACCTTTGCGAAGTTGCCGCTCTCTCCGGCTCCCGGAGACGAAAAAGCTGCTTCTTCGCGCAAAGACGATTCTGCCGCTCACAGTGCTCTGCGGTGTGCGCCTTCTGCCGAAAGAGGGTCGGGAGCGGTGCTTAGCTCTGCAGAGCACCGTACCTTCGTCTTTAGCCTCTCTTCTCGTCTACATCTTAGCAAAAAGCTTTTCCACTCTGTCTGGCAAGGAGAAACTGTGCCAGCACTGAAAACATCTCCCATCGTCTTCTAGAGGCTGCACGGAGGTCTGCCGAGTGTTTTGCAAGAAGAGAAAGAAAGTTGTCCAAAACAGCTTGCAATCGAATGTTCATGTGAATAGAAAAGACAGGAGAGTGGTCAGGTACTGTTTTCTCTCAGTTGGCAGGCTGCGCACACAATCGCAGTGTTGTACAGCTTGTTTCATCACCTTTGCGAAGTTGCCGCTCTCTCCGGCTCCCGGAGACGAAGAAGCTGCTTCTTCGCGCAAAGACGATTCTGCCGCTCACAGTGCTCTGCGGTGTGCGCCTTCTGCCGAAAGAGCCCCGGGAGCGGTGCTTAGCTCTGAGAAGCACCATACGTGCTTCTTTAGCCTCTCTTCTCGTCTACATCTTAGCAAAAAGCTTTTCCACTCTGTCTGGCAAGGAGAAACTGTGCCAGCACAGAAAACATCTCCCATCGTGTTCTAGAGGCTGCACGGAGGTCTGCCGAGTGTTTTGCAAGAAGAGAAAGAAAGTTGTCCAAAACAGCTTCCAATCGAATGTTCATGTGAATAGAAAAGGCAGGAGAGTGGTCAGGCACTGTTTTCTCTCAGTTGGCAAGCTGCGCACACAATCGCAGTGTTGTACAGCTTGTTTCATCACCTTTGCGAAGTTGCCGCTCTCTCCGGCTCCCGGAGACGAAGAAGCTGCTTCTTCGCGCAAAGACGATTCTGCCGCTCACAGTGCTCTGCGGTGTGCGCCTTCTGCCGAAAGAGCCCCGGGAGCGGTGCTTAGCTCTGAGAAGCACCATACGTGCTTCTTTAGCCTCTCTTCTCGTCTACATCTTAGCAAAAAGCTTTTCCACTCTGTCTGGCAAGGAGAAACTGTGCCAGCACAGAAAACATCTCCCATCGTGTTCTAGAGGCTGCACGGAGGTCTGCCGAGTGTTTTGCAAGAAGAGAAAGAAAGTTGTCCAAAACAGCTTGCAATCGAATGTTCATGTGAATAGAAAAGGCAGGAGAGTGGTCAGGTACTGTTTTCTCTCAGTTGGCACGCTGCGCACACAATCGCAGTGTTGTACAGCTTGTTTCATCACCTTTGCGAAGTTGCCGCTCTCTCCGGCTCCCGGAGACGAAGAAGCTGCTTCTTCGCGCAAAGACGATTCTGCCGCTCACAGTGCTCTGCAGTGTGCGCCTTCTGCCGAAAGAGGTCCGGGAGCGGTGCTTAGCTCTGCAGAGCACCGTACCTTCGTCTTTAGCCTCTCTTCTCGTCTACATCTTAGCAAAAAGCTTTTCCACTCTGTCTGGCAAGGAGAAACTGTGCCAGCACAGAAAACATCTCCCATCGTCTTCTAGAGGCTGCACGGAGGTCTGCCGAGTGTTTTGCAAGAAGAGAAAGAAAGTTGTCCAAAACAGCTTGCAATCGAATGTTCATGTGAATAGAAAAGGCAGGAGAGTGGTCAGGTACTGTTTTCTCTCAGTTGGCAAGCTGCGCACACAATCGCAGTGTTGTACAGCTTGTTTCATCACCTTTGCGAAGTTGCCGCTCTCTCCGGCTCCCGGAGACGAAGAAGCTGCTTCTTCGCGCAAAGACGATTCTGCCGCTCACAGTGCTCTGCGGTGTGCGCCTTCTGCCCAAAGAGGTCCGGCAGCGGTGCTTAGCTCTGCAGAGCACCGTACCTTCGTCTTTAGCCTCTCTTCTCGTCTACATCTTAGCAAAAAGCTTTTCCACTCTGTCTGGCAAGGAGAAACTGTGCCAGCACAGAAAACATCTCCCATCGTCTTCTAGAGGCTGCACGGAGGTCTGCCGAGTGTTTTGCAAGAAGAGAAAGAAAGTTGTCCAAAACAACTTGCAATCGAATGTTCATGTGAATAGAAAAGGCAGGAGAGTGGTCAGGTACTGTTTTCTCTCAGTTGGCAAGCTGGGCACACAATCGCAGGGTTGTACAGCTTGTTTCATCACCTTTGCGAAGTTGCCGCTCTCTCCGGCTCCCGGAGACGAAGAAGCTGCTTCTTCTCGCAAAGACGATTCTGGCGCTCACAGTGCTCTGGGGTGTGCGCCTTCTGCCGAAAGAGCCCCGGGAGCTGTGCTTAGCTCTGAGAAGCACCATACGTGCTTCTTTAGCCTCTCTTCTCGTCTACATCTTAGCAAAAAGCTTTTCCACTCTGTCTGGCAAGGAGAAACTGTGCCAGCACAGAAAACATCTCCCATCGTGTTCTAGAGGCTGCACGCAGGTCTGCCGAGTGTTTTGCAAGAAGAGAAAGAAAGTTGTCCAAAACAGCTTGCAATCGAATGTTCACGTGAATAGAAAAGGCAGGAGAGTGGTCAGGTACTGTTTTCTCTCAGTTGGCAAGCTGCGCACACAATCGCAGTGTTGTACAGCTTGTTTCATCACCTTTGCGAAGTTGCCGCTCTCTCCGGCTCCCGGAGACGAAGAAGCTGCTTCTTCGCGCAAAGACGATTCTGCCGCTCACAGTGCTCTGCGGTGTGCGCCTTCTGCCGAAAGACGTCCGGGAGCGGTGCTTAGCTCTGCAGAGCACCGTAACTTCGTCTTTAGCCTCTCTTCTCGTCTACATCTTAGCAAAAAGCTTTTCCAATCTGTCTGGCAAGGAGAAACTGTGCCAGCAGAGAAAACATCTCCCATCGTGTTCTAGAGGCTGCACGGAGGTCTGCCGAGTGTTTTGCAAGAAGAGAAAGAAAGTTGTCCAAAACAGCTTGCAATCGAATGTTCATGTGAATAGAAAAGGCAGGAGAGTGGTCAGGTACTGTTTTCTCTCAGTTGGCAAGCTGCGCACACAATCGCAGTGTTGTACAGCTTGTTTCATCACCTTTGCGAAGTTGCCGCTCTCTCCGGCTCCCGGAGACGAAGAAGCTGCTTCTTCGCGCAAAGACGATTCTGCCGCTCACAGTGCTCTGCTGTGTGCGCCTTCTGCCGAAAGAGGTCCGGGAGCGGTGCTTAGCTCTGCAGAGCACCGTACCTTCGTCTTTAGCCTCTCTTCTCGTCTACATCTTAGCAAAAAGCTTTTCCACTCTGTCTGGCAAGGAGAAACTGTGCCAGCACAGAAAACATCTCCCATCGTGTTCTAGAGGCTGCACGCAGGTCTGCCGAGTGTTTTGCAAGAAGAGAAAGAAAGTTGTCCAAAACAGCTTGCAATCGAATGTTCATGTGAATAGAAAAGACAGGAGAGTGGTCAGGTACTGTTTTCTCTCAGTTGGCAAGCTGCGCACACAATCGCAGTGTTGTACAGCTTGTTTCATCACCTTTGCGAAGTTGCCGCTCTCTCCGGCTCCCGGAGACGAAGAAGCTGCTTCTTCGCGCAAAGACGATTCTGCCGCTCACAGTGCTCTGCGGTGTGCGCCTTCTGCCGAAAGAGCCCCGGGAGCGGTGCTTAGCTCTGAGAAGCACCATACGTGCTTCTTTAGCCTCTCTTCTCGTCTACATCTTAGCAAAAAGCTTTTCCACTCTGTCTGGCAAGGAGAAACTGTGCCAGCACAGAAAACATCTCCCATCGTGTTCTAGAGGCTGCACGCAGGTCTGCCGAGTGTTTTGCAAGAAGAGAAAGAAAGTTGTCCAAAACAGCTTCCAATCGAATGTTCATGTGAATAGAAAAGGCAGGAGAGTGGTCAGGCACTGTTTTCTCTCAGTTGGCAAGCTGCGCACACAATCGCAGTGTTGTACAGCTTGTTTCATCACCTTTGCGAAGTTGCCGCTCTCTCCGGCTCCCGGAGACGAAGAAGCTGCTTCTTCGCGCAAAGACGATTCTGCCGCTCACAGTGCTCTGCGGTGTGCGCCTTCTGCCGAAAGACGCCCGGGAGCGGTGCTTAGCTCTGCAGAGCACCGTACCTTCGTCTTTAGCCTCTCTTCTCGTCTACATCTTAGCAAAAAGCTTTTCCACTCTGTCTGGCAAGGAGAAACTGTGCCAGCACAGAAAACATCTCCCATCGTGTTCTAGAGGCTGCACGGAGGTCTGCCGAGTGTTTTGCAAGAAGAGAAAGAAAGTTGTCCAAAACAGCTTGCAATCGAATGTTCATGTGAATAGAAAAGGCAGGAGAGTGGTCAGGTACTGTTTTCTCTCAGTTGGCAAGCTGCGCACACAATCGCAGTGTTGTACAGCTTGTTTCATCACCTTTGCGAAGTTGCCGCTCTCTCCGGCTCCCAGAGACGAAGAAGCTGCTTCTTCGCGCAAAGACGATTCTGCCGCTCACAGTGCTCTGCGGTGTGCGCCTTCTGCCGAAAGACGCCCGGGAGCGGTGCTTAGCTCTGAGAAGCACCATACATGCTTCTTTAGCCTCTCTTCTCGTCTACATCTTAGCAAAAAGCTTTTCCACTCTGTCTGGCAAGGAGAAACTGTGCCAGCACAGAAAACATCTCCCATCGTGTTCTAGAGGCTGCACGCAGGTCTGCCGAGTGTTTTGCAAGAAGAGAAAGAAAGTTGTCCAAAACAGCTTGCAATCGAATGTTCATGTGATTACATAAGGCAGGAGAGTGGTCAGGTACTGTTTTCTCTCATTTGGCATGCTGCGCACACAATCGCAGTGTTGTACAGCTTGTTTCATCACCTTTGCGAAGTTGCCGCTCTCTCCGGCTCCCGGAGACGAAGAAGCTGCTTCTTCGCGCAAAGACGATTCTGCCGCTCACAGTGCTCTGCGGTGTGCGCCTTCTGCCGAAAGAGGCCCGGGAGCGGTGCTTAGCTCTGAGAAGCACCGTACCTGCTTCTTTAGCCTCTCTTCTCGTCTACATCTGAGCAAAAAGATTTCCACTCTGTCTGGCAAGGAGAAACTGTGCCAGCACAGAAAACATCTCCCATCGTGTTCTAGAGGCTGCACGGAGGTCTGCCGAGTGTTTTGCAAGAAGAGAAAGAAAGTTGTCCAAAACAGCTTGCAATCGAATGTTCATGTGAATAGAAAAGGCATGAGAGTGGTCAGGTACTGTTTTCTCTCACTTGGCAAGCTGCGCACACAATCGCAGTGTTGTACAGCTTGTTTCATCACCTTTGCCAAGTTGCCGCTCTCTCCGGCTCCCGGAGACGAAGAAGCTGCTTCTTCGCGCAAAGACGATTCTGCCGCTCACAGTGCTCTGCGGTGTGCGCCTTCTGCCGAAAGAGGTCCGGGAGCGGTGCTTAGCTCTGCAGAGCACCGTACCTTGGTCTTTAGCCTCTCTTCTCGTCTACATCTTAGCAAAAAGCTTTTCCACTCTGTCTGGCAAGGAGAAACTGTGCCAGCAAAAAAAACATCTCCCATAGTGTTCTAGAGGCTGCACGGAGGTCTGCCGAGTGTTTTGCAAGAAGAGAAAGAAAGTTGTCCAAAACATCTTGCAATCGAATGTTCATCTGAATAGAAAAGCCAGGAGAGTGGTCAGGTACTGTTTTCTCTCAGTTGGCAAGCTGCCCACACAATCGCAGTGTTGTACAGCTTGTTTCATCACCTTTGCGAAGTTGCCGCTCTCTCCGGCTCCCGGAGACGAAGAAGCTGCTTCTTCGCGCAAAGACGATTCTGCCGCTCACAGTGCTCTGCGGTGTGCGCCTTCTGCCGAAAGAGGTCCGGCAGCGGTGCTTAGCTCTGCAGAGCACCGTACCTTCGTCTTTAGCCTCTCTTCTCGTCTACATCTTAGCAAAAAGCTTTTCCACTCTGTCTGGCAAGGAGAAACTGTGCCAGCACAGAAAACATCTCCCATCGTGTTCTAGAGGCTGCACGGAGGTCTGCCGAGTGTTTTGCAAGAAGAGAGAGAAAGTTGTCCAAAACAGCTTGCAATCGAATGTTCATGTGAATAGAAAAGGCAGGAGAGTGGTCAGGTACTGTTTTCTCTCAGTTGGCAAGCTGCGCACACAATCGCAGTGTTGTACAGCTTGTTTCATCACCTTTGCCAAGTTGCCGCTCTCTCCGGCTCCCGGAGACGAAGAAGCTGCTTCTTCGCGCAAAGACGATTCTGCCGCTCACAGTGCTCTGCGGTGTGCGCCTTCTGCCGAAAGAGGCCCGGGAGCGGTGCTTAGCTCTGCAGAGCACCGTACCTTCGTCTTTAGCCTCTCTTCTCGTCTACATCTTAGCAAAAAGCTTTTCCACTCTTTCTGGAAGGGAGAAACTGTGCCAGCACAGAAAACATCTCCCATCGTGTTCTAGAGGCTGCACGGAGGTCTGCCTAGTGTTTTGCAAGAAGAGAAAGAAAGTTGTCCAAAACAGCTTGCAATCGAATGTTCATGTGAATAGGAAAGGCAGGAGAGTGGTCAGGTACTGTTTGCTCTCAGTTGGCAAGCTGCGCACACAATCGCAGTGTTGTACAGCTTGTTTCATCACCTTTGCGAAGTTGCCGCTCTCTCCGGCTCCCGGAGACGAAGAAGCAGCTTCTTCGCGCAAAGACGATTCTGCCGCTCACAGTGCTCTGCGGTGTGCGCCTTCTGCCGAAAGAGGTCCGGGAGCGGTGCTTAGCTCTGCAGAGCACCGTACCTTCGTCTTTAGCCTCTCTTCTCGTCTACATCTTAGCAAAAAGCTTTTCCACTCTGTCTGGCAAGGAGAAACTGTGCCAGCACAGAAAACATCTCCCATCGTGTTCTAGAGGCTGCACGGAGGTCTGCAGAGTGTTTTGCAAGAAGAGAAAGAAAGTTGTCCAAAACAGCTTCCAATCGAATGTTCATGTGAATAGAAAATGCAGGAGAGTGGTCAGGTACGGTTTTCTCTCCGTTGGCAAGCTGCGCACACAATCGCAGTGTTGTACAGCTTGTTTCATCACCTTTGCGAAGTTGCCGCTCTCTCCGGCTCCCGGAGACGAAGAAGCTGCTTCTTCGCGCAAAGACGATTCTGCCGCTCACAGTGCTCTGCGGTGTGCGCCTTCTGCCGAAAGACGCCCGGGAGCGGTGCTTAGCTCTGCAGAGCACCGTACCTTCGTCTTTAGCCTCTCTTCTCGTCTACATCTTAGCAAAAAGCTTATCCACTCTTTCTGGCAGGGAGAAACTGTGCCAGCACAGAAAACATCTCCCATCGTGTTCTAGAGGCTGCACGGAGGTCTGCCGAGTGTTTTGCACGAAGAGAAAGAAAGTTGTCCAAAACAGCTTGCAATCGAATGTTCATGTGAATAGGAAAGGCAGGAGAGTGATCAGGTGCTGTTTGCTCTCAGTTGGCAAGCTGCGCACACAATCGCAGTGTTGTACAGCTTGTTTCATCACCTTTGCGAAGTTGCCGCTCTCTCCGGCTCCCGGAGACGAAGAAGCTGCTTCTTCGCGCAAAGACGATTCTGCCGCTCACAGTGCTCTGCGGTGTGCGCCTTCTGCCGAAAGACGCCCGGGAGCGGTGCTTAGCTCTGCAGAGCACCGTACCTTCGTCTTTAGCCTCTCTTCTCGTCTACATCTTAGCAAAAAGCTTTTCCACTCTGTCTGGCAAGGAGAAACTGTGCCAGCACAGAAAACATCTCCCATCGTGTTCTAGAGGCTGCACGCAGGTCTGCAGAGTGTTTTGCAAGAAGAGAAAGAAAGTTGTCCAAAACAGCTTGCAATCGAATGTTCATGTGAATAGAAAAGGCAGGAGAGTGGTCAGGTACTGTTTTCTCTCAGTTGGAAAGCTGCGCACACAATCGCAGTGTTGTACAGCTTGTTTCATCACCTTTGCGAAGTTGCCGCTCTCTCCGGCTCCCGGAGACGAAGAAGCTGCTTCTTCGCACAAAGACGATTCTGCCGCTCACAGTGCTCTGCGGTGTGCGCCTTCTGCCGAAAGACGCCCGGGAGCGGTGCTTAGCTCTGCAGAGCACCGTACCTTCGTCTTTAGCCTCTCTTCTCGTCTACATCTTAGCAAAAAGCTTTTCCACTCAGTCTGGCAAGGAGAAACTGTGCCAGCACAGAAAATATCTCCCATCGTGTTCTAGAGGCTGCACGGAGGTCTGCCGAGTGTTTTGCAAGAAGAGAGAGAAAGTTGTCCAAAACAGCTTGCAATCGAATGTTCATGTGAATAGAAAAGGCAGGAGAGTGGTCAGGTACTGTTTTCTCTCAGTTGGCAAGCTGCGCACACAATCGCAGTGTTGTACAGCTTGTTTCATCACCTTTGCCAAGTTGCCGCTCTCTCCGGCTCCCGGAGACGAAGAAGCTGCTTCTTCGCGCAAAGAAGATTCTGCCGCTCACAGTGCTCTGCGGTGTGCGCCTTCTGCCGAAAGAGGCCCGGGAGCGGTGCTTAGCTCTGCAGAGCACCGTACCTTCGTCTTTAGCCTCTCTTCTCGTCTACATCTTAGCAAAAAGCTTTTCCACTCTGTCTGGCAGGGAGAAACTGTGACAGCACAGAAAACATCTCCCATCGTGTTCTAGAGGCTGCACGGACGTCTGCAGAGTGTTTTGCACGAAGAGAAAGAAAGTTGTCCAAAACAGCTTGCAATCGAATGTTCATGTGAATAGAAAAGGCAGGAGAGTGATCAGGTACTGTTTGCTCTCAGTCGGCAAGCTGCGCACACAATCGCAGTGTTGTACAGCTTGTTTCATCACCTTTGCGAAGTTGCCGCTCTCTCCGGCTCCCGGAGACGAAGAAGCTGCTTCTTCGCGCAAAGACGATTCTGCCGCTCACAGTGCTCTGCGGTGTGCGCCTTCTGCCGAAAGAGGCCCGGGAGCGGTGCTTAGCTCTGCAGAGCACCGTACCTTCGTCTTTAGCCTCTCTTCTCGTCTACACCTTAGCAAAAAGCTTTTCCACTCTGTCTGGCAAGGAGAAACTGTGCCAGCACAGAAAACATCTCCCATCGTGTTCTAGAGGCTGCACGCAGGTCTGCCGAGTGTTTTGCAAGAAGAGAAAGAAAGTTGTCCAAAACAGCTTGCAATCGAATGTTCAAGCGAATAGAAAAGGCAGGAGAGTGGTCAGGTACTGTTTTCTCTCAGTTGGCAAGCTGCGCACACAATCGCAGTGTTGTACAGCTTGTTTCATCACCTTTGCCAAGTTGCCGCTCTCTCCGGCTCCAGGAGACGAAGAAGCTGCTTCTTCGCGCAAAGACGATTCTGCCGCTCACAGTGCTCTGCGGTGTGCGCCTTCTGCCGAAAGAGGCCCGGGAGCGGTGCTTAGCTCTGCAGAGCACCGTACCTTCGTCTTTAGCCTCTCTTCTCGTCTACATATGAGCAAAAAGCTTTTCCACTCTGTCTGGCAAGGAGAAACTGTGCCAGCACAGAAAACATCTCCCATCGTGTTCTAGAGGCTGCACGGAGGTCTGCAGAGTGTTTTGCAAGAAGAGAGAGAAAGTTGTCCAAAACAGCTTGCAATCAAATGTTCATGTGAATAGAAAAGGCAGGAGAGTGGTCAGGTATTGTTTTCTCTCACTTGGCAAGCTGCGCACACAATCGCAGTGTTGTACAGCTTGTTTCATCACCTTTGCGAAGCTGCCGCTCTCTCCGGCTCCCGGAGACGAAGAAGCTGCTTCTTCGCGCAAAGACGATTCTGCCGCTCACAGTGCTCTGCGGTGAGCGCCTTCTGCCGAAAGAGGTCCGGGAGCGGTGCTTAGCTCTGCAGAGCACCGTACCTTCGTCTTTAGCCTCTCTTCTCGTCTACATCTGAGCAAAAAGCTTTTCCACTCTGTCTGGCAAGGAGAAACTGTGCCAGCACAGAAAACATCTCCCATCGTGTTCTAGAGGCTGCACGGAGGTCTGCCGAGTGTTTTGCAAGAAGAGAAAGAAAGTTGTCCAAAACAGCTTGCAATCGAATGTTCATGTGAATAGAAAAGGCAGGAGACTGGTCAGGTACTGTTTTCTCTCAGTTGGCAAGCTGCCCACACAATCGCAGTGTTGTACAGCTTGTTTCATCACCTTTGCGAAGTTGCCGCTCTCTCCGGCTCCCGGAGACGAAGAAGCTGCTTCTTCGCGCAAAGACGATTCTGCCGCTCACAGTGCTCTGCTGTGTGCGCCTTCTGCCGAAAGCGGCCCGGGAGCGGTGCTTAGCTCTGCAGAGCACCGTACATTCGTCTTTAGCCTCTCTTCTCGTCTACATCTTAGCAAAAAGCTTTTCCACTCTGTCTGGCAAGGAGAAACTGTGCCAGCACAAAAAACATCTCCCATCGTGTTCTAGAGGCTGCACGGAGGTCTGCCGAGTGTTTTGCAAGAAGAGAAAGAAAGTTGTCCAAAACAGCTTGCAATCGAATGTTCATGTGAATAGAAAAGGCAGGAGAGTGGTCAGGTACTGTTTTCTCTCACTTGGCAAGCTGCGCACACAATCGCAGTGTTGTACAGCTTGTTTCATCACCTTTGCGAAGTTGCCGCTCTCTCCGGCTCCCGGAGACGAAGAAGCTGCTTCTTCGCGCAAAGACGATTCTGCCGCTCACAGTGCTCTGCGGTGTGCGCCTTCTGCCGAAAGACGCCCGGGAGCGGTGCTTAGCTCTGCAGAGCACCGTACCTTCGTCTTTAGCCTCTCTTCTCGTCTACATCTTAGCAAAAAGCTTTTCCATTCTGTCTGGCAAGGAGAAACTGTGCCAGCACAAAAAACATCTCCCATCGTGTTCTAGAGGCTGCACGGAGGTCTGCCGAGTGTTTTGCAAGAAGAGAAAGAAAGTTGTCCAAAACAGCTTGCAATCGAATGTTCATGTGAATAGAAAAGGCAGGAGAGTGGTCAGGTACTGTTTTCTCTCACTTGGCAAGCTGCGCACACAATCGCAGTGTTGTACAGCTTGTTTCATCACCTTTGCCAAGTTGCCGCTCTCTCCGGCTCCCGGAGACGAAGAAGCTGCTTCTTCGCGCAAAGACGATTCTGCCGCTCACAGTGCTCTGCGGTGTGCGCCTTCTGCCGAAAGAGGTCCGGCAGCGGTGCTTAGCTCTGCAGAGCACCGTACCTTCGTCTTTAGCCTCTCTTCTCGTCTACATCTTAGCAAAAAGCTTTTCCACTCTGTCTGGCAAGGAGAAACTGTGCCAGCACAGAAAACATCTCCCATCGTGTTCTAGAGTCTGCACGGAGGTCTGCCGAGTGTTTTGCAAGAAGAGAGAGAAAGTTGTCCAAAACAGCTTGCAATCGAATGTTCATGTGAATAGAAAAGGCAGGAGAGTGGTCAGGTACTGTTTTCTCTCACTTGGCAAGCTGCGCACACAATCGCAGTGTTGTACAGCTTGTTTCATCACCTTTGCCAAGTTGCCGCTCTCTCCGGCTCCCGGAGACGAAGAAGCTGCTTCTTCGCGCAAAGACGATTCTGCCGCTCACAGTGCTCTGCGGTGTGCGCCTTCTGCCGAAAGAGGTCCGGCAGCGGTGCTTAGCTCTGCAGAGCACCGTACCTTCGTCTTTAGCCTCTCTTCTCGTCTACATCTTAGCAAAAAGCTTTTCCACTCTGTCTGGCAAGGAGAAACTGTGCCAGCACAGAAAACATCTCCCATCGTGTTCTAGAGTCTGCACGGAGGTCTGCCGAGTGTTTTGCAAGAAGAGAGAGAAAGTTGTCCAAAACAGCTTGCAATCGAATGTTCATGTGAATAGGAAAGGCAGGAGAGTGGTCAGGTACTGTTTGCTCTCAGTTGGCAAGCTGCGCACACAATCGCAGTGTTGTACAGCTTGTTTCATCACCTTTGCGAAGTTGCCGCTCTCTCCGGCTCCCGGAGACGAAGAAGCTGCTTCTTCGCGCAAAGACGATTCTGCCGCTCACAGTGCTCTGCGGTGTGCGCCTTCTGCCGAAAGAGGTCCGGGAGCGGTGCTTAGGTCTGCAGAGCACCGTACCTTCGTCTTTAGCTTCTCTTCTCGTCTACATCTTAGCAAAAAGCTTTTCCACTCTGTCTGGCAAGGAGAAACTGTGCCAGCACAGAAAACATCTCCCATCGTGTTCTAGAGGCTGCACTGAGGTCTGCAGAGTGTTTTGCAAGAAGAGAAAGAAAGTTGTCCAAAACAGCTTCCAATCGAATGTTCATGTGAATAGAAAATGCAGGAGAGTGGTCAGGTACGGTTTTCTCTCCGTTGGCAAGCTGCGCACACAATCGCAGTGTTGTACAGCTTGTTTCATCACCTTTGCGAAGTTGCCGCTCTCTCCGGCTCCCGGAGACGAAGAAGCTGCTTCTTCGCGCAAAGACGATTCTGCCGCTCACTGTGTTCTTCAGTGTGTGTCTTCTGCCGAAAGAGGCCCGGGAGCTGTGCTTAGCTCTGCAGAGCACCATACCTGCTTCTTTAGCCTCTCTTCTCGTCTACATCTTAGCAAAAAGCTTTTCCACTCTGTCTGGCACGGAGAAACTGTGCCAGCACAAAAAACATCTCCCATCGTGTTCTAGAGTCTGCACGGAGGTCTGCCGAGTGTTTTGAAAGAAGAGAGAGAAAGTTGTTCAAAACAGCTTGCAATCGAATGTTCAAGTGAATAGAAAAGGCAGGAGAGTGGTCAGGTACTGTTTTCTCTCAAGTGGCGAGCTGCGCACACAATCGCAGTGTTGTACAGCTTGTTTCATCACCTTTGCGAAGTTGCCGCTCTCTCCGGCTCCCGGAGACGAAGAAGCTGCTTCTTCGCGCAAAGACGATTCTGCCCCTCACAGTGCTCTGCGGTGTGCGCCATCTGCCGAAAGACGCCCGGGAGCGGTGCTTAGCTCTGCAGAGCACCGTACCTTCGTCTTTAGCCTCTCTTCTCGTCTACATCTTAGCAAAAATCTTTTCCACTCTGTCTGGCAAGGAGAAACTGTGCCAGCACAGAAAACATCTCCCATCGTGTTCTAGAGGCTGCACGCAGGTCTGCTGAGTGTTTTGCAAGAAGAGAAAGAAAGTTGTCCAAAACAGCTTGCAATCGAATGTTCATGTGAATAGAAAAGGCAGGACAGCGGTCTGGTACTGTTTTCTCTCAGTTGGCAAGCTGCGCACACAATCGCAGTGTTGTACAGCTTGTTTCATCACCTTTGCCAAGTTGCCGCTCTCTCCGGCTCCCGGAGACGAAGAAGCTGCTTCTTCGCGCAAAGACGATTCTGCCGCTCACAGTGCTCTGCTGTGTGCGCCTTCTGCCGAAAGAGGCCCGGGAGCGGTGCTTAGCTCTGCAGAGCACCGTACCTTCGTCTTTAGCCTCTCTTCTCGTCTACATCTTAGCAAAAAGCTTTTCCACTCTGTCTGGCAAGGAGAAACTGTGCCAGCACAAAAAACATCTCCCATCGTGTTCTAGAGGCTGCACGGAGGTCTGCCGAGTGTTTTGCAAGAAGAGAAAGAAAGTTGTCCAAAACAGCTTGCAATCGAATGTTCATGTGAATAGAAAAGGCAGGAGAGTGGTCAGGTACTGTTTTCTCTCAGTTGGCAAGCTGCGCACACAATCGCAGTGTTGTACAGCTTGTTTCATCACCTTTGCGAAGTTGCCGCTCTCTCCGGCTCCCGGAGACGAAGAAGCTGCTTCTTCGCGCAAAGACGATTCTGCCGCTCACAGTGCTCTGCGGTGTGCGCCTTCTGCCGAAAGAGCCCCGGGAGCTGTGCTTAGCTCTGAGAAGCACCATACGTGCTTCTTTAGCCTCTCTTCTCGTCTACATCTTAGCAAAAAGCTTTTCCACTCTGTCTGGCAAGGAGAAACTGTGCCAGCACAGAAAACATCTCCCATCGTGTTCTAGAGGCTGCACGCAGGTCTGCCGAGTGTTTTGCAAGAAGAGAAAGAAAGTTGTCCAAAACAGCTTGCAATCGAATGTTCATGTGAATAGAAAAGGCAGGAGAGTGGTCAGGTACTGTTTTCTCTCACTTGGCAAGCTGCGCACACAATCGCAGTGTTGTACAGCTTGTTTCATCACCTTTGCCAAGTTGCCGCTCTCTCCGGCTGCCGGAGACGAAGAAGCTGCTTCTTCGCGCAAAGACGATTCTGCCGCTCACAGTGCTCTGCGGTGAGCGCCTTCTGCCGAAAGAGGTCCGGGAGCGGTGCTTAGCTCTGCAGAGCACCGTACCTTCGTCTTTAGCCTCTCTTCTCGTCTACATCTGAGCAAAAAGCTTTTCCACTCTGTCTGGCAAGGAGAAACTGTGCCAGCACAGAAAACATCTCCCATCGTGTTCTAGAGGCTGCACGGAGGTCTGCCGAGTGTTTTGCAAGAAGAGAAAGAAAGTTGTCCAAAACAGCTTGCAATCGAATGTTCATGTGAATAGAAAAGGCAGGAGACTGGTCAGGTACTGTTTTCTCTCAGTTGGCAAGCTGCCCACACAATCGCAGTGTTGTACAGCTTGTTTCATCACCTTTGCGAAGTTGCCGCTCTCTCCGGCTCCCGGAGACGAAGAAGCTGCTTCTTCGCGCAAAGACGATTCTGCCGCTCACAGTGCTCTGCTGTGTGCGCCTTCTGCCGAAAGCGGCCCGGGAGCGGTGCTTAGCTCTGCAGAGCACCGTACATTCGTCTTTAGCCTCTCTTCTCGTCTACATCTTAGCAAAAAGCTTTTCCACTCTGTCTGGCAAGGAGAAACTGTGCCAGCACAAAAAACATCTCCCATCGTGTTCTAGAGGCTGCACGGAGGTCTGCCGAGTGTTTTGCAAGAAGAGAAAGAAAGTTGTCCAAAACAGCTTGCAATCGAATGTTCATGTGAATAGAAAAGGCAGGAGAGTGGTCAGGTACTGTTTTCTCTCACTTGGCAAGCTGCGCACACAATCGCAGTGTTGTACAGCTTGTTTCATCACCTTTGCGAAGTTGCCGCTCTCTCCGGCTCCCGGAGACGAAGAAGCTGCTTCTTCGCGCAAAGACGATTCTGCCGCTCACAGTGCTCTGCGGTGTGCGCCTTCTGCCGAAAGACGCCCGGGAGCGGTGCTTAGCTCTGCAGAGCACCGTACCTTCGTCTTTAGCCTCTCTTCTCGTCTACATCTTAGCAAAAAGCTTTTCCATTCTGTCTGGCAAGGAGAAACTGTGCCAGCACAAAAAACATCTCCCATCGTGTTCTAGAGGCTGCACGGAGGTCTGCCGAGTGTTTTGCAAGAAGAGAAAGAAAGTTGTCCAAAACAGCTTGCAATCGAATGTTCATGTGAATAGAAAAGGCAGGAGAGTGGTCAGGTACTGTTTTCTCTCACTTGGCAAGCTGCGCACACAATCGCAGTGTTGTACAGCTTGTTTCATCACCTTTGCCAAGTTGCCGCTCTCTCCGGCTCCCGGAGACGAAGAAGCTGCTTCTTCGCGCAAAGACGATTCTGCCGCTCACAGTGCTCTGCGGTGTGCGCCTTCTGCCGAAAGAGGTCCGGCAGCGGTGCTTAGCTCTGCAGAGCACCGTACCTTCGTCTTTAGCCTCTCTTCTCGTCTACATCTTAGCAAAAAGCTTTTCCACTCTGTCTGGCAAGGAGAAACTGTGCCAGCACAGAAAACATCTCCCATCGTGTTCTAGAGGCTGCACGCAGGTCTGCCGAGTGTTTTGCAAGAAGAGAAAGAAAGTTGTCCAAAACAGCTTGCAATCGAATGTTCATGTGAATAGAAAAGGCAGGAGAGTGGTCAGGTACTGTTTTCTCTCACTTGGCAAGCTGCGCACACAATCGCAGTGTTGTACAGCTTGTTTCATCACCTTTGCGAAGTTGCCGCTCTCTCCGGCTCCCGGAGACGAAGAAGCTGCTTCTTCGCGCAAAGACGATTCTGCCGCTCACAGTGCTCTGCGGTGTGCGCCTTCTGCCCAAAGAGGCCCGGGACCGGTGCTTAGCTCTGAGAAGCACCATACGTGCTTCTTTAGCCTCTCTTCTCGTCTACATCTTAGCAAAAAGCTTTTCCACTCAGTCTGGCAAGGAGAAACTGTGCCAGCACAAAAAACATCTCCCATCGTGTTCTAGAGGCTGCACGCAGGTCTGCCGAGTGTTTTGCAAGAAGAGAAAGAAAGTTGTCCAAAACAGCTTGCAATCGAATGTTCAAGTGAATAGAAAAGGCAGGAGAGTGGTCAGGTACTGTTTTCTCTCAGTTGGCAAGCTGCGCACACAATCGCAGTGTTGTACAGCTTGTTTCATCACCTTTGCCAAGTTGCCGCTCTCTCGGCTCCAGGAGACGAAGAAGCTGCTTCTTCGCGCAAAGACGATTCTGCCGCTCACAGTGCTCTGCGGTGTGCGCCTTCTGCCCAAAGAGGCCCGGGACCGGTGCTTAGCTCTGCAGAGCACCGTACCTTCGTCTTTAGCCTCTCTTCTCGTCTACATCTGAGCAAAAAGCTTTTCCACTCTGTCTGGCAAGGAGAAACTGTGCCAGCACAGAAAACATCTCCCATCGTGTTCTAGAGGCTGCACGGAGGTCTGCAGAGTGTTTTGCAAGAAGAGAGAGAATGTTGTCCAAAACAGCTTGCAATCGAATGTTCATGTGAATAGAAAAGGCACGAGAGTGGTCAGGTATTGTTTTCTCTCACTTGGCAAGCTGCGCACACAATCGCAGTGTTGTACAGCTTGTTTCATCACCTTTGCGAAGCTGCCGCTCTCTCCGGCTCCCGGAGACGAAGAAGCTGCTTCTTCGCGCAAAGACGATTCTGCCGCTCACAGTGCTCTGCGGTGAGCGCCTTCTGCCGAAAGAGGTCCGGGAGCGGTGCTTAGCTCTGCAGAGCACCGTACCTTCGTCTTTAGCCTCTCTTCTCGTCTACATCTTAGCAAAAAGCTTTTCCACTCTGTCTGGCAAGGAGAAACTGTGCCAGCACAGAAAACATCTCCCATCGTGTTCTAGAGGCTGCACGGAGGTCTGCCGAGTGTTTTGCAAGAAGAGAAAGAAAGTTGTCCAAAACAGCTTGCAATCGAATGTTCATGTGAATAGAAAAGGCAGGACAGCGGTCTGGTACTGTTTTCTCTCAGTTGGCAAGCTGCGCACACAATCGCAGTGTTGTACAGCTTGTTTCATCACCTTTGCGAAGTTGCCGCTCTCTCCGGCTCCAGGAGACGAAGAAGCTGCTTCTTCGCGCAAAGACGATTCTGCCGCTCACAGTGCTCTGCTGTGTGCGCCTTCTGCCGAAAGACGCCAGGGAGCGGTGCTTAGCTCTGCAGAGCACCGTACCTTCGTCTTTAGCCTCTCTTCTCGTCTACATCTTAGCAAAAAGCTTTTCCACTCTGTCTGGCAAGGAGAAACTGTGCCAGCACAAAAAACATCTCCCATCGTGTTCTAGAGGCTGCACGGAGGTCTGCCGAGTGTTTTGCAAGAAGAGAAAGAAAGTTGTCCAAAACAGCTTGCAATCGAATGTTCATGTGAATAGAAAAGGCAGGAGAGTGGTCAGGTACTGTTTTCTCTCAGTTGGCAAGCTGCGCACACAATCGCAGTGTTGTACAGCTTGTTTCATCACCTTTGCGAAGTTGCCGCTCTCTCCGGCTCCCGGAGACGAAGAAGCTGCTTCTTCGCGCAAAGACGATTCTGCCGCTCACAGTGCTCTGCGGTGTGCGCCTTCTGCCGAAAGAGCCCCGGGAGCTGTGCTTAGCTCTGAGAAGCACCATACGTGCTTCTTTAGCCTCTCTTCTCGTCTACATCTTAGCAAAAAGCTTTTCCACTCTGTCTGGCAAGGAGAAACTGTGCCAGCACAGAAAACATCTCCCATCGTGTTCTAGAGGCTGCACGCAGGTCTGCCGAGTGTTTTGCAAGAAGAGAAAGAAAGTTGTCCAAAACAGCTTGCAATCGAATGTTCATGTGAATAGAAAAGGCAGGAGAGTGGTCAGGTACTGTTTTCTCTCACTTGGCAAGCTGCGCACACAATCGCAGTGTTGTACAGCTTGTTTCATCACCTTTGCCAAGTTGCCGCTCTCTCCGGCTCCCGGAGACGAAGAAGCTGCTTCTTCGCGCAAAGACGATTCTGCCGCTCACAGTGCTCTGCGGTGAGCGCCTTCTGCCGAAAGAGGTCCGGGAGCGGTGCTTAGCTCTGCAGAGCACCGTACCTTCGTCTTTAGCCTCTCTTCTCGTCTACATCTGAGCAAAAAGCTTTTCCACTCTGTCTGGCAAGGAGAAACTGTGCCAGCACAGAAAACATCTCCCATCGTGTTCTAGAGGCTGCACGGAGGTCTGCCGAGTGTTTTGCAAGAAGAGAAAGAAAGTTGTCCAAAACAGCTTGCAATCGAATGTTCATGTGAATAGAAAAGGCAGGAGACTGGTCAGGTACTGTTTTCTCTCAGTTGGCAAGCTGCCCACACAATCGCAGTGTTGTACAGCTTGTTTCATCACCTTTGCGAAGTTGCCGCTCTCTCCGGCTCCCGGAGACGAAGAAGCTGCTTCTTCGCGCAAAGACGATTCTGCCGCTCACAGTGCTCTGCTGTGTGCGCCTTCTGCCGAAAGCGGCCCGGGAGCGGTGCTTAGCTCTGCAGAGCACCGTACATTCGTCTTTAGCCTCTCTTCTCGTCTACATCTTAGCAAAAAGCTTTTCCACTCTGTCTGGCAAGGAGAAACTGTGCCAGCACAAAAAACATCTCCCATCGTGTTCTAGAGGCTGCACGGAGGTCTGCCGAGTGTTTTGCAAGAAGAGAAAGAAAGTTGTCCAAAACAGCTTGCAATCGAATGTTCATGTGAATAGAAAAGGCAGGAGAGTGGTCAGGTACTGTTTTCTCTCACTTGGCAAGCTGCGCACACAATCGCAGTGTTGTACAGCTTGTTTCATCACCTTTGCGAAGTTGCCGCTCTCTCCGGCTCCCGGAGACGAAGAAGCTGCTTCTTCGCGCAAAGACGATTCTGCCGCTCACAGTGCTCTGCGGTGTGCGCCTTCTGCCGAAAGACGCCCGGGAGCGGTGCTTAGCTCTGCAGAGCACCGTACCTTCGTCTTTAGCCTCTCTTCTCGTCTACATCTTAGCAAAAAGCTTTTCCATTCTGTCTGGCAAGGAGAAACTGTGCCAGCACAAAAAACATCTCCCATCGTGTTCTAGAGGCTGCACGGAGGTCTGCCGAGTGTTTTGCAAGAAGAGAAAGAAAGTTGTCCAAAACAGCTTGCAATCGAATGTTCATGTGAATAGAAAAGGCAGGAGAGTGGTCAGGTACTGTTTTCTCTCACTTGGCAAGCTGCGCACACAATCGCAGTGTTGTACAGCTTGTTTCATCACCTTTGCCAAGTTGCCGCTCTCTCCGGCTCCCGGAGACGAAGAAGCTGCTTCTTCGCGCAAAGACGATTCTGCCGCTCACAGTGCTCTGCGGTGTGCGCCTTCTGCCGAAAGAGGTCCGGCAGCGGTGCTTAGCTCTGCAGAGCACCGTACCTTCGTCTTTAGCCTCTCTTCTCGTCTACATCTTAGCAAAAAGCTTTTCCACTCTGTCTGGCAAGGAGAAACTGTGCCAGCACAGAAAACATCTCCCATCGTGTTCTAGAGTCTGCACGGAGGTCTGCCGAGTGTTTTGCAAGAAGAGAGAGAAAGTTGTCCAAAACAGCTTGCAATCGAATGTTCATGTGAATAGAAAAGGCAGGAGAGTGGTCAGGTACTGTTTTCTCTCACTTGGCAAGCTGCGCACACAATCGCAGTGTTGTACAGCTTGTTTCATCACCTTTGCCAAGTTGCCGCTCTCTCCGGCTCCCGGAGACGAAGAAGCTGCTTCTTCGCGCAAAGACGATTCTGCCGCTCACAGTGCTCTGCGGTGTGCGCCTTCTGCCGAAAGAGGTCCGGCAGCGGTGCTTAGCTCTGCAGAGCACCGTACCTTCGTCTTTAGCCTCTCTTCTCGTCTACATCTTAGCAAAAAGCTTTTCCACTCTGTCTGGCAAGGAGAAACTGTGCCAGCACAAAAAACATCTCCCATCGTGTTCTAGAGTCTGCACGGAGGTCTGCCGAGTGTTTTGCAAGAAGAGAGAGAAAGTTGTCCAAAACAGCTTGCAATCGAATGTTCATGTGAATAGAAAAGGCAGGAGAGTGGTCAGGTACTGTTTTCTCTCACTTGGCAAGCTGCGCACACAATCGCAGTGTTGTACAGCTTGTTTCATCACCTTTGCGAAGTTGCCGCTCTCTCCGGCTCCCGGAGACGAAGAAGCTGCTTCTTCGCGCAAAGACGATTCTGCCGCTCACAGTGCTCTGCGGTGTGCGCCTTCTGCCGAAAGCGGCCCGGGAGTGTTGCTTAGCTCTGCAGAGCACCGTACCTTCGTCTTTAACCTCTCTTCTCGTCTACATCTTAGCAAAAAGCTTTTCCACTCTTTCTGGCAGGGAGAAACTGTGCCAGCACAGAAAACATCTCCCATCGTGTTCTAGAGGCTGCACGGAGGTCTGCAGAGTGTTTTGCACGAAGAGAAAGAAAGTTGTCCAAAACAGCTTGCAATCGAATGTTCATGTGAATAGGAAAGGCAGGAGAGTGGTCAGGTACTGTTTGCTCTCAGTTGGCAAGCTGCGCACACAATCGCAGTGTTGTACAGCTTGTTTCATCACCTTTGCGAAGTTGCCGCTCTCTCCGGCTCCCGGAGACGAAGAAGCTGCTTCTTCGCGCAAAGACGATTCTGCCGCTCACAGTGCTCTGCGGTGTGCGCCTTCTGCCGAAAGAGGTCCGGGAGCGGTGCTTAGGTCTGCAGAGCACCGTACCTTCGTCTTTAGCTTCTCTTCTCGTCTACATCTTAGCAAAAAGCTTTTCCACTCTGTCTGGCAAGGAGAAACTGTGCCAGCACAGAAAACATCTCCCATCGTGTTCTAGAGGCTGCACTGAGGTCTGCAGAGTGTTTTGCAAGAAGAGAAAGAAAGTTGTCCAAAACAGCTTCCAATCGAATGTTCATGTGAATAGAAAATGCAGGAGAGTGGTCAGGTACGGTTTTCTCTCCGTTGGCAAGCTGCGCACACAATCGCAGTGTTGTACAGCTTGTTTCATCACCTTTGCGAAGTTGCCGCTCTCTCCGGCTCCCGGAGACGAAGAAGCTGCTTCTTCGCGCAAAGACGATTCTGCCGCTCACTGTGTTCTTCAGTGTGTGTCTTCTGCCGAAAGAGGCCCGGGAGCTGTGCTTAGCTCTGCAGAGCACCATACCTGCTTTTTTAGCCTCTCTTCTCGTCTACATCTTAGCAAAAAGCTTTTCCACTCTGTCTGGCACGGAGAAACTGTGCCAGCACAAAAAACATCTCCCATCGTGTTCTAGAGTCTGCACGGAGTTCTGCCGAGTGTTTTGAAAGAAGAGAGAGAAAGTTGTTCAAAACAGCTTGCAATCGAATGTTCAAGTGAATAGAAAAGGCAGGAGAGTGGTCAGGTACTGTTTTCTCTCAAGTGGCGAGGTGCGCACACAATCGCAGTGTTGTACAGCTTGTTTCATCACCTTTGCGAAGTTGCCGCTCTCTCCGGCTCCCGGAGACGAAGAAGCTGCTTCTTCGCGCAAAGACGATTCTGCCGCTCACAGTGCTCTGCGGTGTGCGCCATCTGCCGAAAGACGCCCGGGAGCGGTGCTTAGCTCTGCAGAGCACCGTACCTTCGTCTTTAGCCTCTCTTCTCGTCTACATCTTAGCAAAAAGCTTTTCCACTCTGTCTGGCAAGGAGAAAATTTACCAGCACATAAAACATATCCCATCGTGTTCTAGAGGCTGCCCGGAGGTCTGCCAAATGTTTTGCAAGAAGAGAAAGGAAGTTGTCCAAAACAGCTTGCAATCGAATGTTCATGTGAATAGAAAAGGCAGGAGAGTGGTCAGGTACTGTTTTCTCTCAGTTGGCAAGCTGCGCACACAATCGCAGTGTTGTACAGCTTGTTTCATCACCTTTGCCAAGTTGCCGCTCTCTCCGGCTCCCGGAGACGAAGAAGCTGCTTCTTCGCGCAAAGACGATTCTGCCGCTCACAGTGCTCTGCGGTGTGCGCCTTCTGCCGAAAGACGCCCGGGAGCGGTGCTTAGCTCTACAGAGCACCGTACCTTCGTCTTTAGCCTCTCTTCTCGTCTACATCTTAGCAAAAAGCTTTTCCACTCTTTCTGGCAAGGAGAAACTGTGCCAGCACAGAAAACATCGCCCATCGTGTTCTAGAGTCTGCACGGAGGTCTGCCGAGTGTTTTGCAAGAAGAGAGAGAAAGTTGTCCAAAACAGCTTGCAATCGAATGTTCATGTGAATAGAAAAGGCAGGAGAGTGGTCAGGTACTGTTTTCTCTCAGTTGGCAAGCTGCGCACACAATCGCAGTGTTGTACAGCTTGTTTCATCACCTTTGCCAAGTTGCCGCTCTCTCCGGCTCCCGGAGACGAAGAAGCTGCTTCTTCGCGCAAAGACGATTCTGCCGCTCACAGTGCTCTGCGGTGTGCGCCTTCTGCCGAAAGACGCCCGGGAGCGGTGCTTAGCTCTGCAGAGCACCGTACCTTCGTCTTTAGCCTCTCTTCTCGTCTACATCTTAGCAAAAAGCTTTTCCAGTCTTTCTGGTAGGGAGAAACTGTGCCAGCACAGAAAACATCTCCCATCGTGTTCTAGAGGCTGCACGGAGGTCTGCAGAGTGTTTTGAACGAAGAGAAAGAAAGTTGTCCAAAACAGCTTGCAATCGAATGTTCATGTGAATAGGAAAGGCAGGAGAGTGATCAGGTGCTGTTTGCTCTCAGATGGCAAGCTGCGCACACAATCGCAGTGTTGTAGAGCTTGTTTCATCACCTTTGCGAAGTTGCCGCTCTCTCCGGCTCCCGGAGACGAAGAAGCTGCTTCTTCGCGCAAAGACGATTCTGCCGCTCACTGTTTTCTGCAGTGTGTGTCTTCTGCCGAAAGAGGCCCGGGAGCTGTGCTTAGCTCTGCAGAGCACCACACCGTCTTCTTTAGCCTCTCTTCTCGTCTACATCTTAGCAAAAAGCTTTTCCACTCTGTCTGGCAAGGAGATACTGTGCCAGCACAAAAAACATCTCCCATCGTGTTCTAGAGGCTGCACGGAGGTCTGCCGAGTGTTTTGCAAGAAGAGAAAGAAAGTTGTCCAAAACAGCTTGCAATCAAATGTTCATGTGAATAGAAAAGGCAGGAGAGTGGTCAGGTACTGTTTTCTCTCAGTTGGCAAGCTGCGCACACAATCGCAGTGTTGTACAGCTTGTTTCATCACCTTTGCGAAGTTGCCGCTCTCTCCGGCTCCCGGAGACGAAGAAGCTGCTTCTTCGCGCAAAGACGATTCTGCCGCTCACAGTGCTCTGCGGTGTGCGCCTTCTGCCGAAAGAGGCCCGGGAGCGGTGCTTAGCTCTGCAGAGCACCGTACCTTCGTCTTTAGCCTCTCTTCTCGTCTACATCTTAGCAAAAATCTTTTCCACTCTGTCTGGCAAGGAGAAACTGTGCCAGCACTGAAAACATCTCCCATCGTGTTCTAGAGGCTGCACGCAGGTCTGCCGAGTGTTTTGCAAGAAGAGAAAGAAAGTTGTCCAAAACAGCTTGCAATCGAATGTTCATGTGAATAGAAAAGGCAGGACAGCGGTCTGGTACTGTTTTCTCTCAGTTGGCAAGCTGCGCACACAATCGCAGTGTTGTACAGCTTGTTTCATCACCTTTGCCAAGTTGCCGCTCTCTCCGGCTCCCGGAGACGAAGAAGCTGCTTCTTCGCGCAAAGACGATTCTGCCGCTCACAGTGCTCTGCTGTGTGCGCCTTCTGCCGAAAGAGGCCCGGGAGCGGTGCTTAGCTCTGCAGAGCACCGTACCTTCGTCTTTAGCCTCTCTTCTCGTCTACATCTTAGCAAAAAGCTTTTCCACTCTGTCTGGCAAGGAGAAACTGTGCCAGCACAAAAAACATCTCCCATCGTGTTCTAGAGGCTGCACGGAGGTCTGCCGAGTGTTTTGCAAGAAGAGAAAGAAAGTTGTCCAAAACAGCTTGCAATCGAATGTTCATGTGAATAGAAAAGGCAGGAGAGTGGTCAGGTACTGTTTTCTCTCACTTGGCAAGCTGCGCACACAATCGCAGTGTTGTACAGCTTGTTTCATCACCTTTGCGAAGTTGCCGCTCTCTCCGGCTCCCGGAGACGAAGAAGCTGCTTCTTCGCGCAAAGACGATTCTGCCGCTCACAGTGCTCTGCGGTGTGCGCCTTCTGCCCAAAGAGGCCCGGGACCGGTGCTTAGCTCTGAGAAGCACCATACGTGCTTCTTTAGCCTCTCTTCTCGTCTACATCTTAGCAAAAAGCTTTTCCACTCAGTCTGGCAAGGAGAAACTGTGCCAGCACAAAAAACATCTCCCATCGTGTTCTAGAGGCTGCACGCAGGTCTGCCGAGTGTTTTGCAAGAAGAGAAAGAAAGTTGTCCAAAACAGCTTGCAATCGAATGTTCAAGTGAATAGAAAAGGCAGGAGAGTGGTCAGGTACTGTTTTCTCTCAGTTGGCAAGCTGCGCACACAATCGCAGTGTTGTACAGCTTGTTTCATCACCTTTGCCAAGTTGCCGCTCTCTCCGGCTCCAGGAGACGAAGAAGCTGCTTCTTCGCGCAAAGACGATTCTGCCGCTCACAGTGCTCTGCGGTGTGCGCCTTCTGCCCAAAGAGGCCCGGGACCGGTGCTTAGCTCTGCAGAGCACCGTACCTTCGTCTTTAGCCTCTCTTCTCGTCTACATCTGAACAAAAAGCTTTTCCACTCTGTCTGGCAAGGAGAAACTGTGCCAGCACAGAAAACATCTCCCATCGTGTTCTAGAGGCTGCACGGAGGTCTGCAGAGTGTTTTGCAAGAAGAGAGAGAATGTTGTCCAAAACAGCTTGCAATCGAATGTTCATGTGATTACATAAGGCAGGAGAGTGGTCAGGTATTGTTTTCTCTCACTTGGCAAGCTGCGCACACAATCGCAGTGTTGTACAGCTTGTTTCATCACCTTTGCGAAGCTGCCGCTCTCTCCGGCTCCCGGAGACGAAGAAGCTGCTTCTTCGCGCAAAGACGATTCTGCCGCTCACAGTGCTCTGCGGTGAGCGCCTTCTGCCGAAAGAGGTCCGGGAGCGGTGCTTAGCTCTGCAGAGCACCGTACCTTCGTCTTTAGCCTCTCTTCTCGTCTACATCTTAGCAAAAAGCTTTTCCACTCTGTCTGGCAAGGAGAAACTGTGCCAGCACAGAAAACATCTCCCATCGTGTTCTAGAGGCTGCACGGAGGTCTGCCGAGTGTTTTGCAAGAAGAGAAAGAAAGTTGTCCAAAACAGCTTGCAATCGAATGTTCATGTGAATAGAAAAGGCAGGACAGCGGTCTGGTACTGTTTTCTCTCAGTTGGCAAGCTGCGCACACAATCGCAGTGTTGTACAGCTTGTTTCATCACCTTTGCGAAGTTGCCGCTCTCTCCGGCTCCAGGAGACGAAGAAGCTGCTTCTTCGCGCAAAGACGATTCTGCCGCTCACAGTGCTCTGCTGTGTGCGCCTTCTGCCGAAAGACGCCAGGGAGCGGTGCTTAGCTCTGCAGAGCACCGTACCTTCGTCTTTAGCCTCTCTTCTCGTCTACATCTTAGCAAAAAGCTTTTCCACTCTGTCTGGCAAGGAGAAACTGTGCCAGCACAAAAAACATCTCCCATCGTGTTCTAGAGGCTGCACGGAGGTCTGCCGAGTGTTTTGCAAGAAGAGAAAGAAAGTTGTCCAAAACAGCTTGCAATCGAATGTTCATGTGAATAGAAAAGGCAGGAGAGTGGTCAGGTACTGTTTTCTCTCAGTTGGCAAGCTGCGCACACAATCGCAGTGTTGTACAGCTTGTTTCATCACCTTTGCGAAGTTGCCGCTCTCTCCGGCTCCCGGAGACGAAGAAGCTGCTTCTTCGCGCAAAGACGATTCTGCCGCTCACAGTGCTCTGCGGTGTGCGCCTTCTGCCGAAAGAGCCCCGGGAGCTGTGCTTAGCTCTGAGAAGCACCATACGTGCTTCTTTAGCCTCTCTTCTCGTCTACATCTTAGCAAAAAGCTTTTCCACTCTGTCTGGCAAGGAGAAACTGTGCCAGCACAGAAAACATCTCCCATCGTGTTCTAGAGGCTGCACGCAGGTCTGCCGAGTGTTTTGCAAGAAGAGAAAGAAAGTTGTCCAAAACAGCTTGCAATCGAATGTTCATGTGAATAGAAAAGGCAGGAGAGTGGTCAGGTACTGTTTTCTCTCACTTGGCAAGCTGCGCACACAATCGCAGTGTTGTACAGCTTGTTTCATCACCTTTGCGAAGTTGCCGCTCTCTCCGGCTCCCGGAGACGAAGAAGCTGCTTCTTCGCGCAAAGACGATTCTGCCGCTCACAGTGCTCTGCGGTGTGCGCCTTCTGCCGAAAGACGCCCGGGAGCGGTGCTTAGCTCTGCAGAGCACCGTACCTTCGTCTTTAGCCTCTCTTCTCGTCTACATCTTAGCAAAAAGCTTTTCCACTCTGTCTGGCAAGGAGAAACTGTGCCAGCACAAAAAACATCTCCCATCGTGTTCTAGAGGCTGCACGGAGGTCTGCCGAGTGTTTTGCAAGAAGAGAAAGAAAGTTGTCCAAAACAGCTTGCAATCGAATGTTCATGTGAATAGAAAAGCAGGAGAGTGGTCAGGTACTGTTTTCTCTCACTTGGCAAGCTGCGCACACAATCGCAGTGTTGTACAGCTTGTTTCATCACCTTTGCCAAGTTGCCGCTCTCTCCGGCTCCCGGAGACGAAGAAGCTGCTTCTTCGTGCAAAGACGATTCTGCCGCTCACAGTGCTCTGCGGTGTGCGCCTTCTGCCGAAAGAGGTCCGGCAGCGGTGCTTAGCTCTGCAGAGCACCGTACATTCGTCTTTAGCCTCTCTTCTCGTCTACATCTTAGCAAAAAGCTTTTCCACTCTGTCTGGCAAGGAGAAACTGTGCCAGCACAGAAAACATCTCCCATCGTGTTCTAGAGTCTGCACGGAGGTCTGCCGAGTGTTTTGCAAGAAGAGAGAGAAAGTTGTCCAAAACAGCTTGCAATCGAATGTTCATGTGAATAGAAAAGGCAGGAGAGTGGTCAGGTACTGTTTTCTCTCAGTTGGCAAGCTGCGCACACAATCGCAGTGTTGTACAGCTTGTTTCATCACCTTTGCGAAGTTGCCGCTCTCTCCGGCTCCCGGAGACGAAGAAGCTGCTTCTTCGCGCAAAGACGATTCTGCCGCTCACAGTGCTCTGCGGTGTGCGCCTTCTGCCGAAAGACGCCCGGGAGCGGTGCTTAGCTCTGCAGAGCACCGTACCTTCGTCTTTAGCCTCTCTTCTCGTCTACATCTTAGCAAAAAGCTTTTCCACTCTTTCTGGCAGGGAGAAACTGTGCCAGCACAGAAAACATCTCCCATCGTGTTCTAGAGGCTGCACGGAGGTCTGCAGAGTGTTTTGCACGAAGAGAAAGAAAGTTGTCCAAAACAGCTTGCAATCGAATGTTCATGTGAATAGGAAAGGCAGGAGAGTGGTCAGGTACTGTTTGCTCTCAGTTGGCAAGCTGCGCACACAATCGCAGTGTTGTACAGCTTGTTTCATCACCTTTGCGAAGTTGCCGCTCTCTCCGGCTCCCGGAGACGAAGAAGCTGCTTCTTCGCGCAAAGACGATTCTGCCGCTCACAGTGCTCTGCGGTGTGCGCCTTCTGCCGAAAGAGGTCCGGGAGCGGTGCTTAGGTCTGCAGAGCACCGTACCTTCGTCTTTAGCCTCTCTTCTCGTCTACATCTTAGCAAAAAGCTTTTCCACTCTGTCTGGCAAGGAGAAACTGTGCCAGCACAGAAAACATCTCCCATCGTGTTCTAGAGGCTGCACGCAGGTCTGCCGAGTGTTTTGCAAGAAGAGAAAGAAAGTTGTCCAAAACAGCTTCCAATCGAATGTTCATGTGAATAGAAAATGCAGGAGAGTGGTCAGGTACGGTTTTCTCTCAGTTGGCAAGCTGCGCACACAATCGCAGTGTTGTACAGCTTGTTTCATCACCTTTGCGAAGTTGCCGCTCTCTCCGGCTCCCGGAGACGAAGAAGCTGCTTCTTCGCGCAAAGACGATTCTGCCGCTCACTGTGTTCTGCAGTGTGTGTCTTCTGCCGAAAGAGGCCCGGGAGCTGTGCTTAGCTCTGCAGAGCACCATACCTGCTTCTTTAGCCTCTCTTCTCGTCTACATCTTAGCAAAAAGCTTTTCCACTCTGTCTGGCAAGGAGAAACTGTGCCAGCACAAAAAACATCTCCCATCGTGTTCTAGAGGCTGCACGGAGGTCTGCCGAGTGTTTTGCAAGAAGAGAGAGAAAGTTGTTCAAACCAGCTTGCAATCGAATATTCAAGTGAATAGAAAAGGCAGGAGAGTGGTCAGGTACTGTTTTCTCTCAAGTGGCGAGCTGCGCACACAATCGCAGTGTTGTACAGCTTGTTTCATCACCTTTGCGAAGTTGCCGCTCTCTCCGGCTCCCGGAGACGAAGAAGCTGCTTCTTCGCGCAAAGACGATTCTGCCCCTCACAGTGCTCTGCGGTGTGCGCCATCTGCCGAAAGACGCCCGGGAGCGGTGCTTAGCTCTGCAGAGCACCGTACCTTCGTCTTTAGCCTCTCTTCTCGTCTACATCTTAGCAAAAAGCTTTTCCACTCTGTCTGGCAAGGAGAAAATTTACCAGCACATAAAACATATCCCATCGTGTTCTAGAGGCTGCCCGGAGGTCTGCCAAGTGTTTTGCAAGAAGAGAAAGGAAGTTGTCCAAAACAGCTTGCAATCGAATGTTCATGTGAATAGAAAAGGCAGGAGAGTGGTCAGGTACTGTTTTCTCTCAGTTGGCAAGCTGCGCACACAATCGCAGTGTTGTACAGCTTGTTTCATCACCTTTGCCAAGTTGCCGCTCTCTCCGGCTCCCGGAGACGAAGAAGCTGCTTCTTCGCGCAAAGACGATTCTGCCGCTCACAGTGCTCTGCGGTGTGCGCCTTCTGCCGAAAGACGCCCGGGAGCGGTGCTTAGCTCTGCAGAGCACCGTACCTTCGTCTTTAGCCTCTCTTCTCGTCTACATCTTAGCAAAAAGCTTTTCCACTCTTTCTGGCAAGGAGAAACTGTGCCAGCACAGAAAACATCGCCCATCTTGTTCTAGAGGCTGCACGCAGGTCTGCCGAGTGTTTTGCAAGAAGAGAGAGAAAGTTGTCCAAAACAGCTTGCAATCGAATGTTCATGTGAATAGAAAAGGCAGGAGAGTGGTCAGGTACTGTTTTCTCTCAGTTGGCAAGCTGCGCACACAATCGCAGTGTTGTACAGCTTGTTTCATCACCTTTGCGAAGTTGCCGCTCTCTCCGGCTCCCGGAGACGAAGAAGCTGCTTCTTCGCGCAAAGACGATTCTGCCGCTCACAGTGCTCTGCTGTGTTCGCCTTCTGCCGAAAGAGCCCCGGGAGCTGTGCTTAGCTCTGAGAGGCACCGTACCTTCGTCTTTAGCCTCTCTTCTCGTCTACATCTTAGCAAAAAGCTTTTCCACTCTGTCTGGCAAGGAGAAACTGTGCCAGCACAGAAAACATCTCCCATCGTGTTCTAGAGGCTGCACGGAGGTCTGCCGAGTGTTTTGCAAGAAGAGAAAGAAAGTTGTCCAAAACAGCTTGCAATCGAATGTTCATGTGAATAGAAAAGGCAGGAGAGTGGTCAGGTACTGTTTTCTCTCAGTTGGCAAGCTGGGCACACAATCGCAGGGTTGTACAGCTTGTTTCATCACCTTTGCGAAGTTGCCGCTCTCTCCGGCTCCCGGAGACGAAGAAGCTGCTTCTTCGCGCAAAGACGATTCTGCCGCTCACAGTGCTCTGCGGTGTGCGCCTTCTGCCGAAAGAGGTCCGGGAGCGGTGCTTAGCTCTGCAGAGCACCGTACCTTCGTCTTTAGCCTCTCTTCTCGTCTACATCTTAGCAAAAAGCTTTTCCACTCTGTCTGGCAAGGAGAAACTGTGCCAGCACAGAAAACATCTCCCATCGTGTTCTAGAGGCTGCACGCAGGTCTGCCGAGTGCTTTGCAAGAAGAGAAAGAAGGTTGTCCAAAACAGCTTGCAATCGAATGTTCACGTGAATAGAAAAGGCAGGAGAGTGGTCAGGTACTGTTTTCTCTCAGTTGGCAAGCTGCGCACACAATCGCAGTGTTGTACAGCTTGTTTCATCACTTTTGCGAAGTTGCCGCTCTCTCCGGCTCCCGGAGACGAAGAAGCTGCTTCTTCGCGCAAAGACGATTCTGCCGCTCACAGTGCTCTGCGGTGTGCGCCTTCTGCCGAAAGAGCCCCGGGAGCGGTGCTTAGCTCTGCAGAGCACCGTACCTTCGTCTTTAGCCTCTCTTCTCGTCTACATCTTAGCAAAAAGCTTTTCCACTCTGTCTGGCAAGGAGAAACTGTGCCAGCACAAAAAACATCTCCCATCGTGTTCTAGAGGCTGCACGGAGGTCTGCCGAGTGTTTTGCAAGAAGAGAAAGAAAGTTGTCCAAAACAGCTTGCAATCGAATGTTCATGTGAATAGAAAAGGCAGGAGAGTGGTCAGGTACTGTTTTCTCTCAGTTGGCAAGCTGCGCACACAATCGCAGTGTTGTACAGCTTGTTACATCACCTTTGCGAAGTTGCCGCTCTCTCCGGCTCCCGGAGACGAAGAAGCTGCTTCTTCGCGCAAAGACGATCCTGCCGCTCACAGTGCTCTGCGGTGTGCGCCTTCTGCCGAAAGACGCCCGGGAGCGGTGCTTAGCTCTGCAGAGCACCGTACCTTCGTCTTTAGCCTCTCTTCTCGTCTACATCTTAGCAAAAAGCTTTTCCACTCTGTCTGGCAAGGAGAAACTGTGCCAGCACAGAAAACATCTCCCATCGTCTTCTAGAGGCTGCACGGAGGTCTGCCGAGTGTTTTGCAAGAAGAGAAAGAATGTTGTCCAAAACAACTTGCAATCGAATGTTCATGTGAATAGAAAAGGCAGGAGAGTGGTCAGGTACTGTTTTCTCTCAGTTGGCAAGCTGGGCACACAATCGCAGGGTTGTACAGCTTGTTTCATCACCTTTGCGAAGTTGCCGCTCTCTCCGGCTCCCGGAGACGAAGAAGCTGCTTCTTCTCGCAAAGACGATTCTGCCGCTCACAGTGCTCTGCGGTGTGCGCCTTCTGCCGAAAGAGCCCCGGGAGCTGTGCTTAGCTCTGAGAAGCACCATACGTGCTTCTTTAGCCTCTCTTCTTGTCTACATCTTAGCAAAAAGCTTTTCCACTCTGTCTGGCAAGGAGAAACTGTGCCGGCACAGAAAACATCTCCCATCGTGTTCTAGAAGCTGCACGGAGGTCTGCCGAGTGTTTTGCAAGAAGAGAAAGAAAGTTGTCCAAAACAGCTTGCAATCGAATGTTCATGTGAATAGAAAAGGCAGGAGAGTGGTCAGGTACTGTTTTCTCTCAGTTGGCAAGCTGCGCACACAATCGCAGTGTTGTACAGCTTGTTTCATCACCTTTGCGAAGTTGCCGCTCTCTCCGGCTCCCGGAGACGAAGAAGCTGCTTCTTCGCGCAAAGACGATTCTGCCGCTCACAGTGCTCTGCGGTGTGCGCCTTCTGCCGAAAGACGCCAGGGAGCGGTGCTTAGCTCTGCAGAGCACCGTACCTTCGTCTTTAGCCTCTCTTCTCGTCTACATCTTAGCAAAAACCTTTTCCACTCTGTCTGGCAAGGAGAAACTGTGCCAGCACAGAAAACATCTCCCATCGTGTTCTAGAGGCTGCACGGAGGTCTGCCGAGTGTTTTGCAAGAAGAGAAAGAAAGTTGTCCAAAACAGCTTGCAATCGAATGTTCATGTGAATAGAAAAGCCAGGAGAGTGGTCAGGTACTGTTTTCTCTCACTTGGCAAGCTGCGCACACAATCGCAGTGTTGTACAGCTTGTTTCATCACCTTTGCGAAGTTGCCGCTCTCTCCGGCTCCCGGAGACGAAGAAGCTGCTTCTTCGCGCAAAGACGATTCTGCCGTTCACAGTGCTCTGCGGTGTGTGCCTTCTGCCGAAAGAGGTCCGGGAGCGGTGCTTAGCTCTGAGAAGCACCATACGTGCTTCTTTAGCCTCTCTTCTCGTCTACATCTTAGCAAAAAGCTTTTCCACTCTGTCTGGCAAGGAGAAACTGTGCCAGCACAGAAAACATCTCCCATCGTGTTCTAGAGGCTGCACGCAGGTCTGCCGAGTGTTTTGCAAGAAGAGAAAGAAAGTTGTCCAAAACAGCTTGCAATCGAATGTTCATGTGAATAGAAAAGGCAGGAGAGTGGTCAGGTACTGTTTTCTCTCAGTTGGCAAGCTGCGCACACAATCGCAGTGTTGTACAGCTTGTTTCATCACCTTTGCGAAGTTGCCGCTCTCTCCGGCTCCCGGAGACGAAGAAGCTGCTTCTTCGCGCAAAGACGATTCTGCCGCTCACAGTGCTCTGCGGTGTGCGCCTTCTGCCGAAAGAGGTCCGGGAGCGGTGCTTAGCTCTGCAGAGCACCGTACCTTCGTCTTTAGCCTCTCTTCTCGTCTACATCTTAGCAAAAAGCTTTTCCACTCTGTCTGGCAAGGAGAAACTGTGCCAGCAGAGAAAACATCTCCCATCGTGTTCTAGAGGCTGCACGGAGGTCTGCCGAGTGTTTTGCAAGAAGAGAAATAAAGTTGTCCAAACCAGCTTGCAATCGAATGTTCATGTGAATAGAAAAGGCAGGAGAGTGGTCAGGTACTGTTTTCTCTCAGTTGGCAAGCTGCGCACACAATCGCAGTGTTGTACAGCTTGTTTCATCACCTTTGCGAAGTTGCCGCTCTCTCCGGCTCCCGGAGACGAAGAAGCTGCTTCTTCGCGCAAAGACGATTCTGCCGCTCACAGTGCTCTGCTGTGTTCGCCTTCTGCCGAAAGAGGTCCGGGAGCGGTGCTTAGCTCTGCAGAGCACCGTACCTTCGTCTTTAGCCTCTCTTCTCGTCTACATCTTAGCAAAAAGCTTTTCCACTCTGTCTGGCAAGGAGAAACTGTGCCAGCACAGAAAACATCTCCCATCGTCTTCTAGAGGCTGCACGGAGGTCTGCCGAGTGTTTTGCAAGAAGAGAAAGAAAGTTGTCCAAAACAGCTTGCAATCGAATGTTCATGTGAATAGAAAAGGCAGGAGAGTGGTCAGGTACTGTTTTCTCTCAGTTGGCAAGCTGGGCACACAATCGCAGGGTTGTACAGCTTGTTTCATCACCTTTGCGAAGTTGCCGCTCTCTCCGGCTCCCGGAGACGAAGAAGCTGCTTCTTCGCGCAAAGACGATTCTGCCGCTCACAGTGCTCTGCGGTGTGCGCCTTCTGCCGAAAGAGCCCCGGGAGCGGTGCTTAGCTCTGAGAAGCACCATACGTGCTTCTTTAGCCTCTCTTCTCGTCTACATCTTAGCAAAAAGCTTTTCCACTCTGTCTGGCAAGGAGAAACTGTGCCAGCACAGAAAACATCTCCCATCGTGTTCTAGAGGCTGCACGGAGGTCTGCCGAGTGTTTTGCAAGAAGAGAAAGAAAGTTGTCCAAAACAGCTTGCAATCGAATGTTCACGTGAATAGAAAAGGCAGGAGAGTGGTCAGGTACTGTTTTCTCTCAGTTGGCAAGCTGCGCACACAATCGCAGTGTTGTACAGCTTGTTTCATCACTTTTGCGAAGTTGCCGCTCTCTCCGGCTCCCGGAGACGAAGAAGCTGCTTCTTCGCGCAAAGACGATTCTGCCGCTCACAGTGCTCTGCGGTGTGCGCCTTCTGCCGAAAGAGCCCCGGGAGCGGTGCTTAGCTCTGAGAAGCACCGTACCTGCTTCTTTAGCCTCTCTTCTCGTCTACATCTTAGCAAAAAGCTTTTCCACTCTGTCTGGCAAGGAGAAACTGTGCCAGCACAGAAAACATCTCCCATCGTGTTCTAGAGGCTGCACGGAGGTCAGCCGAGTGTTTTGCAATAAGAGAAAGAAAGTTGTCCAAAACAGCTTGCAATCGAATGTTCATGTGAATAGAAAAGGCAGGAGAGTGGTCAGGTAATGTTTTCTCTCAGTTGGCAAGCTGCGCACACAATCGCAGTGTTGTACAGCTTGTTTCATCACCTTTGCGAAGTTGCCGCTCTCTCCGGCTCCAGGAGACGAAAAAGCTGCTTCTTCGCGCAAAGACGATTCTGCCGCTCACAGTGCTCTGCGGTGTGCGCCTTCTGCCGAAAGAGGGTCGGGAGCGGTGCTTAGCTCTGCAGAGCACCGTACCTTCGTCTTTAGCCTCTCTTCTCGTCTACATCTTAGCAAAAAGCTTTTCCACTCTGTCTGGCAAGGAGAAACTGTGCCAGCACTGAAAACATCTCCCATCGTCTTCTAGAGGCTGCACGGAGGTCTGCCGAGTGTTTTGCAAGAAGAGAAAGAAAGTTGTCCAAAACAGCTTGCAATCGAATGTTCATGTGAATAGAAAAGACAGGAGAGTGGTCAGGTACTGTTTTCTCTCAGTTGGCAGGCTGCGCACACAATCGCAGTGTTGTACAGCTTGTTTCATCACCTTTGCGAAGTTGCCGCTCTCTCCGGCTCCCGGAGACGAAGAAGCTGCTTCTTCGCGCAAAGACGATTCTGCCGCTCACAGTGCTCTGCGGTGTGCGCCTTCTGCCGAAAGAGCCCCGGGAGCGGTGCTTAGCTCTGAGAAGCACCATACGTGCTTCTTTAGCCTCTCTTCTCGTCTACATCTTAGCAAAAAGCTTTTCCACTCTGTCTGGCAAGGAGAAACTGTGCCAGCACAGAAAACATCTCCCATCGTGTTCTAGAGGCTGCACGGAGGTCTGCCGAGTGTTTTGCAAGAAGAGAAAGAAAGTTGTCCAAAACAGCTTGCAATCGAATGTTCATGTGAATAGAAAAGGCAGGAGAGTGGTCAGGTACTGTTTTCTCTCAGTTGGCACGCTGCGCACACAATCGCAGTGTTGTACAGCTTGTTTCATCACCTTTGCGAAGTTGCCGCTCTCTCCGGCTCCCGGAGACGAAGAAGCTGCTTCTTCGCGCAAAGACGATTCTGCCGCTCACAGTGCTCTGCAGTGTGCGCCTTCTGCCGAAAGAGGTCCGGGAGCGGTGCTTAGCTCTGCAGAGCACCGTACCTTCGTCTTTAGCCTCTCTTCTCGTCTACATCTTAGCAAAAAGCTTTTCCACTCTGTCTGGCAAGGAGAAACTGTGCCAGCACAGAAAACATCTCCCATCGTCTTCTAGAGGCTGCACGGAGGTCTGCCGAGTGTTTTGCAAGAAGAGAAAGAAAGTTGTCCAAAACAGCTTGCAATCGAATGTTCATGTGAATAGAAAAGGCAGGAGAGTGGTCAGGTACTGTTTTCTCTCAGTTGGCAAGCTGCGCACACAATCGCAGTGTTGTACAGCTTGTTTCATCACCTTTGCGAAGTTGCCGCTCTCTCCGGCTCCCGGAGACGAAGAAGCTGCTTCTTCGCGCAAAGACGATTCTGCCGCTCACAGTGCTCTGCGGTGTGCGCCTTCTGCCGAAAGAGGTCCGGCAGCGGTGCTTAGCTCTGCAGAGCACCGTACCTTCGTCTTTAGCCTCTCTTCTCGTCTACATCTTAGCAAAAAGCTTTTCCACTCTGTCTGGCAAGGAGAAACTGTGCCAGCACAGAAAACATCTCCCATCGTCTTCTAGAGGCTGCACGGAGGTCTGCCGAGTGTTTTGCAAGAAGAGAAAGAAAGTTGTCCAAAACAGCTTGCAATCGAATGTTCATGTGAATAGAAAAGGCAGGAGAGTGGTCAGGTACTGTTTTCTCTCAGTTGGCAAGCTGGGCACACAATCGCAGGGTTGTACAGCTTGTTTCATCACCTTTGCGAAGTTGCCGCTCTCTCCGGCTCCCGGAGACGAAGAAGCTGCTTCTTCTCGCAAAGACGATTCTGGCGCTCACAGTGCTCTGGGGTGTGCGCCTTCTGCCGAAAGAGCCCCGGGAGCTGTGCTTAGCTCTGAGAAGCACCATACGTGCTTCTTTAGCCTCTCTTCTCGTCTACATCTTAGCAAAAAGCTTTTCCACTCTGTCTGGCAAGGAGAAACTGTGCCAGCACAGAAAACATCTCCCATCGTGTTCTAGAGGCTGCACGCAGGTCTGCCGAGTGTTTTGCAAGAAGAGAAAGAAAGTTGTCCAAAACAGCTTGCAATCGAATGTTCACGTGAATAGAAAAGGCAGGAGAGTGGTCAGGTACTGTTTTCTCTCAGTTGGCAAGCTGCGCACACAATCGCAGTGTTGTACAGCTTGTTTCATCACCTTTGCGAAGTTGCCGCTCTCTCCGGCTCCCGGAGACGAAGAAGCTGCTTCTTCGCGCAAAGACGATTCTGCCGCTCACAGTGCTCTGCGGTGTGCGCCTTCTGCCGAAAGACGTCCGGGAGCGGTGCTTAGCTCTGCAGAGCACCGTAACTTCGTCTTTAGCCTCTCTTCTCGTCTACATCTTAGCAAAAAGCTTTTCCACTCTGTCTGGCAAGGTGAAACTGTGCCAGCAGAGAAAACATCTCCCATCGTGTTCTAGAGGCTGCACGGAGGTCTGCCGAGTGTTTTGCAAGAAGAGAAAGAAAGTTGTCCAAAACAGCTTGCAATCGAATGTTCATGTGAATAGAAAAGGCAGGAGAGTGGTCAGGTACTGTTTTCTCTCAGTTGGCAAGCTGCGCACACAATCGCAGTGTTGTACAGCTTGTTTCATCACCTTTGCGAAGTTGCCGCTCTCTCCGGCTCCCGGAGACGAAGAAGCTGCTTCTTCGCGCAAAGACGATTCTGCCGCTCACAGTGCTCTGCTGTGTGCGCCTTCTGCCGAAAGAGGTCCGGGAGCGGTGCTTAGCTCTGCAGAGCACCGTACCTTCGTCTTTAGCCTCTCTTCTCGTCTACATCTTAGCAAAAAGCTTTTCCACTCTGTCTGGCAAGGAGAAACTGTGCCAGCACAGAAAACATCTCCCATCGTGTTCTAGAGGCTGCACGCAGGTCTGCCGAGTGTTTTGCAAGAAGAGAAAGAAAGTTGTCCAAAACAGCTTGCAATCGAATGTTCATGTGAATAGAAAAGACAGGAGAGTGGTCAGGTACTGTTTTCTCTCAGTTGGCAAGCTGCGCACACAATCGCAGTGTTGTACAGCTTGTTTCATCACCTTTGCGAAGTTGCCGCTCTCTCCGGCTCCCGGAGACGAAGAAGCTGCTTCTTCGCGCAAAGACGATTCTGCCGCTCACAGTGCTCTGCGGTGTGCGCCTTCTGCCGAAAGAGCCCCGGGAGCGGTGCTTAGCTCTGAGAAGCACCATACGTGCTTCTTTAGCCTCTCTTCTCGTCTACATCTTAGCAAAAAGCTTTTCCACTCTGTCTGGCAAGGAGAAACTGTGCCAGCACAGAAAACATCTCCCATCGTGTTCTAGAGGCTGCACGCAGGTCTGCCGAGTGTTTTGCAAGAAGAGAAAGAAAGTTGTCCAAAACAGCTTCCAATCGAATGTTCATGTGAATAGAAAAGGCAGGAGAGTGGTCAGGCACTGTTTTCTCTCAGTTGGCAAGCTGCGCACACAATCGCAGTGTTGTACAGCTTGTTTCATCACCTTTGCGAAGTTGCCGCTCTCTCCGGCTCCCGGAGACGAAGAAGCTGCTTCTTCGCGCAAAGACGATTCTGCCGCTCACAGTGCTCTGCGGTGTGCGCCTTCTGCCGAAATACGCCCGGGAGCGGTGCTTAGCTCTGCAGAGCACCGTACCTTCGTCTTTAGCCTCTCTTCTCGTCTACATCTTAGCAAAAAGCTTTTCCACTCTGTCTGGCAAGGAGAAACTGTGCCAGCACAGAAAACATCTCCCATCGTGTTCTAGAGGCTGCACGGAGGTCTGCCGAGTGTTTTGCAAGAAGAGAAAGAAAGTTGTCCAAAACAGCTTGCAATCGAATGTTCATGTGAATAGAAAAGGCAGGAGAGTGGTCAGGTACTGTTTTCTCTCAGTTGGCAAGCTGCGCACACAATCGCAGTGTTGTACAGCTTGTTTCATCACCTTTGCGAAGTTGCCGCTCTCTCCGGCTCCCAGAGACGAAGAAGCTGCTTCTTCGCGCAAAGACGATTCTGCCGCTCACAGTGCTCTGCGGTGTGCGCCTTCTGCCGAAAGACGCCCGGGAGCGGTGCTTAGCTCTGAGAAGCACCGTACCTTCGTCTTTAGCCTCTCTTCTCGTCTACATCTTAGCAAAAAGCTTTTCCACTCTGTCTGGCAAGGAGAAACTGTGCCAGCACAGAAAACATCTCCCATCGTGTTCTAGAGGCTGCACGCAGGTCTGCCGAGTGTTTTGCAAGAAGAGAAAGAAAGTTGTCCAAAACAGCTTGCAATCGAATGTTCATGTGAATAGAAAAGGCAGGAGAGTGGTCAGGTACTGTTTTCTCTCAGTTGGCAAGCTGGGCACACAATCGCAGTGTTGTACAGCTTGTTTCATCACCTTTGCGAAGTTGCCGCTCTCTCCGGCTCCCGGAGACGAAGAAGCTGCTTCTTCGCGCAAAGACGATTCTGCCGCTCACAGTGCTCTGCGGTGTGCGCCTTATGCCGAAAGAGCCCCGGGAGCGGTGCTTAGCTCTGAGAAGCACCATACATGCTTCTTTAGCCTCTCTTCTCGTCTACATCTTAGCAAAAAGCTTTTCCACTCTGTCTGGCAAGGAGAAACTGTGCCAGCACAGAAAACATCTCCCATCGTGTTCTAGAGGCTGCACGCAGGTCTGCCGAGTGTTTTGCAAGAAGAGAAAGAAAGTTGTCCAAAACAGCTTGCAATCGAATGTTCATGTGATTACATAAGGCAGGAGAGTGGTCAGGTACTGTTTTCTCTCATTTGGCATGCTGCGCACACAATCGCAGTGTTGTACAGCTTGTTTCATCACCTTTGCGAAGTTGCCGCTCTCTCCGGCTCCCGGAGACGAAGAAGCTGCTTCTTCGCGCAAAGACGATTCTGCCGCTCACAGTGCTCTGCGGTGTGCGCCTTCTGCCGAAAGAGGCCCGGGAGCGGTGCTTAGCTCTGAGAAGCACCGTACCTGCTTCTTTAGCCTCTCTTCTCGTCTACATCTTAGCAAAAAGCTTTTCCACTCTGTCTGGCAAGGAGAAACTGTGCCAGCACAGAAAACATCTCCCATCGTGTTCTAGAGGCTGCACGGAGGTCTGCCGAGTGTTTTGCAAGAAGAGAAAGAAAGTTGTCCAAAACAGCTTGCAATCGAATGTTCATGTGAATAGAAAAGGCAGGAGAGTGGTCAGGTACTGTTTTCTCTCACTTGGCAAGCTGCGCACACAATCGCAGTGTTGTACAGCTTGTTTCATCACCTTTGCCAAGTTGCCGCTCTCTCCGGCTCCCGGAGACGAAGAAGCTGCTTCTTCGCGCAAAGACGATTCTGCCGCTCACAGTGCTCTGCGGTGTGCGCCTTCTGCCGAAAGAGGTCCGGGAGCGGTGCTTAGCTCTGCAGAGCACCGTACCTTGGTCTTTAGCCTCTCTTCTCGTCTACATCTTAGCAAAAAGCTTTTCCACTCTGTCTGGCAAGGAGAAACTGTGCCAGCACAAAAAACATCTCCCATAGTGTTCTAGAGGCTGCACGGAGGTCTGCCGAGTGTTTTGCAAGAAGAGAAAGAAAGTTGTCCAAAACATCTTGCAATCGAATGTTCATCTGAATAGAAAAGCCAGGAGAGTGGTCAGGTACTGTTTTCTCTCAGTTGGCAAGCTGCCCACACAATCGCAGTGTTGTACAGCTTGTTTCATCACCTTTGCGAAGTTGCCGCTCTCTCCGGCTCCCGGAGACGAAGAAGCTGCTTCTTCGCGCAAAGACGATTCTGCCGCTCACAGTGCTCTGCGGTGTGCGCCTTCTGCCGAAAGAGGCCCGGGAGCTGTGCTTAGCTCTGAGAAGCACCATACGTGCTTCTTTAGCCTCTCTTCTCGTCTACATCTTAGCAAAAAGCTTTTCCACTCTGTCTGGCAAGGAGAAACTGTGCCAGCAGAGAAAACATCTCCCATCGTGTTCTAGAGGCTGCACGGAGGTCTGCCGAGTGTTTTGCAAGAAGAGAAAGAAAGTTGTCCAAAACAGCTTCCAATCGAATGTTCATGTGAATAGAAAAGGCAGGAGAGTGGTCAGGTACTGTTTTCTCTCAGTTGGCAAGCTGGGCACACAATCGCAGTGTTGTACAGCTTGTTTCATCACCTTTGCGAAGTTGCCGCTCTCTCCGGCTCCCGGAGACGAAGAAGCTGCTTCTTCGCGCAAAGACGATTCTGCCGCTCACAGTGCTCTGCGGTGTGCGCCTTCTGCCGAAAGAGGTCCGGGAGCGGTGCTTAGCTCTGCAGAGCACCGTACCTTCGTCTTTAGCCTCTCTTCTCGTCTACATCTTAGCAAAAAGCTTTTCCACTCTGTCTGGCAAGGAGAAACTGTGCCAGCACAGAAAACATCTCCCATCGTCTTCTAGAGGCTGCACGCAGGTCTGCCGAGTGTTTTGCAAGAAGAGAAAGAAAGTTGTCCAAAACAGCTTGCAATCGAATGTTCATGTGAATAGAAAAGGCAGGAGAGTGGTCAGGTACTGTTTTCTCTCAGTTGGCAAGCTGCGCACACAATCGCAGTGTTGTACAGCTTGTTTCATCACCTTTGCGAAGTTGCCGCTCTCTCCGGCTCCCGGAGACGAAGAAGCTGCTTCTTCGCGCAAAGACGATTCTGCCGCTCACAGTGCTCTGCTGTGTGCGCCTTCTGCCGAAAGAGGTCCGGGAGCGGTGCTTAGCTCTGCAGAGCACCGTACCTTCGTCTTTAGCCTCTCTTCTCGTCTACATCTTAGCAAAAAGCTTTTCCACTCTGTCTGGCAAGGAGAAACTGTGCCAGCACAGAAAACATCTCCCATCGTCTTCTAGAGGCTGCACGGAGGTCTGCCGAGTGTTTTGCAGGAAGAGAAAGAAAGTTGTCCAAAACAGCTTGCAATCGAATGTTCATGTGAATAGAAAAGGCAGGAGAGTGGTCAGGTACTGTTTTCTCTCACTTGGCAAGCTGGGCACACAATCGCAGGGTTGTACAGCTTGTTTCATCACCTTTGCCAAGTTGCCGCTCTCTCCGGCTCCCGGAGACGAAGAAGCTGCTTCTTCGCGCAAAGACGATTCTGCCGCTCACAGTGCTCTGCGGTGTGCGCCTTCTGCCGAAAGACGCCCGGGAGCGGTGCTTAGCTCTGCAGAGCACCGTACCTTCGTCTTTAGCCTCTCTTCTCGTCTACATCTTAGCAAAAAGCTTTTCCACTCTGTCTGGCAAGGAGAAACTGTGCCAGCACAGAAAACATCTCCCATCGTGTTCTAGAGGCTGCACGCAGGTCTGCCGAGTGTTTTGCAAGAAGAGAAAGAAAGTTGTCCAAAACAGCTTGCAATCGAATGTTCATGTGAATAGAAAAGGCAGGAGAGTGGTCAGGTACTGTTTTCTCTCAGTTGGCAAGCTGCGCACACAATCGCAGTGTTGTACAGCTTGTTTCATCACCTTTGCGAAGTTGCCGCTCTCTCCGGCTCCCGGAGACGAAGAAGCTGCTTCTTCGCGCAAAGACGATTCTGCCGCTCACAGTGCTCTGCGGTGTGCGCCTTCTGCCGAAAGACGCCCGGGAGCGGTGCTTAGCTCTGCAGAGCACCGTACCTTCGTCTTTAGCCTCTCTTCTCGTCTACATCTTAGCAAAAAGCTTTTCCACTGTGTCTGGCAAGGAGAAACTGTGCCAGCACAGAAAACATCTCCCATCGTGTTCTAGAGGCTGCACGGAGGTCTGCCGAGTGTTTTGCAGGAAGAGAAAGAAAGTTGTCCAAAACAGCTTGCAATCGAATGTTCATGTGAATAGAAAAGGCAGGAGAGTGGTCAGGTACTGTTTTCTCTCAGTTGGCAAGCTGGGCACACAATCGCAGTGTTGTACAGCTTGTTTCATCACCTTTGCGAAGTTGCCGCTCTCTCCGGCTCCCGGAGACGAAGAAGCTGCTTCTTCGCGCAAAGACGATTCTGCCGCTCACAGTGCTCTGCGGTGTGCGCCTTCTGCCGAAAGAGGTCCGGGAGCGGTGCTTAGCTCTGAGAAGCACCATACGTGCTTCTTTAGCCTCTCTTCTCGTCTACATCTTAGCAAAAAGCTTTTCCACTCTGTCTGGCAAGGAGAAACTGTGCCAGCACAGAAAACATCTCCCATCGTGTTCTAGAGGCTGCACGGAGGTCTGCCGAGTGTTTTGCAAGAAGAGAAAGAAAGTTGTCCAAAACAGCTTGCAATCGAATGTTCACGTGAATAGAAAAGGCAGGAGAGTGGTCAGGTACTGTTTTCTCTCAGTTGGCAAGCTGCGCACACAATCGCAGTGTTGTACAGCTTGTTTCATCACCTTTGCGAAGTTGCCGCTCTCTCCGGCTCCCGGAGACGAAGAAGCTGCTTCTTCGCGCAAAGACGATTCTGCCGCTCACAGTGCTCTGCGGTGTGCGCCTTCTGCCGAAAGAGGTCCGGGAGCTGTGCTTAGCTCTGCAGAGCACCGTACCTTCGTCTTTAGCCTCTCTTCTCGTCTACATCTTAGCAAAAAGCTTTTCCACTCTGTCTGGCAAGGAGAAACTGTGCCAGCACAAAAAACATCTCCCATCGTGTTCTAGAGGCTGCACGCAGGTCTGCCGAGTGTTTTGCAAGAAGAGAAAGAAAGTTGTCCAAAACAGCTTGCAATCGAATGTTCATGTGAATAGAAAAGGCAGGAGAGTGGTCAGGTACTGTTTTCTCTCAGTTGGCAAGCTGCGCACACAATCGCAGTGTTGTACAGCTTGTTTCATCACCTTTGCGAAGTTGCCGCTCTCTCCGGCTCCCGGAGACGAAGAAGCTGCTTCTTCGCGCAAAGACGATTCTGCCGCTCACAGTGCTCTGCTGTGTGCGCCTTCTGCCGAAAGAGGTCCGGGAGCGGTGCTTAGCTCTGCAGAGCACCGTACCTTCGTCTTTAGCCTCTCTTCTCGTCTACATCTTAGCAAAAAGCTTTTCGACTCTGTCTGGCAAGGAGAAACTGTGCCAGCACAGAAAACATCTCCCATCGTGTTCTAGAGGCTGCACGGAGGTCTGCCGAGTGTTTTGCAAGAAGAGAAAGAAAGTTGTCCAAAACAGCTTGCAATCGAATGTTCATGTGAATAGAAAAGGCAGGAGAGTGGTCAGGTACTGTTTTCTCTCAGTTGGCAAGCTGGGCACACAATCGCAGGGTTGTACAGCTTGTTTAATCACCTTTGCGAAGTTGCCGCTCTCTCCGGCTCCCGGAGACGAAGAAGCTGCTTCTTCGCGCAAAGACGATTCTGCCGCTCACAGTGCTCTGCGGTGTGCGCCTTCTGCCGAAAGACGCCCGGGAGCGGTGCTTAGCTCTGAGAAGCACCATACGTGCTTCTTTAGCCTCTCTTCTCGTCTACATCTTAGCAAAAAGCTTTTCCACTCTGTCTGGCAAGGAGAAACTGTGCCAGCACAGAAAACATCTCCCATCGTGTTCTAGAGGCTGCACGGAGGTCTGCCGAGTGTTTTGCAAGAAGAGAAAGAAAGTTGTCCAAAACAGCTTGCAATCGAATGTTCACGTGAATAGAAAAGGCAGGAGAGTGGTCAGGTACTGTTTTCTCTCAGTTGGCAAGCTGCGCACACAATCGCAGTGTTGTACAGCTTGTTTCATCACCTTTGCGAAGTTGCCGCTCTCTCCGGCTCCCGGAGACGAAGAAGCTGCTTCTTCGCGCAAAGACGATTCTGCCGCTCACAGTGCTCTGCGGTGTGCGCCTTCTGCCGAAAGAGCCCCGGGAGCGGTGCTTAGCTCTGAGAAGCACCGTACCTGCTTCTTTAGCCTCTCTTCTCGTCTACATCTTAGCAAAAAGCTTTTCCACTCTGTCTGGCAAGGAGAAACTGTGCCAGCACAGAAAACATCTCCCATCGTGTTCTAGAGGCTGCACGGAGGTCTGCCGAGTGTTTTGCAAGAAGAGAAAGAAAGTTGTCCAAAACAGCTTGCAATCGAATGTTCATGTGAATAGAAAAGGCAGGAGAGTGGTCAGGTACTGTTTTCTCTCAGTTGGCACGCTGCGCACACAATCGCAGTGTTGTACAGCTTGTTTCATCACCTTTGCGAAGTTGCCGCTCTCTCCGGCTCCCGGAGACGAAGAAGCTGCTTCTTCGCGCAAAGACGATTCTGCCGCTCACAGTGCTCTGCGGTGTGCGCCTTCTGCCGAAAGAGGTCCGGGAGCTGTGCTTAGCTCTGAGAAGCACCATACGTGCTTCTTTAGCCTCTCTTCTCGTCTACATCTTAGCAAAAAGCTTTTCCACTCTGTCTGGCAAGGAGAAACTGTGCCAGCACAGAAAACATCTCCCATCGTGTTCTAGAGGCTGCACGGAGGTCTGCCGAGTGTTTTGCAAGAAGAGAAAGAAAGTTGTCCAAAACAGCTTGCAATCGAATGTTCATGTGATTACATAAGGCAGGAGAGTGGTCAGGTACTGTTTTCTCTCAGTTGGCAAGCTGCGCACACAATCGCAGTGTTGTACAGCTTGTTTCATCACCTTTGCGAAGTTGCCGCTCTCTCCGGCTCCCGGAGACGAAGAAGCTGCTTCTTCGCGCAAAGACGATTCTGCCGCTCACAGTGCTCTGCGGTGTGCGCCTTCTGCCGAAAGAGCCCCGGGAGCGGTGCTTAGCTCTGCAGAGCACCGTACCTTCGTCTTTAGCCTCTCTTCTCGTCTACATCTTAGCAAAAAGCTTTTCCACTCTGTCTGGCAAGGAGAAACTGTGCCAGCACAAAAAACATCTCCCATCGTGTTCTAGAGGCTGCACGCAGGTCTGCCGAGTGTTTTGCAAGAAGAGAAAGAAAGTTGTCCAAAACAGCTTCCAATCGAATGTTCATGTGAATAGAAAAGGCAGGAGAGTGGTCAGGTACTGTTTTCTCTCAGTTGGCAAGCTGCGCACACAATCGCAGTGTTGTACAGCTTGTTTCATCACCTTTGCGAAGTTGCCGCTCTCTCCGGCTCCCAGAGACGAAGAAGCTGCTTCTTCGCGCAAAGACGATTCTGCCGCTCACAGTGCTCTGCGGTGTGCGCCTTCTGCCGAAAGACGCCCGGGAGCGGTGCTTAGCTCTGCAGAGCACCGTACCTTCGTCTTTAGCCTCTCTTCTCGTCTACATCTTAGCAAAAAGCTTTTCCACTCTGTCTGGCAAGGAGAAACTGTGCCAGCACAGAAAACATCTCCCATCGTGTTCTAGAGGCTGCACGGAGGTCTGCCGAGTGTTTTGCAAGAAGAGAGAGAAAGTTGTCCAAAACAGCTTGCAATCGAATGTTCATGTGAATAGAAAAGGCAGGAGAGTGGTCAGGTACTGTTTTCTCTCAGTTGGCAAGCTGGGCACACAATCGCAGTGTTGTACAGCTTGTTTCATCACCTTTGCGAAGTTGCCGCTCTCTCCGGCTCCCGGAGACGAAGAAGCTGCTTCTTCGCGCAAAGACGATTCTGCCGCTCACAGTGCTCTGCGGTGTGCGCCTTCTGCCGAAAGAGGTCCGGGAGCTGTGCTTAGCTCTGAGAAGCACCATACGTGCTTCTTTAGCCTCTCTTCTCGTCTACATCTTAGCAAAAAGCTTTTCCACTCTGTCTGGCAAGGAGAAACTGTGCCAGCACAGAAAACATCTCCCATCGTGTTCTAGAGGCTGCACGGAGGTCTGCCGAGTGTTTTGCAAGAAGAGAAAGAAAGTTGTCCAAAACAGCTTGCAATCGAATGTTCACGTGAATAGAAAAGGCAGGAGAGTGGTCAGGTACTGTTTTCTCTCAGTTGGCAAGCTGCGCACACAATCGCAGTGTTGTACAGCTTGTTTCATCACCTTTGCGAAGTTGCCGCTCTCTCCGGCTCCCGGAGACGAAGAAGCTGCTTCTTCGCGCAAAGACGATTCTGCCGCTCACAGTGCTCTGCGGTGTGCGCCTTCTGCCGAAAGAGGTCCGGGAGCTGTGCTTAGCTCTGCAGAGCACCGTACCTTCGTCTTTAGCCTCTCTTCTCGTCTACATCTTAGCAAAAAGCTTTTCCACTCTGTCTGGCAAGGAGAAACTGTGCCAGCACAGAAAACATCTCCCATCGTGTTCTAGAGGCTGCACGCAGGTCTGCCGAGTGTTTTGCAAGAAGAGAAAGAAAGTTCTCCAAAACAGCTTGCAATCGAATGTTCACGTGAATAGAAAAGGCAGGAGAGTGGTCAGGTACTGTTTTCTCTCAGTTGGCAAGCTGCGCACACAATCGCAGTGTTGTACAGCTTGTTTCATCACCTTTGCGAAGTTGCCGCTCTCTCCGGCTCCCGGAGACGAAGAAGCTGCTTCTTCGCGCAAAGACGATTCTGCCGCTCACAGTGCTCTGCTGTGTGCGCCTTCTGCCAAAAGAGGTCCGGGAGCGGTGCTTAGCTCTGAGAAGCACCATACGTGCTTCTTTAGCCTCTCTTCTCGTCTACATCTTAGCAAAAAGCTTTTCCACTCTGTCTGGCAAGGAGAAACTGTGCCAGCACAGAAAACATCTCCCATCGTCTTCTAGAGGCTGCACGGAGGTCTGCCGAGTGTTTTGCAAGAAGAGAAAGAAAGTTGTCCAAAACAGCTTGCAATCGAATGTTCACGTGAATAGAAAAGGCAGGAGAGTGGTCAGGTACTGTTTTCTCTCAGTTGGCAAGCTGCGCACACAATCGCAGTGTTGTACAGCTTGTTTCATCACCTTTGCGAAGTTGCCGCTCTCTCCGGCTCCCGGAGACGAAGAAGCTGCTTCTTCGCGCAAAGACGATTCTGCCGCTCACAGTGCTCTGCGGTGTGCGCCTTCTGCCGAAAGAGCCCCGGGAGCGGTGCTTAGCTCTGAGAAGCACCGTACCTGCTTCTTTAGCCTCTCTTCTCGTCTACATCTTAGCAAAAAGCTTTTCCACTCTGTCTGGCAAGGAGAAACTGTGCCAGCACAGAAAACATCTCCCATCGTGTTCTAGAGGCTGCACGGAGGTCTGCCGAGTGTTTTGCAAGAAGAGAAAGAAAGTTGTCCAAAACAGCTTGCAATCGAATGTTCATGTGAATAGAAAAGGCAGGAGAGTGGTCAGGTACTGTTTTCTCTCAGTTGGCACGCTGCGCACACAATCGCAGTGTTGTACAGCTTGTTTCATCACCTTTGCGAAGTTGCCGCTCTCTCCGGCTCCCGGAGACGAAGAAGCTGCTTCTTCGCGCAAAGACGATTCTGCCGCTCACAGTGCTCTGCGGTGTGCGCCTTCTGCCGAAAGAGCCCCGGGAGCTGTGCTTAGCTCTGAGAAGCACCATACGTGCTTCTTTAGCCTCTCTTCTCGTCTACATCTTAGCAAAAAGCTTTTCCAATCTGTCTGGCAAGGAGAAACTGTGCCAGCACAGAAAACATCTCCCATCGTGTTCTAGAGGCTGCACGGAGGTCTGCAGAGTGTTTTGCACGAAGAGAAAGAAAGTTGTCCAAAACAGCTTGCAATCGAATGTTCATGTGAATAGAAAAGGCAGGAGAGTGATCAGGTACAGTTTGCTCTCAGTTGGCAAGCTGCGCACACAATCGCAGTGTTGTACAGCTTGTTTCATCACCTTTGCGAAGTTGCCGCTCTCTCCGGCTCCCGGAGACGAAGAAGCTGCTTCTTCGCGCAAAGACGATTCTGCCGCTCACAGTGCTCTGCGGTGTGCGCCTTCTGCCGAAAGAGGCCCGGGAGCGGTGCTTAGCTCTGCAGAGCACCGTACCTTCGTCTTTAGCCTCTCTTCTCGTCTACATCTTAGCAAAAAGCTTTTCCACTCTGTCTGGCAAGGAGAAACTGTGCCAACACAGAAAACATCTCCCATCGTGTTCTAGAGGCTGCACGGAGGTCTGCCGAGTGTTTTGCAAGAAGAGAAAGAAAGTTGTCCAAAACAGCTTCCAATCGAATGTTCATGTGAATAGAAAAGGCAGGAGAGTGGTCAGGTACTGTTTTCTCTCAGTTGGCAAGCTGCGCACACAATCGCAGTGTTGTACAGCTTGTTTCATCACCTTTGCGAAGTTGCCGCTCTCTCCGGCTCCCGGAGACGAAGAAGCTGCTTCTTCGCGCAAAGACGATTCTGCCGCTCACTGTGTTCTGCAGTGTGTGTCTTCTGCAGAAAGAGGCCCGGGAGCTGTGCTTAGCTCTGCAGAGTACCATACCTGCTTCTTTAGCCTCTCTTCTCGTCTACATCTTAGCAAAAAGCTTTTCCACTCTTTCTGGCAAGGAGAAAATGTGCCGGCACAAAAAACATCTCCCATCGTGTTCTAGAGGCTGCACGGAGGTCTGCCGAGTGTTTTGTAAGAAGAGAAAGAAAGTTCTCCAAAACAGCTTGCAATCAAATGTTCATGTGAATAGAAAAGGCAGGAGAGGGGTCAGGTACTGTTTTCTCTCAGTTGGCAAGCTGCGCACACAATCGCAGTGTTGTACAGCTTGTTTCATCACCTTTGCGAAGCTGCCGCTCTCTCCGTCTCCCGGAGACGAAGAAGATGCTTCTTCGCGCAAAGACGATTCTGCCGCTCACTGTGTTCTGCAGTGTGTGTCTTCTGCAGAAAGAGGCCCGGGAGCTGTTTTTAGCTCTGCAGAGTACCATACCTGCTTCTTTAGCCTCTCTTCTCGTCTACATCTTAGCAAAAAGCTTTTCCACTCTTTCTGGCAAGGAGAAACTGTGCCAGCACAAAAAACATCTCCCATCGTGTTCTAGAGGCTGCACGCAGCTCTGCCGAGTGTTTTGCAAGAAGAGAAAGAAAGATCTCCAAAACAGCTTGCAATCGAATGTTCATGTGAATAGAAAAGGCAGGTGAGGGGTCAGGTACTGTTTTCTCTCAGTTTGCAAGCTGCGCACACAATCGCAGTGTTGTACAGCTTGTTTCATCACCTTTGCGAAGCTGCCGCTCCCTCCGGCTCCCGGAGACGAAGAAGCTGCTTCTTCGCGAAAAGACGATTCTGCCGCTCACAGTGCTCTGCGGTGTGCGCCTTCTGCCGAAAGACGCCCGGGAGCGGTGCTTAGCTCTGCAGAGCACCGTACCTTCGTCTTTAGCCTCTCTTCTCGTCTACATCTTAGCAAAAAGCTTTTCCACTCTGTCTGGCAAGGAGAAACTGTGCCAGCACAGAAAACATCTCCCATCGTGTTCTAGAGGCTGCACGCAGGTCTGCCGAGTGTTTTGCAAGAAGAGAAAGAAAGTTGTCCAAAACAGCTTGCAATCGAATGTTCATGTGAATAGAAAAGGCAGGAGAGTGGTCAGGTACTGTTTTCTCTCAGTTGGCAAGCTGCGCACACAATCGCAGTGTTGTACAGCTTGTTTCATCACCTTTGCGAAGTTGCCGCTCTCTCCGGCTCCCGGAGACGAAGAAGCTGCTTCTTCGCGCAAAGACGATTCTGCCGCTCACAGTGCTCTGCTGTGTGCGCCTTCTGCCGAAAGAGGTCCGGGAGCGGTGCTTAGCTCTGCAGAGCACCGTACCTTCGTCTTTAGCCTCTCTTCTCGTCTACATCTTAGCAAAAAGCTTTTCCACTCTGTCTGGCAAGGAGAAACTGTGCCAGCACAAAAAACATCTCCCATCGTGTTCTAGAGGCTGCACGCAGGTCTGCCGAGTGTTTTGCAAGAAGAGAAAGAAAGTTGTCCAAAACAGCTTGCAATCGAATGTTCATGTGATTACATAAGGCAGGAGAGTGGTCAGGTACTGTTTTCTCTCATTTGGCATGCTGCGCACACAATCGCAGTGTTGTACAGCTTGTTTCATCACCTTTGCGAAGTTGCCGCTCTCTCCGGCTCCCGGAGACGAAGAAGCTGCTTCTTCGCGCAAAGACGATTCTGCCGCTCACAGTGCTCTGCGGTGTGCGCCTTCTGCCGAAAGAGCCCCGGGAGCGGTGCTTAGCTCTGAGAAGCACCGTACCTGCTTCTTTAGCCTCTCTTCTCGTCTACATCTTACCAAAAAGCTTTTCCACTCTGTCTGGCAAGGAGAAACTGTGCCAGCACAGAAAACATCTCCCATCGTGTTCTAGAGGCTGCACGGAGGTCAGCCGAGTGTTTTGCAAGAAGAGAAAGAAAGTTGTCCAAAACAGCTTGCAATCGAATGTTCATGTGAATAGAAAAGGCAGGAGAGTGGTCAGGTAATGTTTTCTCTCAGTTGGCAAGCTGCGCACACAATCGCAGTGTTGTACAGCTTGTTTCATCACCTTTGCGAAGTTGCCGCTCTCTCCGGCTCCCGGAGACGAAAAAGCTGCTTCTTCGCGCAAAGACGATTCTGCCGCTCACAGTGCTCTGCGGTGTGCGCCTTCTGCCGAAAGAGGGTCGGGAGCGGTGCTTAGCTCTGCAGAGCACCGTACCTTCGTCTTTAGCCTCTCTTCTCGTCTACATCTTAGCAAAAAGCTTTTCCACTCTGTCTGGCAAGGAGAAACTGTGCCAGCACAAAAAACATCTCCCATCGTGTTCTAGAGGCTGCACGCAGGTCTGCCGAGTGTTTTGCAAGAAGAGAAAGAAAGTTGTCCAAAACAGCTTGCAATCGAATGTTCATGTGAATAGAAAAGGCAGGAGAGTGGTCAGGTACTGTTTTCTCTCAGTTGGCAAGCTGCGCACACAATCGCAGTGTTGTACAGCTTGTTTCATCACCTTTGCGAAGTTGCCGCTCTCTCCGGCTCCTGGAGACGAAGAAGCTGCTTCTTCGCGCAAAGACGATTCTGCCGCTCACAGTGCTCTGCGGTGTGCACCTTCTGCCGAAAGAGCCCCGGGAGCTCTGCTTAGCTCTGAGAAGCACCATATGTGCTTCTTTAGCCTCTCTTCTCGTCTACATCTTAGCAAAAAGCTTTTCCACTCTGTCTGGCAAGGAGAAACTGTGCCAGCACAGAAAACATCTCCCATCGTGTTCTAGAGGCTGCACGGAGGTCTGCCGAGTGTTTTGCAAGAAGAGAAAGAAAGTTGTCCAAAACAGCTTGCAATCGAATGTTCATGTGAATAGAAAAGGCAGGAGAGTGGTCAGGTACTGTTTTCTCTCAGTTGGCACGCTGCGCACACAATCGCAGTGTTGTACAGCTTGTTTCATCACCTTTGCGAAGTTGCCGCTCTCTCCGGCTCCCGGAGACGAAGAAGCTGCTTCTTCGCGCAAAGACGATTCTGCCGCTCACAGTGCTCTGCGGTGTGCGCCTTCTGCCGAAAGACGCCCGGGAGCGGTGCTTAGCTCTGCAGAGCACCGTACCTTCGTCTTTAGCCTCTCTTCTCGTCTACATCTTAGCAAAAAGCTTTTCCACTCTGTCTGGCAAGGAGAAACTGTGCCAGCACAGAAAACATCTCCCATCGTGTTCTAGAGGCTGCACGGAGGTCTGCCGAGTGTTTTGCAAGAAGAGAAAGAAAGTTGTCCAAAACAGCTTGCAATCGAATGTTCATGTGAATAGAAAAGGCAGGAGAGTGGTCAGGTACTGTTTTCTCTCAGTTGGCACGCTGCGCACACAATCGCAGTGTTGTACAGCTTGTTTCATCACCTTTGCGAAGTTGCCGCTCTCTCCGGCTCCCGGAGACGAAGAAGCTGCTTCTTCGCGCAAAGACGATTCTGCCGCTCACAGTGCTCTGCGGTGTGCGCCTTCTGCCGAAAGACGCCCGGGAGCGGTGCTTAGCTCGGCAGAGCACCGTACCTTCGTCTTTAGCCTCTCTTCTCGTCTACATCTTAGCAAAAAGCTTTTCCACTCTGTCTGGCAGGGAGAAACTGCGCCAGCACAGAAAACATCTCCCATCGTGTTCTAGAGGCTGCACGCAGGTCTGCAGAGTGTTTTTCACGAAGAGAAAGAAAGTTGTCCAAAACAGCTTGCAATCGAATGTTCATGTGAATAGAAAAGGCAGGAGAGTGATCAGGTACAGTTTGCTCTCAGTTGGCAAGCTGCGCACACAATCGCAGTGTTGTACAGCTTGTTTCATCACCTTTGCGAAGTTGCTGCTCTCTCCGGCTCCCGGAGACGAAGAAGCTGCTTCTTCGCGCAAAGACGATTCTGCCGCTCACAGTGCTCTGCGGTGTGCGCCTTCTGCCGAAAGAGGCCCGGGAGCGGTGCTTAGCTCTGCAGAGCACCGTACCTTCGTCTTTAGCCTCTCTTCTCGTCTACATCTTAGCAAAAAGCTTTTCCACTCTGTCTGGCAAGGAGAAACTTTGCCAACACAGAAAACATCTCCCATCGTGTTCTAGAGGCTGCACGGAGGTCTGCCGAGTGTTTTGCAAGAAGAGAAAGAAAGTTGTCCAAAACAGCTTCCAATCGAATGTTCATGTGAATAGAAAAGGCAGGAGAGTGGTCAGGTACTGTTTTCTCTCAGTTGGCAAGCTGCGCACACAATCGCAGTGTTGTACAGCTTGTTTCATCACCTTTGCGAAGTTGCCGCTCTCTCCGGCTCCCGGAGACGAAGAAGCTGCTTCTTCGCGCAAAGACGATTCTGCCGCTCACTGTGTTCTGCAGTGTGTGTCTTCTGCAGAAAGAGGCCCGGGAGCTGTGCTTAGCTCTGCAGAGTACCATACCTGCTTCTTTAGCCTCTCTTCTCGTCTACATCTTAGCAAAAAGCTTTTCCACTCTTTCTGGCAAGGAGAAACTGTGCCGGCACAAAAAACATCTCCCATCGTGTTCTAGAGGCTGCACGGAGGTCTGCCGAATGTTTTGTAAGAAGAGAAAGAAAGGTCTCCAAAACAGCTTGCAATCGAATGTTCATGTGAATAGAAAAGGCAGGAGAGGGGTCAGGTACTGTTTTCTCTCAGTTGGCAAGCTGCGCACACAATCGCAGTGTTGTACAGCTTGTTTCATCACCTTTGCGAAGCTGCCGCTCTCTCCGTCTCCCGGAGACGAAGAAGATGCTTCTTCGCGCAAAGACGATTCTGCCGCTCACTGTGTTCTGCAGTGTGTGTCTTCTGCAGAAAGAGGCCCGGGAGCTGTTATTAGCTCTGCAGAGTACCATACCTGCTTCTTTAGCCTCTCTTCTCGTCTACATCTTAGCAAAAAGCTTTTCCACTCTTTCTGGCAAGGAGAAACTGTGCCAGCACAAAAAACATCTCCCATCGTGTTCTAGAGGCTGCACGCAGGTCTGCCGAGTGTTTTGCAAGAAGAGAAAGAAAGTTCTCCAAAACAGCTTGCAATCGAATGTTCATGTGAATAGAAAAGGCAGGAGAGTGGTCAGGTACTGTTTTCTCTCACTTGGCAAGCTGCGCACACAATCGCAGTGTTGTACAGCTTGTTTCATCACCTTTGCGAAGCTGCCGCTCCCTCCGGCTCCCGGAGACGAAGAAGCTGCTTCTTCGCGCAAAGACGATTCTGCCGCTCACAGTGCTCTGCGGTGTGCGCCTTCTGCCGAAAGAGGTCCGGGAGCGGAGCTTTGCTCTGCAGAGCACCGTACCTTCGTCTTTAGCCTCTCTTCTCGTCTACATCTTAGCAAAAAGCTTTTCCACTCTGTCTGGCAAGGAGAAACTGTGCCAGCACAGAAAACATCTCCCATCATGTTCTAGAGGCTGCACGCAGGTCTGCCGAGTGTTTTGCAAGAAGAGAGAGAAAGTTGTCCAAAACAGCTTGCAATCGAATGTTCATGTGAATAGAAAAGGCAGGAGAGTGGTCAGGTACTGTTTTCTCTCAGTTGGCAAGCTGCGCACACAATCGCAGTGTTGTACAGCTTGTTTCATCACCTTTGCGAAGTTGCCGCTCTCTCCGGCTCCCGGAGACGAAGAAGCTGCTTCTTCGCGCAAAGACGATTCTGCCGCTCACAGTGCTCTGCGGTGTGCGCCTTCTGCCGAAAGAGGCCCGGGAGCGGTGCTTAGCTCTGCAGAGCACCGTACCTTCGTCTTTAGCCTCTCTTCTCGTCTACATCTTAGCAAAAAGCTTTTCCACTCTGTCTGGCAAGGAGAAACTGTGCCAGCACAGAAAACATCTCCCATCGTGTTCTAGAGGCTGCACGCAGGTCTGCCGAGTGTTTTGCAAGAAGAGAAAGAAAGTTGTCCAAAACAGCTTGCAATCGAATGTTCATGTGAATAGAAAAGGCAGGAGAGTGGTCAGGTACTGTTTTCTCTCAGTTGGCAAGCTGCGCACACAATCGCAGTGTTGTACAGCTTGTTTCATCACCTTTGCGAAGTTGCTGCTCTCTCCGGCTCCCGGAGACGAAGAAGCTGCTTCTTCGCGCAAAGACGATTCTGCCGCTCACAGTGCTCTGCTGTGTGCGGCTTCTGCCGAAAGAGGCCCGGGAGCGGTGCTTAGCTCTGCAGAGCACCGTACCTTCGTCTTTAGCCTCTCTTCTCGTCTACATCTTAGCAAAAAGCTTTTCCACTCTGTCTGGCAAGGAGAAACTGTGCCAGCACAAAAAACATCTCCCATCGTGTTCTAGAGGCTGCACGGAGGTCTGCCGAGTGTTTTGCAAGAAGAGAAAGAAAGTTGTCCAAAACAGCTTGCAATCGAATGTTCATGTGATTACATAAGGCAGGAGAGTGGTCAGGTACTGTTTTCTCTCAGTTGGCACGCTGCGCACACAATCGCAGTGTTGTACAGCTTGTTTCATCACCTTTGCGAAGTTGCCGCTCTCTCCGGCTCCCGGAGACGAAGAAGCTGCTTCTTCGCGCAAAGACGATTCTGCCGCTCACAGTGCTCTGCGGTGTGCGCCTTCTGCCGAAAGAGCCCCGGGAGCGGTGCTTAGCTCTGAGAAGCACCGTACCTGCTTCTTTAGCCTCTCTTCTCGTCTACATCTTAGCAAAAAGCTTTTCCACTCTGTCTGGCAAGGAGAAACTGTGCCAGCACAGAAAACATCTCCCATCGTGTTCTAGAGGCTGCACGGAGGTCTGCCGAGTGTTTTGCAAGAAGAGAAAGAAAGTTGTCCAAAACAGCTTGCAATCGAATGTTCATGTGAATAGAAAAGGCAGGAGAGTGGTCAGGTACTGTTTTCTCTCACTTGGCAAGCTGCGCACACAATCGCAGTGTTGTACAGCTTGTTTCATCACCTTTGCGAAGTTGCCGCTCTCTCCGGCTCCCGGAGACGAAAAAGCTGCTTCTTCGCGCAAAGACGATTCTGCCGCTCACAGTGCTCTGCGGTGTGCGCCTTCTGCCGAAAGAGGGTCGGGAGCGGTGCTTAGCTCTGCAGAGCACCGTACCTTCGTCTTTAGCCTCTCTTCTCGTCTACATCTTAGCAAAAAGCTTTTCCACTCTGTCTGGCAAGGAGAAACTGTGCCAGCACAAAAAACATCTCCCATAGTGTTCTAGAGGCTGCACGCAGGTCTGCCGAGTGTTTTGCAAGAAGAGAAAGAAAGTTGTCCAAAACAGCTTGCAATCGAATGTTCATGTGAATAGAAAAGGCAGGAGAGTGGTCAGGTACTGTTTTCTCTCAGTTGGCAAGCTGCGCACACAATCGCAGTGTTGTACAGCTTGTTTCATCACCTTTGCGAAGTTGCCGCTCTCTCCGGCTCCTGGAGACGAAGAAGCTGCTTCTTCGCGCAAAGACGATTCTGCCGCTCACAGTGCTCTGCGGTGTGCACCTTCTGCCGAAAGAGCCCCGGGAGCTGTACTTAGCTCTGAGAAGCACCATACGTGCTTCTTTAGCCTCTCTTCTCGTCTACATCTTAGCAAAAATCTTTTCCACTCTGTCTGGCAAGGAGAAACTGTGCCAGCACAGAAAACATCTCCCATCGTGTTCTAGAGGCTGCACGGAGGTCTGCCGAGTGTTTTGCCAGAAGAGAAAGAAAGTTGTCCAAAACAGCTTGCAATCGAATGTTCATGTGAATAGAAAAGGCAGGAGAGTGGTCAGGTACTGTTTTCTCTCAGTTGGCACGCTGCGCACACAATCGCAGTGTTGTACAGCTTGTTTCATCACCTTTGCGAAGTTGCCGCTCTCTCCGGCTCCCGGAGACGAAGAAGCTGCTTCTTCGCGCAAAGACGATTCTGCCGCTCACAGTGCTCTGCGGTGTGCGCCTTCTGCCGAAAGAGCCCCGGGAGCTGTGCTTAGCTCTGAGAGGCACCGTACATGCTTCTTTAGCCTCTCTTCTCGTCTACATCTTAGCAAAAAGCTTTTCCACTCTGTCTGGCAAGGAGAAACTGTGCCAGCACAGAAAACATCTCCCATCGTGTTCTAGAGGCTGCACGGAGGTCTGCCGAGTGTTTTGCAAGAAGAGAAAGAAAGTTGTCCAAAACAGCTTGCAATCGAATGTTCATGTGAATAGAAAAGGCAGGAGAGTGGTCAGGTACTGTTTTCTCTCAGTTGGCAAGCTGCGCACACAATCGCAGTGTTGTACAGCTTGTTTCATCACATTTGCGAAGTTGCCGCTCTCTCCGGCTCCCGGAGACGAAGAAGCTGCTTCTTCGCGCAAAGACGATTCTGCCGCTCACAGTGCTCTGCTGTGTGCGCCTTCTTCCGAAAGAGGCCCGGGAGCGGTGCTTAGCTCTGCAGAGCACCGTACCTTCGTCTTTAGCCTCTCTTCTCGTCTACATCTTAGCAAAAAGCTTTTCCACTCTGTCTGGCAAGGAGAAACTGTGCCAGCACAAAAAACATCTCCCATCGTGTTCTAGAGGCTGCACGGAGGTCTGCCGAGTGTTTTGCAAGAAGACAAAGAAAGTTGTCCAAAACATCTTGCAATCGAATGTTCATCTGAATAGAAATGGCAGGAGAGTGGTCAGGTACTGTTTTCTCTCAGTTGGCAGGCTGCGCACACAATCGCAGTGTTGTACAGCTTGTTTCATCACCTTTGCGAAGTTGCCGCTCTCTCCGGCTCCCGGAGACGAAGAAGCTGCTTCTTCGCGCAAAGACGATTCTGCCGCTCACAGTGCTCTGCGGTGTGCGCCTTCTGCCGAAAGAGCCCCGGGAGCGGTGCTTAGCTCTGAGAAGCACCATACGTGCTTCTTTAGCCTCTCTTCTCGTCTACATCTTAGCAAAAAGCTTTTCCACTCTGTCTGGCAAGGAGAAACTGTGCCAGCACAGAAAACATCTCCCATCGTGTTCTAGAGGCTGCACGGAGGTCTGCCGAGTGTTTTGCAAGAAGAGGAAGAAAGTTGTCCAAAACAGCTTCCAATCGAATGTTCATGTGAATAGAAAAGGCAGGAGAGTGGTCAGGTACTGTTTTCTCTCAGTTGGCAAGCTGGGCACACAATCGCAGTGTTGTACAGCTTGTTTCATCACCTTTGCGAAGTTGCCGCTCTCTCCGGCTCCCGGAGACGAAGAAGCTGCTTCTTCGCGCAAAGACGATTCTGCCGCTCACAGTGCTCTGCGGTGTGCGCCTTCTGCCGAAAGAGCCCCGGGAGCGGTGCTTAGCTCTGAGAAGGACCATACGTACTTCTTTAGCCTCTCTTCTCGTCTACATCTTAGCAAAAAGCTTTTCCACTCTGTCTGGCAAGGAGAAACTGTGCCAGCACAGAAAACATCTCCCATCGTGTTCTAGAGGCTGCACGGAGGTCTGTCGAGTGTTTTGCAAGAAGAGAAAGAAAGTTGTCCAAAACAGCTTGCAATCGAATGTTCATGTGAATAGAAAAGGCAGGAGAGTGGTCAGGTACTGTTTTCTCTCAGTTGGCAAGCTGCGCACACAATCGCAGTGTTGTACAGCTTGTTTCATCACCTTTGCGAAGTTGCCGCTCTCTCCGGCTCCCGGAGACGAAGAAGCTGCTTCTTCGCGCAAAGACGATTCTGCCGCTCACAGTGCTCTGCGGTGTGCGCCTTCTGCCGAAAGACGCCCGGGAGCGGTGCTTAGCTCTGCAGAGCACCGTACCTTCGTCTTTAGCCTCTCTTCTCGTCTACATCTTAGCAAAAAGCTTTTCCACTCTGTCTGGCAAGGAGAAACTGTGCCAGCACAAAAAACATCTCCCATCGTGTTCTAGAGGCTGCACGCAGGTCTGCCGAGTGTTTTGCAAGAAGAGAAAGAAAGTTGTCCAAAACAGCTTGCAATCGAATGTTCATCTGAATATAAAAGCCAGGAGAGTGGTCAGGTACTCTTTTCTCTCAGTTGGCAGGCTGCGCACACAATCGCAGTGTTGTACAGCTTGTTTCATCACCTTTGCGAAGTTGCCGCTCTCTCCGGCTCCCGGAGACGAAGAAGCTGCTTCTTCGCGCAAAGACGATTCTGCCGCTCACAGTGCTCTGCGGTGTGCGCCTTCTGCCGAAAGAGCCCCGGGAGCTGTGCTTAGCTCTGAGAAGCACCATACGTGCTTCTTAAGCCTCTCTTCTCGTCTACATCTTAGCAAAAAGCTTTTCCACTCTGTCTGGCAAGGAGAAACTGTGCCAGCACAGAAAACATCTCCCATCGTCTTCTAGAGGCTGCACGGAGGTCTGCCGAGTGTTTTGCAAGAAGAGAAAGAAAGTTGTCCAAAACAGCTTGCAATCGAATGTTCATGTGAATAGAAAAGCCAGGAGAGTGGTCAGGTACTGTTTTCTCTCAGTTGGCAAGCTGCGCACACAATCGCAGTGTTGTACAGCTTGTTTCATCACCTTTGCGAAGTTGCCGCTCTCTCCGGCTCCCGGAGACGAAGAAGCTGCTTCTTCGCGCAAAGACGATTCTGCCGCTCACAGTGCTCTGCGGTGTGCGCCTTCTGCCGAAAGAGGTCCGGGAGCGGTGCTTAGCTCTGCAGAGCACCGTACCTTCGTCTTTAGCCTCTCTTCTCGTCTACATCTTAGCAAAAAGCTTTTCCACTCTGTCTGGCAAGGAGAAACTGTGCCAGCACAGAAAACATCTCCCATCGTGTTCTAGAGGCTGCACGGAGGTCTGCCGAGTGTTTTGCAAGAAGAGAAAGAAAGTTGTCCAAAACAGCTTGCAATCGAATGTTCATGTGAATAGAAAAGGCAGGAGAGTGGTCAGGTACTGTTTTCTCTCAGTTGGCAAGCTGGGCACACAATCGCAGTGTTGTACAGCTTGTTTCATCACCTTTGCGAAGTTGCCGCTCTCTCCGGCTCCCGGAGACGAAGAAGCTGCTTCTTCGCGCAAAGACGATTCTGCCGCTCACAGTGCTCTGCTGTGTGCGCCTTCTGCCGAAAGAGCCCCGGGAGCGGTGCTTAGCTCTGCAGAGCACCGTACCTTCGTCTTTAGCCTCTCTTCTCGTCTACATCTTAGCAAAAAGCTTTTCCACTCTGTCTGGCAAGGAGAAACTGTGCCAGCACAGAAAACATCTCCCATCGTCTTCTAGAGGCTGCACGGAGGTCTGCCGAGTGTTTTGCAAGAAGAGAAAGAAAGTTGTCCAAAACAGCTTGCAATCGAATGTTCATGTGAATAGAAAAGGCAGGAGAGTGGTCAGGTACTGTTTTCTCTCAGTTGGCAAGCTGCGCACACAATCGCAGTGTTGTACAGCTTGTTTCATCACCTTTGCGAAGTTGCCGCTCTCTCCGGCTCCCGGAGACGAAGAAGCTGCTTCTTCGCGCAAAGACGATTCTGCCGCTCACAGTGCTCTGCTGTGTGCGCCTTCTGCCGAAAGAGGTCCGGGAGCGGTGCTTAGCTCTGCAGAGCACCGTACCTTCGTCTTTAGCCTCTCTTCTCGTCTACATCTTAGCAAAAAGCTTTTCCACTCTGTCTGGCAAGGAGAAACTGTGCCAGCACAGAAAACATCTCCCATCGTCTTCTAGAGGCTGCACGGAGGTCTGCCGAGTGTTTTGCAAGAAGAGAAAGAAAGTTGTCCAAAACAACTTGCAATCGAATGTTCATGTGAATAGAAAAGGCAGGAGAGTGGTCAGGTACTGTTTTCTCTCAGTTGGCAAGCTGGGCACACAATCGCAGGGTTGTACAGCTTGTTTCATCACCTTTGCGAAGTTGCCGCTCTCTCCGGCTCCCGGAGACGAAGAAGCTGCTTCTTCTCGCAAAGACGATTCTGCCGCTCACAGTGCTCTGCGGTGTGCGCCTTCTGCCGAAAGAGCCCCGGGAGCTGTGCTTAGCTCTGAGAAGCACCATACGTGCTTCTTTAGCCTCTCTTCTCGTCTACATCTTAGCAAAAAGCTTTTCCACTCTGTCTGGCAAGGAGAAACTGTGCCAGCACAGAAAACATCTCCCATCGTGTTCTAGAGGCTGCACGGAGGTCTGCCGAGTGTTTTGCAAGAATAGAAAGAAAGTTGTCCAAAACAGCTTCCAATCGAATGTTCATGTGAATAGAAAAGGCAGGAGAGTGGTCAGGTACTGTTTTCTCTCAGTTGGCAAGCTGGGCACACAATCGCAGTGTTGTACAGCTTGTTTCATCACCTTTGCGAAGTTGCCGCTCTCTCCGGCTCCCGGAGACGAAGAAGCTGCTTCTTCGCGCAAAGACGATTCTGCCGCTCACAGTGCTCTGCGGTGTGCGCCTTCTGCCGAAAGAGCCCCGGGAGCTGTGCTTAGCTCTGAGAAGGACCATACGTACTTCTTTAGCCTCTCTTCTCGTCTACATCTTAGCAAAAAGCTTTTCCACTCTGTCTGGCAAGGAGAAACTGTGCCAGCACAGAAAACATCTCCCATCGTGTTCTAGAGGCTGCACGGAGGTCTGTCGAGTGTTTTGCAAGAAGAGAAAGAAAGTTGTCCAAAACAGCTTGCAATCGAATGTTCATGTGAATAGAAAAGGCAGGAGAGTGGTCAGGTACTGTTTTCTCTCAGTTGGCAAGCTGCGCACACAATCGCAGTGTTGTACAGCTTGTTTCATCACCTTTGCGAAGTTGCCGCTCTCTCCGGCTCCCGGAGACGAAGAAGCTGCTTCTTCGCGCAAAGACGATTCTGCCGCTCACATTGCTCTGCGGTGTGTGCCTTCTGCCGAAAGAGGTCCGGGAGCGGTGCTTAGCTCTGAGAAGCACCATACGTGCTTCTTTAGCCTCTCTTCTCGTCTACATCTTAGCAAAAAGCTTTTCCACTCTGTCTGGCAAGGAGAAACTGTGCCAGCACAGAAAACATCTCCCATCGTGTTCTAGAGGCTGCACGCAGGTCTGCCGAGTGTTTTGCAAGAAGAGAAAGAAAGTTGTCCAAAACAGCTTGCAATCGAATGTTCATGTGAATAGAAAAGGCAGGAGAGTGGTCAGGTACTGTTTTCTCTCAGTTGGCAAGCTGCGCACACAATCGCAGTGTTGTACAGCTTGTTTCATCACCTTTGCGAAGTTGCCGCTCTCTCCGGCTCCCGGAGACGAAGAAGCTGCTTCTTCGCGCAAAGACGATTCTGCCGCTCACAGTGCTCTGCGGTGTGCGCCTTCTGCCGAAAGAGGTCCGGGAGCGGTGCTTAGCTCGGCAGAGCACCGTACCTTCGTCTTTAGCCTCTCTTCTCGTCTACATCTTAGCAAAAAGCTTTTCCACTCTGTCTGGCAAGGAGAAACTGTGCCAGCACAGAAAACATCTCCCATCGTGTTCTAGAGGCTGCACGGAGGTCTGCCGAGTGTTTTGCAAGAAGAGAAAGAAAGTTGTCCAAAACAGCTTGCAATCGAATGTTCATGTGAATAGAAAAGGCAGGAGAGTGGTCAGGTACTGTTTTCTCTCAGTTGGCAAGCTGCGCACACAATCGCAGGGTTGTACAGCTTGTTTCATCACCTTTGCGAAGTTGCCGCTCTCTCCGGCTCCCGGAGACGAAGAAGCTGCTTCTTCGCGCAAAGACGATTCTGCCGCTCACAGTGCTCTGCGGTGTGCGCCTTCTGCCGAAAGAGCCCCGGGAGCGGTGCTTAGCTCTGAGAAGCACCATACGTGCTTCTTTAGCCTCTCTTCTCGTCTACATCTTAGCAAAAAGCTTTTCCACTCTGTCTGGCAAGGAGAAACTGTGCCAGCACAGAAAACATCTCCCATCGTGTTCTAGAGGCTGCACGCAAGTCTGCCGAGTGTTTTGCAAGAAGAGAAATAAAGTTGTCCAAAACAGCTTGCAATCGAATGTTCACGTGAATAGAAAAGGCAGGAGAGTGGTCAGGTACTGTTTTCTCTCAGTTGGCAAGCTGCGCACACAATCGCAGTGTTGTACAGCTTGTTTCATCACCTTTGCGAAGTTGCCGCTCTCTCCGGCTCCCGGAGACGAAGAAGCTGCTTCTTCGCGCAAAGACGATTCTGCCGCTCACAGTGCTCTGCGGTGTGCGCCTTCTGCCGAAAGAGCCCCGGGAGCGGTGCTTAGCTCTGCAGAGCACCGTACCTTCGTCTTTAGCCTCTCTTCTCGTCTACATCTTAGCAAAAAGCTTTTCCACTCTGTCTGGCAAGGAGAAACTGTGCCAGCACAAAAAACATCTCCCATCGTGTTCTAGAGGCTGCACGCAGGTCTGCCGAGTGTTTTGCAAGAAGAGAAAGAAAGTTGTCCAAAACAGCTTGCAATCGAATGTTCATGTGAATAGAAAAGGCAGGAGAGTGGTCAGGTACTGTTTTCTCTCAGTTGGCAAGCTGCGCACACAATCGCAGTGTTGTACAGCTTGTTTCATCACCTTTGCGAAGTTGCCGCTCTCTCCGGCTCCCGGAGACGAAGAAGCTGCTTCTTCGCGCAAAGACGATTCTGCCGCTCACAGTGCTCTGCGGTGTGCGCCTTCTGCCGAAAGACGCCCGGGAGCGGTGCTTAGCTCTGCAGAGCACCGTACCTTCGTCTTTAGCCTCTCTTCTCGTCTACATCTTAGCAAAAAGCTTTTCCACTCTGTCTGGCAAGGAGAAACTGTGCCAGCACAGAAAACATCTCCCATCGTGTTCTAGAGGCTGCACGGAGGTCTGCCGAGTGTTTTGCAGGAAGAGAAAGAAAGTTGTCCAAAACAGCTTGCAATCGAATGTTCATGTGAATAGAAAAGGCAGGAGAGTGGTCAGGTACTGTTTTCTCTCAGTTGGCAAGCTGGGCACACAATCGCAGGGTTGTACAGCTTGTTTCATCACCTTTGCGAAGTTGCCGCTCTCTCCGGCTCCCGGAGACGAAGAAGCTGCTTCTTCGCGCAAAGACGATTCTGCCGCTCACAGTGCTCTGCGGTGTGCGCCTTCTGCCGAAAGAGCCCCGGGAGCTGTGCTTAGCTCTGAGAAGCACCATACGTGCTTCTTTAGCCTCTCTTCTCGTCTACATCTTAGCAAAAAGCTTTTCCACTCTGTCTGGCAAGGAGAAACTGTGCCGGCACAAAAAACATCTCCCATCGTGTTCTAGAGGCTGCACGGAGGTCTGCCGAGTGTTTTGCAAGAAGAGAAAGAAAGTTGTCCAAAACAGCTTGCAATCGAATGTTCATGTGAATAGAAAAGGCAGGAGAGGGGTCAGGTACTGTTTTCTCTCAGTTGGCAAGCTGCGCACACAATCGCAGTGTTGTACAGCTTGTTTCATCACCTTTGCCAAGTTGCCGCTCTCTCCGGCTCCCGGAGACGAAGAAGCTGCTTCTTCGCGCAAAGACGATTCTGCCGCTCACAGTGCTCTGCGGTGTGCGCCTTCTGCCGAAAGACGCCCGGGAGCGGTGCTTAGCTCTGCAGAGCACCGTACCTTCGTCTTTAGCCTCTCTTCTCGTCTACATCTTAGCAAAAAGCTTTTCCACTCTGTCTGGCAAGGAGAAACTGTGCCAGCACAGAAAACATCTCCCATCGTGTTCTAGAGGCTGCACGGAGGTCTGCCGAGTGTTTTGCAAGAAGAGAAAGAAAGTTGTCCAAAACAGCTTGCAATCGAATGTTCATGTGAATAGAAAAGGCAGGAGAGTGGTCAGGTACTGTTTTCTCTCAGTTGGCAAGCTGGGCACACAATCGCAGGGTTGTACAGCTTGTTTCATCACCTTTGCGAAGTTGCCGCTCTCTCCGGCTCCCGGAGACGAAGAAGCTGCTTCATCGCGCAAAGACGATTCTGCCGCTCACAGTGCTCTGCGGTGTGCGAGTTCTGCCGAAAGAGCCCCGGGAGCTGTGCTTAGCTCTGAGAAGCACCATACGTGCTTCTTTAGCCTCTCTTCTCATCTACATCTTAGCAAAAAGCTTTTCCACTCTGTCTGGCAAGGAGAAACTGTGCCAGCACAGAAAACATCTCCCATCGTGTTCTAGAGGCTGCACGGAGGTCTGCCGAGTGTTTTGCAAGAAGAGAAAGAAAGTTGTCCAAAACAGCTTCCAATCGAATGTTCATGTGATTACATAAGGCAGGAGAGTGATCAGGTACTGTTTTCTCTCATTTGGCATGCTGCGCACACAATCGCAGTGTTGTACAGCTTGTTTCATCACCTTTGCGAAGTTGCCGCTCTCTCCGGCTCCCGGAGACGAAGAAGCTGCTTCTTCGCGCAAAGACGATTCTGCCGCTCACAGTGCTCTGCGGTGCGCGCCTTCTGCCGAAAGACGCCCGGGAGCGGTGCTTAGCTCTGCAGAGCACCGTACCTTCGTCTTTAGCCTCTCTTCTCGTCTACATCTTAGCAAAAAGCTTTTCCACTCTGTCTGGCAAGGAGAAACTGTGCCACCACAGAAAACATCTCCCATCCTGTTCTAGAGGCTGCACGGAGGTCTGCCGAGTGTTTTGCAAGAAGAGAAAGAAAGTTGTCCAAAACAGCTTGCAATCGAATGTTCATCTGAATAGAAAAGCCAGGAGAGTGGTCAGGTACTGTTTTCTCTCACTTGGCAAGCTGCGCACACAATCGCAGTGTTGTACAGCTTGTTTCATCACCTTTGCCAAGTTGCCGCTCTCTCCGGCTCCCGGAGACGAAGAAGCTGCTTCTTCGCGCAAAGACGATTCTGCCGCTCACAGTGCTCTGCGGTGTGCGCCTTCTGCCGAAAGACGTCCGGGAGCGGTGCTTAGCTCTGCAGAGCACCGTACCTTCGTCTTTAGCCTCTCTTCTCGTCTACATCTTAGCAAAAAGCTTTTCCACTCTGTCTGGCAAGGAGAAACTGTGCCAGCACAGAAAACATCTCCCATCGTGTTCTAGAGGCTGCACGGAGGTCTGCCGAGTGTTTTGCAAGAAGAGAAGGAAAGTTGTCCAAAACAGCTTGCAATCGACTGTTCATGTGAATAGAAAAGGCAGGAGAGTGGTCAGGTACTGTTTTCTCTCAGTTGGCACGCTGCGCACACAATCGCAGTGTTGTACAGCTTGTTTCATCATCTTTGCGAAGTTGCCGCTCTCTCCGGCTCCCGGAGACGAAGAAGCTGCTTCTTCGCGCAAAGACGATTCTGCCGCTCACAGTGCTCTGCGGTGTGCGCCTTCTGCCGAAAGAGCCCCGGGAGCGGTGCTTAGCTCTGAGAAGCACCATACGTGCTTCTTTAGCCTCTCTTCTCGTCTACATCTTAGCAAAAAGCTTTTCCACTCTGTCTGGCAAGGAGAAACTGTGCCACCACAGAAAACATCTCCCATTGTGTTCTAGAGGCTGCACGGAGGTCTGCCGAGTGTTTTGCAAGAAGAGAAAGAAAGTTGTCCAAAACAGCTTCCAATCGAATGTTCATGTGAATAGAAAAGGCAGGAGAGTGGTCAGGCACTGTTTTCTCTCAGTTGGCAAGCTGCGCACACAATCGCAGTGTTGTACAGCTTGTTTCATCACCTTTGCGAAGTTGCCGCTCTCTCCGGCTCCCGGAGACGAAGAAGCTGCTTCTTCGCGCAAAGACGATTCTGCCGCTCACAGTGCTCTGCTGTGTGCGCCTTCTGCCGAAAGAGGTCCGGGAGCGGTGCTTAGCTCTGCAGAGCACCGTACCTTCGTCTTTAGCCTCTCTTCTCGTCTACATCTTAGCAAAAAGCTTTTCCACTCTGTCTGGCAAGGAGAAACTGTGCCAGCACAGAAAACATCTCCCATCGTGTTCTAGAGGCTGCACGGAGGTCTGCCGAGTGTTTTGCAGGAAGAGAAAGAAAGTTGTCCAAAACAGCTTGCAATCGAATGTTCATGTGAATAGAAAAGGCAGGAGAGTGGTCAGGTACTGTTTTCTCTCAGTTGGCAAGCTGCGCACACAATCGCAGTGTTTTACAGCTTGTTTCATCACCTTTGCGAAGTTGCCGCTCTCTCCGGCTCCCGGAGACGAAGAAGCTGCTTCTTCGCGCAAAGACGATTCTGCCGCTCACAGTGCTCTGCGGTGTGCGCCTTCTGCCGAAAGACGTCCGGGAGCGGTGCTTAGCTCTGCAGAGCACCGTACCTTCGTCTTTAGCCTCTCTTCTCGTCTACATCTTAGCAAAAAGCTTTTCCACTCTGTCTGGCAAGGAGAAACTGTGCCAGCACAGAAAACATCTCCCATCGTGTTCTAGAGGCTGCACGGAGGTCTGCCGAGTGTTTTGCAAGAAGAGAAAGAAAGTTGTCCAAAACAGCTTGCAATCGAATGTTCATGTGAATAGAAAAGGCAGGAGAGTGGTCAGGTACTGTTTTCTCTCAGTTGGCAAGCTGGGCACACAATCGCAGGGTTGTACAGCTTGTTTCATCACCTTTGCGAAGTTGCCGCTCTCTCCGGCTCCCGGAGACGAAGAAGCTGCTTCTTCGCGCAAAGACGATTCTGCCGCTCACAGTGCTCTGCGGTGTGCGCCTTCTGCCGAAAGACGTCCGGGAGCGGTGCTTAGCTCTGCAGAGCACCGTACCTTCGTCTTTAGCCTCTCTTCTCGTCTACATCTTAGCAAAAAGCTTTTCCACTCTGTCTGGCAAGGAGAAACTGTGCCAGCACAGAAAACATCTCCCATCGTGTTCTAGAGGCTGCACGGAGGTCTGCCGAGTGTTTTGCAAGAAGAGAAAAAAAGTTGTCCAAAACAGCTTGCAATCGAATGTTCATGTGAATAGAAAAGGCAGGAGAGTGGTCAGGTACTGTTTTCTCTCAGTTGGCAAGTTGGGCACACAATCGCAGGGTTGTACAGCTTGTTTCATCACCTTTGCGAAGTTGCCGCTCTCTCCGGCTCCCGGAGACGAAGAAGCTGCTTCTTCGCGCAAAGACGATTCTGCCGCTCACAGTGCTCTGCGGTGTGCGCCTTCTGCCGAAAGAGCCCCGGGAGCGGTGCTTAGCTCTGAGAAGCACCGTACCTGCTTCTTTAGCCTCTCTTCTCGTCTACATCTTAGCAAAAAGCTTTTCCACTCTGTCTGGCAAGGAGAAACTGTGCCAGCACAGAAAACATCTCCCATCGTCTTCTAGAGGCTGCACGGAGGTCTGTCGAGTGTTTTGCAAGAAGAGAAAGAAAGTTGTCCAAAACAGCTTGCAATCGAATGTTCATGTGAATAGAAAAGGCAGGAGAGTGGTCAGGTACTGTTTTCTCTCACTTGGCAAGCTGCGCACACAATCGCAGGGTTGTACAGCTTGTTTCATCACCTTTGCGAAGTTGCCGCTCTCTCCGGCTCCCGGAGACGAAGAAGCTGCTTCTTCGCGCAAAGACGATTCTGCCGCTCACAGTGCTCTGCGGTGTGCGCCTTCTGCCGAAAGAGGTCCGGGAGCGGTGCTTAGCTCTGCAGAGCACCGTACCTTCGTCTTTAGCCTCTCTTCTCGTCTACATCTTAGCAAAAAGCTTTTCCACTCTGTCTGGCAAGGAGAAACTGTGCCAGCACAAAAAACATCTCCCATCGTGTTCAAGAGGCTGAACGCAGGTCTGCCGAGTGTTTTGCAGGAAGAGAAAGAAAGTTGTCCAAAACAGCTTGCAATCGAATGTTCATGTGAATAGAAAAGGCAGGAGAGTGGTCAGGTACTGTTTTCTCTCAGTTGGCAAGCTGCGCACACAATCGCAGTGTTGTACAGCTTGTTTCATCACCTTTGCCAAGTTGCCGCTCTCTCCGGCTCCCGGAGACGAAGAAGCTGCTTCTTCGCGCAAAGACGATTCTGCCGCTCACAGTGCTCTGCGGTGTGCGCCTTCTGCCGAAAGACGCCCGGGAGCGGTGCTTAGCTCTGCAGAGCACCGTACCTTCGTCTTTAGCCTCTCTTCTCGTCTACATCTTAGCAAAAAGCTTTTCCACTCTGTCTGGCAAGGAGAAACTGTGCCAGCACAGAAAACATCTCCCATCGTGTTCTAGAGGCTGCACGCAGGTCTGCCGAGTGTTTTGCAAGAAGAGAAAGAAAGTTGTCCAAAACAGCTTCCAATCGAATGTTCATGTGAATAGAAAAGGCAGGAGAGTGGTCAGGTACTGTTTTCTCTCAGTTGGCAAGCTGCGCACACAATCGCAGTGTTGTACAGCTTGTTTCATCACCTTTGCGAAGTTGCCGCTCTCTCCGGCTCCCGGAGACGAAGAAGCTGCTTCTTCGCGCAAAGACGATTCTGCCGCTCACAGTGCTCTGCGGTGTGCGACTTCTGCCGAAAGAGCCCCGGGAGCTGTGCTTAGCTCTGAGAAGCACCATACGTGCTTCTTTAGCCTCTCTTCTCATCTACATCTTAGCAAAAAGCTTTTCCACTCTTTCTGGCAAGGAGAAACTGTGCCAGCACAGAAAACATCTCCCATCGTGTTCTAGAGGCTGCACGGAGGTCTGCCGAGTGTTTTGCAAGAAGAGAAAGAAAGTTGTCCAAAACAGCTTGCAATCGAATGTTCATGTGATTACATAAGGCAGGAGAGTGGTCAGGTACTGTTTTCTCTCATTTGGCATGCTGCGCACACAATCGCAGTGTTGTACAGCTTGTTTCATCACCTTTGCGAAGTTGCCGCTCTCTCCGGCTCCCGGAGACGAAGAAGCTGCTTCTTCGCGCAAAGACGATTCTGCCGCTCACAGTGCTCTGCGGTGTGCGCCTTCAGCCGAAAGAGCCCCGGGAGCTGTGCTTAGCTCTGAGAAGCACCGTACCTGCTTCTTTAGCCTCTCTTCTCGTCTACATCTTAGCAAAAAGCTTTTCCACTCTGTCTGGCAAGGAGAAACTGTGCCACCACAGAAAACATCTCCCATCGTGTTCTAGAGGCTGCACGGAGGTCTGCCGAGTGTTTTGCAGGAAGAGAAAGAAAGTTGTCCAAAACAGCTTGCAATCGAATGTTCATGTGAATAGAAAAGGCAGGAGAGTGGTCAGGTACTGTTTTCTCTCAGTTGGCAAGCTGCGCACACAATCGCAGTGTTGTACAGCTTGTTTCATCACCTTTGCGAAGTTGCCGCTCTCTCCGGCTCCCGGAGACGAAGAAGCTGCTTCTTCGCGCAAAGACGATTCTGCCGCTCACAGTGCTCTGCTGTGTGCGCCTTCTGCCGAAAGAGGTCCGGGAGCGGTGCTTAGCTCTGCAGAGCACCGTACCTTCGTCTTTAGCCTCTCTTCTCGTCTACATCTTAGCAAAAAGCTTTTCCACTCTGTCTGGCAAGGAGAAACTGTGCCAGCACAAAAAACATCTCCCATCGTGTTCTAGAGGCTGCACGCAGGTCTGCCGAGTGTTTTGCAGGAAGAGAAAGAAAGTTGTCCAAAACAGCTTGCAATCGAATGTTCATCTGAATAGAAAAGCCAGGAGAGTGGTCAGGTACTGTTTTCTCTCAGTTGGCAGGCTGCGCACACAATCGCAGTGTTGTACAGCTTGTTTCATCACCTTTGCGAAGTTGCCGCTCTCTCCGGCTCCCGGAGACGAAGAAGCAGCTTCTTCGCGCAAAGACGATTCTGCCGCTCACTGTGCTCTGCGGTGTGCGCCTTCTGCCGAAAGAGGTCCGGGATCGGTGCTTAGCTCTGAGAAGCACCATACGTGCTTCTTTAGCCTCTCTTCTCGTCTACATCTTAGCAAAAAGCTTTTCCACTCTGTCTGGCAAGGAGAAACTGTGCCAGCACAGAAAACATCTCCCATCGTGTTCTAGAGGCTGCACGGAGGTCTGCCGAGTGTTTTGCAAGAAGAGAAAGAAAGTTGTCCAAAACAGCTTGCAATCGAATGTTCATGTGAATAGAAAAGGCAGGAGAGTGGTCAGGTACTGTTTTCTCTCAGTTGGCAAGCTGCGCACACAATCGCAGTGTTGTACAGCTTGTTTCATCACCTTTGCGAAGTTGCCGCTCTCTCCGGCTCCCGGAGACGAAGAAGCTGCTTCTTCGCGCAAAGACGATTCTGCCGCTCACAGTGCTCTGCGGTGTGCGCCTTCTGCCGAAAGAGGTCCGGGAGCGGTGCTTAGCTCTGTAGAGCACCGTACCTTCGTCTTTAGCCTCTCTTCTCGTCTACATCTTAGCAAAAAGCTTTTCCACTCTGTCTGGCAAGGAGAAACTGTGCCAGCACAGAAAACATCTCCCATCGTGTTCTAGAGGCTGCACGGAGGTCTGCCGAGTGTTTTGCAGGAAAGAAAGAATGTTGTCCAAAACAGCTTGCAATCGAATGTTCATGTGAATAGAAAAGGCAGGAGAGTGGTCAGGTACTGTTTTCTCTCAGTTGGCAAGCTGCGCACACAATCGCAGTGTTGTACAGCTTGTTTCATCACCTTTGCGAAGTTGCCGCTCTCTCCGGCTCCCGGAGACGAAGAAGCTGCTTCTTCGCGCAAAGACGATTCTGCCGCTCACAGTGCTCTGCTGTGTGCGCCTTCTGCCGAAAGAGGTCCGGGAGCGGTGCTTAGCTCTGCAGAGCACCGTACCTTCGTCTTTAGCCTCTCTTCTCGTCTACATCTTAGCAAAAAGCTTTTCCACTCTGTCTGGCAAGGAGAAACTGTGCCAGCACAGAAAACATCTCCCATCGTGTTCTAGAGGCTGCACGCAGGTCTGCCGAGTGTTTTGCAAGAAGAGAAAGAAAGTTGTCCAAAACAGCTTGCAATCGAATGTTCATGTGAATAGAAAAGGCAGGAGAGTGGTCAGGTACTGTTTTCTCTCAGTTGGCAAGCTGCGCACACAATCGCAGTGTTGTACAGCTTGTTTCATCACCTTTGCGAAGTTGCCGCTCTCTCCGGCTCCCGGAGACGAAGAAGCTGCTTCTTCGCGCAAAGACGATTCTGCCGCTCACAGTGCTCTGCGGTGTGCGCCTTCTGCCGAAAGAGGTCCGGGAGCGGTGCTTAGCTCTGTAGAGCACCGTACCTTCGTCTTTAGCCTCTCTTCTCGTCTACATCTTAGCAAAAAGCTTTTCCACTCTGTCTGGCAAGGAGAAACTGTGCCAGCACAGAAAACATCTCCCATCGTGTTCTAGAGGCTGCACGGAGGTCTGCCGAGTGTTTTGCAGGAAAGAAAGAATGTTGTCCAAAACAGCTTGCAATCGAATGTTCATGTGAATAGAAAAGGCAGGAGAGTGCTCAGGTACTGTTTTCTCTCAGTTGGCAAGCTGGGCACACAATCGCAGTGTTGTACAGCTTGTTTCATCACCTTTGCGAAGTTGCCGCTCTCTCCGGCTCCCGGAGACGAAGAAGCTGCTTCTTCGCGCAAAGACGATTCTGCCGCTCACAGTGCTCTGCGGTGTGCGCCTTCTGCCGAAAGAGCCCCGGGAGCGGTGCTTAGCTCTGAGAAGCACCATACGTGCTTCTTTACCCTCTCTTCTCGTCTACATCTTAGCAAAAAGCTTTTCCACTCTGTCTGGCAAGGAGAAACTGTGCCACCACAGAAAACATCTCCCATCCTGTTCTAGAGGCTGCACGGAGGTCTGCCGAGTGTTTTGCAAGAAGAGAAAGAAAGTTGTCCAAAACAGCTTGCAATCGAATGTTCATGTGATTACATAAGGCAGGAGAGTGGTCAGGTACTGTTTTCCTTCATTTGGCATGCTGCGCACACAATCGCAGTGTTGTACAGCTTGTTTCATCACCTTTGCGAAGTTGCCGCTCTCTCCGGCTCCCGGAGACGCAGAAGCTGCTTCTTCGCGCAAAGACGATTCTGCCGCTCACAGTGCTCTGCGGTGTGCGCCTTCTGCCGAAAGAGCCCCGGGAGCGGTGCTTAGCTCTGGGAAGCACCGTACCTGCTTCTTTAGCCTCTCTTCTCGTCTACATCTTAGCAAAAAGCTTTTCCACTCTGTCTGGCAAGGAGAAACTGTGCCAGCACAGAAAACATCTCCCATCGTGTTCTAGAGGCTGCACGCAGGTCTGCCGAGTGTTTTGCAAGAAGAGAAAGAAAGTTGTCCAAAACAGCTTGCAATCGAATGTTCATGTGAATAGAAAAGGCAGGAGAGTGGTCAGGTACTGTTTTCTCTCAGTTGGCAAGCTGCGCACACAATCGCAGTGTTGTACAGCTTGTTTCATCACCTTTGCGAAGTTGCCGCTCTCTCCGGCTCCCGGAGACGAAGAAGCTGCTTCTTCGCGCAAAGACGATTCTGCCGCTCACAGTGCTCTGCGGTGTGCGCCTTCTGCCGAAAGAGGCACGGGAGCGGTGCTTAGCTCTGCAGAGCACCGTACCTTCGTCTTTAGCCTCTCTTCTCGTCTACATCTTAGCAAAAAGCTTTTCCACTCTGTCTGGCAAGGAGAAACTGTGCCAGCACAGAAAACATCTCCCATCGTGTTCTAGAGGCTGCACGCAGGTCTGCCGAGTGTTTTGCAAGAAGAGAAAGAAAGTTGTCCAAAACAGCTTGCAATCGAATGTTCATCTGAATAGAAAAGCCAGGAGAGTGGTCAGGTACTGTTTTCTCTCAGTTGGCAGGCTGCGCACACAATCGCAGTGTTGTACAGCTTGTTTCATCACCTTTGCGAAGTTGCCGCTCTCTCCGGCTCCCGGAGACGAAGAAGCTGCTTCTTCGCGCAAAGACGATTCTGCCGCTCACAGTGCTCTGCGGTGTGCGCCTTCTGCCGAAAGAGCCCCGGGAGCGGTGCTTAGCTCTGCAGAGCACCGTACCTTCGTCTTTAGCCTCTCTTCTCGTCTACATCTTAGCAAAAAGCTTTTCCACTCTGTCTGGCAAGGAGAAACTGTGCCAGCACAGAAAACATCTCCCATCGTGTTCTAGAGGCTGCACGGAGGTCTGCCGAGTGTTTTGCAAGAAGAGAAAGAAAGTTGTCCAAAACAGCTTGCAATCGAATGTTCATGTGATTACATAAGGCAGGAGAGTGGTCAGGTACTGTTTTCTCTCATTTGGCATGCTGCGCACACAATCGCAGTGTTGTACAGCTTGTTTCATCACCTTTGCGAAGTTGCCGCTCTCTCCGGCTCCCGGAGACGAAGAAGCTGCTTCTTCGCGCAAAGACGATTCTGCCGCTCACAGTGCTCTGCGGTGTGCGCCTTCTGCCGAAAGAGCCCCGGGAGCGGTGCTTAGCTCTGAGAAGCACCGTACCTGCTTCTTTAGCCTCTCTTCTCGTCTACATCTTAGCAAAAAGCTTTTCCACTCTGTCTGGCAAGGAGAAACTGTGCCAGCACAGAAAACATCTCCCATCGTGTTCTAGAGGCTGCACGGAGGTCTGTCGAGTGTTTTGCAAGAAGAGAAAGAAAGTTGTCCAAAACAGCTTGCAATCGAATCTTCATGTGAATAGAAAAGGCAGGAGAGGGGTCAGGTACTGTTTTCTCTCAGTTGGCAAGCTGCGCACACAATCGCAGTGTTGTACAGCTTGTTTCATCACCTTTGCCAAGTTGCCGCTCTCTCCGGCTCCCGGAGACGAAGAAGCTGCTTCTTCGCGCAAAGACGATTCTGCCGCTCACAGTGCTCTGCGGTGTGCGCCTTCTGCCGAAAGAGGTCCGGGAGCGGTGCTTAGCTCTGCAGAGCACCGTACCTTCGTCTTTAGCCTCTCTTCTCGTCTACATCTTAGCAAAAAGCTTTTCCACTCTGTCTGGCAAGGAGAAACTGTGCCAGCACAAAAAACATCTCCCATCGTGTTCTAGAGGCTGCACGCAGGTCTGCCGAGTGTTTTGCAGGAAGAGAAAGAAAGTTGTCCAAAACAGCTTGCAATCGAATGTTCATGTGAATAGAAAAGGCAGGAGAGTGGTCAGGTACTGTTTTCTCTCAGTTGGCAAGCTGCGCACACAATCGCAGTGTTGTACAGCTTGTTTCATCACCTTTGCGAAGTTGCCGCTCTCTCCGGCTCCCGGAGACGAAGAAGCTGCTTCTTCGCGCAAAGACGATTCTGCCGCTCACAGTGCTCTGCGGTGTGCGCCTTCTGCCGAAAGAGGTCCGGGAGCGGTGCTTAGCTCTGCAGAGCACCGTACCTTCGTCTTTAGCCTCTCTTCTCGTCTACATCTTAGCAAAAAGCTTTTCCACTCTGTCTGGCAAGGAGAAACTGTGCCAGCACAGAAAACATCTCCCATCGTGTTCTAGAGGCTGCACGCAGGTCTGCCGAGTGTTTTGCAGGAAGAGAAAGAAAGTTGTCCAAAACAGCTTGCAATCGAATGTTCATGTGAATAGAAAAGCCAGGAGAGTGGTCAGGTACTGTTTTCTCTCAGTTGGCAGGCTGCGCACACAATCGCAGTGTTGTACAGCTTGTTTCATCACCTTTGCGAAGTTGCCGCTCTCTCCGGCTCCCGGAGACGAAGAAGCTGCTTCTTCGCGCAAAGACGATTCTGCCGCTCACAGTGCTCTGCGGGTGTGCGCCTTCTGCCGAAAGAGCCCCGGGAGCTGTGCTTAGCTCTGAGAAGCACCATACGTGCTTCTTTAGCCTCTCTTCTCGTCTACATCTTAGCAAAAAGCTTTTCCACTCTGTCTGGCAAGGAGAAACTGTGCCAGCACAGAAAACATCTCCCATCGTGTTCTAGAGGCTGCACGCAGGTCTGCCGAGTGTTTTGCAAGAAGAGAAAGAAAGTTGTCCAAAACTGCTTGCAATCGAATGTTCACGTGAATAGAAAAGGCAGGAGAGTGGTCAGGTACTGTTTTCTCTCAGTTGGCAAGCTGCGCACACAATCGCAGTGTTGTACAGCTTGTTTCATCACCTTTGCGAAGTTGCCGCTCTCTCCGGCTCCCGGAGACGAAGAAGCTGCTTCTTCGCGCAAAGACGATTCTGCCGCTCACTGTGTTCTGCAGTGTGTGTCTTCTGCAGAAAGAGGCCCGGGAGCTGTGCTTAGCTCTGCAGAGTACCATACCTGCTTCTTTAGCCTCTCTTCTCGTCTACATCTTCGCAAAATGCTTTTCCACTCTTTCTGGCAAGGAGAAACTGTGCCGGCACAAAAAACATCTCCCATCGTGTTCTAGAGGCTGCACGGAGGTCTGCCGAGTGTTTTGCAAGAAGAGAAAGAAAGTTCTCCAAAACAGCTTGCAATCGAATGTTCATGTGAATAGAAAAGGCAGGAGAGGGGTCAGGTACTGTTTTCTCTCAGTTGGCAAGCTGCGCACACAATCGCAGTGTTGTACAGCTTGTTTCATCACCTTTGCGATGCTGCCGCTCTCTCCGGCTCCCGGAGACGAAGAAGATGCTTCTTCGCGCAAAGACGATTCTGCCGCTCACTGTGTTCTGCTATGTGTGTCTTCTGCAGAAAGAGGCCCGGGAGCTGTTTTTAGCTCTGCAGAGTACCATACCTGCTTCTTTAGCCTCTCTTCTCGTCTACATCTTAGCAAAAAGCTTTTCCACTCTGTCTGGCAAGGAGAAACTGTGCAGCACAAAAAACATCTCCCTTCGTGTTCTAGAGGCTGCACGGAGGTCTGCCGAGTGTTTTGCAAGAAGAGAAAGAAAGTTGTCCAAAACAGCTTGCAATCGAATGTTCATGTGAATAGAAAAGGCAGGAGAGTGGTCAGGTACTGTTTTCTCTCAGTTGGCACGCTGCGCACACAATCGCAGTGTTGTACAGCTTGTTTCATCACCTTTGCGAACTTGCCGCTCTCTCCGGCTCCCGGAGACGAAGAAGCTGCTTCTTCGCGCCAAGACGATTCTGCCGCTCACAGTGCTCTGCGGTGTGCGCCTTCTGCCGAAAGAGCCCCGGGAGCTGTGCTTAGCTCTGAGAAGCACCATACGTGCTTCTTTAGCCTCTCTTCTCGTCTACATCTTAGCAAAAAGCTTTTCCACTCTGTCTGGCAAGGAGAAACTGTGCCACCACAGAAAACATCTCCCATCGTGTTCTAGAGGCTGCACGGAGGTCTGCCGAGTGTTTTGCAAGAAGAGAAAGAAAGTTGTCCAAAACAGCTTGCAATCGAATGTTCATGTGAATAGAAAAGGCAGGAGAGTGGTCAGGTACTGTTTTCTCTCAGTTGGCAAGCTGCGCACACAATCGCAGTGTTGTACAGCTTGTTTCATCACCTTTGCGATGCTGCCGCTCTCTCCGGCTCCCGGAGACGAAGAAGCTGCTTCTTCGCGCAAAGACGATTCTGCCGCTCACAGTGCTCTGCGGTGTGCGCCTTCTGCCGAAAGAGGTCCGGGAGCGGTGCTTAGCTCTGCAGAGCACCGTACCTTCGTCTTTAGCCTCTCTTCTCGTCTACATCTTAGCAAAAAGCTTTTCCACTCTGTCTGGCAAGGAGAAACTGTGCCAGCACAAAAAACATCTCCCATCGTGTTCTAGAGGCTGCACGGAGGTCTGCCGAGTGTTTTGCAAGAAGAGAAAGAAAGTTGTCCAAAACAGCTTGCAATCGAATGTTCATGTGAATAGAAAAGCCAGGAGAGTGGTCAGGTACTGTTTTCTCTCAGTTGGCAAGCTGCGCACACAATCGCAGTGTTGTACAGCTTGTTTCATCACCTTTGCGAAGTTGCCGCTCTCTCCGGCTCCCGGAGACGAAGAAGCTGCTTCTTCGCGCAAAGACGATTCTGCCGCTCACAGTGCTCTGCGGTGTGCGCCTTCTGCCGAAAGAGCCCCGGGAGCTGTGCTTAGCTCTGAGAAGCACCATACGTGCTTCTTTAGCCTCTCTTCTCGTCTACATCTTAGCAAAAAGCTTTTCCACTCTGTCTGGCAAGGAGAAACTGTGCCAGCACAGAAAACATCTCCCATCGTGTTCTAGAGGCTGCACGGAGGTCTGCCGAGTGTTTTGCAAGAAGAGAAAGAAAGTTGTCCAAAACAGCTTCCAATCGAATGTTCATGTGAATAGAAAAGGCAGGAGAGTGGTCAGGCACTGTTTTCTCTCATTTGGCAGGCTGCGCACACAATCGCAGTGTTGTACAGCTTGTTTCATCACCTTTGCGAAGTTGCCGCTCTCTCCGGCTCCCGGAGACGAAGAAGCTGCTTCTTCGCGCAAAGACGATTCTGCCGCTCACAGTGCTCTGCGGTGTGCGCCTTCTGCCGAAAGAGGTCCGGGAGCGGTGCTTAGCTCTGCAGAGCACCGTACCTTCGTCTTTAGCCTCTCTTCTCGTCTACATCTTAGCAAAAAGCTTTTCCACTCTGTCTGGCAAGGAGAAACTGTGCCAGCACAGAAAACATCTCCCATCGTGTTCTAGAGGCTGCACGCAGGTCTGCCGAGTGTTTTGCAAGAAGAGAAAGAAAGTTGTCCAAAACAGCTTGCAATCGAATGTTCATGTGAATAGAAAAGGCAGGAGAGTGGTCAGGTACTGTTTTCTCTCAGTTGGCAAGCTGCGCACACAATCGCAGTGTTGTACAGCTTGTTTCATCACCTTTGCGAAGTTGCCGCTCTCTCCGGCTCCCGGAGACGAAGAAGCTGCTTCTTCGCGCAAAGACGATTCTGCCGCTCACAGTGCTCTGCGGTGTGCGCCTTCTGCCGAAAGAGGTCCGGGAGCGGTGCTTAGCTCTGTAGAGCACCGTACCTTCGTCTTTAGCCTCTCTTCTCGTCTACATCTTAGCAAAAAGCTTTTCCACTCTGTCTGGCAAGGAGAAACTGTGCCAGCACAGAAAACATCTCCCATCGTGTTCTAGAGGCTGCACGGAGGTCTGCCGAGTGTTTTGCAGGAAAGAAAGAATGTTGTCCAAAACAGCTTGCAATCGAATGTTCATGTGAATAGAAAAGGCAGGAGAGTGGTCAGGTACTGTTTTCTCTCAGTTGGCAAGCTGGGCACACAATCGCAGTGTTGTACAGCTTGTTTCATCACCTTTGCGAAGTTGCCGCTCTCTCCGGCTCCCGGAGACGAAGAAGCTGCTTCTTCGCGCAAAGACGATTCTGCCGCTCACAGTGCTCTGCGGTGTGCGCCTTCTGCCGAAAGAGCCCCGGGAGCGGTGCTTAGCTCTGAGAAGCACCATACGTGCTTCTTTACCCTCTCTTCTCGTCTACATCTTAGCAAAAAGCTTTTCCACTCTGTCTGGCAAGGAGAAACTGTGCCACCACAGAAAACATCTCCCATCCTGTTCTAGAGGCTGCACGGAGGTCTGCCGAGTGTTTTGCAAGAAGAGAAAGAAAGTTGTCCAAAACAGCTTGCAATCGAATGTTCATGTGATTACATAAGGCAGGAGAGTGGTCAGGTACTGTTTTCCTTCATTTGGCATGCTGCGCACACAATCGCAGTGTTGTACAGCTTGTTTCATCACCTTTGCGAAGTTGCCGCTCTCTCCGGCTCCCGGAGACGCAGAAGCTGCTTCTTCGCGCAAAGACGATTCTGCCGCTCACAGTGCTCTGCGGTGTGCGCCTTCTGCCGAAAGAGCCCCGGGAGCGGTGCTTAGCTCTGGGAAGCACCGTACCTGCTTCTTTAGCCTCTCTTCTCGTCTACATCTTAGCAAAAAGCTTTTCCACTCTGTCTGGCAAGGAGAAACTGTGCCAGCACAGAAAACATCTCCCATCGTGTTCTAGAGGCTGCACGCAGGTCTGCCGAGTGTTTTGCAAGAAGAGAAAGAAAGTTGTCCAAAACAGCTTGCAATCGAATGTTCATGTGAATAGAAAAGGCAGGAGAGTGGTCAGGTACTGTTTTCTCTCAGTTGGCAAGCTGCGCACACAATCGCAGTGTTGTACAGCTTGTTTCATCACCTTTGCGAAGTTGCCGCTCTCTCCGGCTCCCGGAGACGAAGAAGCTGCTTCTTCGCGCAAAGACGATTCTGCCGCTCACAGTGCTCTGCGGTGTGCGCCTTCTGCCGAAAGAGGCACGGGAGCGGTGCTTAGCTCTGCAGAGCACCGTACCTTCGTCTTTAGCCTCTCTTCTCGTCTACATCTTAGCAAAAAGCTTTTCCACTCTGTCTGGCAAGGAGAAACTGTGCCAGCACAGAAAACATCTCCCATCGTGTTCTAGAGGCTGCACGCAGGTCTGCCGAGTGTTTTGCAAGAAGAGAAAGAAAGTTGTCCAAAACAGCTTGCAATCGAATGTTCATCTGAATAGAAAAGCCAGGAGAGTGGTCAGGTACTGTTTTCTCTCAGTTGGCAGGCTGCGCACACAATCGCAGTGTTGTACAGCTTGTTTCATCACCTTTGCGAAGTTGCCGCTCTCTCCGGCTCCCGGAGACGAAGAAGCTGCTTCTTCGCGCAAAGACGATTCTGCCGCTCACAGTGCTCTGCGGTGTGCGCCTTCTGCCGAAAGAGCCCCGGGAGCGGTGCTTAGCTCTGCAGAGCACCGTACCTTCGTCTTTAGCCTCTCTTCTCGTCTACATCTTAGCAAAAAGCTTTTCCACTCTGTCTGGCAAGGAGAAACTGTGCCAGCACAGAAAACATCTCCCATCGTGTTCTAGAGGCTGCACGGAGGTCTGCGGAGTGTTTTGCAAGAAGAGAAAAAAAGTTGTCCAAAACAGCTTGCAATCGAATGTTCATGTGAATAGAAAAGGCAGGAGAGTGGTCAGGTACTGTTTTCTCTCAGTTGGCAAGTTGGGCACACAATCGCAGGGTTGTACAGCTTGTTTCATCACCTTTGCGAAGTTGCCGCTCTCTCCGGCTCCCGGAGACGAAGAAGCTGCTTCTTCGCGCAAAGACGATTCTGCCGCTCACAGTGCTCTGCGGTGTGCGCCTTCTGCCGAAAGAGCCCCGGGAGCTGTGCTTAGCTCTGAGAAGCACCATACGTGCTTCTTTAGCCTCTCTTCTCGTCTACATCTTAGCAAAAAGCTTTTCACTCTGTCTGGCAAGGAGAAACTGTGCCAGCACAGAAAACATCTCCCATCGTGTTCTAGAGGCTGCACGGAGGTCTGCCGAGTGTTTTGCAAGAAGAGAAAGAAAGTTGTCCAAAACAGCTTGCAATCGAATGTTCATGTGAATTGAAAAGGCAGGAGAGTGGTCAGGTACTGTTTTCTCTCATTTGGCATGCTGCGCACACAATCGCAGTGTTGTACAGCTTGTTTCATCACCTTTGCGAAGTTGCCGCTCTCTCCGGCTCCCGGAGACGAAGAAGCTGCTTCTTCGCGCAAAGACGATTCTGCCGCTCACGAGTGCTCTGCGGTGTGCGCCTTCTGCCGAAAGAGCCCCGGGAGCGGTGCTTAGCTCTGAGAAGCACCGTACCTGCTTCTTTAGCCTCTCTTCTCGTCTACATCTTAGCAAAAAGCTTTTCCACTCTGTCTGGCAAGGAGAAACTGTGCCAGCACAAAAAACATCTCCCATCGTGTTCTAGAGGCTGCACGCAGGTCTGCCGAGTGTTTTGCAGGAAGAGAAAGAAAGTTGTCCAAAACAGCTTGCAATCGAATGTTCATGTGAATAGAAAAGGCAGGAGAGTGGTCAGGTACTGTTTTCTCTCAGTTGGCAAGCTGCGCACACAATCGCAGTGTTGTACAGCTTGTTTCATCACCTTTGCGAAGTTGCCGCTCTCTCCGGCTCCCGGAGACGAAGAAGCTGCTTCTTCGCGCAAAGACGATTCTGCCGCTCACAGTGCTCTGCGGTGTGCGCCTTCTGCCGAAAGAGGCCCGGGAGCGGTGCTTAGCTCTGCAGAGCACCGTACCTTCGTCTTTAGCCTCTCTTCTCGTCTACATCTTAGCAAAAAGCTTTTCCACTCTGTCTGGCAAGGAGAAACTGTGCCAGCACAAAAAACATCTCCCATCGTGTTCTAGAGGCTGCACGCAGGTCTGCCGAGTGTTTTGCAGGAAGAGAAAGAAAGTTGTCCAAAACAGCTTGCAATCGAATGTTCATGTGAATAGAAAAGCCAGGAGAGTGGTCAGGTACTGTTTTCTCTCAGTTGGCAGGCTGCGCACACAATCGCAGTGTTGTACAGCTTGTTTCATCACCTTTGCGAAGTTGCCGCTCTCTCCGGCTCCCGGAGACGAAGAAGCTGCTTCTTCGCGCAAAGACGATTCTGCCGCTCACAGTGCTCTGCGGTGTGCGCCTTCTGCCGAAAGAGCCCCGGGAGCTGTGCTTAGCTCTGAGAAGCACCATACGTGCTTCTTTAGCCTCTCTTCTCGTCTACATCTTAGCAAAAAGCTTTTCCACTCTGTCTGGCAAGGAGAAACTGTGCCAGCACAGAAAACATCTCCCATCGTGTTCTAGAGGCTGCACGGAGGTCTGCCGAGTGTTTTGCAAGAAGAGAAAGAAAGTTGTCCAAAACTGCTTGCAATCGAATGTTCACGTGAATAGAAAAGGCAGGAGAGTGGTCAGGTACTGTTTTCTCTCAGTTGGCAAGCTGCGCACACAATCGCAGTGTTGTACAGCTTGTTTCATCACCTTTGCGAAGTTGCCGCTCTCTCCGGCTCCCGGAGACGAAGAAGCTGCTTCTTCGCGCAAAGACGATTCTGCCGCTCACTGTGTTCTGCAGTGTGTGTCTTCTGCAGAAAGAGGCCCGGGAGCTGTGCTTAGCTCTGCAGAGTACCATACCTGCTTCTTTAGCCTCTCTTCTCGTCTACATCTTCGCAAAATGCTTTTCCACTCTTTCTGGCAAGGAGAAACTGTGCCGGCACAAAAAACATCTCCCATCGTGTTCTAGAGGCTGCACGGAGGTCTGCCGAGTGTTTTGCAAGAAGAGAAAGAAAGTTCTCCAAAACAGCTTGCAATCGAATGTTCATGTGAATAGAAAAGGCAGGAGAGGGGTCAGGTACTGTTTTCTCTCAGTTGGCAAGCTGCGCACACAATCGCAGTGTTGTACAGCTTGTTTCATCACCTTTGCGATGCTGCCGCTCTCTCCGGCTCCCGGAGACGAAGAAGCTGCTTCTTCGCGCAAAGACGATTCTGCCGCTCACTGTGTTCTGCAGTGTGTGTCTTCTGCAGAAAGAGGCCCGGGAGCTGTGCTTAGCTCTGCAGAGTACCATACCTGCTTCTTTAGCCTCTCTTCTCGTCTACATCTTAGCAAAAAGCTTTTCCACTCTGTCTGGCAAGGAGAAACTGTGCCAGCACAAAAAACATCTCCCTTCGTGTTCTAGAGGCTGCACGGAGGTCTGCCGAGTGTTTTGCAAGAAGAGAAAGAAAGTTGTCCAAAACAGCTTGCAATCGAATGTTCATGTGAATAGAAAAGGCAGGAGAGTGGTCAGGTACTGTTTTCTCTCAGTTGGCACGCTGCGCACACAATCGCAGTGTTGTACAGCTTGTTTCATCACCTTTGCGAACTTGCCGCTCTCTCCGGCTCCCGGAGACGAAGAAGCTGCTTCTTCGCGCCAAGACGATTCTGCCGCTCACAGTGCTCTGCGGTGTGCGCCTTCTGCCGAAAGAGCCCCGGGAGCTGTGCTTAGCTCTGAGAAGCACCATACGTGCTTCTTTAGCCTCTCTTCTCGTCTACATCTTAGCAAAAAGCTTTTCCACTCTGTCTGGCAAGGAGAAACTGTGCCAGCACAGAAAACATCTCCCATCGTGTTCTAGAGGCTGCACGGAGGTCTGCCGAGTGTTTTGCAAGAAGAGAAAGAAAGTTGTCCAAAACAGCTTGCAATCGAATGTTCATGTGAATAGAAAAGGCAGGAGAGTGGTCAGGTACTGTTTTCTCTCAGTTGGCAAGCTGCGCACACAATCGCAGTGTTGTACAGCTTGTTTCATCACCTTTGCGATGCTGCCGCTCTCTCCGGCTCCCGGAGACGAAGAAGCTGCTTCTTCGCGCAAAGACGATTCTGCCGCTCACAGTGCTCTGCGGTGTGCGCCTTCTGCCGAAAGAGGTCCGGGAGCGGTGCTTAGCTCTGCAGAGCACCGTACCTTCGTCTTTAGCCTCTCTTCTCGTCTACATCTTAGCAAAAAGCTTTTCCACTCTGTCTGGCAAGGAGAAACTGTGCCAGCACAAAAAACATCTCCCATCGTGTTCTAGAGGCTGCACGGAGGTCTGCCGAGTGTTTTGCAAGAAGAGAAAGAAAGTTGTCCAAAACAGCTTGCAATCGAATGTTCATGTGAATAGAAAAGCCAGGAGAGTGGTCAGGTACTGTTTTCTCTCAGTTGGCAAGCTGCGCACACAATCGCAGTGTTGTACAGCTTGTTTCATCACCTTTGCGAAGTTGCCGCTCTCTCCGGCTCCCGGAGACGAAGAAGCTGCTTCTTCGCGCAAAGACGATTCTGCCGCTCACAGTGCTCTGCGGTGTGCGCCTTCTGCCGAAAGAGCCCCGGGAGCTGTGCTTAGCTCTGAGAAGCACCATACGTGCTTCTTTAGCCTCTCTTCTCGTCTACATCTTAGCAAAAAGCTTTTCCACTCTGTCTGGCAAGGAGAAACTGTGCCAGCACAGAAAACATCTCCCATCGTGTTCTAGAGGCTGCACGGAGGTCTGCCGAGTGTTTTGCAAGAAGAGAAAGAAAGTTGTCCAAAACAGCTTCCAATCGAATGTTCATGTGAATAGAAAAGGCAGGAGAGTGGTCAGGCACTGTTTTCTCTCATTTGGCAGGCTGCGCACACAATCGCAGTGTTGTACAGCTTGTTTCATCACCTTTGCGAAGTTGCCGCTCTCTCCGGCTCCCGGAGACGAAGAAGCTGCTTCTTCGCGCAAAGACGATTCTGCCGCTCACAGTGCTCTGCGGTGTGCGCCTTCTGCCGAAAGAGGTCCGGGAGCGGTGCTTAGCTCTGCAGAGCACCGTACCTTCGTCTTTAGCCTCTCTTCTCGTCTACATCTTAGCAAAAAGCTTTTCCACTCTGTCTGGCAAGGAGAAACTGTGCCAGCACAGAAAACATCTCCCATCGTGTTCTAGAGGCTGCACGCAGGTCTGCCGAGTGTTTTGCAAGAAGAGAAAGAAAGTTGTCCAAAACAGCTTGCAATCGAATGTTCATGTGAATAGAAAAGGCAGGAGAGTGGTCAGGTACTGTTTTCTCTCAGTTGGCAAGCTGCGCACACAATCGCAGTGTTGTACAGCTTGTTTCATCACCTTTGCGAAGTTGCCGCTCTCTCCGGCTCCCGGAGACGAAGAAGCTGCTTCTTCGCGCAAAGACGATTCTGCCGCTCACAGTGCTCTGCGGTGTGCGCCTTCTGCCGAAAGAGGTCCGGGAGCGGTGCTTAGCTCTGTAGAGCACCGTACCTTCGTCTTTAGCCTCTCTTCTCGTCTACATCTTAGCAAAAAGCTTTTCCACTCTGTCTGGCAAGGAGAAACTGTGCCAGCACAGAAAACATCTCCCATCGTGTTCTAGAGGCTGCACGGAGGTCTGCCGAGTGTTTTGCAGGAAAGAAAGAATGTTGTCCAAAACAGCTTGCAATCGAATGTTCATGTGAATAGAAAAGGCAGGAGAGTGGTCAGGTACTGTTTTCTCTCAGTTGGCAAGCTGGGCACACAATCGCAGTGTTGTACAGCTTGTTTCATCACCTTTGCGAAGTTGCCGCTCTCTCCGGCTCCCGGAGACGAAGAAGCTGCTTCTTCGCGCAAAGACGATTCTGCCGCTCACAGTGCTCTGCGGTGTGCGCCTTCTGCCGAAAGAGCCCCGGGAGCGGTGCTTAGCTCTGAGAAGCACCATACGTGCTTCTTTACCCTCTCTTCTCGTCTACATCTTAGCAAAAAGCTTTTCCACTCTGTCTGGCAAGGAGAAACTGTGCCACCACAGAAAACATCTCCCATCGTGTTCTAGAGGCTGCACGGAGGTCTGCCGAGTGTTTTGCAAGAAGAGAAAGAAAGTTGTCCAAAACAGCTTGCAATCGAATGTTCATGTGATTACATAAGGCAGGAGAGTGGTCAGGTACTGTTTTCCTTCATTTGGCATGCTGCGCACACAATCGCAGTGTTGTACAGCTTGTTTCATCACCTTTGCGAAGTTGCCGCTCTCTCCGGCTCCCGGAGACGCAGAAGCTGCTTCTTCGCGCAAAGACGATTCTGCCGCTCACAGTGCTCTGCGGTGTGCGCCTTCTGCCGAAAGAGCCCCGGGAGCGGTGCTTAGCTCTGGGAAGCACCGTACCTGCTTCTTTAGCCTCTCTTCTCGTCTACATCTTAGCAAAAAGCTTTTCCACTCTGTCTGGCAAGGAGAAACTGTGCCAGCACAGAAAACATCTCCCATCGTGTTCTAGAGGCTGCACGCAGGTCTGCCGAGTGTTTTGCAAGAAGAGAAAGAAAGTTGTCCAAAACAGCTTGCAATCGAATGTTCATGTGAATAGAAAAGGCAGGAGAGTGGTCAGGTACTGTTTTCTCTCAGTTGGCAAGCTGCGCACACAATCGCAGTGTTGTACAGCTTGTTTCATCACCTTTGCGAAGTTGCCGCTCTCTCCGGCTCCCGGAGACGAAGAAGCTGCTTCTTCGCGCAAAGACGATTCTGCCGCTCACAGTGCTCTGCGGTGTGCGCCTTCTGCCGAAAGAGGCACGGGAGCGGTGCTTAGCTCTGCAGAGCACCGTACCTTCGTCTTTAGCCTCTCTTCTCGTCTACATCTTAGCAAAAAGCTTTTCCACTCTGTCTGGCAAGGAGAAACTGTGCCAGCACAGAAAACATCTCCCATCGTGTTCTAGAGGCTGCACGCAGGTCTGCCGAGTGTTTTGCAAGAAGAGAAAGAAAGTTGTCCAAAACAGCTTGCAATCGAATGTTCATCTGAATAGAAAAGCCAGGAGAGTGGTCAGGTACTGTTTTCTCTCAGTTGGCAGGCTGCGCACACAATCGCAGTGTTGTACAGCTTGTTTCATCACCTTTGCGAAGTTGCCGCTCTCTCCGGCTCCCGGAGACGAAGAAGCTGCTTCTTCGCGCAAAGACGATTCTGCCGCTCACAGTGCTCTGCGGTGTGCGCCTTCTGCCGAAAGAGGTCCGGGAGCGGTGCTTAGCTCTGCAGAGCACCGTACCTTCGTCTTTAGACTCTCTTCTCGTCTACATCTTAGCAAAAAGCTTTTCCACTCTGTCTGGCAAGGAGAAACTGTGCCAGCACAGAAAACATCTCCCATCGTGTTCTAGAGGCTGCACGGAGGTCTGCGGAGTGTTTTGCAAGAAGAGAAAAAAAGTTGTCCAAAACAGCTTGCAATCGAATGTTCATGTGAATAGAAAAGGCAGGAGAGTGGTCAGGTACTGTTTTCTCTCAGTTGGCAAGTTGGGCACACAATCGCAGGGTTGTACAGCTTGTTTCATCACCTTTGCGAAGTTGCCGCTCTCTCCGGCTCCCGGAGACGAAGAAGCTGCTTCTTCGCGCAAAGACGATTCTGCCGCTCACAGTGCTCTGCGGTGTGCGCCTTCTGCCGAAAGAGCCCCGGGAGCTGTGCTTAGCTCTGAGAAGCACCATACGTGCTTCTTTAGCCTCTCTTCTCGTCTACATCTTAGCAAAAAGCTTTTCCACTCTGTCTGGCAAGGAGAAACTGTGCCAGCACAGAAAACATCTCCCATCGTGTTCTAGAGGCTGCACGGAGGTCTGCCGAGTGTTTTGCAAGAAGAGAAAGAAAGTTGTCCAAAACAGCTTGCAATCGAATGTTCATGTGATTACATAAGGCAGGAGAGTGGTCAGGTACTGTTTTCTCTCATTTGGCATGCTGCGCACACAATCGCAGTGTTGTACAGCTTGTTTCATCACCTTTGCGAAGTTGCCGCTCTCTCCGGCTCCCGGAGACGAAGAAGCTGCTTCTTCGCGCAAAGACGATTCTGCCGCTCACAGTGCTCTGCGGTGTGCGCCTTCTGCCGAAAGAGCCCCGGGAGCGGTGCTTAGCTCTGAGAAGCACCGTACCTGCTTCTTTAGCCTCTCTTCTCGTCTACATCTTAGCAAAAAGCTTTTCCACTCTGTCTGGCAAGGAGAAACTGTGCCAGCACAGAAAACATCTCCCATCGTGTTCTAGAGGCTGCACGGAGGTCTGTCGAGTGTTTTGCAAGAAGAGAAAGAAAGTTGTCCAAAACAGCTTGCAATCGAATGTTCATGTGAATAGAAAAGGCAGGAGAGTGGTCAGGTACTGTTTTCTCTCAGTTGGCAAGCTGCGCACACAATCGCAGTGTTGTACAGCTTGTTTCATCACCTTTGCCAAGTTGCCGCTCTCTCCGGCTCCCGGAGACGAAGAAGCTGCTTCTTCGCGCAAAGACGATTCTGCCGCTCACAGTGCTCTGCGGTGTGCGCCTTCTGCCGAAAGAGGTCCGGGAGCGGTGCTTAGCTCTGCAGAGCACCGTACCTTCGTCTTTAGCCTCTCTTCTCGTCTACATCTTAGCAAAAAGCTTTTCCACTCTGTCTGGCAAGGAGAAACTGTGCCAGCACAAAAAACATCTCCCATCGTGTTCTAGAGGCTGCACGCAGGTCTGCCGAGTGTTTTGCAGGAAGAGAAAGAAAGTTGTCCAAAACAGCTTGCAATCGAATGTTCATGTGAATAGAAAAGGCAGGAGAGTGGTCAGGTACTGTTTTCTCTCAGTTGGCAAGCTGCGCACACAATCGCAGTGTTGTACAGCTTGTTTCATCACCTTTGCGAAGTTGCCGCTCTCTCCGGCTCCCGGAGACGAAGAAGCTGCTTCTTCGCGCAAAGACGATTCTGCCGCTCACAGTGCTCTGCGGTGTGCGCCTTCTGCCGAAAGAGGTCCGGGAGCGGTGCTTAGCTCTGCAGAGCACCGTACCTTCGTCTTTAGCCTCTCTTCTCGTCTACATCTTAGCAAAAAGCTTTTCCACTCTGTCTGGCAAGGAGAAACTGTGCCAGCACAAAAAACATCTCCCATCGTGTTCTAGAGGCTGCACGCAGGTCTGCCGAGTGTTTTGCAGGAAGAGAAAGAAAGTTGTCCAAAACAGCTTGCAATCGAATGTTCATGTGAATAGAAAAGCCAGGAGAGTGGTCAGGTACTGTTTTCTCTCAGTTGGCAGGCTGCGCACACAATCGCAGTGTTGTACAGCTTGTTTCATCACCTTTGCGAAGTTGCCGCTCTCTCCGGCTCCCGGAGACGAAGAAGCTGCTTCTTCGCGCAAAGACGATTCTGCCGCTCACAGTGCTCTGCGGTGTGCGCCTTCTGCCGAAAGAGCCCCGGGAGCTGTGCTTAGCTCTGAGAAGCACCATACGTGCTTCTTTAGCCTCTCTTCTCGTCTACATCTTAGCAAAAAGCTTTTCCACTCTGTCTGGCAAGGAGAAACTGTGCCAGCACAGAAAACATCTCCCATCGTGTTCTAGAGGCTGCACGCAGGTCTGCCGAGTGTTTTGCAAGAAGAGAAAGAAAGTTGTCCAAAACTGCTTGCAATCGAATGTTCACGTGAATAGAAAAGGCAGGAGAGTGGTCAGGTACTGTTTTCTCTCAGTTGGCAAGCTGCGCACACAATCGCAGTGTTGTACAGCTTGTTTCATCACCTTTGCGAAGTTGCCGCTCTCTCCGGCTCCCGGAGACGAAGAAGCTGCTTCTTCGCGCAAAGACGATTCTGCCGCTCACTGTGTTCTGCAGTGTGTGTCTTCTGCAGAAAGAGGCCCGGGAGCTGTGCTTAGCTCTGCAGAGTACCATACCTGCTTCTTTAGCCTCTCTTCTCGTCTACATCTTCGCAAAATGCTTTTCCACTCTTTCTGGCAAGGAGAAACTGTGCCGGCACAAAAAACATCTCCCATCGTGTTCTAGAGGCTGCACGGAGGTCTGCCGAGTGTTTTGCAAGAAGAGAAAGAAAGTTGTCCAAAACAGCTTGCAATCGAATGTTCATGTGATTACATAAGGCAGGAGAGTGGTCAGGTACTGTTTTCTCTCATTTGGCATGCTGCGCACACAATCGCAGTGTTGTACAGCTTGTTTCATCACCTTTGCGAAGTTGCCGCTCTCTCCGGCTCCCGGAGACGAAGAAGCTGCTTCTTCGCGCAAAGACGATTCTGCCGCTCACAGTGCTCTGCGGTGTGCGCCTTCTGCCGAAAGAGCCCCGGGAGCGGTGCTTAGCTCTGAGAAGCACCGTACCTGCTTCTTTAGCCTCTCTTCTCGTCTACATCTTAGCAAAAAGCTTTTCCACTCTGTCTGGCAAGGAGAAACTGTGCCAGCACAGAAAACATCTCCCATCGTGTTCTAGAGGCTGCACGGAGGTCTGTCGAGTGTTTTGCAAGAAGAGAAAGAAAGTTGTCCAAAACAGCTTGCAATCGAATGTTCATGTGAATAGAAAAGGCAGGAGAGTGGTCAGGTACTGTTTTCTCTCAGTTGGCAAGCTGCGCACACAATCGCAGTGTTGTACAGCTTGTTTCATCACCTTTGCCAAGTTGCCGCTCTCTCCGGCTCCCGGAGACGAAGAAGCTGCTTCTTCGCGCAAAGACGATTCTGCCGCTCACAGTGCTCTGCGGTGTGCGCCTTCTGCCGAAAGAGGTCCGGGAGCGGTGCTTAGCTCTGCAGAGCACCGTACCTTCGTCTTTAGCCTCTCTTCTCGTCTACATCTTAGCAAAAAGCTTTTCCACTCTGTCTGGCAAGGAGAAACTGTGCCAGCACAAAAAACATCTCCCATCGTGTTCTAGAGGCTGCACGCAGGTCTGCCGAGTGTTTTGCAGGAAGAGAAAGAAAGTTGTCCAAAACAGCTTGCAATCGAATGTTCATGTGAATAGAAAAGGCAGGAGAGTGGTCAGGTACTGTTTTCTCTCAGTTGGCAAGCTGCGCACACAATCGCAGTGTTGTACAGCTTGTTTCATCACCTTTGCGAAGTTGCCGCTCTCTCCGGCTCCCGGAGACGAAGAAGCTGCTTCTTCGCGCAAAGACGATTCTGCCGCTCACAGTGCTCTGCGGTGTGCGCCTTCTGCCGAAAGAGGTCCGGGAGCGGTGCTTAGCTCTGCAGAGCACCGTACCTTCGTCTTTAGCCTCTCTTCTCGTCTACATCTTAGCAAAAAGCTTTTCCACTCTGTCTGGCAAGGAGAAACTGTGCCAGCACAGAAAACATCTCCCATCGTGTTCTAGAGGCTGCACGCAGGTCTGCCGAGTGTTTTGCAGGAAGAGAAAGAAAGTTGTCCAAAACAGCTTGCAATCGAATGTTCATGTGAATAGAAAAGCCAGGAGAGTGGTCAGGTACTGTTTTCTCTCAGTTGGCAGGCTGCGCACACAATCGCAGTGTTGTACAGCTTGTTTCATCACCTTTGCGAAGTTGCCGCTCTCTCCGGCTCCCGGAGACGAAGAAGCTGCTTCTTCGCGCAAAGACGATTCTGCCGCTCACAGTGCTCTGCGGTGTGCGCCTTCTGCCGAAAGAGCCCCGGGAGCTGTGCTTAGCTCTGAGAAGCACCATACGTGCTTCTTTAGCCTCTCTTCTCGTCTACATCTTAGCAAAAAGCTTTTCCACTCTGTCTGGCAAGGAGAAACTGTGCCAGCACAGAAAACATCTCCCATCGTGTTCTAGAGGCTGCACGCAGGTCTGCCGAGTGTTTTGCAAGAAGAGAAAGAAAGTTGTCCAAAACTGCTTGCAATCGAATGTTCACGTGAATAGAAAAGGCAGGAGAGTGGTCAGGTACTGTTTTCTCTCAGTTGGCAAGCTGCGCACACAATCGCAGTGTTGTACAGCTTGTTTCATCACCTTTGCGAAGTTGCCGCTCTCTCCGGCTCCCGGAGACGAAGAAGCTGCTTCTTCGCGCAAAGACGATTCTGCCGCTCACTGTGTTCTGCAGTGTGTGTCTTCTGCAGAAAGAGGCCCGGGAGCTGTGCTTAGCTCTGCAGAGTACCATACCTGCTTCTTTAGCCTCTCTTCTCGTCTACATCTTCGCAAAATGCTTTTCCACTCTTTCTGGCAAGGAGAAACTGTGCCGGCACAAAAAACATCTCCCATCGTGTTCTAGAGGCTGCACGGAGGTCTGCCGAGTGTTTTGCAAGAAGAGAAAGAAAGTTCTCCAAAACAGCTTGCAATCGAATGTTCATGTGAATAGAAAAGGCAGGAGAGTGGTCAGGTACTGTTTTCTCTCAGTTGGCAAGCTGCGCACACAATCGCAGTGTTGTACAGCTTGTTTCATCACCTTTGCGATGCTGCCGCTCTCTCCGGCTCCCGGAGACGAAGAAGATGCTTCTTCGCGCAAAGACGATTCTGCCGCTCACTGTGTTCTGCTATGTGTGTCTTCTGCAGAAAGAGGCCCGGGAGCTGTTTTTAGCTCTGCAGAGTACCATACCTGCTTCTTTAGCCTCTCTTCTCGTCTACATCTTAGCAAAAAGCTTTTCCACTCTGTCTGGCAAGGAGAAACTGTGCCAGCACAAAAAACATCTCCCTTCGTGTTCTAGAGGCTGCACGGAGGTCTGCCGAGTGTTTTGCAAGAAGAGAAAGAAAGTTGTCCAAAACAGCTTGCAATCGAATGTTCATGTGAATAGAAAAGGCAGGAGAGTGGTCAGGTACTGTTTTCTCTCAGTTGGCACGCTGCGCACACAATCGCAGTGTTGTACAGCTTGTTTCATCACCTTTGCGAAGTTGCCGCTCTCTCCGGCTCCCGGAGACGAAGAAGCTGCTTCTTCGCGCCAAGACGATTCTGCCGCTCACAGTGCTCTGCGGTGTGCGCCTTCTGCCGAAAGAGCCCCGGGAGCTGTGCTTAGCTCTGAGAAGCACCATACGTGCTTCTTTAGCCTCTCTTCTCGTCTACATCTTAGCAAAAAGCTTTTCCACTCTGTCTGGCAAGGAGAAACTGTGCCAGCACAGAAAACATCTCCCATCGTGTTCTAGAGGCTGCACGGAGGTCTGCCGAGTGTTTTGCAAGAAGAGAAAGAAAGTTGTCCAAAACAGCTTGCAATCGAATGTTCATGTGAATAGAAAAGGCAGGAGAGTGGTCAGGTACTGTTTTCTCTCAGTTGGCAAGCTGCGCACACAATCGCAGTGTTGTACAGCTTGTTTCATCACCTTTGCGATGCTGCCGCTCTCTCCGGCTCCCGGAGACGAAGAAGCTGCTTCTTCGCGCAAAGACGATTCTGCCGCTCACAGTGCTCTGCGGTGTGCGCCTTCTGCCGAAAGAGGTCCGGGAGCGGTGCTTAGCTCTGCAGAGCACCGTACCTTCGTCTTTAGCCTCTCTTCTCGTCTACATCTTAGCAAAAAGCTTTTCCACTCTGTCTGGCAAGGAGAAACTGTGCCAGCACAAAAAACATCTCCCATCGTGTTCTAGAGGCTGCACGGAGGTCTGCCGAGTGTTTTGCAAGAAGAGAAAGAAAGTTGTCCAAAACAGCTTGCAATCGAATGTTCATGTGAATAGAAAAGCCAGGAGAGTGGTCAGGTACTGTTTTCTCTCAGTTGGCAAGCTGCGCACACAATCGCAGTGTTGTACAGCTTGTTTCATCACCTTTGCGAAGTTGCCGCTCTCTCCGGCTCCCGGAGACGAAGAAGCTGCTTCTTCGCGCAAAGACGATTCTGCCGCTCACAGTGCTCTGCGGTGTGCGCCTTCTGCCGAAAGAGCCCCGGGAGCTGTGCTTAGCTCTGAGAAGCACCATACGTGCTTCTTTAGCCTCTCTTCTCGTCTACATCTTAGCAAAAAGCTTTTCCACTCTGTCTGGCAAGGAGAAACTGTGCCAGCACAGAAAACATCTCCCATCGTGTTCTAGAGGCTGCACGGAGGTCTGCCGAGTGTTTTGCAAGAAGAGAAAGAAAGTTGTCCAAAACAGCTTCCAATCGAATGTTCATGTGAATAGAAAAGGCAGGAGAGTGGTCAGGCACTGTTTTCTCTCATTTGGCATGCTGCGCACACAATCGCAGTGTTGTACAGCTTGTTTCATCACCTTTGCGAAGTTGCCGCTCTCTCCGGCTCCCGGAGACGAAGAAGCTGCTTCTTCGCGCAAAGACGATTCTGCCGCTCACAGTGCTCTGCGGTGTGCGCCTTCTGCCGAAAGAGGTCCGGGAGCGGTGCTTAGCTCTGCAGAGCACCGTACCTTCGTCTTTAGCCTCTCTTCTCGTCTACATCTTAGCAAAAAGCTTTTCCACTCTGTCTGGCAAGGAGAAACTGTGCCAGCACAGAAAACATCTCCCATCGTGTTCTAGAGGCTGCACGGAGGTCTGCCGAGTGTTTTGCAAGAAGAGAAAGAAAGTTGTCCAAAACAGCTTCCAATCGAATGTTCATGTGAATAGAAAAGGCAGGAGAGTGGTCAGGTACTGTTTTCTCTCACTTGGCAAGCTGTGCACACAATCGCAGTGTTGTACAGCTTGTTTCATCACCTTTGCGAAGTTGCCGCTCTCTCCGGCTCCCGGAGACGAAGAAGCTGCTTCTTCGCGCAAAGACGATTCTGCCGCTCACAGTGCTCTGCGGTGTGCGCCTTCTGCCGAAAGACGCCCGGGAGCGGTGCTTAGCTCTGCAGAGCACCGTACCTTCGTCTTTAGCCTCTCTTCTCGTCTACATCTTAGCAAAAAGCTTTTCCACTCTGTCTGGCAAGGAGAAACTGTGCCAGCACAGAAAACATCTCCCATCGTGTTCTAGAGGCTGCACGGAGGTCTGCCGAGTGTTTTGCAAGAAGAGAAAGAAAGTTGTCCAAAACAGCTTGCAATCGAATGTTCATGTGATTACATAAGGCAGGAGAGTGGTCAGGTACTGTTATCTCTCATTTGGCATGCTGCGCACACAATCGCAGTGTTGTACAGCTTGTTTCATCACCTTTGCGAAGTTGCCGCTCTCTCCGGCTCCCGGAGACGAAGAAGCTGCTTCTTCGCGCAAAGACGATTCTGCCGCTCACAGTGCTCTGCGGTGTGCGCCTTCTGCCGAAAGAGCCCCGGGAGCGGTGCTTAGCTCTGAGAAGGACCGTACCTGCTTCTTTAGCCTCTCTTCTCGTCTACATCTTAGCAAAAAGCTTTTCCACTCTGTCTGGCAAGGAGAAACTGTGCCAGCACAGAAAACATCTCCCATCGTGTTCTAGAGGCTGCACGGAGGTCTGCCGAGTGTTTTGCAAGAAGAGAAAGAAAGTTGTCCAAAACAGCTTCCAATCGAATGTTCATGTGAATAGAAAAGGCAGGAGAGTGCTCAGGTACTGTTTTCTCTCACTTGGCAAGCTGCGCACACAATCGCAGTGTTGTACAGCTTGTTTCATCACCTTTGCGAAGTTGTCGCTCTCTCCGGCTCCCGGAGACGAAGAAGCTGCTTCTTCGCGCAAAGACGATTCTGCCGCTCACAGTGCTCTGCGGTGTGCGCCTTCTGCCGAAAGAGGTCCGGGAGCGGTGCTTAGCTCTGCAGAGCACCGTACCTTCGTCTTTAGCCTCTCTTCTCGTCTACATCTTAGCAAAAAGCTTTTCCACTCTGTCTGGCAAGGAGAAACTGTGCCAGCACAGAAAACATCTCCCATCGTGTTCTAGAGGCTGCACGGAGGTCTGCCGAGTGTTTTGCAAGAAGAGAAAGAAAGTTGTCCAAAACAGCTTCCAATCGAATGTTCATGTGAATAGAAAAGGCAGGAGAGTGGTCAGGTACTGTTTTCTCTCAGTTGGCAAGCTGTGCACTAAATCGCAGTGTTGTACAGCTTGTTTCATCACCTTTGCGAAGTTGCCGCTCTCTCCGGCTCCCGGAGACGAAGAAGCTGCTTCTTCGCGCAAAGACGATTCTGCCGCTCACAGTGCTCTGCGGTGTGCGCCTTCTGCCGAAAGAGCCTCGGGAGCGGTGCTTAGCTCTGCAGAGCACCGTACCTTCGTCTTTAGCCTCTCTTCTCGTCTACATCTTAGCAAAAAGCTTTTCCACTCTGTCTGGCAAGGAGAAACTGTGCCAGCACAGAAAACATCTCCCATCGTGTTCTAGAGGCTGCACGGAGGTCTGCCGAGTGTTTTGCAAGAAGAGAAAGAAAGTTGTCCAAAACAGCTTGCAATCGAATGTTCATGTGATTACATAAGGCAGGAGAGTGGTCAGGTACTGTTATCTCTCATTTGGCATGCTGCGCACACAATCGCAGTGTTGTACAGCTTGTTTCATCACCTTTGCGAAGTTGCCGCTCTCTCCGGCTCCCGGAGACGAAGAAGCTGCTTCTTCGCGCAAAGACGATTCTGCCGCTCACAGTGCTCTGCGGTGTGCGCCTTCTGCCGAAAGAGCCTCGGGAGCGGTGCTTAGCTCTGCAGAGCACCGTACCTTCGTCTTTAGCCTCTCTTCTCGTCTACATCTTAGCAAAAAGCTTTTCCACTCTGTCTGGCAAGGAGAAACTGTGCCAGCACAGAAAACATCTCCCATCGTGTTCTAGAGGCTGCACGGAGGTCTGCCGAGTGTTTTGCAAGAAGAGAAAGAAAGTTGTCCAAAACAGCTTGCAATCGAATGTTCATGTGATTACATAAGGCAGGAGAGTGGTCAGGTACTGTTATCTCTCATTTGGCATGCTGCGCACACAATCGCAGTGTTGTACAGCTTGTTTCATCACCTTTGCGAAGTTGCCGCTCTCTCCGGCTCCCGGAGACGAAGAAGCTGCTTCTTCGCGCAAAGACGATTCTGCCGCTCACAGTGCTCTGCGGTGTGCGCCTTCTGCCGAAAGAGCCCCGGGAGCGGTGCTTAGCTCTGAGAAGGACCGTACCTGCTTCTTTAGCCTCTCTTCTCGTCTACATCTTAGCAAAAAGCTTTTCCACTCTGTCTGGCAAGGAGAAACTGTGCCAGCACAGAAAACATCTCCCATCGTGTTCTAGAGGCTGCACGGAGGTCTGCCGAGTGTTTTGCAAGAAGAGAAAGAAAGTTGTCCAAAACAGCTTGCAATCGAATGTTCATGTGAATAGAAAAGGCAGGAGAGTGCTCAGGTACTGTTTTCTCTCACTTGGCAAGCTGCGCACACAATCGCAGTGTTGTACAGCTTGTTTCATCACCTTTGCGAAGTTGTCGCTCTCTCCGGCTCCCGGAGACGAAGAAGCTGCTTCTTCGCGCAAAGACGATTCTGCCGCTCACAGTGCTCTGCGGTGTGCGCCTTCTGCCGAAAGAGGTCCGGGAGCGGTGCTTAGCTCTGCAGAGCACCGTACCTTCGTCTTTAGCCTCTCTTCTCGTCTACATCTTAGCAAAAAGCTTTTCCACTCTGTCTGGCAAGGAGAAACTGTGCCAGCACAAAAAACATCTCCCATCGTGTTCTAGAGGCTGCACGCAGGTCTGCCGAGTGTTTTGCAGGAAGAGAAAGAAAGTTGTCCAAAACAGCTTGCAATCGAATGTTCATCTGAATAGAAAAGGCAGGAGAGGGGTCAGGTACTGTTTTCTCTCAGTTGGCAAGCTGCGCACACAATCGCAGTGTTGTACAGCTTGTTTCATCACCTTTGCGAAGTTGCCGCTCTCTCCGGCTCCCGGAGACGAAGAAGCTGCTTCTTCGCGCAAAGACGATTCTGCCGCTCACAGTGCTCTGCGGTGTGCGCCTTCTGCCGAAAGACGCCCGGGAGCGGTGCTTAGCTCTGCAGAGCACCGTACCTTCGTCTTTAGCCTCTCTTCTCGTCTACATCTTAGCAAAAAGCTTTTCCACTCTGTCTGGCAAGGAGAAACTGTGCCAGCACAGAAAACATCTCCCATCGTGTTCTAGAGGCTGCACGGAGGTCTGCCGAGTGTTTTGCAAGAAGAGAAAGAAAGTTGTCCAAAACAGCTTCCAATCGAATGTTCATGTGATTACATAAGGCAGGAGAGTGATCAGGTACTGTTTTCTCTCATTTGGCATGCTGCGCACACAATCGCAGTGTTGTACAGCTTGTTTCATCACCTTTGCGAAGTTGCCGCTCTCTCCGGCTCCCGGAGACGAAGAAGCTGCTTCTTCGCGCAAAGACGATTCTGCCGCTCACAGTGCTCTGCGGTGTGCGCCTTCTGCCGAAAGAGCCCCGGGAGCGGTGCTTAGCTCTGCAGAGCACCGTACCTTCGTCTTTAGCCTCTCTTCTCGTCTACATCTTAGCAAAAAGCTTTTCCACTCTGTCTGGCAAGGAGAAACTGTGCCAGCACAGAAAACATCTCCCATCGTGTTCTAGAGGCTGCACGGAGGTCTGTCGAGTGTTTTGCAAGAAGAGAAAGAAAGTTGTCCAAAACAGCTTGCAATCGAATGTTCATGTGAATAGAAAAGGCAGGAGAGTGGTCAGGTACTGTTTTCTCTCACTTGGCAAGCTGCGCACACAATCGCAGTGTTGTACAGCTTGTTTCATCACCTTTGCGAAGTTGCCGCTCTCTCCGGCTCCCGGAGACGAAGAAGCTGCTTCTTCGCGCAAAGACGATTCTGCCGCTCACAGTGCTCTGCGGTGTGCGCCTTCTGCCGAAAGAGCCCCGGGAGCGGTGCTTAGCTCTGAGAAGCACCATACGTGCTTCTTTAGCCTCTCTTCTCGTCTACATCTTAGCAAAAAGCTTTTCCACTCTGTCTGGCAAGGAGAAACTGTGCCACCACAGAAAACATCTCCCATCGTGTTCTAGAGGCTGCACGGAGGTCTGCCGAGTGTTTTGCAAGAAGAGAAAGAAAGTTGTCCAAAACAGCTTGCAATCGAATGTTCATGTGAATAGAAAAGGCAGGAGAGTGGTCAGGTACTGTTTTCTCTCAGTTGGCAAGCTGTGCACACAATCGCAGTGTTGTACAGCTTGTTTCATCACCTTTGCGAAGTTGCCGCTCTCTCCGGCTCCCGGAGACGAAGAAGCTGCTTCTTCGCGCAAAGACGATTCTGCCGCTCACAGTGCTCTGCGGTGTGCGCCTTCTGCCGAAAGAGGTCCGGGAGCGGTGCTTAGCTCTGCAGAGCACCGTACCTTCGTCTTTAGCCTCTCTTCTCGTCTACATCTTAGCAAAAAGCTTTTCCACTCTGTCTGGCAAGGAGAAACTGTGCCAGCACAGAAAACATCTCCCATCGTGTTCTAGAGGCTGCACGGAGGTCTGCCGAGTGTTTTGCAAGAAGAGAAAAAAAGTTGTCCAAAACAGCTTGCAATCGAATGTTCATGTGAATAGAAAAGCCAGGAGAGTGGTCAGGTACTGTTTTCTCTCAGTTGGCAAGTTGGGCACACAATCGCAGTGTTGTACAGCTTGTTTCATCACCTTTGCGAAGTTGCCGCTCTCTCCGGCTCCCGGAGACGAAGAAGCTGCTTCTTCGCGCAAAGACGATTCTGCCGCTCACAGTGCTCTGCGGTGTGCGCCTTCTGCCGAAAGACGCCCGGGAGCGGTGCTTAGCTCTGAGAAGCACCATACGTGCTTCTTTAGCCTCTCTTCTCGTCTACATCTTAGCAAAAAGCTTTTCCACTCTGTCTGGCAAGGAGAAACTGTGCCAGCACAGAAAACATCTCCCATCGTGTTCTAGAGGCTGCACGGAGGTCTGCCGAGTGTTTTGCAAGAAGAGAAAGAAAGTTGTCCAAAACAGCTTGCAATCGAATGTTCATGTGAATAGAAAAGGCAGGAGAGTGGTCAGGTACTGTTTTCTCTCAGTTGGCAAGCTGCGCACACAATCGCAGTGTTGTACAGCTTGTTTCATCACCTTTGCGAAGTTGCCGCTCTCTCCGGCTCCCGGAGACGAAGAAGCTGCTTCTTCGCGCAAAGACGATTCTGCCGCTCACAGTGCTCTGCGGTGTGCGCCTTCTGCCGAAAGAGCCCCGGGAGCGGTGCTTAGCTCTGAGAAGCACCGTACCTGCTTCTTTAGCCTCTCTTCTCGTCTACATCTTAGCAAAAAGCTTTTCCACTCTGTCTGGCAAGGAGAAACTGTGCCAGCACAGAAAACATCTCCCATCGTGTTCTAGAGGCTGCACGCAGGTCTGCCGAGTGTTTTGCAAGAAGAGAAAGAAAGTTGTCCAAAACAGCTTGCAATCGAATGTTCATCTGAATAGAAAAGCCAGGAGAGTGGTCAGGTACTGTTTTCTCTCAGTTGGCAAGCTGCGCACACAATCGCAGTGTTGTACAGCTTGTTTCATCACCTTTGCGAAGTTGCCGCTCTCTCCGGCTCCCGGAGACGAAGAAGCTGCTTCTTCGCGCAAAGACGATTCTGCCGCTCACAGTGCTCTGCGGTGTGCGCCTTCTGCCGAAAGACGCCCGGGAGCGGTGCTTAGCTCTGCAGAGCACCGTACCTTCGTCTTTAGCCTCTCTTCTCGTCTACATCTTAGCAAAAAGCTTTTCCACTCTGTCTGGCAAGGAGAAACTGTGCCAGCACAGAAAACATCTCCCATCGTGTTCTAGAGGCTGCACGGAGGTCTGCCGAGTGTTTTGCAAGAAGAGAAAGAAAGTTGTCCAAAACAGCTTGCAATCGAATGTTCATGTGAATAGAAAAGACAGGAGAGTGGTCAGGTACTGTTTTCTCTCAGTTGGCAAGCAGGGCACACAATCGCAGGGTTGTACAGCTTGTTTCATCACCTTTGCGAAGTTGCCGCTCTCTCCGGCTCCCGGAGACGAAGAAGCTGCTTCATCGCGCAAAGACGATTCTGCCGCTCACAGTGCTCTGCGGTGTGCGACTTCTGCCGAAAGAGCCCCGGGAGCTGTGCTTAGCTCTGAGAAGCACCATACGTGCTTCTTTAGCCTCTCTTCTCATCTACATCTTAGCAAAAAGCTTTTCCACTCTGTCTGGCAAGGAGAAACTGTGCCAGCACAGAAAACATCTCCCATCGTGTTCTAGAGGCTGCACGGAGGTCTGCCGAGTGTTTTGCAAGAAGAGATTGAAAGTTGTCCAAAACAGCTTGCAATCGAATGTTCATGTGATTACATAAGGCAGGAGAGTGATCAGGTACTGTTTTCTCTCATTTGGCATGCTGCGCACACAATCGCAGTGTTGTACAGCTTGTTTCATCACCTTTGCGAAGTTGCCGCTCTCTCCGGCTCCCGGAGACGAAGAAGCTGCTTCTTCGCGCAAAGACGATTCTGCCGCTCACAGTGCTCTGCGGTGTGCGCCTTCTGCCGAAAGAGCCCCGGGAGCGGTGCTTAGCTCTGAGAAGCACCGTACCTGCTTCTTTAGCCTCTCTTCTCGTCTACATCTTAGCAAAAAGCTTTTCCACTCTGTCTGGCAAGGAGAAACTGTGCCAGCACACAAAACATCTCCCATCGTGTTCTAGAGGCTGCACGGAGGTCTGTCGAGTGTTTTGCAAGAAGAGAAAGAAAGTTCTCCAAAACAGCTTGCAATCGAATGTTCATGTGAATAGAAAAGGCAGGAGAGTGGTCAGGTACTGTTTTCTCTCAGTTGGCAAGCTGCGCACACAATCGCAGTGTTGTACAGCTTGTTTCATCACCTTTGCGAAGTTGCCGCTCTCTCCGGCTCCCGGAGACGAAGAAGCTGCTTCTTCGCGCAAAGACGATTCTGCCGCTCACAGTGCTCTGCGGTGTGCGCCTTCTGCCGAAAGAGGTCCGGGAGCGGTGCTTAGCTCTGCAGAGCACCGTACCTTCGTCTTTAGCCTCTCTTCTCGTCTACATCTTAGCAAAAAGCTTTTCCACTCTGTCCTGCAAGGAGAAACTGTGCCAGCACAAAAAACATCTCCCATCGTGTTCTAGAGGCAGCACGCAGGTCTGCCGAGTGTTTTGCAGGAAGAGAAAGAAAGTTGTCCAAAACAGCTTGCAATCGAATGTTCATCTGAATAGAAAAGCCAGGAGAGTGGTCAGGTACTGTTTTCTCTCAGTTGGCAGGCTGCGCACACAATCGCAGTGTTGTACAGCTTGTTTCATCACCTTTGCGAAGTTGCCGCTCTCTCCGGCTCCCGGAGACGAAGAAGCTGCTTCTTCGCGCCAAGACGATTCTGCCGCTCACAGTGCTCTGCGGTGTGCGCCTTCTGCCGAAAGAGCCCCGGGAGCTGTGCTTAGCTCTGAGAAGCACCATACGTGCTTCTTTAGCCTCTCTTCTCGTCTACATCTTAGCAAAAAGCTTTTCCACTCTGTCTGGCAAGGAGAAACTGTGCCAGCACAGAAAACATCTCCCATCGTGTTCTAGAGGCTGCACGGAGGTCTGTCGAGTGTTTTGCAAGAAGAGAAAGAAAGTTGTCCAAAACAGCTTGCAATCGAATGTTCATGTGAATAGAAAAGGCAGGAGAGTGGTCAGGTACTGTTTTCTCTCAGTTGGCAAGCTGCGCACACAATCGCAGTGTTGTAGAGCTTGTTTCATCACCTTTGCGAAGTTGCCGCTCTCTCCGGCTCCCGGAGACGAAGAAGCTGCTTCTTCGCGCAAAGACGATTCTGCCGCTCACAGTGCTCTGCGGTGTGCGCCTTCTGCCGAAAGACGCCCGGGAGCGGTGCTTAGCTCTGCAGAGCACCGTACCTTCGTCTTTAGCCTCTCTTCTCGTCTACATCTTAGCAAAAAGCTTTTCCACTCTGTCTGGCAAGGAGAAACTGTGCCAGCACAGAAAACATCTCCCATCGTGTTCTAGAGGCTGCACGGAGGTCTGCCGAGTGTTTTGCAAGAAGAGAAAGAAAGTTGTCCAAAACAGCTTGCAATCGAATGTTCATGTGAATAGAAAAGGCAGGAGAGTGGTCAGGTACTGTTTTCTCTCAGTTGGCAAGCTGGGCACACAATCGCAGGGTTGTACAGCTTGTTTCATCACCTTTGCGAAGTTGCCGCTCTCTCCGGCTCCCGGAGACGAAGAAGCTGCTTCTTCGCGCAAAGACGATTCTGCCGCTCACAGTGCTCTGCGGTGTGCGACTTCTGCCGAAAGAGCCCCGGGAGCTGTGCTTAGCTCTGAGAAGCACCATACGTGCTTCTTTAGCCTCTCTTCTCATCTACATCTTAGCAAAAAGCTTTTCCACTCTGTCTGGCAAGGAGAAACTGTGCCAGCACAGAAAACATCTCCCATCGTGTTCTAGAGGCTGCACGGAGGTCTGCCGAGTGTTTTGCAAGAAGAGAAAGAAAGTTGTCCAAAACAGCTTCCAATCGAATGTTCATGTGATTACATAAGGCAGGAGAGTGATCAGGTACTGTTTTCTCTCATTTGGCATGCTGCGCACACAATCGCAGTGTTGTACAGCTTGTTTCATCACCTTTGCGAAGTTGCCGCTCTCTCCGGCTCCCGGAGACGAAGAAGCTGCTTCTTCGCGCAAAGACGATTCTGCCGCTCACAGTGCTCTGCGGTGCGCGCCTTCTGCCGAAAGAGCCCCGGGAGCGGTGCTTAGCTCTGCAGAGCACCGTACCTTCGTCTTTAGCCTCTCTTCTCGTCTACATCTTAGCAAAAAGCTTTTCCACTCTGTCTGGCAAGGAGAAACTGTGCCAGCACAGAAAACATCTCCCATCGTGTTCTAGAGGCTGCACGGAGGTCTGTCGAGTGTTTTGCAAGAAGAGAAAGAAAGTTGTCCAAAGCAGCTTGCAATCGAATGTTCATGTGAATAGAAAAGGCAGGAGAGTGGTCAGGTACTGTTTTCTCTCAGTTGGCAAGCTGCGCACACAATCGCAGTGTTGTACAGCTTGTTTCATCACCTTTGCGAAGTTGCCGCTCTCTCCGGCTCCCGGAGACGAAGAAGCTGCTTCTTCGCGCAAAGACGATTCTGCCGCTCACAGTGCTCTGCGGTGTGCGCCTTCTGCCGAAAGACGCCGGGGAGCGGTGCTTAGCTCTGAGAAGCACCATACGTGCTTCTTTAGCCTCTCTTCTCGTCTACATCTTAGCAAAAAGCTTTTCCACTCTGTCTGGCAAGGAGAAACTGTGCCACCACAGAAAACATCTCCCATCGTGTTCTAGAGGCTGCACGGAGGTCTGCCGAGTGTTTTGCAAGAAGAGAAAGAAAGTTGTCCAAAACAGCTTCCAATCGAATGTTCATGTGAATAGAAAAGGCAGGAGAGTGGTCAGGTACTGTTTTCTCTCAGTTGGCAAGCTGTGCACACAATCGCAGTGTTGTACAGCTTGTTTCATCACCTTTGCGAAGTTGCCGCTCTCTCCGGCTCCCGGAGACGAAGAAGCTGCTTCTTCGCGCAAAGACGATTCTGCCGCTCACAGTGCTCTGCGGTGTGCGCCTTCTGCCGAAAGAGCCCCGGGAGCGGTGCTTAGCTCTGCAGAGCACCGTACCTTCGTCTTTAGCCTCTCTTCTCGTCTACATCTTAGCAAAAAGCTTTTCCACTCTGTCTGGCAAGGAGAAACTGTGCCAGCACAGAAAACATCTCCCATCGTGTTCTAGAGGCTGCACGGAGGTCTGCCGAGTGTTTTGCAAGAAGAGAAAAAAAGTTGTCCAAAACAGCTTGCAATCGAATGTTCATGTGAATAGAAAAGGCAGGAGAGTGGTCAGGTACTGTTTTCTCTCAGTTGGCAAGTTGGGCACACAATCGCAGTGTTGTAGAGCTTGTTTCATCACCTTTGCGAAGTTGCCGCTCTCTCCGGCTCCCGGAGACGAAGAAGCTGCTTCTTCGCGCAAAGACGATTCTGCCGCTCACAGTGCTCTGCGGTGTGCGCCTTCTGCCGAAAGACGCCCGGGAGCTGTGCTTAGCTCTGAGAAGCACCATACGTGCTTCTTTAGCCTCTCTTCTCATCTACATCTTAGCAAAAAGCTTTTCCACTCTGTCTGGCAAGGAGAAACTGTGCCAGCACAGAAAACATCTCCCATCGTGTTCTAGAGGCTGCACGGAGGTCTGCCGAGTGTTTTGCAAGAAGAGAAAGAAAGTTGTCCAAACCAGCTTGCAATCGAATGTTCATGTGATTACATAAGGCAGGAGAGTGATCAGGTACTGTTTTCTCTCATTTGGCATGCTGCGCACACAATCGCAGTGTTGTACAGCTTGTTTCATCACCTTTGCGAAGTTGCCGCTCTCTCCGGCTCCCGGAGACGAAGAAGCTGCTTCTTCGCGCAAAGACGATTCTGCCGCTCACAGTGCTCTGCGGTGTGCGCCTTCTGCCGAAAGAGCCCCGGGAGCGGTGCTTAGCTCTGAGAAGCACCGTACCTGCTTCTTTAGCCTCTCTTCTCGTCTACATCTTAGCAAAAAGCTTTTCCACTCTGTCTGGCAAGGAGAAACTGTGCCAGCACAGAAAACATCTCCCATCGTGTTCTAGAGGCTGCACGGAGGTCTGTCGAGTGTTTTGCAAGAAGAGAAAGAAAGTTGTCCAAAACAGCTTGCAATCGAATGTTCATGTGAATAGAAAAGGCAGGAGAGTGGTCAGGTACTGTTTTCTCTCACTTGGCAAGCTGCGCACACAATCGCAGTGTTGTACAGCTTGTTTCATCACCTTTGCGAAGTTGCCGCTCTCTCCGGCTCCCGGAGACGAAGAAGCTGCTTCTTCGCGCAAAGACGATTCTGCCGCTCACAGTGCTCTGCGGTGTGCGCCTTCTGCCGAAAGACGCCCGGGAGCGGTGCTTAGCTCTGCAGAGCACCGTACCTTCGTCTTTAGCCTCTCTTCTCGTCTACATCTTAGCAAAAAGCTTTTCCACTCTGTCTGGCAAGGAGAAACTGTGCCAGCACAAAAAACATCTCCCATCGTGTTCTAGAGGCAGCACGCAGGTCTGCCGAGTGTTTTGCAGGAAGAGAAAGAAAGTTGTCCAAAACAGCTTGCAATCGAATGTTCATCTGAATAGAAAAGCCAGGAGAGTGGTCAGGTACTGTTTTCTCTCAGTTGGCAGGCTGCGCACACAATCGCAGTGTTGTACAGCTTGTTTCATCACCTTTGCGAAGTTGCCGCTCTCTCCGGCTCCCGGAGACGAAGAAGCTGCTTCTTCGCGCCAAGACGATTCTGCCGCTCACAGTGCTCTGCGGTGTGCGCCTTCTGCCGAAAGAGCCCCGGGAGCTGTGCTTAGCTCTGAGAAGCACCATACGTGCTTCTTTAGCCTCTCTTCTCGTCTACATCTTAGCAAAAAGCTTTTCCACTCTGTCTCGCAAGGAGAAACTGTGCCAGCACAGAAAACATCTCCCATCGTGTTCTAGAGGCTGCACGGAGGTCTGTCGAGTGTTTTGCAAGAAGAGAAAGAAAGTTGTCCAAAACAGCTTGCAATCGAATGTTCATGTCAATAGAAAAGGCAGGAGAGTGGTCAGGTACTGTTTTCTCTCAGTTGGCAAGCTGCGCACACAATCGCAGTGTTGTACAGCTTGTTTCATCACCTTTGCGAAGTTGCCGCTCTCTCCGGCTCCCGGAGACGAAGAAGCTGCTTCTTCGCGCAAAGACGATTCTGCCGCTCACAGTGCTCTGCGGTGTGCGCCTTCTGCCGAAAGACGCCCCGGGAGCGGTGCTTAGCTCTGCAGAGCACCGTACCTTCGTCTTTAGCCTCTCTTCTCGTCTACATCTTAGCAAAAAGCTTTTCCACTCTGTCTGGCAAGGAGAAACTGTGCCAGCACAGAAAACATCTCCCATCGTGTTCTAGAGGCTGCACGCAGGTCTGCCGAGTGTTTTGCAAGAAGAGAAAGAAAGTTGTCCAAAACAGCTTGCAATCGAATGTTCATGTGAATAGAAAAGGCAGGAGAGTGGTCAGGTACTGTTTTCTCTCAGTTGGCAAGCTGCGCACACAATCGCAGTGTTGTACAGCTTGTTTCATCACCTTTGCGAAGTTGCCGCTCTCTCCGGCTCCCGGAGACGAAGAAGCTGCTTCTTCGCGCAAAGACGATTCTGCCGCTCACAGTGCTCTGCGGTGTGCGCCTTCTGCCGAAAGAGGTCCGGGAGCGGTGCTTAGCTCTGCAGAGCACCGTAACTTCGTCTTTAGCCTCTCTTCTCGTCTACATCTTAGCAAAAAGCTTTTCCACTCTGTCTGGCAAGGAGAAACTGTGCCAGCACAAAAAACATCTCCCATCGTGTTCTAGAGGCTGCACGCAGGTCTGCCGAGTGTTTTGCAGGAAGAGAAAGAAAGTTGTCCAAAACAGCTTGCAATCGAATGTTCATGTGAATAGAAAAGGCAGGAGAGTGGTCAGGTACTGTTTTCTCTCACTTGGCAAGCTGCGCACACAATCGCAGTGTTGTACAGCTTGTTTCATCACCTTTGCGAAGTTGCCGCTCTCTCCGGCTCCCGGAGACGAAGAAGCTGCTTCTTCGCGCAAAGACGATTCTGCCGCTCACAGTGCTCTGCGGTGTGCGCCTTCTGCCGAAAGAGGTCCGGGAGCGGTGCTTAGCTCTGCAGAGCACCGTACCTTCGTCTTTAGCCTCTCTTCTCGTCTACATCTTAGCAAAAAGCTTTTCCACTCTGTCTGGCAAGGAGAAACTGTGCCAGCACAAAAAACATCTCCCATCGTGTTCTAGAGGCTGCACGCAGGTCTGCCGAGTGTTTTGCAGGAAGAGAAAGAAAGTTGTCCAAAACAGCTTGCAATCGAATGTTCATGTGAATAGAAAAGGCAGGAGAGTGGTCAGGTACTGTTTTCTCTCACTTGGCAAGCTGGGCACACAATCGCAGGGTTGTACAGCTTGTTTCATCACCTTTGCGAAGTTGCCGCTCTCTCCGGCTCCCGGAGACGAAGAAGCTGCTTCTTCGCGCAAAGACGATTCTGCCGCTCACAGTGCTCTGCCGTGTGCGCCTTCTGCCGAAAGAGGTCCGGGAGCGGTGCTTAGCTCTGCAGAGCACCGTACCTTCGTCTTTAGCCTCTCTTCTCGTCTACATCTTAGCAAAAATCTTTTCCACTCTGTCTGGCAAGGAGAAACTGTGCCAGCACAGAAAACATCTCCCATCGTGTTCTAGAGGCTGCACGGAGGTCTGCCGAGTGTTTTGCAAGAAGAGAAAGAAAGTTGTCCAAAACAGCTTGCAATCGAATGTTCATGTGAATAGAAAAGGCAGGAGAGTGGTCAGGTACTGTTTTCTCTCAGTTGGCAAGCTGGGCACACAATCGCAGGGTTGTACAGCTTGTTTCATCACCTTTGCGAAGTTGCCGCTCTCTCCGGCTCCCGGAGACGAAGAAGCTGCTTCTTCGCGCAAAGACGATTCTGCCGCTCACAGTGCTCTGCGGTGTGCGACTTCTGCCGAAAGAGCCCCGGGAGCGGTGCTTAGCTCTGAGAAGCACCATACGTGCTTCTTTAGCCTCTCTTCTCATCTACATCTTAGCAAAAAGCTTTTCCACTCTGTCTGGCAAGGAGAAACTGTGCCAGCACAGAAAACATCTCCCATCGTATTCTAGAGGCTGCACGGAGGTCTGCCGAGTGTTTTGCAAGAAGAGAAAGAAAGTTGTCCAAAACAGCTTGCAATCGAATGTTCATGTGATTACATAAGGCAGGAGAGTGGTCAGGTACTGTTTTCTCTCATTTGGCATGCTGCGCACACAATCGCAGTGTTGTACAGCTTGTTTCATCACCTTTGCGAAGTTGCCGCTCTCTCCGGCTCCCGGAGACGAAGAAGCTGCTTCTTCGCGCAAAGACGATTCTGCCGCTCACAGTGCTCTGCGGTGTGCGCCTTCTGCCGAAAGACGCCCGGGAGCGGTGCTTAGCTCTGCAGAGCACCGTACCTTCGTCTTTAGCCTCTCTTCTCGTCTACATCTTAGCAAAAAGCTTTTCCACTCTGTCTGGCAAGGAGAAACTGTGCCAGCACAGAAAACATCTCCCATCGTGTTCTAGAGGCTGCACGGAGGTCTGCCGAGTGTTTTGCAAGAAGAGAAAGAAAGTTGTCCAAAACAGCTTGCAATCGAATGTTCATGTGAATAGAAAAGGCAGGAGAGTGGTCAGGTACTGTTTTCTCTCACTTGGCAAGCTGCGCACACAATCGCAGTGTTGTACAGCTTGTTTCATCACCTTTGCGAAGTTGCCGCTCTCTCCGGCTCCCGGAGACGAAGAAGCTGCTTCTTCGCGCAAAGACGATTCTGCCGCTCACAGTGCTCTGCTGTGTGCGCCTTCTGCCGAAAGAGGTCCGGGAGCGGTGCTTAGCTCTGCAGAGCACCGTACCTTCGTCTTTAGCCTCTCTTCTCGTCTACATCTTAGCAAAAAGCTTTTCCACTCTGTCTGGCAAGGAGAAACTGTGCCAGCACAAAAAACATCTCCCATCGTGTTCTAGAGGCTGCACGCAGGTCTGCCGAGTGTTTTGCAGGAAGAGAAAGAAAGTTGTCCAAAACAGCTTGCAATCGAATGTTCATCTGAATAGAAAAGCCAGGAGAGTGGTCAGGTACTGTTTTCTCTCAGTTGGCAGGCTGCGCACACAATCGCAGTGTTGTACAGCTTGTTTCATCACCTTTGCGAAGTTGCCGCTCTCTCCGGCTCCCGGAGACGAAGAAGCTGCTTCTTCGCGCAAAGACGATTCTGCCGCTCACAGTGCTCTGCGGTGTGCGCCTTCTGCCGAAAGAGCCCCGGGAGCTGTGCTTAGCTCTGAGAAGCACCATACGTGCTTCTTTAGCCTCTCTTCTCGTCTACATCTTAGCAAAAAGCTTTTCCACTCTGTCTGGCAAGGAGAAACTGTGCCAGCACAGAAAACATCTCCCATCGTGTTCTAGAGGCTGCACGGAGGTCTGCCGAGTGTTTTGCAAGAAGAGAAAGAAAGTTGTCCAAAACAGCTTGCAATCGAATGTTCAAGTGAATAGAAAAGGCAGGAGAGTGGTCAGGTACTGTTTTCTCTCAGTTGGCAAGCTGCGCACATAATCGCAGTGTTGTACAGCTTGTTTCATCACCTTTGCGAAGTTGCCGCTCTCTCCGGCTCCCGGAGACGAAGAAGCTGCTTCTTCGCGCAAAGACGATTCTGCCGCTCACAGTGCTCTGCCGTGTGCGCCTTCTGCCGAAAGAGCCCCGGGAGCGGTGCTTAGCTCTGAGAAGCACCATACGTGCTTCTTTAGCCTCCCTTCTCGTCTACATCTTAGCAAAAAGCTTTTCCACTCTGTCTGGCAAGGAGAAACTGTGCCAGCACAGAAAACATCTCCCATCGTGTTCTAGAGGCTGCACGGAGGTCTGCCGAGTGTTTTGCAAGAAGAGAAAGAAAGTTGTCCAAAACAGCTTCCAATCGAATGTTCATGTGAATAGAAAAGGCAGGAGAGTGGTCAGGCACTGTTTTCTCTCAGTTGGCAAGCTGCGCACACAATCGCAGTGTTGTACAGCTTGTTTCATCACCTTTGCGAAGTTGCCGCTCTCTCCGGCTCCCGGAGACGAAGAAGCTGCTTCTTCGCGCAAAGACGATTCTGCCGCTCACAGTGCTCTGCGGTGTGCGCCTTCTGCCGAAAGACGCCCGGGAGCGGTGCTTAGCTCTACAGAGCACCGTACCTTCGTCTTTAGCCTCTCTTCTCGTCTACATCTTAGCAAAAAGCTTTTCCACTCTGTCTGGCAAGGAGAAACTGTGCCAGCACAGAAAACATCTCCCATCGTGTTCTAGAGGCTGCACGGAGGTCTGCCGAGTGTTTTGCAGGAAGAGAAAGAAAGTTGTCCAAAACAGCTTGCAATCGAATGTTCATGTGAATAGAAAAGGCAGGAGAGTGGTCAGGTACTGTTTTCTCTCAGTTGGCAAGCTGCGCACACAATCGCAGTGTTGTACAGCTTGTTTCATCACCTTTGCGAAGTTGCCGCTCTCTCCGGCTCCCGGAGACGAAGAAGCTGCTTCTTCGCGCAAAGACGATTCTGCCGCTCACAGTGCTCTGCGGTGTGCGCCTTCTGCCGAAAGAGGTCCGGGAGCGGTGCTTAGCTCTGCAGAGCACCGTACCTTCGTCTTTAGCCTCTCTTCTCGTCTACATCTTAGCAAAAAGCTTTTCCACTCTGTCTGGCAAGGAGAAACTGTGCCAGCACAAAAAACATCTCCCATCGTGTTCTAGAGGCTGCACGCAGGTCTGCCGAGTGTTTTGCAGGAAGAGAAAGAAAGTTGTCCAAAACAGCTTGCAATCGAATGTTCATCTGAATAGAAAAGCCAGGAGAGTGGTCAGGTACTGTTTTCTCTCAGTTGGCAGGCTGCGCACACAATCGCAGTGTTGTACAGCTTGTTTCATCACCTTTGCGAAGTTGCCGCTCTCTCCGGCTCCCGGAGACGAAGAAGCTGCTTCTTCGCGCAAAGACGATTCTGCCGCTCACAGTGCTCTGCGGTGTGCGCCTTCTGCCGAAAGAGGTCCGGGAGCGGTGCTTAGCTCTGCAGAGCACCGTACCTTCGTCTTTAGCCTCTCTTCTCGTCTACATCTTAGCAAAAAGCTTTTCCACTCTGTCTGGCAAGGAGAAACTGTGCCAGCACAGAAAACATCTCCCATCGTGTTCTAGAGGCTGCACGGAGGTCTGCGGAGTGTTTTGCAAGAAGAGAAAAAAAGTTGTCCAAAGCAGCTTGCAATCGAATGTTCATGTGAATAGAAAAGGCAGGAGAGTGGTCAGGTACTGTTTTCTCTCAGTTGGCAAGCTGCGCACACAATCGCAGGGTTAGACAGCTTGTTTCATTACCTTTGCGAAGTAGCCGCTCTCTCCGGCTCCCGGAGACGAAGAAGCTGCTTCTTCGCGCAAAGACGATTCTGCCGCTCACAGTGCTCTGCGGTGTGCGCCTTCTGCCGAAAGAGCCCCGGGAGCTGTGCTTAGCTCTGAGAAGCACCATACGTGCTTCTTTAGCCTCTCTTCTCGTCTACATCTTAGCAAAAAGCTTTTCCACTCTGTCTGGCAAGGAGAAACTGTGCCGGCACAAAAAACATCTCCCATCGTGTTCTAGAGGCTGCACGCAGGTCTGCCGAGTGTTTTGCAGGAAGAGAAAGAAAGTTGTCCAAAACAGCTTGCAATCGAATGTTCATCTGAATAGAAAAGGCAGGAGAGTGGTCAGGTACTGTTTTCTCTCACTTGGCAAGCTGGGCACACAATCGCAGGGTTGTACAGCTTGTTTCATCACCTTTGCGAAGTTGCCGCTCTCTCCGGCTCCCGGAGACGAAGAAGCTGCTTCTTCGCGCAAAGACGATTCTGCCGCTCACAGTGCTCTGCCGTGTGCGCCTTCTGCCGAAAGAGGTCCGGGAGCGGTGCTTAGCTCTGCAGAGCACCGTACCTTCGTCTTTAGCCTCTCTTCTCGTCTACATCTTAGCAAAAAGCTTTTCCACTCTGTCTGGCAAGGAGAAACTGTGCCAGCACAGAAAACATCTCCCATCGTGTTCTAGAGGCTGCACGGAGGTCTGCCGAGTGTTTTGCAAGAAGAGAAAGAAAGTTCTCCAAAACAGCTTGCAATCGAATGTTCATGTGAATAGAAAAGGCAGGAGAGTGGTCAGGTACTGTTTTCTCTCAGTTGGCAAGCTGCGCACACAATCGCAGTGTTGTACAGCTTGTTTCATCACCTTTGCGAAGTTGCCGCTCTCTCCGGCTCCCGGAGACGAAGAAGCTGCTTCTTCGCGCAAAGACGATTCTGCCGCTCACAGTGCTCTGCGGTGTGCGCCTTCTGCCGAAAGAGCCCCGGGAGCGGTGCTTAGCTCTGCAGAGCACCGGACCTTCGTCTTTAGCCTCTCTTCTCGTCTACATCTTAGCAAAAAGCTTTTCCACTCTGTCTGGCAAGGAGAAACTGTGCCAGCACAGAAAACATCTCCCATCGTGTTCTAGAGGCTGCACGGAGGTCTGCCGAGTGTTTTGCAAGAAGAGAAAGAAAGTTGTCCAAAACAGCTTGCAATCGAATGTTCATGTGAATAGAAAAGGCAGGAGAGTGGTCAGGTACTGTTTTCTCTCAGTTGGCAAGCTGCGCACACAATCGCAGTGTTGTACAGCTTGTTTCATCACCTTTGCGAAGTTGCCGCTCTCTCCGGCTCCCGGAGACGAAGAAGCTGCTTCTTCGCGCAAAGACGATTCTGCCGCTCACAGTGCTCTGCGGTGTGCGCCTTCTGCCGAAAGAGGTCCGGGAGCGGTGCTTAGCTCTGTAGAGCACCGTACCTTCGTCTTTAGCCTCTCTTCTCGTCTACATCTTAGCAAAAAGCTTTTCCACTCTGTCTGGCAAGGAGAAACTGTGCCAGCACAGAAAACATCTCCCATCGTCTTCTAGAGGCTGCACGGAGGTCTGCCGAGTGTTTTGCAGGAAAGAAAGAATGTTGTCCAAAACAGCTTGCAATCGAATGT